>NW_026521843.1:20549166-21180833 GCF_021234435.1 Artibeus jamaicensis
AGGAGGATTCCTCTCCTCTCTAACACTTGGAATTATCTGACTTAACTATTGTGGGAATTATCATTTCTGATAATAAAAAACCTGTTAATGAACTTAAAATGGTAATTCTATTTCCCTTAGTACTACAAAGTTGAACATCTTTTCCTGCCTTTTTTTCTCTCATGATTTTTCCTCTTCTGTTAGATACCAGTTTATGTATTTCCCATAACTTTCTACTGTTGTTCCTTTTCTAATTGATTTGTGAGGCTACTACTAAGCCTTTGTAAATTATATAAACATTGCACATATTTGTCAGCTGCTGTTCTGTGCTTTCACTGTCTCTAGGCTGTCTTTTTTGTTGAGCAGAGGTTTTTTATTAGCAAGGTGTGGACTTTACCCATTGCTTAATGCACTTTAATTTATCTTTCCCTAGCTCAGATTTAGAACAAAAATAAATATTATTCTTTATTTCCTTCTAAGGTCTCAAAGATTCTCCTTGGATATTTTAAGTCCTCACTCCATCTGGAATTAATTTTTATGTATGATAGAAAGTAAGAATATAAGGTAAGAATTTTATTTATGTGGACAAGTAATTATTTAATTACTCTTAGTAAATAGTTCCTTTATTGTGCAATTATCTGCAGAATTATCTGCAATTTCCCACCTTTCTGATATAGCAAGTTATAAAACACAGTCTATTTCCCAAATCTTCATTTTATTTCATCAGTCAATATTTTTCAATTCCTGTGTCAATTCCATGTTGACTTTATTATCACAGGCTTATAATGTGCCTTGGTATCTTCCCCTGAAAGGTTTTTATCTGCTTTCATTTTTTTGCTCCTTTGGATAAATTATTAAATTAGCTTGTCAAGAGTTATGGGGGGGGAACACTGTTGGGATTTTAATTGAAATTGCATTGAATTACAGATAAATTAAGGACATTCAATGTTTATATGATTTTTGAGCTTTCATATCTGTAAAAATAGTATGGAGTTCCACTTATTTAGGTCTTTCAGAAAAAAAAAACTGATTGGACAAGGAGGCTTATCCCTTCTCCCAATTTTGTAGCTTAGCAAAATGCTGGCTTGGCTGCTCTGAATTCAGTGAAGTTCTAGAGCAGCACTATAATCTCCAAAAGATATATAATGTAAACCACATGTGTAATTTAAAATTTTCTAGTAGCCATATTAAGAAAAAAGTAAAAAGAAACAGATGGAGTTAATGATAATAAAGTAACCTGACATATTCAAAATATCATTTTGATATGAAAGCAATATAAAAATTACTAATGAGATCTTTGACAATTTTTTTCGCTTTATCTTCAAAATCTAATGTGTATTTTATACCTAAACCACATTTCAATTTTGAGGAACTTCATTCCCAAAGCTCGATAGCCATCTCTGAGACTCCTGGCTACGGTATTGGACAGTGCAGCTATACAGCACTTTCCTAGTTCTTTGATCAGGGATTATTATTTTTAAGGATTCCTTGGACCTTTTTGAACTACAAACATATACAGCATTACTAGGGAGTCTTCCCACAGAACCCTCTTTATGATGCACCCACCCTAGCAACATCTGTGCTTGAACGAATATGCATTTTCCAATTGTTGGATACTGAAATTTACAAATGTCTGTAGAATCAGTCTCATTAATTACATTGTTCATAGCACATATTCTATGAATACTTTGTCTGCTTCGTCTATTAGGAATTAGGAAGTGTTAAAACCTTATGCATGATAATGGTGTTATCCTGAAAGTAAGATTTTGGTGCTATTGAAATCTTCCTGCAGAAACACCCTACTTTGCCTTTTTACTTCAGTTCAAAGAATTTAGGACAAATGTCAGTCTCTTTTCTGTCTCATCTATTTATAGGATTTATTGACACAGACAGTGGGGCATTATACCAGGTCTGTCCAGAAGAAATCCAGCCAGTCAAGACTATGTAACAAGAACGATGTAACCTGCAGCCAAGGGGAATGGACTGGAATGCACATGCCTGAACAATGACAACTTCACTGTACCGGTCAGTGGGGGTGGTAGATGCCATGGAGTGAGCATGTGCACTGTGTGGCTATTGCATTTTAAATGACTGAGTAGAGCAACAAATCTGCATCAGATTTTGCATTAAGCTTGAACATTTTTCCTTGGAAACTTTTGGGATAATACAGAAGGCCGCAGCTATGGGCAACTGGCAATTGTCAGCTTCATCACGACAATGGGCTAGCTCAGGCACCACGTCTTGTGCAGAGTTTTTGGCAAAACATCAAATCTCCCAGGTGACTCAGCCCCTCTCCAGCCCAGATTTGGCACCCTGAGACTTCCTTCCGGCTTTTCGGGAAACTAAAATCACCTTTGAAAGCAGAGAGATGTCAGACTGTTGATGAGATTTAGAAATTATGAAGGGACAGCTGACGGCAACTAGGAGAACTGTATGAGGCCCCAAGATGCCTACTTCGAAGGGGACTGAGGTGTCATTTTTTGTCCTATATGCAATGTTTCCGATATCTTGTCTTTTTCAATAAATGTCTCTAGTTTTCATGCTACATGGCTGGATACCTCCTAGACAGACCTTATATGTTTGAAACTTCCCTTACTTTAGCAAACCGACTAAAAGTATGTTTTATTTAGGATCCACTTGTTTTGTAGCAAGGGGAGCAACACTCCTTTATTTGTATTTTTAAAAGACTCATAGATGGAGAGCAGAGTGACAGCTATTGGGGGAGGGAGGTTAAGGCAGGGAGGCATCAAACAAAAGGGGAAAAGGATTCGTGGACATGGACAATGGTGTGGTGATTGCGGGGGGGAGGGTATAAGGAGATTAAATGGTACTGGGAAAAATGCAATAAAAATTCTTAAGAAAACAACAAACAACACACTGTTACTTCCACTTTATTTCACTACCTAAAAATTCCACCAGAAATTAATGGTTGTCTGTGTTTGAGCAAAAATTGTTTTCCAAGTTGTATTTCAATGCATTTCTGTATTGAAGTGTTTTGTTTGTTTAGTTGCTTCACAAGCTTCAATTTCTTTTCCCCAAAGCTATTCACTGTAACTTTATGTTTTCTGGCTTTGTTTCCATATTTATAACTGTCTCCTCAATCAGAGTATATAAATATTTATCAATATTTTTCTAGTATCATTTATCTGAAATTTATTATGGAGAAAGCACTGTAGGAATCTTTTAATTTTTACTTTAGTGATGATCAAATTTTCCTGAAATCATTAAGGAATAATCTCCCCTTGCTGATTTGAAATGCCACTTTTAACAGAAAGCAAATTAACTTGATTATTTTGGCCATTCTTTTGGTTCTGCTATTGCAGAAAATCTTTCTATTATGTTTCAAGTGTTTCAGTGTTTTAATTAGTTCAGGTTTATAGCAAGACATAATGTATCTCAGCATGAATATGTATTTATTGCTTTTCCTGTTTATGAAGTTTTTCTTATGTATTTATTGTTTCCTGTTATATTTTAGACATCCTTCAGTGAAATGTAAAGATGTTCTAAGATGACAATGGTTAAATTTTTATATTAATTTTTGGATTCCATTTGAGTGGTGGTTAGTGTTTCAGTATATTCAACTTGTTAGTGATAGTTATTGGAAATTTAAGCTTCTCTTCACATGGGTCCTATAAAACTTATTTTTAAGACAAGAAATTATTTAAAACTTTTTATTAGAAAAAAACTAACATAAAAATTGAGAAAATAATAAAGTAAACATCTGTTTATTGCCTGTATTCAATAATTATCAAGTAATGGCCACTCTTGTTTCACTTATGCCTTCTCCCAAATCAGATTAAAAACAGTTATGTGATTTTTAAGCAAATTTCAGAATTCATTATTTTTGTATGTATTTTATATGTTACATATTTCAATAAATATCAAGGACTCATTTTTAAACTTAATCACATTATTATAGCTAAATATTTATTATAATTTTAGGACAGGTCGGTTAAGTTTCAAAAATACAATTTCTTCATCTGAAAAATGGGAGAAATAGTGTCATTATCTCTTAGGTTGAAAAAAGTACTAATATAATTAATAATAATTTTAAAGATCACATTTATTTTTCATTTGGTCTACTGTATAATGGGTTTATTGATATATTTTTATGTTTAATTATCATGCATTTCCAAATTAAAAGTTTTCTGATATTTACATATGGATATTGTAATATTTTTTTGAATCGAGTAGTGAGTATCTTACCTTGTATTTTTGTGTCTATCTGGTGAGATTGCTTTCTAGAATTTAAATGCATTTTTCTCAGCTCTTTAATAACTGGGTTTTACTAGCACATTATATTAGTTTTCTTTCTCTGTGCCTCAAATAGTGAGACCATTACCAAAGTACATTTGGCGCTTACTCACAGAAGCATCTTGCCCTGACAGCGTTTGGAGAGGTAGCTCCCCACCTGGTTCATCCCTTCTCTTTCTGAAAGTCAGAGTTCGGGTTACATGCCCCTTTTATGATCTCCTAAATGATTTTATTCTTCAATGTTGTAGTTGTTTTGTGATTTTTCTGTATTCCTCTCTTATAGAGTATGAGCTTTTCAAAGGTAAAAACCAGGTTTGGGCAATAAATACTCAACAAATGTTGACTAAATAATAAATGAATATATATCTAAAGAACATAGTTCAGTGATTGACTTGGATATGTTATTCTTTTCAATATTTAATAACACATAGAAAATTTTTATTTATGAATATTAGAGATGCAGATCATCATCCCATTGTGCTCTAAAATTTATTTATGTCCTCCCTAGAGGAAGAGATATAAAAGCTAAATCCTTTGAAGCCTTATGTAAAATAATAGCTATTGAGGCAACTTATCCTCCCCAGAATGCCCAGGATATGTGAATTTTTCTTCTTTGGTTTTCCTTTTCTGTAGTCTGCACTTCCTCTTCTAGGATCCTTAAAGAATATAAACTGACATATAAGATAAAAAATATGGAAGGATAAGTGAGAAACAAACTTTCTCAAAGTCATAACTTATATGGTAATGCCATCAAGCGTTCATGCAGATGAAAAATGACAAACTCAGCAGGTTATGATGATCAAGGCTCCAAACGTTCATTTCTGGTCTGCAGGAAACTGGCTGTTGTCCCTTACAGAAGTCAGTTAATATGAGTGGGATTTGGTGCCCTTACTTCTCACTCCCTATGAAAACTTGTTTTATAGATATTTAGCCCAAGAACTTAATAATAAATAAAATTCTAAAAGGAAAACAAAAATACTAATATGACAAGGGTCATTAAAATAATTGTAGATATTAAATAACAATAAAGTGAGAATTTTAAACTATCTAAAAGCTATGTTAAAAATACTAGGTGTTGATTATGAAATTGCAAAATGTTTCAGATTTATTTTAGATCTCAAAATTAATTTATGTAAACCAGGAAACTTTGTCAGCTTATGGCTCAGTGTAAAAATTAGTCTTGGACAGTCAGGACTGTTCCTCAATTTGAACCATCCTGGAAAAAAACAAATTTTTTCAATGATTTATATACATTTTGCTTCCATTTGATATCAAATGTTAGTTCGTAACCAGCACATTTGAAACATACTTGTTTGGATCATGTTCTAGATATTTCTCTCATATTTTCTTTGGTTTCCTTGTATTTAATGCTTTTCACCAAATATGCATCTTGAATTTTTTACTTCACTGGATTTTTGCCTGTTTGCTTTTCTGTCCCTATGTTGGTACAAGAAAATGGTACAAGGGAGTTGGTACAAGGAATGTAAACTGCTATGTATACAAAACTATTAAAATTATTTCAGAATAAAAGAGAAGTTCTTAGATACCCACTGAAAGCAGTTTTTAATGAGATTCTAAGTTGTATACCTAATCTCTGCTATTCACTTTTTCAAGTGACTTTCTGTCTGAAACGCCAGCCCATCCCCTGCCAACACACACACAGACACACACACTATTCTTATGAGAATCTACTAATACCTTTTCACCTTCTGGCCTTCTTAAGCTCATCCCTGGATTCAGCTCATCAAATTGTCATCATCTAGTGCACATCTGTTCATATCAATGTAGCAGATATTCTGCAGAACAAGTGGTGTCCAACCTTTTGGTGTCTCTGCACCACACTGGAAGGAGAAGAGTTGTCTTGGGTCACATGTGAAGTACATTGCAACACGTAATCACACACAAAAAATCTCATGGTGTTTTAAGTAGATTTATGATTTTGTGTGGGGCTGCATTCATAGCCATTCTGGGCTGCGTGTGGCCCATGGGCCACAGGTTAGATGCTTGTATGATCACCACAGCATGAAAGAATAGCAGGCCTTTTTACATAGCAGCCGACACCACATCTGCATCCAACTTAGTTCTGTGTTCCCTTGAAAGTTCAATAAAACAAAGCCCTCCTCCACATTACCCAATCCATGCACTTTTAACACCTCCCATACGATGTACCCTTTACCTAGCACTTGCATTACGCCCAAGGATGTAAAATATAACACTGTATTTTTATAGTGTTTAATTTCCTCATACCATGCCTTCATCCATATACAGCACAGTAAGATGTAAATGTCTCTTCTTCTTAGAAATAAACAGTTGTCCTTCTGCCAGTTCCCAGCAGCTTTCCTGACACTAAATATAAACACACTGCTGGAGGTCCTTGGTTACCTTTTAGAGGAAGCGATATAAAAGCTAAATCAGATGCTGTATAGGTCTGAAACCAGGATTTTTAAAAAGAGCCTATCACCTATAATTAGCCTCTCTTCCATTATTGTATTGCCATTAGTAGCCCTTCTTTTGAAACGATTTTAATTTCAGAAGAGACTGTGTCAAACAATAACCTTTAAGGCTGAACATTTTTCTGGAATAATGGGGTTTTTGAAGCATATCCTAGGCAGAAAAAACTAGGTCATGGGATGTACAGTCAAAAACCATCATCGGCAGGACGAGACAGAGAAGGCGGCCATGTTTGTTGTCCTGAAGCTCTCATGGCTTTTTCTTTAAACCTATGTTTTTAGTAGTTTTTTAATTGTATTTTTTTCATTGCCATTTATCCCCCTTATATCCTATTCCACCTCTGCCACCCCTTCTCCCCACAGCTGCCGCAGTCACCACCCTGTTCTCCATGTCCATGAGCTCTTTGTTATTTTTGCCCAATCCCTCCACCCCTCAACAGCCCCCTTTTCTGAGCTGTCATCCTGCTCTCTATCCATGAGTCTGTCTCTATTTTGTTTGTTGTTCAGTTTGTTCATTAAAATCCACACATGAGTGAAATCATATGGTATTTGTCTTCCTCTGACTGACTGCCTTATTTCACTCAGCATAATTCTTGCCAGGTCCATCCATGCTATCACAAAATTTTCTTCTTTTTTACACAATACAATACTACATGGCCATAAAAAGGAAAAGCTTTTTTATACAATGGTTTGGGGAAGAAAGATGTAAGTTGTTTTGAAAGAATTATATTGGCTATCGATAAGGAGGGGGGCAGGAAAAGACAAAGCACAGGCAGTTCTAGGACAGGCGCGTAGTCCGTAAGCATGAAATAGTTCCTACCTCTCAACTGGTTGTGGGCAACAGTCTGGAAAGTTCATACGTAAGCAGGATGCCGGGGCATCTGGTAGTTGGCTGTGGTTTTAAGATCGTTTCCAAGAAGTTGATTCAAAACTTTAACATGCATTCAGAAATGGGCGCAGTCTTTTGTTGGTTTCCACCTGTAGGTCTGTTAACCAGTTAACCTCTGACCTCTTCCTCTCACCCTCTGGCGTGCTGTAATTGAATTTGGGACATCTCAGAATATTCATCTTGTTTAAGACTTACCATATTTTTCAGACTATAAGACACACTTTCCCCCCAGATTTGGGAGGAAATGGGGGTGCATCTTATAGTCTGAATGTAGCTTACCTGGCTAGTAAATGTAATTTACATTTATATTGGTGAAATATTATGTTATTTATGTTATGAAATATTTTACATATATATTTTTTACCACATTTTTTGCATCAAAATTTTTTTCCTATTTTCCTCCTCTAAAACCTAGGTGCATCTTATGGTCCTAAAAATATGGCAATTAATAAAACTAGCTATTAATTCATAGATAATGCTGGAACTACACAAGATGACTTTTGATGTAATTATTGCCACCAATAGAAAGATCTAGATATAGTTATTTCTGTTTTAAAACCATATCTGACTTCACCAATAAGATTATAGCAGTATCAAAATTATCGAAAGCCCAACTACAAGATTCAACAGTTAAATACCACACTCATAAAAAAATAACATGAAATGTGTGTCACTCCTTAATACCAACTTCACAGGGCTATTAATAACATCTGCGGAAAGAATGACATACTCAACCAAACCTCTGAAGTCCAATGTTTTTTCAATATTAGAACATTGGTGGCAAAATCATAGATAGATGCCTAAGGAATAGTGCTGATACCTCAGATTGAAAGGACAGAAAATGAGGACTTGCTGCAAAGATATACAGGTTGGGTTCCCATGAAGCAGACTTTGGGATGGAGACATGCCTGACTCACTGGTGTTTTCAGAATGCGCCCTGGTGGAGAGAGTGAAGAAAACAGGGCTGGGCAGAGGGAGAAATTGAAATACAATATAGTCATAGCAAGAGCCTCAGCTGAGCCTGGAACTGGTGATATTTTGCCAAGCTTAACTACATTGATCCTCATTAACATCTGGCAACTGTCGCAGACTTCAAACAGTATGTAGGCTTGGCCTCATTGACCCAAGTCCCTGAATCTTGTAAATGGCCTTGTTTTATTTTGGAATTTATGTGTGTTGCGGTTCCAGAAATTACATGAAACTTGACTATTCATGATAGAGGTTTAATAGCATTTTTCTTCTGTTCGTAGTGGGACTTTTGTTGCAGAGGTTGTGATAAAATACTTGGGTGCATGTCCCTCTTGCTTAAGCCAGGATCCCAGGTGTCACTGTTGGTGCCTGTTTTCCTCTGCACACCCCAGGCCAGGGCCTTTTACTTAGGTATGTAAGCCTTTCAAATTCCACTCCTAAATCTCCATGTGTTGTTACTATTTCTTCATCCCTTGTTACTAATTCCTTGATTTAATTCATTATTTTTTATTGCCTGGGTTACTAAAATGATCTCCTTATTATTTTCTCAGACTTGACTCTTTCTGGATACATCCAGTGGCTGAGCATCATGGTTGTTTGCCCAGTGGGAAGTTTAAAAAAACAAACCAACTCCTTTCATAGAGGTTGGAAAAAAACTTCCTTCTGATGTGATATTTACACTCATTACACATGTTCCCTCCTACAACTCTTAAAAGACAAAGAAAACAATCAAATATTACACATATATTATGTATCATATATGCATACTATGTACAGATGGTATATATAAACTAAAATGTTTATCATAGCAAGAAATTTTTAAGAAAACAATAAGCCACTCTTATACCCAGTTCACTGTCATACCAACAGCCATTATGAATCAGAGACAAGCCAAAAACACAAGGAACCTGAGGTTTATGCCACTCCAAGGGGCATAGAACCATTGAACACATCAGCACTGACAGTCACTGCCAGAAGTTAGAACAACTGCTCTTAAATGGAATAATTTCAAATTGGTTGAGGTCATCTCTCTGAATCTGCCATGAAAAGCCAGAGGGAAACACGGCCCAGAGAGAAAAGCAGTCTGAAATTCTCTGGTTCGTGCCGAGGCTCGCCGGGCATGTGCTAGTCCTGTTTTCCCGTGAGCCTCCGGCAGGTGCCTGCTCTGTCCTTACTTCCTTCCCTCACGTTCAGTTTGCCAAGTGTTTCCTGAAGTTGAGTGACGGCACGTGGAATAAGGTGTCTTTTTCCTTTGTGCAGAAAATTTCTAAATTCTTTTTTTATTCACGGGCCAAATCTTGTTTTTATTGTTCTATCAGTTTAAAAATACCGTGGTTTTCTCTACAAACCTAGATTAAGTTAAAATAATGCCCTTCATCAGAAGATATCTATATGTACTGACTTTGAATGTATTCTATATATATATATATATATATATATCACTAATCATCGATGATACTAATAGTTACATTGTTAATTATATGCACTTTTCTAAGTAGTTTTTATGTTCAGCAATTTTGAGTAATCCTCAAAAACATAATCCTGTGATATATGAAATATTATGCACAATTTATAGATGAGAAATTTGAAGTAGAGAAACCTTAACCAACAAAATCCATCAGCAAGAAAGTGGCAAAGGCCAACTTTGAATGCAGATAGCCTGAGCTCTAGACTATATGCTTTGAACCCTTACACTCTGCTGCCTAACATTAACAGGACCCTTGTCTTCCTCAAGTGTCAAGCACAAAACATTGTATTGATAAATTAGGCCAATGCCCCAACACTACACCAGACCTTCAATCAAACACTGATCCTCATTTTTTATCATAAATGTTCTCTTTTCAAACAAAGTGGGAACAGCTCTGAAGGTGGCTTCTCCATCACCAGGAACCCTCTGCTATTACCCCTGCCATTTCACATGAGGTCACCTGCACATCTGCACGCTAACACGTGCACAACAAATGAATGAATGTCAAACTGCCTGTCTTGGCCTCCATATTATTTATTGCCCCAGTTTATTAAAACATCTCTCATGCAAATCCAATGGCATATTTAGCATCAGCTAAACCACAAAGCAGAAAAAAATTATGCAAATGTACAGAGCCGAGATGAAAGTCCATTGATTTCCTATGGTTAAGTATAATGAATTCTCATCGCAAATTTTATCATCATAAACTAATGAAAAGGGACTGATAGCAATGGCCTGGTTCAGGGACAACATTTGGGCAAACTGCACACAGAAAGTTACATTATAATAATATCACAATAATGCAATCAAGGAATCAAAATAAATCATTCAATGTATCACTTTCAAATGGCACTTAGTCCAGACCATATAGGGTTAGAAGAAACATGAACTTCATGTTTATTAGTCTTCTAAGAGAAAAGTATGAAAAAAAAGGTAGACTGGGCATAAAAGAAACATGAATCACAAATAAAATATTTTAAAGTTTGTGGGAAATTTTGTTTCTGTCCCATTTTTATGTACAGTCTCACCAAATGAGAATGTAGTAAGAACTGTGGGGAAAGCATGCAAGTGTGGTATGACTAAGAGTATAAATTAGTATCCATAAACATGCATTTTGATTTCCAGGTACCTCTTTGCTGCATGAAAATCTTTGCACAAGTTAGAGAAAGACCCTGCACTCCAATAGTCACTATATGACTCCTATGTATTTTATTATATCATCTATATTTATATTAGCTAATGTGTTAGATAATATGAAAAAGTGCTTAATGCTGTGAGAAGAAAGTAGGAATCTTGATATTAAAGCTAATTGAATTTTATCTCTTTTGATCCTTAGGGATATTGATAAAGTCATTATATAATAGAAATTAATTTAAATTTTCTCATATATTTATAGACCCCAGAAAATACAATGTAAAATTTTCAGACATACATAAGTAGAAGAACCATTAACTTAATGTCAAAGTATTTACCCTGGCTTAAGACATAAAATACTACATAAAAATTTAAAACTCCCTGTGAATCCTTTCTTGATATCATTCTTCTCTCTCCACTCCTGGAGGCAACCATTATGTTAAAATTTGTATGTATCTTTATATGTTTTTTTTACACATTTATTACCTTTGGTCCTTAGGGATAGTGATAGTATTTTCTATTTAAGATTATTAAACTGTGGGAGATGTTACAGAGTGAAAATTTGCTTAAATACTACAGTGTTTCAGAGTCAAATCAGGAGGCAGAAACCACAGAGCAATTTGAGCAATGAATTCGTAATACAAGTGATTATTAACTAGTAACAGGAGATTAGCTACCAAGGGGATACAGAGAAATTTAAAGAACACAGGAGAAGCAGATATTGGGAACAACTGCCACCCTACCCGTCGGGCTGAGACAGAGGAGCCAAGAGGAAGCTAATTGATGGAAGGACACCCACCCTCAAAGACATGATTGCAGAGGGTGTGGCTGTAGCCCACAGATCACAAAACAGCTCACCTAGATATCACAGGCCACAATTTGTCTGCAGGAAATTATACCCTAGAATGGTGAAAAAACTTGCTTAGAAGCCGCCTGGGGAGCTGCCATTGAACTTACCAGCGTGTTGCCCCAGACAGCAATACTGTTCACCATGGAACTGCCTGTCTGCAAAAAGACCCTCTCAGCTGGAAAGTTGTTTAGTGTGTCTGTGGAGCTCCCCAGGAAGCTGCTCATGGGGAAACGCTAAAACTCTTGGGTAGCGAGTACCACTCAGTGCCTGCCTCTGTGTGTCCCTCATGTCGGCCAAGCTGCAACAGCAAGTAGAGAAGACATACCAGGACAAGGAGAGGAAGCTCGTTCTTCTGCAGTGTGCTTCAGTGTCCTCTACTGACAAATTCTCACAGAGTTAAACTAGGGAGAAATGTTTACAAGGTCTAGCTTAGGTATCACAAGAAGGTCAATAGAGGGTTTAGATTGAAGCTGACAGGCACTGCTGGTTACACACATGTATACTATGTATACAGATGCAGCTCCTGGGAAAATGAGAAGCTGTTTACTGTTTGTTGGCTCTTATAACTCACTACCAGAAGGCTAATTCTCATTTAGGAAATAGAATACCACCATTTATTTCTAGACATCAAGTCATTTATCATTCGGAGAACATGAGCAGGTACCCAGCTAAGGAAGAATTGTGACTATTGGTGGAGACTGCGGTTTCCTTTCTGTAAGGCGAATATGTGAGTGGTTAGCTTTCCCAAACGTGCTTGCCCCTATGTAGGTGAGGGTCTATACTAGCAGGGAGCCTAAAAAATGGAAAATCAGCCACACTGATACTGGCTACTAGGGATGGTTTAGAAAACCACAGTGGAGGAACACGTTCCTCCTTTCTCCTTCATATGTCACAGCTTGTGAGATCAAGTCCTTAGAAATCCCTTACGGGAGGAAAAAGCAAAATGCTTCAGAGCTTGAGGAAGTAAATAATTGTTATTTTATAGCAGAGATAACATTTCCATATGAGAACTGAGAAAAGTGGGGGACAGAAATTGAAATGAAGTCTGGAGTTCAATCCCCAGTCAACCAAGGAGCTGTTTCAGTAATTTCCATGGGAGGTCCACCCTCGTTTCCTTCCAGATTTCTTTCATAGCATGACACCAAGATCTCAGCACTCGAGGTGGGAAAATTTACCAAACAAGCAGACTTCGTTACAATGAACTACATCAGTCGAAGAGTTCTAGGTCGATTTTATAGCATCTTTAGTCATGAGTCAGATAGCATAGCAACTGTGAACTTTTCAAAAAAAGAGTTTCTCAAATAAATGTACAAAAAGATGGGCGGATGGCTTTGTGATGAAAGAAAATTTAGTGTCGGTGGAGATGTAGTTTAGAATATCAAGGTACAGAGAAATAACTACATACACATAATCATTTTTCTTATATTTTAGCAATCAAAAACCAAGGTGCAAGCTTCAGAAAACATATGCTGTTAAAATGTTATTTCAAATTTATTCTTTGTTCTAAAACCTCGGTGTGCAACCCCTATATGTAAACCATATTACATTTGCAGACATGTTTTACTCAGCTGACCTAACAAAATGCCATTCAGCTCTCACCAAATTTTCAGTTGCCTTATGAACACTATCAACGCTAAACTTTGCTGGCGGACATCTCCAATTCCCTTTACTGCTCCCTCATGACCAGGGGTAGAAAACAGGAACCTGTTCAGAAAGCTAGGACTGAAAGGCATCCTCTAATAATGGTTTCCATAAAATTCAAGACTGTCCATGAGAATGGCGTGAGAATAACATACTCTTTTTGTGGGGGCTTTTCATTTTTACAACTATTAATTACTTGATTTCCTTAAATCTTCTCTTTACTGCCAACCAAATTTAAGATTTGGTCCATACTTGCTTAATAAATTAAACACTTGTGATCCATTAAGAAGTAAAATTAAGAGTAGGAAGAAAAACTTAGTTATACATGAAGGCAGAGTCAGTCCAAAATAAAAATAATTATCCTCTGTCATAAAATTCAGGCAAACTTAACTTGCTTAGAGAAGAAAGGAAATAAATTCTGGAGATGAATGTTCTTCCCTTAAGACATTCAATTAATGGCCTAGATGTAAAAATACAATGATTTATCTCAGCATAATCAGAGAAGAAAATCTTGGGCCGGTTTTCTAATTAGTAAAAGGAGAGAAAAAACTCACAAAGGAAGCCGGTGAGACTATGTTCACTAACAGACAG
Source organism: Artibeus jamaicensis (assembly GCF_021234435.1). Classification (NCBI taxonomy): domain Eukaryota; kingdom Metazoa; phylum Chordata; class Mammalia; order Chiroptera; family Phyllostomidae; genus Artibeus; species Artibeus jamaicensis. The sequence goes on from NW_026521843.1 coordinate 20,563,392, forward strand.
GAACACTCAAGGATCTCTCCAGCCCATCTCCATTCCCATTCCTCGCCCTGTCTTAACCTCGTGATCAAATAGTTAAGCAGCGTGAGGACAAGAAAGTTTGCTCACGGTGAGCAGCAGATTTCTGTGGAAGAAGTGTTGGGCATGTTGTTGGTAAAATAAATTTTTGTTATATCCGTTATATGAAATATTGCTATATTCTTTTCAAACAAGTTGAATTCTAAATACTGTCTGCGAATTCAATATTTATTGAGCAGCAGCAGGTCATTTTTTTTCATTCTGGTAATGATGCATAAAGCCATATACGAATTTCCTGAGCATAGGTCTTTACTAGTCATCTCTAACAATATGCGGAGGCTTGGGAACAAACCAAAAACATTCTTGCTATACGTGAAGGAAGTATGTCCATGAAGACAACTTGAACTCTGAAAAGAAGAATTACGATCAAAATACTGTGACCAAGTTTTTATTTTATGAGTCCTTGCCTCACCTCTCACCCTTGACCTAAATTTTTCACCTATTCATTACTCCCCATTAATCTTTCCATTCAACAAGAGAATCAAAGTTGCATTAAAAAAACATTGATTATTGTGTAAAACATTTAAAGATGTAGAAGAATTTTAGTAATCATTTAACCAGTGACCTTGTCTAAGAAGTAAATAAAGGACACAGTTCTAGGAAGCAAGGTTATTGGAGTGATTCAGCAACAGAGGAGGGAGGGGTAACACACAGAATTGAATGGGGGGAGGACTGTTAGGATTAATAACCTGTTTATGAGTTTTTAGACCAACCTAATTAATCACCAGAAAATTTACACATTTGAACCTTCAAAAGCGGATTCATTTTGGCAGTCTCTATGAGCAATACGAAATAAATTTAGTCATCCTCAGTTTCCTTAAGAAATTAGAAATTGTACCGTTGGTGTCCAATCATTATAAACATTTATAATAAAGGTTTTCTCCAGCTCTCATTCTAAAGTATTTAATAACTAAATTTTTTAAAGATTTTTAAATTTTTTTCACATTTAAAAAAATTGTTGTTCAAGTACAATTGTCTCCATTTTCCCACCAACACTGTTAGAATATCAAAAATTCATATTCTATGTCTATTCTATTTCAAATTTTATTATGGTTTGGAATTAAAAAAAAGATCAGTTTCAAATCTTCCAGGAATATATTATGTTTTCCTACAATGACCTGTGATTGTGGGGTCTACAGTATAAGGCCCATGTTAACCAACAGTTAACCAATACATATGTGACTAACGGTTGTTTTAACCATGGCTATTCTGAATTGAGATATGCTTTAAGTGTAAATATACACCATATCTCAAAAACTTAGTATGGAAAAGAAAGAATAAAAAATATTTCTTTAATAAATCTCTATGTTATTATATATTAAATAACATTTTAAATATACCTGGTTAAATAAAATACATGATTAAAATTAATCTCCCTTATCTTCTTTTTACTTTTTTTACAGGGTTACAAGAAAATACAAAATTACCCAAGTGGCTAACATGTAAAGCTTGCATTATTTCTCTACTGGACAGTGTTGATGTAGAGAATATGTAAGCATCTTAGAATAGGCACTTTGCCTGTTTTTTTTATTTCTGTGTTCCATGCAAATAAAACTGTGCTTGGTACATAGAATATATTAAGTAGGTGATATATAAATGACAAAAGTCACAGTGTTTTGTTTCCACTCACCATTTGACCTTGAAAAGATTTTAAATGTGTGATACAGAGCACTGGCAAATAATTAAGTTAATAGATATTATTCCAGAAAGTACTTCACAAGAAAAAGATGCTCATGTTCTGATTGTTTTCCTCTAAATTTGCATATACACAAACATCCTCAAGGTAAAAATACTATGATCAAAACTGTATAAAACTGATAAAAACATATAATCAGAATATTTTATATTTCAACACTGTGATTATTTTAACACAGGTATATTTTGTTCTGCTGCTAAATTATACTTAATTTAAGAAATAAAAAACAATCAACTCTAAGACTTGATTAAAAACAGATCATAAACCTAAAAACTAAAACCAATAAACTGAAAATGGAGGGGAAAACAATAACTTGATTTCTGTTGTCAAAATATAATGAAGAGATCCTTATACGTATATGTTCTGGGACAAAATTCAGTGGTATCAAAAGGAAGATCTATATAATAAAATAGTTTATATTTAAATTAGGAATAGTTCAAAATCTTTTCTAAATGATACATTGTAAAGATTACTGTGGAAGGAGTTAACCAAGTACTAGACAATGGCAAATGTCTTTGCTGTGTAAAGTAAGAGTCATTTTCTGTTTAATTCCCACCTTTTATAATATAGCAGGAAAAAGACTGGTATGTTAAAGCGTTAAGTATTTCTGCGATAAAATACACACACACCATAAAGTCTAAAGGAAAGAGAAACAGAATGTAGCATCCAAATGCCTATAGTGGGCATTTTCAAATAAGGTAAATATTCAACTTAAGTGCTACTTCATGCATTGCTGTTTATCCACACAGAAAAACATAAAAAAATATAAGATTGTCTTTTTAATAGGGATTTAAGAATTAAAAAAATACATAAAATGCCCTTCCTCTTCAAAAGATGGACATGAAAGACACACAGCAAATGTATGGCAAGCGGACACAGAAGTCAGTTGAAAGAGTCCCCAGTGGCCAAAGCTGTAATGATTTGAGTGTCCAAATAAAAAAATAAAGTATTGGACTATAAACCAAAGTATTAAAAATTTTGAACAAGTTCACACTAATATAAATAAATGATTAGGTAAATAAATAAGAGTAGACAAATTCCCTATGAAAAATTTCAAAAATTTGTCAAGTCACTCTTTATCAAGGAGGTGGAGCACATCCCAATTTGTGAACTGCGCAGTGTGCATGGTGACTTTATTCCAAAGTGAAGGGTAGGAAAGAGGAAAAAAGAGTAACTTGAGAGAGGAGAAACCTGACAAGCCCTACCTTAGCCACATGATCAAGTTCAACATAAACAGTGAAAAATCATGTTTATATCTGGTACCCTTGATATGATATGGTAAGACTAGCTCTTTACCTTTATGTTATTCTTTCCAAAAATTCATAACCTCAGTATAATCATGAGAAAGACAAAGCTAAAATCCAAAAGACATTCTACATTCTAAAAAAAAAAAAATCCCTGAAAACAAGGTCACGAAAATAGAAAGAAAGACTGAGAAACTGTCGTAGTTCAGAAGAGCCTAAGGAGACCTGAGGACTAAACGTGGTGTAGAACACTGAACAGGATCCTAGAAGAGAAAATGGTGAAAGCTATGGAAATCTGAATAACGTATGAACTAAGGCGTAAATATGGATTCATCATTAGACGTGACCGTTGCACTACAGAAATGGAAGACGTGACAGTAAGGGAAATGGGGTATAGGATGTATGAGAACCTTCTGTGCTTCTTCTATAGGCCTAAAATTTCAAAATTAAAAGTCTATTTTTGGAAATGAGGACTAGCCATCTATCCTGCAGCATCCTTGGTAAAGGAAGGAAGTGAAACAAGCCACCTGAACAGTGAAGGAATGTCTGCGGTCTGAATCACTCCTTGGGCGCCTTTGTTAACGGGGCAATGCTACTTTCCTCATTGGGCTGTAAAACTGAATTGTGTTAGCCTGGGTACAACACTGACAGCTGCACCTGATTTATATAAAATGGCCTAAAAGTTATTAGTATGAATACAAGTAATCGTAGTAGTTCCATTCTTCCACAATCTCCCAAAAGACTGACTTTTGCTACAAATATCTGAGGTAAAGGTTTTATAAGAACACAAACCACAGTCAGCTGATGAAAACAGAATGATGACCTCCTGAGCAAGGTTAAAAGGCCTTAAAAGTCCAAAAGAGATGTGTTTAATAGAAGACATGATTATCTAATTAAGAAGCATTTGAAACTTAAAAATGAGGAGAAGATAGAAAGAAATGTAAGTAAAACTGTTAAGCTCTGAACTTCAAAGCATATAAAACAGGAAAATGACAGCGCTTGAGTGTAATTGTTATTTATTAAGGTCATCGACTTCCCAATACATTGTCTCAGACTGTGAAGAATAAATAAAGATGAGTGTGAAGGTGCGATCTTCCCACAGAAAACTTTTACTACTGGTGCTTTGGGCAGTCGATGAAATCTCAACTTCCCAGCACTAGAAAAGTCAAAAGATATATAGTATTCAATATCTCTGGTGAGTAACATACCTCTGGATTACTTAGGGACTGGGAAATGTTGTTTCCAGTAACTTCTATAGTTCCAATGGTTTATATTTAGGGTATGTCAATGCAATGGAACTCTGTCCACAATAAAGTTGTGTTCCCCTTAATCTGTTTCCATATGGGCCATTTTTTTGTTCTTTCTTCTTTCTTCCTTCCAAATACAAATGCAGATCTAGCTATAGACCTGGAATTTCAAGATCAGTTATCAACTCCCCCCTCCCTTTTCTGACCCCACAACTTTGATTTCCTCACGGTGCTTGTCCTGTCACTACTCCAGTTTCAGATCCCTGTAGAGAATAACATGTGGGAGTTTGTACGTAAAGTTAAGGAAACTCGGAACCAGGCACAGATCAGCTATCAATGGCAGATAGCCAACTACCATCCGTGTTTGTTTGCTTACAGTTCAGTGTAAAGTTTACACTCTAAAATTCTCCTCCTTCTACTTCTGCATGATGATATGAGAGAATTTCATGACAACTTGATCAGATTCACCAGAAATGAAGCTTATACTTCTCTCACCAGGTCGTGTGCTGCTTGGTAATATTTCTAAATAGATTCACATTCCTTACAACATAATTCACAATGTCTATTCCAAAAAACTTCCAAACCCCTCATCCTATATAGGTGATGGCATTTCATCTATTTCCCTACATGAAAATCTTCAGCTTCTTTGTTCCCTCAGAATTTATTTGCAGCTTCCTTCTCTTCACAGAGGATGAGGCTCCCTTGCTTCCTTGGGCTTGGCTGCTTATCTCCTTGATTTTAGACTCCCTGCCTGCTTTAGCAATTATCTTCTCCTCTTGCATTTTCCATCTTCCTTGACTGAGTTACACACATACACTTAAATCCACACAGAACTGTGTACCTGAATGCAGCACACCCATTTATGTGAAAACTATAATAGTGCCAGAATGGGCTGGCACTACGCTTAGTAGGATGGGGCATTATAGAATAATTCATCTAGCACTCAAAGTAATTGTTAATTTTAAAATGTTCATTGAATTTTTGGAGAAATTATAAAAAAGGGTATTTTCATAAGACATATAAGTTCTTCTTCAAAGATCTCTTTTCCCACATTTCTTTCTTCAAACCTCACAAATTGCAGCTTTCTCCAAATCACTCACATACAAGTCCAAGTTCTCTTATAAAAAAAAAAAGACTCACAAAAACCTGCTTGGGTAGACTTTTTGTCTCTTTCAGCTCTCACTCTAGTTCAGGATTTTATGTAACATATTCTTTAGCCTTTTTTTTATTTCTCACAATTTCTTTATGTCCCCTTCTGCAGGTTCTAAAGAGCAAGAAGGAGTTTGGAGTTTAAAGGCCAAGCAAGAATCCTTTCATATTAGAAAGATAGGGCCTGGAGAAAAGATTACAAATTTATAATCTAGCCTTAAATTTTTGTACTTTCTGACTCTTACATATCCTTTCTTTGAACTAGTAAAATGTGAGTCAGCCTCCTTTTCTCATTATCTAACTTCAAAAAATATAGCCTATTTTTTTGCTCCTTTATTTTTTCATTACCAACTCATGGTTTAACTCATTGTACTTATGTTCCCTGGACTCTATGGATATCCTTCTTTTGAAAGTAACTAATGACCTTTTCATTTTATTGCTCATTTTGTTTTTCCTTTTTATTGAGATATTATTGACATATAACAATGCCTAAATGTGAAGTGTACAATGTGTGGATTTAGCTCATTTACATAATGCAATGTGATTACCGCTGTAGCGTTTGCCAATGATACTGCATTACAGACTTCAAAACAGCACACTAGATTTTAAATGTTCTACATCACAAGAGAAAAATTCTGAGATGCCCTAAATGAAATTACAACAGGCCAGAGAGTGGGAGAAAGAGACAATGGCAGTACTCAGTTGATAGCTGCGGGCCAGTAAAACTAACAAAAAGCTACCTACATTCATGACTGTATGTTGAAACTTTGAATCAGCTTCCACAGGGCTATCTTAAAAAATAGCCGACCACCAGACACTACCGCCTTCTGCTTGTGCATGAACTTTCTGGATTGTTGCCCACCACCAAGCCAGAAATAATAAATATTTCTTCCTCATGGACTTATACACCTATCCTAAAACTGCCCCTGCATAACCTTTTCCTGATCCCCTCATCTAAAACCATGTAAATTCTTTAAAAACAACATACATCTTTCTTCCCCAAACCTGTGCATGAAAGCCCCCTCAGCTTCAAGATGGCAGACATGTTTGTCTTCTCCATCTCGCCCTCTGCTGGTGGTTTAGACGGTTTTTTTGTTTTGTTTTGTTTTGTTTTTGCTAGCATGTGGCTCAATAAACCCTTTCTTTCAACAAAACTTTCTGCCTTTAATGTTTAACACACACACACAACGCACAACGATAATCATGTGACGTGACAGAGGTATTAACTAATGAACATCATAAGGGTAAAACCGATAACTTTTTTTCAGACCTTAATCCTTTTGATTAAGTTTCTGATTCTCTGAATAGCAAATTTCTTGATAAAACTTTTCCTCCATGCCTTTTTTATGTCTCTGTTTCCTCTGACTCTCTGATAATGACCTTTTAGTCTTCTCTCCTTTCTCATACTTTCTAAACTCCTCATTCCATTGTCAGCTGTCTTCTCCCTTTTACTTATGTCTGAAGGAACCCACATGCATTCATGATCACTGCCACACACATCTCTCAAAACTCAGCATCTGCTGCTGTCAAGCTGGACTGCTTGTTTGTCCTGCAGCATATACACTAAGGCTGCAGACCTCTGTTCTCCGGTTGTTTGCATTCCTGGCTTCCGTTCCAGTTTACAAGCCCAGCTTGAATGTCACTGTCTCTTCTTCCCAGGAGCTATCTTTTATTATCTTAACAAGAAGAACTGTCTCCCTACTCTGATATTCCAGTATACTTGATCTATACTTCTGTCTTATATTTTTCTGAGTAAATGTGCAGTGTATCAATCACATTTTGCACACTGCAGCCACTCAGCTGGGCGAGAGTAAACTAAAAACATGTTAGCAAAAGATGATATACAGAAGTGGTAGACATGAGAATATATTTCAGAAGGAAAGGGGCTGCTGGGAAATATAGGCAATACTAAAATCTAAAAACAGCATTGGACAAGGGGAAAATGCTCTCCTTTTTTTTTAGCAAGATATATAGGAAATGACAAAAGAGGCCTTCCATTTGACAGAATTTTTTAAGAAAATTCATCAACAGAGGGGAGGAAAATTATACTTTATTGGGAGTGGTAGGGGGTTCAAGGCAAGGAAGAACTTTGGGGGGAAATGGTATGAACTGGCAGAATGGAAGAAGATTGTACACTAGAAGACCATGGATTAGGAGCATATGGATGGGAGAAAGCAAAGAACGAAATTGTACCCGAAGATGGAGGGGAGGATGCTAAACAGAATTAGAATCCTGGTGGGAAATCTCCAGACTAGCGTTCTTCAATGATGAAGAAACAGGAAGAAGAGCGAAGAGCACTGGCTGAAGAGGATGATATTTCTACTTGGTGAAAATATTTTTGTAGAAACTGGCTTAACCAGTTTTCCCTTTGCTTTTCAGGGGCTGATTTCAGCTGTTGTTTTCAGCAGTATTGTGTCCCCTCAGGGGAAATTTCCAGATAAATTTCTCCTCTGGGCTGCCAGTGGGTCAGGTTTATATCCTAGCTTATCTGTAGCAGAACAGATAATACATTTTGAGAAGTGTAAAGTATCTGCCTCTTGCAAGAGGAGCTGTATCTTGCCCAGCTGGAAACATAGCTATGGGCAAGAGCCAGAGAATTCTCAGGTATACACAGATCTAAGTCCATGAAAAAAAGGGCAAGGATGGGACCTGTCCTCCTTTCCATACCAGAGGGGGTTAATTGCCAGCATTCTTTCACCTGGAACCAGAAATGAACTCCATTCCATGGCAGCTTAAGAAATAAAAATCCTTTGTACAATGAGTAAAAAAAAAACCCCAACGAACCTATGATAAGCTCATTACTATGCTTATTACTACAAAGCAGAGACAAAAACGTTAGTAGCTCTTAAAATGATTTTCACAATAAAAGGGATAGCAGAGTCATTACTGTGTTAGTGTACCTGTCAGTATCTGAGGTGTGTTTGTACACAGTGTGTGTTTGTACACAGTGTGTTTTGTACACAGTGTGTGTACGAGAACGTGAGCGGTGCTGGCAGGAGAGAGCTATGATTTGACAGTGAGTTTCCCCGAAGACTCTGTGTTAAATCCCCACTCAAGAACCACTCTCTCAGAGGCTGTGAACATTTTTGGAGTCCAGGTGGGACTGAACACACAAGGACAGCATTTGTCTTTGCCCTGTACCATGGACACCCTCATTGCATTACTAAGAAATGAATATTTTATAAATCTTTTTAGATGGGTTGGATTTTACCAATGGCATCAAGTCCTTCTCAGAAAACTCATCAAAAATCTCTTCTGGGAATGGCAGTTTCTTTGTTTCATTTTTCAAATCCTCATAACTGTGAGTTATTAGAACTTTCACTCTTCATAGAACTTTATCAGCCCTACCTGATATCCCCTTTACACTCAGGAAGATTTAGTTGTTGCTCTGATTCATCCATTTCTTATCCCTAATTATTTAGTGACTCAGATCTTTTCTAATGAGATGTCCAGGTAAGAACATTATAATATATAGACATATATAACATAAATACTAAAATACTAAATATGATATCTGTGTTATATTTAATATCTTTATATTGTATTGAAATATAAATGTTAAACACATGCTATAATACATTTTACATATTTTCAGGATGGGGGAACATGTCAGAATCATCCTTGTTTCCCAATCCATCACCTTATGGTCTCTAGCAAGGCATAGCCTCTATACCTTTAGGACTGTTCAACCTCTGAGATTATTCCTGACCTTGGACTCAGAGCCCTAGGCTTAATATCAGCCCCATATTTAGTTGCTGAGATACAGGCGTTCTGGTTATCCAGACTCCTTGAGACACAGAGTCTCTGGTTGCCAAGCCCCTACGAGGCTGTGCAGCGCCCTCTTGTTTCACTAGACTCTGCATTTCTCATCCATCAGGCTCTATGGGCGCCGGCCTGCCTGGGCTGCTAGATCTTGACTTGATCGCTCTCACACATGCATTGTTCTTGGTGTCAACCACATTCATCTTATCTATTGGCCCCCAGTGCTGGTCACTCCTGGCTGGCCTCGTGCAGCTGTTGCTAAAGTTTAATTTGTACACTTCTCTCTGTTGACACTGACACTCTGAGCCCTCAGTAGGGTAGTCACTGACTGCTCTTTTTAACTCCAGTGGGACCGTAACTTCAAATTTGGGACTTTTAAATTGTGAGGGAACTTAAAGATTATACAACTCATTTCACACCCAAGAGATTAGAGAACTGAAGTGTGAAAAGTATTTGGCACAGCTAGAAATAAAACTAGAGCTTTCTAATTTCTGAGCCAGTGGCTTTGCCACTAAATCATGCCTGTCCTTGTCACAGTATCTGGAGGGAGACATTCGACCTTTTGTGGCCCTAATTTTCCATCTTTATGATTGAAATGGCTTCTAAGGTCTCTTTTGAATCAGACTTTGTGATTTACTAGTATATCAAGAGCACAAGTCTTTTTGATTTCCAAATATATGGAGAGATTAATTCTGGGAGCAAATGAAATCACTGATTTAAAAAACTACATAGGATTAATTATATATTTCAAAATATTTTTGGGTTAAAATCTTAAGACATAAATAAGTTTAGTCAGTTTGTTTTGGTGATTCCAGAGAACCTTAAACTCAACTTCAATATCCTTTTATATTCATATTTCAGAACTAGCATTTATCAATGAATATAGGTATCTAATGAAGTAAATAAAATGGTTTTCAACAACAATCTCCTTTTAATGATGAATTAATCCTATTGCTCAAAATTCAAATAATTTCAGTTTTATGAGTGAAACAAAGACACTAAAGTGGCATGAGCCAATGCATGAGGCTGTGCTCAATAGTATGTAAAGTTATATAGTTGGAAGTTTTGTTCTCTGAGGGCTTAACATTTAAAGTGATCATATAAAAACTATCAGGACTACATAAATAAATTACATTTAAAAAGCAGGGCATAATTAGGTCAATTCCCATTACACTAAATAGCATTTCTATAAATATCCCTGCATGAATAAATTTCATGCCATAAATAATACCTTATTTATTTTAACTAGTACTAAATAATAAAGGGGTTTTTTTTTTGCTTGAAAAAGGAGGGGTTATATATTTTCTAGTGCTAATTACTGAAGTTTCTAATTCCCCTACTTAATTAGCAAAGATTGGAAATGACAAGAAAGAAAACACCATGGAAATTTCAGAATTTCATCAGATACTATTATTCAAAAAGACTATGAAGTTATTTTCAGTGGGCACAAAAAAATGATCAAAGACAGCTACAGAGAAAAAAGAAATAGAATGAGGCCCATGAAAAATATTATAATTCCCTCTGTGTCATATTTGTTTCCATATCTGGTAAGAACACTAATAATATACAGTGCAAATTAAGCTGGTCTTTCAGAATAAGACTAAAACTCAGAGAAAGTGTCTATTTTGACTATACTCCAACTGACTTTCCATCATCAAGTCTCCAGATTTCAAATCCCTCATCACCCAAGAATATGGTTAGACATTAAGATACATTAAATTCAGTACATCAGAACCGTGGTAATTCTGGATGACAATAGCATTCAAATAAGTTTGTGGGAATGGGTACTTCCGAAGGAACCATCATACAGATCACTGGAGGTAAGAACATATTCTTTGCTAGAACACGTATAAAACAATTCAATGTAATATAGAGAAATAAAAGAGAAGAAAGGTGAGAAGTGACTCTGGGTTATATCAGTTAAAAACTGAAAAGAAGTTGGTGTAATTGCAGAATTTAAAGCTGCAACATTCCCCGTGGCATTCTTTCGAGTGTTGTCTATCTGAACACTTCAACATTAACAGCTGTTGTTTCTTAATATGTCTGATTTCCTGTTAGGTTATAACCTGCCTACAGGTAGAGATCTTGTGTCTTCATGTTTTTATTCACAATACAGTGTCGACACTAGCAGCCCGTCAAAGACCACATTGATTTCTACCTCCTAGAGCCTCTTAAATCCATGGCTGGTATCTGTGTTTTGGCGATAGACACCAGAGTCACATCATATCCTGCCTAAACTGTGGCACCCTATGGTCTCATTCTTCTCAAACCCATTTTCTCCTCTTCAACAAGAATCATTTTTTAAAGACAAATAGTATCCCCTCACTCTTCCACTTAAAACTCTGTAGAGCTCCCGTTTCCTACAAAGAAAACTCCAAGTGTTTAGCATGGAACAAAAACATTCTCCAGTCACTTCTCATAGCATTAAATCCTGCCTCTTCTTTTCCTTTCAGGGTGTGCCGTTTCATTCATCCTTTCTCACACCGGGACCGTCATTTCTACTTGACAAAACTTAATCATTCTTCAGGATAATCTTTGAGACTGTCTTCTAAAACAATACCCCCCACTGATTTTTATATTTAAAAAAATTCCATTTTCTCTCTACTTTGGGTACTTTATTTGTAAATGATATGGCAGACATTATTATGAATGCCCATGTCATGAATCTTTTTGTCCTGAGCCACATTTGAAATGCATTTCCCCATCCCCGTGAAGGTAGGCGTGGCCATACGACTTGGTAAGGATAATGAACTGTTTGGGAAGGGAGATCTGCAAAGCTGTTAATTCTCAATGCCTTCCTCTCCATTTTTCTCTCCTCTGCTGAAGCAAAAAGAGAAGTTCATTTCAACAAGAAATTTCAATAATGAGCCATCTCCTGGAGCACAGTTGACCTAGAATGTACATAGCCCAGACTTTTAACAGCTTGCATTTAAGCTTCTGAAAATGGGGGGTTGGTTTCTTTATTAGTATATCCTCAATGAGATCATTAGTGTCCCTAACTACATGTCCTCCATCTGCACTAGACTGCAAAGTTCTTGAAAGCAAATCCTCTGATCACCATGTGTTATACAAAGAGGAAGGGGAAAAACCTGAGAAATTAACTGAATGATATAATAGCCTGGGCGGGTCTAATGGACATTTATCCCTTGTTTCTTTTTCTCACCTATAAAACCTCTAGTAATTTCATTTTCTGTCTCCACTTGTTCCTGGCACTGTGAAGTCAGCCTGACCGACAGCAAGGTGAAATAACATAATTCCTCATCTCCTGATCTGCTGCTTCAGGCTATCATGTCATTACCAAATGAAGTACATGAGGAACCAATTTCAAAAGACTTACTGTAGCCATACATATGCATTTTCAAAGAGTAATCAAGGAAAATTGAGTTCATTTTCCGTGAAAACTTCATGTACAGTTACTGAAAAAAATCACGTTAGCAGATGCATTTTAAGGGCTAAAACTTATAGGTGCAAATAATCTGAATGATAAATGTATTTTCTTTCTCATCTTGAAAGTAAATTTCATGTTTTCAGCACTAAAAATCTGTTAGTATTATATTTGTTCTCCTCCTTAGCTCAAGTGGACATCAGCAAACCTTTGCATAAAATTTTGAACTATAGCCAGAACAAACACATCTTTGATTTATTCTCTTCTGATTTTGCTTGGTTCAAGGTTTTTCGTACAGCAGAGTTTGGGATTCCACTCTCAAGCCACTGGCAGGGCTAGACTCATTCATCTAAGATACTATTAGGGGCCTCTGTGCCCTGTTTTTAATGCCTAAATTCCATCCATAAATCCACACCTCCTTCAGCGGCCTTATCTATTTTTTGGCAATTTGTCAAAGATTTGAACACACAGTAAAAATTTCTATATGTGAAAATAAGTAAAGGCAGCCTTGAATTAAATTGTCACTCTTATAGCACATTAAAATGTGCTCTGCAACCTTAATAAACACCTCATGGCTTTCCTTTCTTCATCTCTAAAAGAAAAAAAAATTATCTGAGAAATGTTTTCCAGGATAGAGAGTCCAAAATTTAATAATAGCCATCACTCCTTTGATGTAATCCGTCAAAATACCTCTTATAAACTAATGAGTTTCCTGTTGAGTAATATTTTAAAAATCAAAGATAAATGCTGAGATGCCCTTGTATACCTCATAACAACAAAGACTATATTTGTTTGTTTGTTTGTTTGTTTATTCTAGAGAGAGAGAGGAGATTTGTCATTCCACTTATGTATGCGTTAATTGGTTGCTTTTTGTATGTGCCCTGACTGGAAATTAAACCAGCAACTTGATTTATTGGGATGACACTCTAACCAACTAAGCTACCTGGCCAGCAAAGACTATGTTTTAAATGTAGTGACTCTAAATATGTCTATTTGAAATAGCGATGTAAGTGGAAAAAAATGACATTTCACTTGTTATTGTGCATTACACCAGTAGATCATTAGAATTAGAAATTCTGTGCTTTAAAAATGGTTATGCTTATTTGAATTTATGATATGATTGTTTTAAATATATTTTAAATACCTACTTTATTCAAATTCCATGATTAAACCATTGCAATTAAGGAATGTGATGTGGCCCCTCTAACTATAGCCATTTACAAAAAATGGTAAATTGACTTGTAAAACAAGCTCTTGGGTAGGTACAACCCAAGATTAATTCTAGGGTTTGTACTTGAACTTCTAATGATGCTTTGTCATCTTTTAGAAGAAAGTAGGTTCCCTTTTCTATAAAGGCAAAATGAAAGTATACTTTTAAAATTTAGAAAATATAGACAAGCTGATTTGTGTCGTGTTTTTTGCTTTAAATTCTATTAAATATGCATGTTCTTTTTTCATCTATAGTGAAATGAGTCAGAAAAAATTACAAAATTCATTTGCTCTTCAAATGACCAGAAGCACCAACTAAGTCTATCTCTTCAATTTTTCAAGAGTTCTAGGCATGTAAAAATGCTATTCATAGCTGCATGGAGAAAGGCTACTACCCAAGGAAATACTTCGAGCCATCAAAGCTTCTACTGCCCATTCTGCATCGAATTTGACGCCAGGGTACAGATATGAGTGAGCTATAAACCTCCTTCAGTCAAATCAGGATTTGAAGGATTAAGTTTAGATATAAATGTTAGATTTAGCCCTGGCTCGGACAGCTCGGTGGATTGAATGCCAGCCTATGAACCAAAGGGTCACCAGTTCGATTCCCAGTCAGGGCACATGCCTGAGTTGCAGGCCAGGTCCCCAGTAGTGGGTGTGTGAGAGGCAACTACACATTGATATTTCTCTTTCTCTCTTTCTCCCTCCCTTCCCTTCTCTCTAAAAATAAACAAATAAAATATTTTTAAAATAAATGTTGGATTTTTAAAAAATGAGATAACTACATATAATAAGTATGGAGGGAAACAAATTTTACTTTTCTTCATTTTTAAATAGTATTCTATATAAATACTTTATAAATTAGCATTTGGTAATCTTTATAAAGCACCTACTTTGAAAAAAGTATTTTGTTTAACTCCTTGTGTAACCAATTTGGAAAACACACATTCTTCTTAGTTATATTTACCTGTCTGTGGTTTTATGCCCGGCATGGTAAATTAAATGACCAAATGAATACCAGCAATGGATGTCAGGCTGAAGTGACTGTAGCCTTAGTTTTACTAGGCTTTCCAACTCTCAGAGTAAAAAGTATATGGTAATAAAAACCCATGGACAGAATTAAGTTTTACATTGGGTCTATATTGTAGCTCTCTATTCTGGACTAAGAGACAGCAGGGTCTGACTTAGCAAAATGTAAATAAAAGGGCAGAAATAAATAATAATGCAAACTCATTAGAGAACGTGACTCTGGACCTTTGGAAGGTTGGCTTGTGTTCTGTATGTGTGTGTACTTATTTGACAGGAGGGGGAAATCCTAAATTTAGGATTTGAACAAGAGTTATTGGATTAAATGTGAGACAACTTAGGTTATATTTAAAAGTAGAGGATTAAAGACTATACTCTCAGGGATCATTTCTATAGTTTGTTAAAGGTAGAGGATTATAACAATTTCATTCTATAATCCTTAGAAATTCAGAGGAAGGTAGTGTATTGAATAAAACATGGTTACAATACTTGCAGCTCCTCACACCAAGAGACAGAGTCTATTTTTCCAGTTCTGTAATCTGGTTTTAGCCCCGGGACTTCCTTTGACCAGAGGACATTCATAAATGTAAAACAAGCAAAGGTTTGAAAATGGCTTGACACTGGGGTTTTTTCCTGCCTTAATTCTTGAAAATTTAAGACCACCATGTAGAGAAAGAAGGCTGGCCCAGGAGAGGATCAGACACGTGTGTGGCAGAAGCAACCTGCTCTAACTGAAACCCAGGAACAATGATGACCCTGCCAGATGCCAGATGTGTGAAGAAGACCATCCAAGACTACCCAGCTCCAGCTGAGCCACGAACTGGTTACAAGCTGTCCTGTATCAGAAATAATGCCATACCAGAAGTAAGCTACAGCTGATCCACAGAATCATAAGCAAACAGGGTAATTACTGTCTCATTAAAGTCTGGAGCGATTTGTTACATAGAAAAACAGGGAATCATGGTAACTTACCAGAAATATTCTCTATAAACATTAGGATTACATTAGAATTCAGAGACAGAATAAAAGAAATTTAATCTCTTCTTAAGGGTAAGGCTTAGAGTTATAGAAAATCCTGTTGTCTCAGACAAGTATAATAAATATATGACATGGTACACTGCCACTAGAAAGTGGCAAATAAGTTTCATCAACTTGGAGAAATTGAGAATGGGTACTCAGGTTGCTGGACTAAAAAGTGTTTAGGAATCAACAGAAAAGGGTTGATTGATTGATTATGATGGATTAGCGACAGTCAAGAATGATGGTGGTAAATCAGAAAGGTGGGATCGCTGCAGCACCAGACCACAGTTTGAAAGGACATCTCGTGTTTATTTCTTGGAGACAGAGTGGTCCTCTCACATTTCTAGTCAGTGTTCGCAATCCCAAACGGAACCAAAGCACTACTTACAGGAGATGTTTCAAAAACTCCCTTTACTATCCTGAGTTAAGTATCAGAGGGAGCATCATCTCCCCTGTGGAACCCTGTGCCTTCTCGCACAACCAAGTTTAAAAACAATAAAGTTTTAGCAACAAAAACACAGGCAAACCACAGAAAGTTGAACTATATGGAAGTCTGACGACAACGAAACTTTCAGCCAGACCCAGCCAGACTGGTAAGAGGGGCGAAGCCAGCAGTGGAGCGGGGTCAAGCAGGAAACCAGGGGAAACGACCCAGCGTGCAGGCAGCTGTGGGCAGATCCCAGGTTTGGAGTGGCAGCGGGCGGACCCACTGAGGGCACAAGGCAGCGGACCCACTGAGGGCTGACAACAGTCACACATTTGCACACAGATAAACCAGTGAAGGAACGAGCGGTGACACAGACCAAGCAGGCCCCAGTGGCGAGAAGCAGCAGAGGGGACCACTATTGTCCCTCGCTGACCCCGCCCCCAAATACAGCATCACAAACCAGCGACCTGGGTGGCCCTACCCTGATGAACATCTAAGTCTCTACTTCTCATATGTAACAGGTGTGAACAGAACAAAACATTATGGCTCGAGAAGAACTCAAAGTCCCAGAGCCCATAACACTAAGTGACCAAGAAATAGCCAAACTTTCAGATGCACAGTTCAAAACACTGGTGGTCAGGATGCTTACAGAACTGGTGGATTTTAATCACAAATTAGAGGAACATATGAAGGCTAAACTGATTGAAATGAAGGGAAATGCACCGGAAACCAATAGTGATGGAAAGGAAACTGGGACTCAGATCAAGGGAGTAGAACAGAAGGAAGAAAAAAATGACCAAACAGAAAAGGATGAAGAAACAAGAATTCAAAAAAAGGAGGAGATGCTTAGGAACCTCCAGGACATCTTTAAACGCTCCAACATCCAAATTATAGGGGTACCAGAAGAGGAAGAGGAACAGCCACCAGTGGAAAACTTATTTTAACAAATAATAAAGGAGAACTTTCCCAACCTGGCAAAGGAAATAGACTTCCAGGAAACCCAGGAAGCTCAGAGAGTCCCAAAGAATTTGGACCCAAGAAGGAACACACCAAGGCACATCATCATTACATTAGCCAAGATGAAAATAAAGGAGAGAATCCTAGAAGCAGCAAGAGATAAGGGGACAGTCACCTACAAAGGAGTTCCCATCAGACTGTCAGTGGATTTCTCAAAAGAGACCTTCCAGGCAAGAAGGGGCTGGAAAGAAGTATTCCAAGTCATGAAATCCAAAGACCTACATCCAAGATTGCTCTATCCAGCAAAGCTTTCATTTAGAATAGAAGGATGGATAAAGTGCTTCTCAGATAAGACCAAATTCAAGGAGTTCGTCATCACCAAGCCCTTATTATATGAAATGTTAAAGGGACTTTAACAATGACTTACCTAAGAAAAATAAGATAAAAAAGATGAACAGTGAAAGGACAGCAAACTCACAGTTATTAAGAACCACACCTAAAACAAAAGCAAACTAAGAGGATAGCTAGATCAGGAGCAGAACCATAGAAATGAAGATCACATGAAGGGTTAGCAATAGGGGAGTGGGAGATGGAGAAGGGGGGAGAAGGTACAGAAAATAAGTAGCATAGATGGTAGGTAGAAAATAGATGGGGGAGAGGGCAAGAATAGTAGGGGAAATCTAAAGAACTTGAGACACGTGGTCATAAACTAAAGGGGGGGAATGGTGAGGGAGGGGTGTGCAGGGTGGAGGGGAATGAAGGGGGAAATAGAACAAATGTAATGGCATAATCAATAACATATATTTAAAAAATAAAAATAAAAGGTCTTAAATATAAATGAGAAATGAAAATAGCAATTAATAATAAAGATGATTATATTACTTTTTCAACATTATTCTATGGAACTGTTAGAGGAGGCTGAAAATATTTAGACTGTACCAAGAAAACTAAACAAAATATTAAATAAATAAAACTATAATTACTTCCAGAAAAAAAGTTGGTATTTTAGATCATATCTTTGTTTTCTATTTTATAATTTTGCTCTTGTTTGTATCTTGTTTCAGCTACTTTTCTTTAATTTTTATTTATTTTTAACATGATATAATAACTATTTAAATATAATAGATAATTTCAAACATTTTTAATATATGAATTTTACAACGTAAAGTTTTTTAAGCACAGATTTATCATAAACTTTCACATGTAGTATTTCTACTATTAATTAGTTTAAAGTCTTTGCAACTTTTATTCACATTTCCTTATTGGCTTATGATTTTTAGCTGCATTTCTTAGTTTCCAAATAACGACTGAATATACCAACATTTCAAGTGCACACAAAACAAATTTCATGATTGAATAATGCATGTTCTATATGCACTTGCAAATGCCATTGTTGGAGGCAGTGGTCTATTTATGTAACCAGACACTTACGTTTATCACACTTATGTTTATATTCTCTGTATACTTACTGATTTGTTTTTGTCTGCCTGTGCTCTGAGTTATGGGGAAAGGTCTGTTGGAGTCTTTCACTATTTTAGATTTGTCATTTTTCATGTAATTCTGACAGTATTTATCTTATATATCTTGGATCTCTGCTGTTAGGTTCATATAGGTTCATATGAATGTAATAATGTTATTTTTTCTGCACATTGACCCTTGTATGATTATGAAATTTGCTAATTCTCTCTTATTACATTTCTTGCCAGTAAATCTGTTTCCATTACTGACATGCTAGCTTTCTTTTGGTGTGATGTATCTTTTCCCAATCTTTCACTTTAACCTTTCTGTGTCATTATATATAAAGTGCTTTTATCAGTAAATGTGATTATTTTTTAAAATCCAGTCTTACTGTGCTATTTGAATTTCAGTATTGTGTCAACTTATACTAAATGTATTGTTTGACATTTTTGGTTTTATATTTAGCTGTTACTATTTTGTTCTATTTGTCCGACCCATTTTATATTCTTTCTTCCCTTGTGGATGAATTATTTAATTATTGATCCATTTTTCTTTTAATTAGCTTATTAATTATACATTCATTACAATGACTTCAGTGATTATAATATGGAACTTTGATTTATTACAGTCAGAGAGAAATTATTTCTTTACTCTTTCCTGAAAAATACAATGACCTTAAAATACATTTATTCTATATATTCCCCTCCCTCTTATTGTGTATTTCATCATGCATTTTAACTACACATAAATTTAATGCATCCCAATATATTAATATTATTGTTTTATACAATCAAAACCTACATATATAATTCATTTTTCTAGAGCTTTCATTCCCTCACAAATTTCTTAGCTTCCAACTTTGATCACATTTCCATCTGAAGAATCCCCTTTTAGTGTTTTTATTTAAGTGTTGGTATGCTGAAAATAATTTCTTTAGTTTTTGTTTGAGTGGAATCATCTTCGTCATCTTTATTTCTAAAGGCTATTTTCACTTGCTAAATTATCCTAATGGAGTAATCAGTTATTTTCTTTAAAGACGCCATTCTGTCCTATTGCCACTTTTTTGTTTCTGTTTAAAAGGCAGTTCTCAGTCTCAATGTCCTTTTACCTTGCTGCTTCCAAGGTTTTTTTATTTGTCTTCTCTTTCAAGTTTTACTGTGACATGCTGATGTCTGAATTTCTTCATTTAACTTGTTTTGGATTCATAATACTTTTTGCTTGAGTCACTGCAGTTGAGGGAACTTCAAACATTATCTCTTATAATATTGCTTCTTCCCCTATCTTCTTTCCTTCTGTGACTCCAGTTGCCTGTACCTTCTTAGTTGTCTTTACTACGTCCCATGTGTCTCCTTTTACTTTCTTCTATGCTTTCCACAAGTGGTTCACCTTCAGCAGAGATTTTTTTACTCACTTCTTTTTTTAGCCCTCTTTTTTTATTTAGATGCATTTTATTTATTTTTTCCTTATT
The DNA here is from genome assembly GCF_021234435.1 of Artibeus jamaicensis. Taxonomy (NCBI): domain Eukaryota; kingdom Metazoa; phylum Chordata; class Mammalia; order Chiroptera; family Phyllostomidae; genus Artibeus; species Artibeus jamaicensis. Next base: position 20,583,515 of record NW_026521843.1, read on the forward strand.
TTTAAAAAAATTGTGTTTGTTATTGTTCAAGTAAAGTTGTCTGCATTTACCCCCTACCACCCCCACCCCCATCCCAACCATCCCTACTTCCCTCCCCTGATTCCACCCCCATCCTTGGTTTTGTCCATGAGTCCTTTATAGTTGTTCCTGAAAAACCTTCCCCTCTTTCCCCTCATTATCCCCTCCCACCCCCCTCCCTCTGGTTACTGTCAGATTGTTTTTAATTTCAATGTCTCTGGTTATATTTTGCTTGCTTGTTTGTTTTGTTGATTAGGTTCCACTTAAAGATGAGATCATATGGTATTTGTCTTTCACCAACTGGTTTATTTGGCTTAGCACAGTGCTCTCCAGATCCATCCATACTGTCACAAGGGGTAGGAGCTCCTTCTTTCTTTCTGTTGTGTAGAAAGAAAATGTACCAATTGTGTAAATGTACCACAGGTTATTTATTTATTTATTTAATTGTTTGTGAAGTACAGTCATTCGCCTTTTCCCCATAGTTTTTTGATCCATTCATTTACTGATGGGCACTTAGGTTGCTTCCAGAATGTGGCTATTGTAAATTGTGCTGCTATGAACATTGGGGTGCATAGATTCTTATGAATTGGTATTTCAGGATTCTTAGGGTATAATCCCAGCAGTGAGATGGCTGGGTCAAAGGCAGTTCTATTTTCAGTTTTCTGGGGTAATTCCACACTGTTTTTTACTGTGACTTCACCAGTATGTATTCCCCACAATGCACTAGGGTTCCCTTTTCTCCTCTCCATCACCTGTTATTGGTTGATTTGGTTATGATAGTGATTCTCACCAGTGTGAGGTGGTATCTCATAGTGGTTTTAATTTGCATCTCTCTGATGGCTAGCAATACTGAGCATCTTTTCATATGTCTCTGGGCCTTCTGTATGTCCTCCTTGGAGAACGTGTCTATTCAGGTTTTTTGCCCATTTTTTAATTGAGTTGGTTGCCTTCCTAGAGTGAAGTTGTGTGAGTTCTTTATGTATTTTGAAGATCAAACCCTTGGTCTCCAAAATATATGAAGGTATATTGGCAAATATGTTGTCCCATATAGTTGGTTTTCTTGTCGTTTTAATGCTATTTTCTTTAGCCATGCAGAAATTTTTATTTTGATAAGGTCCCCTTTGTTTATTCTCTTCTTTATGTCCCTTGCTCTAGGGGACAACATATCACTGAAAATATTGCTGCATAGAATATGAGATTTTCCTGCCAATGTTCTCCTTTAAAACTTAAATGGTGTCACAACTCATATTTAAGTATTTTATCCATCTTGAATTTATTTTTGTGTATGGTGTAAGTTGATGCTCAAGTTTCATATTTTTGCACATAGCTGTCCAGTTCTCCCAACACTATTTGTTGAAGAGACTATTTTTACTTCATTTTATGCTGCTTCCCCCTTTGTTGAATATTAGTTGATCATAGAGACTTGGGTTTATTTCTGAGTTCTCTGTTCTGTTCCATTGGTCCATGTGTCTCTTCTTATGCCAGTACCAGGCTTTTAGATTACAGTGGCCTTGTAATACAGTTTGATATCAAGTATTGTGACCCCTCCTACTTTGTTCTTCTTTCTCAAAATTGCTGCAGCTATTCAAAATCATTTATGGTTCCATATAAATTTTTGAAATCTTTGTTCTATATCTGTGAAATATGTCATTGGTACTTTAATAGGGATTGCATTGAATCTATTAATTGATTTTGGGTTGTATGGACATTTTGGTGTGGTTAATTGTTCCAGTCCATGAGCATGGTACATGCTTCAATTTTCTTGTGTCTTCCTTTATTTCTTTCTTCAGTGTTGTATAGTTTTCTAAGTATAGGTTTTTTTTATCTTCTTGTTTATTAGTAGCCATCATTATTTTAATCACCTTCCAGTTTCGTCCAATCTGTGGGTAACTTTATCTATTGAGTCATTAATTCACATTATTAGTTTTTAGCTCAAGAATTTCTATTTGTTCTTTCCCATTACAAAACTGTTCTTTGATAAAATTCTTTCTGTTTTTATCCATGGCTCTTGAACACATTAATCACAAATCTATGTCTGATGTCCAAACTAAAACAAGGATCATCTGTGATTTGATGTTAGTGATGATTTTCCTGTTATTTTCTTTTGAAAAGGTATGCATAGTTACTTTTTTCATTGTGTGCTAAATATTGTAGATGAAACATTTAGATCCACAAGTAGTACTCTATTCTTTCAGACTGAATTGACCATGTCCTGTCTTAGGCAACCTGTGAGGGAGTGGGTCACTTTATTTAATGAGAGAATGAGCTCATTTGAGGATGTGTTACCACTTTGGGAAGATTTATATACTTCTGATCACAGCATCTCCTTAGTTTACCTCTTAGAGATCTCAACAGGCAACCTGTGAGTGACTACTAACAGACCTTTTTTATTGGTTAAGAACTCTCATTTTTGTTTGCTCTTCATGAATAAATTTATGATTACTGTGTTGATTTGCAAGCATTTTTTTAGTTTCATAGTCTCTCTCTCCAAGCACCTTAAGAATTCAATAAATGTTATGAGAAAAGAATAAGAGAGAGAAAGAGGATTTGTCTCACTTCTCAGCAATTCCCCTCATATTTGGATGTTGGCCTCACAAGTTCTGCCTGTCTTGGGAATTTTGTTCTCCAACACTGTCAGATTTCCAAAGTTCCACTTGCTTCTCTGGTTCTTGGCAACTAGTTATCCTCTACCTGGTTTTTCTACCCAGCACTAAGATTTGGCAAATTTTATATGGGATAAAGTTTAACAGCAAGTTGGGCTCTTCTTTTTATGTCTTCTATTTCTCCAGGATCTTGGTCTCCTGTTGTTAGCTAAATAGTTCTGGATGACCTCAAACAGTTCTTTAGTGTATTTTACCTGGCTTTTCTCCTTGGTTTAGTGGTGACTTTGGTCTGCTATAGCCTATTCTATCATAGCTATCATCTACATGCTTTTGTTACTTTCTGGACCTATTTAAAGTATCTTTAGTCAGTGAGGTGATTCATGTATTTTACTTTGTCCTATTTATACTGATATATTTCTAAGTATGCACATACAAAATCCCATTGCTGGATTCAATACAAAATGAGAGTTATAGCATTATTTCTTCATTTTACAAACATTCAGAATTTCTAAAGGAGTTGCTTGTATTACACAGTAAGTGGCAGAATTTAAGGTAAAGAAAATAAGTCAGCATGTCATTTAACAATACTATAAATTCATAAATACTCATGATTACCAAAACATTCAAGCCATTTTAATTATAATTATTGACTATTTCTAATTTTGTTAATTAATATTAAGTAGCTACTGTTTCATTCATATGGTAATCAAATAACACTTGGTAAAGAATAAATGATAGCTGATGTTTTTATTTTAAAGTACAAATAAAAATAAAAACTTTAAACTGAGAAGTTTTTCTATAGAGCCTTTTCCAGAAAGCAGAATTTTCATTGTTTAATATAATTTGTGGATGACATTCAGCTAGTTCTTACAGCCAAGAGTAAAAATAATATGATGAAAGTTTTGCTGTACGAAGACAGGTTGTGCATATATTCCATCTATTTATTTATTTATTTATGGACAATTGATGCATGGATAATTTTAAAGGTTACATATCTGATGGTTAGCAGATTTGGGACTAGAATTTCTTACACATTTCTAGATATGATAATGAATACCAGAAATGGCCTAATAGTGGGAGGCACAGTCTTTGCCTCTGGGAGCTCTCCTTTTAGTGTATTAAGTGCCAATTGAGCTGTTTAACAAAAACATATGAGGCTTTAAAGAACAGAGAAAAAAATTTTAGTTCAGAGAAAGAATTAAACAATTTGGGCAGGATTTGTCGATAAAGTAAAAGAGTTTAAAAAATCTATAAAAGTAAACACATTGAGACAAAAAGGAAACACATTGAGACAAAAAAAATTTTGGACAGCAATGCAATATTTTCACTACCTCAGTACTTAGCTCTGGGCCATTATCACAAAGGGGAAGAGAAAAATAAAGACTTCTTGAGTTCTCTGGACTTGGGAAAACATCCTATGATGATTTTAAAACAAACTTTGAAGGTGGCTTCTATTTAAATACCACACTCCATGCTTTTTGCCATGAAAGAAAGAAGAGTATATCAATCATTTGGACAATGTTTTGATTTCTCATTGTTCATTGCCATCCCAAATCTTACCACACAATAAGAATTGGTTGGGTGCTTGCTTCCACAGCATATATACTAAAATTTGAATGACACAGAGAAGATTAGCATGGCCTCTGTGCAAGGATGACATCCAAATTTGTGAAGTGTTTCATATTTTTTAGTTGCTGATTTCTCAATGGATATGCTCCAAGCAAGAAGAGAATGGTGAGAAATATTCCAAGTAATGAGAACTAGAGGCGTGCAACTAAGTCTACTATATCCAGCAAGGCTCTTAATCAAGATAGAAGGCCAAATAAAGAGCTTCCAAGACAAAAGAAGTCTAAAAGAATAAACCTCCATCAAACCAGTTCTGCAAGAGATGCTAAAGGGACTGCTCTAAGGAAAGGAATGAAAATAGAAAGACAGAGAGGAACAGAGGTACAAAAATGGCAATGAATAAGTACCTATCAGTAATAACCTTAAACGTAAATGGATTAAATGCTCCAATCAAAAGACAAAGAATAGTGTCATGGATAAGAAAGCATGACCCACACATATGCTGCCTACAAGAGACCCACCTCAGGACAAAGGACCATCACAGACTAAAAGTGAAAGGCTGGAAACAAATTTTCCAAGCAAATGAACAAGGAAAAAAAGCTGGGGTAGCAATTCTCATATCATACAAAATAGACTTCAAAAAAAGGGCCATAAAGAGAGACCCAGAAGGTCACTTCATAATACTCAAGGGAAGAATACACCAAGAATACATAAACATTGTAAATATACATGCACCCAACATAGGAACACCCAAATATATAAAGAAAATCTTAGAGGACTTCAAGAAAGATATTGACAACAACACAATTATAGTAGGGGATTTTAACACCCCACCGTCAAAAATGGACAGATCTTCCAAACAAAATATCAACAAAGATAGTGTGGCATTGAACAACACCCTAGATGAAATGGACTTAACTGATATATACAGAGCCCTTCATCCCAAAGAAGCTAAATACACATTATTTTCAAATGCACATGGGACATTTTCAAAGATAGACCACATGATAGAACACAAAACAAGTCTCAACAAATTCAAGAAAATTGAAATTATACCAAGCATTTTCTCTGACCACAAGGGACTAAAATGAGAAACCAACCCCAAAGAAAAAGACCCAAAACACTGAAAAACATGGAGATTGAATAGCATGCTATTAAACAATGAATGGATCAAGAATGAAATTAGGGAAGAAATCAAAAAGTTTCTGGAAACAAATGAAAATTAACTCACGAGAATCCAAAACTTATGGGACACAGCAAAGGCAGTCCTGAGAGGGAAGTTCATAGCTACGCAGGCCTACCTAAAAAAGATATAAACCTTTCAAACAAACAACCTAACCCTACACCTACAAGAACTTGAAGAACAACAAAGACAGCCCAGAGCAAGTAAAAGGAAGGAAATAACCAAGATCAGAGCAGAATTAAATGACATAGAGACTAAAAGCACAGTTTGAAGGATCAATGAATCTAGTAGCTGATTTTTTGAAAAGATAAACAAAATTGACAAACCTTTAAGCAGGCTCAACAAGAAAAAAAAAGAGAGAGGACCCAAATAAACACGATCAGAAATGAAAGAGGAGAGATTACAACTGACACCACAGAAATACAAAGGATTGTGAGAAAATTACTATGAAAAGCTGTATGCCAAGAAATTTAAAAACATAGGTGAAATGGACAAATTTCTAGAAAAATATAATCTTCCAAAACTCAATGAATAAGAAGCAGAAAGCCTCAACAGACCAGTAACAGCAGATGAAATTGAAGCAGTAATCAAAAAACACAAAAGCCCTAGACCAGATGGTTCCACAGGAGAATTCTACAAAGCATTTAAGGAAGAGCTAACCCCTATCTTTCACAGACAATTACAAAAAATCCAAAATGATGGAAGACTCCCAAACTCTTTTTATGAAGCCAGCATCATTCTAATTCCAAAACCAGCTAAAGATACAACAAAGAAAGAAAACTTCAGGCCAATATCACTGATGAACATAGACACTAAAACTCTCAACAAAATACTGGCAAATCACATCCAACAATACATTAAAAACATTATACACCATGACCAAGTGGGATTCATCCAAGGGATGCAAGGATGCTTCAGTATTCACAAATCAGTAAATGTAATACATCACATAAACAAAAGCAAAGATAAAAATCACATGATCATATCAATAGATTTGGAAAAAGCATTTGATAAGGTACAGTACCCATTTATGATAAAAACACTCAGCAAAGTGGGAATAGAGGGAGCATTCCTCAACATAATAAGGGCCATATATGAGAGGCCTACAGCCAACATCATATTCAATGGGCAAAAGCTAAAAGCTTTTCCACTAAGATCAGGAACAAGACAAGGTTGTCCACTTTCACCACTTCTATTCAATATAGTATTGGAAGTTTCAGCCACAGTGATCAGATAAGAAAAGGAAATAAAATGCATCCAAATTGGAAACGAGGAAACAAAACTGTCACTGTTTGCAGAAGACATGATTAGTGTACATGGAAAATCCTATAGACTCTACCCAAAAACTGCTTGACCTAATAAATGAATTCAGCAAAACAGCAGGATACAAAGTCAATATCCAGAAATCAAAGACATTTTTGTACACCAACAATGAAACAGCAGAAGCAGAAATCAAGAAAAAATTTTCATTCAATATAGCAAAAACAAAAATAAAATATCTGGGAATAAACCTAACCAAGGAGGTAAAAGACCTGTATACAGAAAACTACACAACATTGAGGAAAGGAATCAAGGAAGACACAAACAAATGGAAACATATACCGTGTTCATGGATCAGAAGAATTAACACCATCAAAATGTCCATACTACCCAAAGCAATTTACAGATTCAATGCAATACCTATTAAAGTACCAATGGCATATTTCATAGACATAGAACAAACACTTCAAAAATTTATATGGAACCATAAACGACCCTGAATAGCAGCTGCAATTTTGAGAAATAAAAACAAAGTAGGAGGGATCACAATACCCGATAACAAACTGTATCAAAACAGCCTGGTACTGGCATAAAAACAGGCACATAGACCAATGGAACAGAACGGAGAGCCCAGAAATAAACCCAAGTCTCTACAGGCAACTAATATCTGACAAAGGGGGCAATAACATAAACTGGAGTAAAAATAGCCTCTTCAACAAATGGTGTTGGGAGAACTGGACAGCTATGTGCAAAAAAAAAAAAAAAGAAACTTGAGCACCAACTTACACCATACACCAAAATAAATTTAAAGTGGATAAAAAACTTAAATATAAGCTGTGACACCATTAAAATCCTAGAGGAGAACATTGGAAGGAAAATCTCAGATATTTCATGCAGCAACATTTTTACTATGTCCCCTAGAGCAAGGAATATAAAGGAAAGAATAAACAAATGGAATCTCATCAAAATAAAAAGCTTTTGCATGGCTAAAGAAAACAATATTAAATTAAAAAGACAACCAATTTTATGAGAAAACACATTTGCCAATGATACCTCAGACAAAGATTTAATCTCCAAAATACACAGAGAACTCACATGACTCCACTCTAAGAAGACAAGCAACCCAATTAAAAAATGGGCAAAAAACTTAAACAGATACTTCTACAAAGAGGACATACAGAGGATCCAAAGATACATGAAAAGATGCTCAATATTGCTAGCTATCAGAGAGATGCAAATTAAAACCACAGTGAGATACCACTTTATACTGGTCAGAATGACCATCATAAACAAAGCAACAACTAGAGTTGAAGAGGTTGTAGAGAAAAAGGGACCCTAGTTCACTGTTGGTGAGATTGCAGACTGGTACAACCACTATAGAAAACAGTATGGAATTTTTTAAGAAAACTAAAAATGGATCTGTCTTTTGACCCAGCAATTTCACTGCTAGGATTATATGCTAAGAACCCTGAAACACCAATCCAAAAGAACCTATGCACCCCAATGTTCATAGCAGCACAATTTACAATAGCCAAGTGTTGGAAGCAACCTAGGTGCCCATTAGTAAATGAATGGATCAAAAAATTATGGTACATTTACACAATGGAATTCTATGCAGCAGAAAGAAAGAAGGAGCTCCTACCCTTTGCAACAGCATGGATGGAACCAGAAAGCATTATGCGGAGTGAAATAAGCCAGGCAGTGAAAGAAAAATACCATATGATTTCACCTTTAACAGTAACCTAAACAACAAAACAAACAAGGGAGCAAAATATAATAAAAAACACTGAAATAGAGAACAGGCTGACAGGGACCAGAGGGGAGAGGGAAAGGGATTTCAGGGGGAAAGGGGAAGGGTTAACAGGAATAAGTATAAAGGACACATGTACAAAAACTAAGGGGGGTGGAAATGGGAGGGAGGTGGGGAGTACTGGGGCAGTGGGCTGGGATGGGAGTAAAAGACTGAAAACTACTTGAACAACAATTTAAGGAAGGAAGGAAGGAAATAAATAAATAAATAAGAATTGGTTGGGTAACAGAGGGTAATAATAACAAAGTAGGAATAAGGAATAAAAAAGATTATATACATTTTATACACACACACCACACACATATATAGTCTGTCCAGAAGGTTTCCAGCCATGTAACATGAAAAATAGACATTAATTGAAGAAGACACAAGATACGAGAAACACTGTACATAGGACAATGACACCTCAGTCCCCTTCATAGTAGGCACCTTGGGACCTCACACAGTTCTCTCAATTGCCATTGGCTGCCCTGTTGTATTTTTCTGAATCTAACTGATGGTCTAAAATCTCTTTCCTTTCAAAGACGATTTTAGTTTGGGGAAAAGCCAGAAGTCTCAGGGCACCAAATCTGGGCCGTAAGGGGGCTGGGTAATTTAATATTTCACCAACAAATTCTGCACAAGACATGCATGAATGGGCACATTGTCATGATGAAGCTGCCAATCACCTGTTGCCCATAGCTGCAGACTTCTGCATCATCTGAATAGTTTTTGTGGAGGAATGTTCAAACTTAATGCAAAATTTAATGCAGAATCATTGCTCTACTTGCTCAGTATTTTGAATGTGACAGGCACACAGTACATATGCTTAATCAATGGTGTCTACCACCCCCACTGACTAGTACAGTGAAGTCATCATTGTCCGTGCATGCACATTCCAGGTCACCGGATGAGCTGCCAGGTCATATAGATGTCATGCAAACCATTCTTGTTATATTAACAATGGCTGGGCTTTTTCCAGACAGATGGTGTGTGTGTATATGCATATGATGTGTATATGTATGTGTGTATGCATGTAAATCAATATTTTATGTATACATGCATGTGTGTATACATGTGTACATATATATTAGCGATCTGTCTCCCTGAAACACACTGACTGCCATCCTAGTTGTTTTTATTTTTTACAGAACAAAAAACCTGTAATAAAATTTATTTTGCAGAGAAGAATAGCCTAAGGGTCTATAGCATTGCTTTCCTCAATTGCAATGCTTGTTTTAGCCTTCAGGAAGAGTCCATGAAGTTGATTATTTTCTTTAGGGAGATGCTAGACATTTATTGTGCATCCAGACAGTGCAGAAATTTTGGGACTAGTTCTGAGACAAATGCTGAAGAAGGAGCTACAATCATAAACACACAAGATATGTTATTCATGTACTTGTAGAATTTTTATTTCTTAAATAAACAATGGGATTTCATTTTGATAGTTTATTTGCCTTCAGTCTTCAGATATGCAGCACTAAAAACAAAAATATAGTCAACTGCTTTTGACTAAAATCAGAAGAAATCTGAGTCTCTGGTTAAAAAAGATATACTTATAGAAGAGTATAAATTACAATAAGGAAACAATAAAACCTGCTTATTCACATTTTAGCCACTAAAAAATACATGGATAACAAATGTCTTATTCTTGGAAAGAGTGCCTCATGTCTAAATTACAGCATAAGTCACAGCCCAAATAAACATGAGAAAGCTGTCAAATATGGCTCTCAGTCCCAAAGATCCCATCATCTGCATTAAAAATGAATGAAATGAGAGAAAAGGAATAACCATCTGAAGTTTAGATTTGTCATTTTTTTGTTATCTTCACGTATTTCAGGATAAAGGGGCTGGCAAAGTGAAAAAAAAACCTTCAGGAATTCAAAGGAGATTTATGGTTGCAATTTTCATATTTTAGAATAACACATATTTTGACTAGACAGCCATTAAAATCTGTTGTTCCCTACTAATAATTTTTGCTACAAGGAAAAGAAGGGACTGTTTGAAGTTCCCAGCTGCAGATGAGAGGAGAAGCAGGGGAACATTTCACAGTCATTATCTGGGTACCACTGGCCAGAGTACAACTGGGAGTGACACCCTCTTGCCTTGAAAATCTGTCAAAACTAACACGCTCCGAGCTTTCAGAGGAGAACATTTCTGGGCTGTATGGTCTTCTTAACCTTTTTCTTGAAAATACCTCTCCTGAAAAAAGTAAAAGGAAATTCTCAGATATTGTAATTTTGCAAAATAGTGACACAGCTCTCAAAAGCAATGCTTTACTAAAATGCATTAGACTCTCTAATCGCATATGTCAAAGTGAGCACGTGAACCAAGTACCAGCTTTAACAGGAAGAATAAGATACTACTGGATAAGCAGAGTCCTTTAGCTCTTGAATCAACCATGTGGCTGGTGAAAGTGTGCACGTGTGTGTGTGTGTGTGTGTGTGTGTGTGTGTGGTGAGTGTAAGACACTCTCAGGTTACCTTCTGCCAAACCTGTGGTGGATTGTTACTCAAAAAAATGGATTTATCCAATGTGCTTTACTGAGCATAGGTCTTTCATTCAGCAGTTGCTTTCAGCAAGAAAAAAAGTACAGATACTGGGCTCATTCCAAATGAGCCATTGGAACCTGTGCCACAACACGTCCACCAGTGAAAAGCACGTCCACACAATGGATTGCACAAAGCTGGGACAATCAGTGTAGGCACATGTGAAAGCATCATTTGTGACTGGGTTTAAATTGAGCAGCATTGCAGAGGAGCTCATATTGTTTTGGACAGACTATAAATAGATCCCTGGCTATGGCCTGTAGTAGAATATACTCACACTTGTTTTTTCCTATTGTAATGGAAATGTAAGCACTACCAATGATTAGTCTTCCAAAGACAACAAAAAGAGGATGAAAAAGCCTGCAATTAAAAATGGGATTGTTTAATTTAAATATGTGTACAGAGCCAGGTCTCCAAAACTTGCCACACAATTAGAGAAAAATCTGATTCTAAAACATTTCCATCACAGGGCAGCTCAATGCCACCCACCCAATACTGTAATAAGCCACAAAGAGAGATGCGGACTCTGGTTTCTGAAGAATGTTGCAGTTCATTTTCTCACTGATTTGTTCCTGTTTTAAGTTGGTAAGGAAAAGGGGTGTTCTGGCGAAGTGAAGACCCATCAGTCTGTATACAGAAAACAGTTTGTAGTTTGAACCAGGATTAAGTTACCAGTATACGTAGACATTTACCGAGAACCAGGCTCATGGAAAGACATGTCCTGATCAAGAACAGTATGGAGCACACATACAAAAATATCAGCAACCATGCCATGATTCAATTAGAGACAGCAATGGATTATCAACGTGCAGCATCCCCACTCAGAATGCAAGTGAAATACATGTAACATTGAAATAAAACAGCTACTTAGAAACTTCCTACGTTTTTTCTGCTAGGTCAGCATCTACTCCCAGGTGTGAAAACCATTTAGCCTGCAAAATCGTAGACTTGGAAAGTGGCTGCACTTGCCTAGAACAAATAGAAAAAGGAGCGTCAGCTAGGACTAGATGCTGACACAGCGCTGGAATAGAATAACGATGGGAAAGTTCTGAAGAGAGGCCCCAGTGAGCTGTCCAGGCCAGTGATTCTGAACTTTGGGTGATTTTGCCTCTCAGTGGATATTTGACAATGTCTGGAAATAATTCTACTTGTCACAACTTTGGGTGCTGCTGGAATTCAGTGAGTTGGAGCCAGAGATGCCGCAACACATCTGCAGTGCCCAGGACTGCCATCACAGCAAAGAGTCAGCCAGGCAAAATGTGATTAGTGCAGAGGTAGAGAAAAGCCCTGGTCTAGCCCAAAGGCAATGTTATCACAACATGGAAAGAAGACATTTTTTTAATGTCTTAACATTGTTATTTTGTCTGTCTGTTCTATCAGAATGAAAACTTTCTGGAGGCATGGAATTTGTCCATATTCAGTAGGCAGATGATAGATATATGCTGAATGAATGAAAGGGCGAGAAACCGGACTAGGAGAGGACCTAGGAGTTAGCTGGTCAGACTGAAGTGGGGGGAGGAACAATGAACCCTTGGAGAGTCAGATGTGTGGGTTGTTAGCCTAAAAACCCTTACATTGTTGGAACATTCCAACAAACCATCATCAAGAACCAGAGTGCAAAATTAGAATGAATCATATCCTTATTGATTTATGTAATCTTATTTGATGACAGAAAGAGGATGATAATTACCAAAAATGTTGAAGTTCAAACATTCCACTACAAACTTAAGCTACCTTTTCTCTTAGAAAGTATTATAAAGAGATATTTTAACTTCATCTTGGCCTTCACCATAAAAAATTAGCTAATTACTATAATAGCATTCAACAGGCAGATAGTTCTTAAAGTTGGTATATTCTTAGCCCAAACATCTAAATGCTCCAACTTTAGAAAATAATTTTCCACTTTTTAGCCTTTAAATGACATTAGAAAGTGATTTTTTAACCAGTCTGTTTGTGTTTAAGGACATAAATTTCACAGAAAAATGAAAACAAACCAACAAAACTCACCCCACCCTTTTCTACCTATAAATTTATTTATGTGCTCAATATGAGGTAAATGTTTTGCTTCATATATAAATTTTATTTGATTATTTAATTTCTTAACAGCTATTAATTTCATCTAACTAATATGGTCCCTTCTCTTGATATTTTTCTGCTGTAGGTTATCTAAAATTTATAAATATACCCTTTTTCTTTCTTCTCAAATCTTACAATGACTAAATTGAATATATTTTGGGCTATGATTTTTCTTATCCTTTTTATAAAAAAAGTCAATGAGTAAATTCAGAAAGAAGTCACCTTGTTGCTAATAGAGTAAGGCACAAACTGGTTTAATTTCAAATAGCTAAAAATAGACATTTTTAAAGTCAAATGGCTTCATTCAAATACCAATTATACCCCATCATAAAGACATGTTAAAAATTATTCTTCAACTGATCTTTGTGTTACCCGCCCATTTCACAAAAATTTTGGAAAGTCACTGGTGCTGGGAACAGAAGCACAATCATTTATTGTAGGGGTGCAGAACCCAGACCTGCCTGCCTGGCGTTCAGTGCTGGGAAGAGGACACTATAGTTCACGGTGCTGGAACCTGCAACGGCCGAATGCGACCATTTGTAATCCTGAGTGTTTAGCCTTTTGTCTACATTTAAATGATTTCATCAAACCACTGGCTCTTTTAGTAATAATTTTCTCTTTCTTCAGTGTTCTACTTTGATTCCATTTCTTAATTGGTGTGATTTCACTGTTGAGAGGTTTTATTTTTTGTTTTCTGGTACGAGCATGAGAATATTGTATTCCCTGAATGATTTTGTATTTGATAGTGTCTGTCTGTAGCTTTTATACTGGTATAACATGTGTGAATATGTCTTCTAGCATTACTTTTTTTTTGGAATTGTGTGGGTATTGCTTCATTGCCTTTGGCATTGAACATCACAGAGAAGTCTCAGAGAAGCTTGATTTTTCTCCTACCTGTATTTTCCTCCCAGAGTTCATTTTCTTCTCTTGAAGTCTGGTGATGTAAATAGCCTATGTCTCTGTGTTAATCGTTCTATATCTATTATGATTAGAACAAATTTTTTGTCTTTGGACAACAGGTTCCATTCAGGAAGTTTTCTTTTGTTACATCTCATTATTCTGTGTTCCATTTTTTGAAGGGGTTCTATTTCTGAGATATTTGCAATAGATTATAACTGCTCTAATATTTATGATAATATCTATTGTTTTTGTATCCTTTCCTTTGTATTTACCCTAATTAAAAGGTTTTCTTCTACATTGTCAGTTAAATTTTATTAGCTGTATCTTGTCTGTACTTTAGCCTTTTAAATTTATTATGAACTTTTTACATTAAAGTTATTGGGGTGATATTGGTTAGTAAATTTCCATAGGTTTCAAGTGTCCAATTCCATAATACATTACCTGTATATTGCATTCTGTGTTCACCACCAAAAGTCAAACCTTGTTCCATCACCATGTATGTATCCAATCACTTTACCCTTTGCTACATAAGGGACAAAGGGCTGGTAGGAGGTACTGTTAATTTAATGTTGCTCTTTTTGTCATTGCTTTTCTTTTCTTCGCACTTAAAAATGTCACTCATTTTAGTCTGTCTCTATGATTTTATGTTTGAGCTCTTATATTTTTATTTAATAGGCATATTAAATTCTTTTTAAATGGGGAGGTCTCTTGGGAAATTTTCTTCTTTTTCTTGGACTTGTTTCCAGGTTGGATTTTTCACCTGTTTTTTTTTTTGCAAATTAGGCTTCCTGTCCCATTCCACCTCCCATGGTGGTACATGTACACAATTGCATTTATATTTCCCTCATGTTTCAAGTGGAATGATCTGTCAAGATCATCTGTGTGCTCTTGAGATAGTGAGTAGATTCTTCCTGTCCTCTTCACAGCCTGTGACCTAGTCTCCTCTCCCTTCCATCAATGGCTGTTATCTGAGTGATTTGTTTATCCCTCTCTTCTCTGCAGCCTCAGGATTCGGAAGCAACACAGAAGACAGCTCAGCATTGGTTATGTGTCATCTTTTTTCGGTATTTTCCCCCTTGAATTATAATGTACATATTTTTTGGCTGTTGTTTTTCTATTTTTCCCAATACAGACTATGTTTTGAAAACCATACCAGATCACTGAATTAAATCTACCTCATTCTTTCTTTGATAGTGGCACAAAAATCTTAGTATTAGATGTATAAATATTTAAGTTGTTTATAAAAGGATTTGGTAATCTTCATAAGCATACATAATAAAAATTATTGAAAAATATAAATTCAAAAATTATGGCTAGGGAAAAAACAGAATACAAAGAGAAGACTGGGATTTAAATTAAAAAATTAAAAATTAATGATGCAGACATACCTCCATCTCAATTTTATCTTGGTTTTTTATAACATATTTCTAGGGAACCCCTGTTAATTACAATGCACATTAGTTTTATGACAAAGATTCTTCAATATGTAGTTTTCATTTACAAATGTATCACTATTTCCTTAGCAGCCACTTTTTATTTATATTAATAGTGAATAAAGTACTTTCACCATGTGATACTATCCTTTCTATTTTATTTTATATAAATAATAGCTAATCCAACATTTTAGAATGTATTATTCTCTCTCTTTACATAAGTTTACTGGTTTGCCTAACCCCATTATTTCAGTGGAGTTTATCTGTACTATATACTTACATAAACAAATAGATGCCCCACCAAACCTTTTCTCTCCAGATGTTACTTATTGCAAATCTGTTTATTGGTCTTCAAATGCCTATTAATAGTGAATACAATTATCGATTTTATAATCTTGAGGGCTTAAAAAAGCAAATAATTCATCAGTAAAATTAAACCCATAATAAAACAAACAAAAAGCAACAAATCACCATGTCTTTAATCACATACTTGAAAGCTGTCATTTCAGAGTATTTGATTGTAAGTTGGAACCACATGCAGCCTCATAGATGGGTCCCTTTTTGTCAATGGCTCTCAGAGGGTTTTGTTATAGAATTTTTTTTGTTATTCATTTCCAATTTATAAGCCTTAACTATCTCTGACCCTTCCAATTCACCACAAAATCTCTTTTATTCCTCCCAAAGTTAGTAAAACCTTTCTAACCTTTCTAACCTTCCTGGCTGCAGCTGAAAGCCTTGTTGGATGTTTGTGATCGGGTTCCTAACCTGTAGGCATTTACAGGCTGAGCTTTCATTTGCTTTGGTAGTTGGCCGTGGCATTAGAGCCACTGCAGTCTAACTGCCCCTCGTTTAGTGAATTTAATGGTGTTAGGAAATTCAAGGACTTCTCTGACCTGATTTTCTTTTTTCTCATTGTATTGTGGATAACTTGGGCTTCATGTTTTCTTTCACCAGTGCTAAACTTAATGCAGTTAATTCTATCGCAAACGGTGGTTTTTAAACTTGTTCAAAACATACTTAAAAATGTCTTCATTTTCTCATCTGTCTTCTAATCACTACTTAATCTTCTCAGGCACATTCTTTGTCCTTGATACTTAACTGTTTTTTCCTTCCAACCCTCCTACTTCCTTTCCTCTCTCATGCTTTTATTATATTAAATGCCTTCAAACTCATCAGATATTCTTAAGGTAGTAATCATGGCTCACTACGTGCAGAAAAACAGACACCGTACATTTCAAGTGAAATTCTAGAAAATAAAGAGCCCGTCTGTGTCATCTATTTATGTAGTCCTTGAAAGTTCAACTCCCCTAAAATCACTGTTAATCTTATATAAAGCTTTATATCATCTTTTTCTCAAGTATCTCTATTTATGATAAATCCAACAAAGCAATAGTGTTTGATACTATAATATTTGCTTTTCCGATTTAATATCCTGTGACGATTTCTAAAAATTTAATTCAACTGCATAGTCATTTAACTATTTTAGAGCTTAAGTGTATATATGTACCATAAGTATGAACCAGAGCAAGTTGAAGGTACTACATATGTTTATGAATTGCTTCTGAGACATGGAACAATAAATACATAGGTGGCCTACAAATGAGTTGTATTTTTAAAATGTACAAAGCAGATTCCACATACAATGAGCATCTGTCAGTTAAGATTTTGGATGTCAAGTAAAATGAAGCACTATAATCTGTGATAGCCTCAGGGATGCTGAAACAGGGCAGGGCCAAGATGGAAGAGCAAGTCAGGAGTAGGATCAAAGGTAGATTTGGGTTGGAAGTGTGGTGCCCTGAATCTAGCAACACTGAAGGGTGACACGGATGCCTGCAGTAAATTATGGATGGGTAAGTGGCATGACTTTTAAAGGGCAACTCCTGGCCAAAGTTCTGTGACACTGTAGTCAGGAATGTATGAGAGTGCCATATACCAATATACCGCAGGTGAGAGACTCAGAGATGGTCACAGCTGGGCTAAGTATCGAAAGAAAGAAGCAGCAGGATTCAGGGTGTCTGGAGGCAGCCAAGATCAGGGGTCATCATATTCAGAGAAGGCAGGGGTATAAAAGTAAAAACAACTCATGTAGATGCTAATCCCTTCATAGGAGCTAGCTATTTTTTGCTGACTTCTTTATTATGGAGACAAATAATGTGTTAATTCTCCCTATGACAGTGTCATTTCTCCTCTGAATAGTTCCCTGTCCTGCCTCTCTGCAATTCTACACTCAATCTATCTTGTATTCTGAGGCGTTGATTATCATGTGTTAATTTATCATTAATTGCATATATTTTAATTCATTTATCCTCAAAGTAGAAACTTTTAATCCACTTTCTGTGTGCAACATTTTTTCATCTTTATCCCTCTAAAGCTAATGAGAAGAGCTTTCAGTTAACTGACTTTTACTGTAGTTCAGATTTTCATTTGCATTTGATCTCAAGAATCTCTCTTCCCTACATAACGAAAGGAATTTCACTCCCGTCAATGTGTCTTATTTTTCAAGCACGTAGTGGAAAGAGAACAGGCTTTGCAGTTAAACCATCTTTGTTCAGATTTCATCTCTGCCACTCAGCTGATGCGTGACTTTTGTCTAGTTAGTCATTTCACCTATATAAGACCTTCCCACACCCTCACCTGCTGAGCAGGATTAAATTGAAGCACATTTTCGGTGTTTCATAAAGGTTACACAGATAATTAATATATATCAATCCCCTAGCAAAAGTCTTAGTACATTTTAAGAATTAACAAGAGCTTAGAAATTTGACCTCCTCTTTCCATTTCAACAGCATTTCAAGAAGCCAAAGTAATTAAATCATTCCTTCAAGTTTTCAGCCATGAAATCTACCCTGCAAGTTTCAACCAAAACACTTTCCGAAAATGTTCCTGTGTTTTAGTTTCTTACAGATGGAGAATCTGACTTATACCTACTTGAATTCAATAAATAGTTAATGACATGGCATTAGTTGCAATGTAACACTACAGACAAAAATTAGGATTACGAATAAATAAGCTACATTGTGGAGACCAGCAGCTTAACACAGCGCACCATACCTGACATTTGTACTACCAAGGCGAACCATGAGATAAGTCCTAAAATATGTGCTCCTGGATAATATGTCAAACTGACATCTGTGAAAGGCCAAACCCTAAGTAAGTGTTTTTAAAATATAGGCACAATTTCCTTTTGGTTAAAGTATATCTCAGAATTTTAACTAAAAATCTCTGGTTTCCAAAAGAAGGAAATTTTAAGCACGCTAAAAACGTACATGAAAAGGGAGAAAGTTTTAGCATATAGACTTACCAAGTTTCGGAAATAACAAAAGTTTTTATGTAAAAGGTGTCTGTGTGTGTGCACATGCTTCTGACATGTGAGTCATAACACACATGTTCCTGTAAATAAAAAATTTCTTACTGCATTCTTCATTATCCTCCCAGAGATAAAGCAAAGGTCATAGAAAAAAAATTGAAGAGAAGATCACAAATTTTTTGACACAGTCAATTACAAGGAGACTTGTTTCCTCACCCACTAGAAATGGCCAACACACCACAGCAAGTAGAAGTGTTTCAGTCAGAAGGAAAGCTTAATTTACCATCAAGGAAGGAAAGCTTAGCTAATTGAAACTGATAAGTTTATCATTAAGAGTATAATTTATCTCTTGCAAATAGAGAGCAAGTGACAAAATGATTTGTCTGGTAAAGTGTGACTGCGTTAAGACATAACTGCACATGTATTCTGTAGTAAGCAATGTCTTCCAATCTGCACAGGGCAGAGTGTCAGTAACAGCAAATCTCCACATCCTACATGTCTAAGTTCCAATCCTGATCCACCACTTACTAGCTATGTGACCTGGGTCAAGTTTATCTACCGCACTTTGCCTCAGTGCCCTCACTAATGCAACGGAGCAATAACAATACCTACCTCGTAGGGTTGGGGTGATAACCTATTATTTTATGTAATGCAATAAACTATTTTTGGTTACTAAAATAATTAAAAATTTCTAAATTCTTCCAGTCAGTTAGTTGTTACCTTCTTCCATAGAAGGAATTCTGGCTTGTTTGGCCCCAAATGCTTTTCTTCCCGAACTTCTCATAACCTACATAGCACAGGTGGCAAACACAAGGCCCATGGGCTGTTTCTGGCCCTCCACCTATTTTACCCAGACAGGCACCTTGTTTCTACCCAGTGGCAGCACCGAGCTCCTTGCCCCTAGTGAAGGAGTAGTTACATTTATACCGTCCTAAAATTACATTTGGCCCTTTGAAGGCAACTGTGGGGCTGATGTAGCCCCCAGTGAAAATGGGTTTGATATCCCTGTTATAGGTGATACCAAACAGTGTGTTTTATATGGTTTTGCATTAAGGAACTATTTTCATTTTAAATAATGTACATTCCTGTAAGAAAAAGACTATGACTACTATACGTCATCATGTATGCAACTACATTTTAATTAGAAATATAAATACATATTTATGATTCTATATTCCTAACTAGAATGCTCACGCTCAAATTCGATTCCTTTTCTTCTTCTTTTAACCTTATTTTTATTGTTGACACTATTACAGATGTCCCCAGTTCCCCTCCTCACTTTGCCCACCTCCCCCAGCTCCTGCTCCTCTTCCCTCTCGCCGTGACCTTGCTCTTGTCTGTGTCTGTGTTACGAACCTTTTTAACTTATTTTTTTTGCTGAACAAATGATTGCTCAAGCTGTACTTCTCCTTTTCAATTCTTGCCAATAGTTTTCTCACTTTTTAAATTTTAACTAGACACTCAGATTGTCCCGAAGTTTGTGTTTGACCTTTACTGTCTGTCCCTTTCTTGATTCTTCACTTAAAAAAAAAGTATCATCTCCTCAATGGCAAGAATAATCTCCCATGATCAATTTCTCTTCTTTGGCTACTCCCCACAATCATCTCGTATTTATTTATTCTAACTAACATCAATTTTCAAGGGGAAAAAGATAAGCACAATTAATGTAAAAATTGGAATAACTCATTTGGGTTTCACAGAAGGAAGAGAAAGTTAAATTCATTGTGCACACTTAGCATAATGTCTAAAAGGGGGTTAGTGAAATGCAATTTGTGAAATAATTTTTTCTCACTCTGAATATAATACATACTCATTACAGAAAATATTAGGAAACTAAGAAAAATGTAATGAACAAAATACAACTTATTAATTTTTCTTCTACGTAAAGACAGCTCCAATTAATTACTTTGAATAGCACATTCCAGATTATGAAGATGGGTAACTAGCTTCTATACATACATCTCAGAACCTTGCTTTTCACAGTAATTAGATCTCATAATTATATTTCCTGTGGCCAATGCAATTCCCTTGAATATCCGACTCTTTGTGATGAAATAATATTTGGTCATGGATGATCATTTACTTTAGTTAATCACTTTCCTCATGTTGAAAATATGTGTACTTATTTCAATTCCTTCTACATAAATAATTTCTACATCTTCGTGCCCTTTATCTAACTGTCCTCTCTTAGCCTCGCCCATGCTGCCATGGACTGCTACATCTTGGGGTCTGCAGCTGAGTTTCCCAGGTTCCTCTATTGCATTAGGTAAGACTTTAAAGTAGAAATTCACACTGATTAAATATGTCCTGAGGTTCAGAATTTCAGAAGCGTTCACAGCTCTAGAGCTAACAGTACACATGTGCACAATAGAAAATGAGTATAAAGACACAAAGGCACACACTCGGCAAAACAAACACTGTTTTCTTTCAGTACTCACTACTCAGGACTATGCTCAGCATCAAGTAACTCCTCTTGATGTATTTTTTGAGTGAGGGAATGCATAGACGTATGTGTGCTGTGATGTCCTTTTTATAAGCAACCCCCAAATAGGAGCATGTTTGTACTGGAAAGCAACTTACAAAAGAATCTAGTTCTCCTGCCATCATTTCGTACATAAGAAAGCCACTGATAATAGATGAAATGATTCCTCACAATTCCAAAGGAAGAAAATTATAAATAGTTCACCATAATCATCATATATGTTGAAAGGTTATAGTAATATTATTGTGGTTTGATTGTAGACATTCAAGAGATCAGCATATCAAAGAAAATCACCTTTATTTTGCATAAGGTGAACACTGGCCTCCAAAAATAAAGCTCCCAGATTAAAAATTCAGAAAACACAGTTGTGAAAAATAAAGTTGATGAAGCAGCCTCTAAACAAATATTATATAAGTACAGGGAATTTATTTCTTTTTATAAAAGCTGTATTTTCAAGATATGTTACAGCCCATCTAAAATGTGCTATAATAGTGTCCTAACAGCTTACATTGAAACAAGTGATGTTTATTAATCAATATTCAATGCTACCACAATAAACAGGAAATCTTAAATTTAACGCATCATGAAAGGATGACCAAGGAACTTAGTACAAAAGGAACTGTTTAACTAAATAATAAAGAAAATTTAGTATGTGATTTAGTATAATATGTATTCCCTGAAGATCAGTAGCATATTTTTAAAATATAGTGAAAGAATCATTGTCTCCCTGGAGAGGCAATAGTAAGAAAACACCATTAACTTTAAGTTTCTGGATAACAATTATTTGGGGGCACAAATGCATAAAACATTTATCTCACGTTATGTAGCTAGAGAAATTGGTCCTCTTATTGCCAGTATTGGTCTGCGCTCACACACTGAAGCTGGAAAGGATGTAGAATAGTTAACTTTAACCTTTGTACTTGTTACTATTTTGCTGTTCTCTTACGCAAACAACCACGTTGTTAGAGGAACAACCCATTAGGCTTGTGAACATAAATAAGAAAACAATGAAACATGACATGAAAGAAAACAAAATTATCTTGATAAGCATCAAATCATGAAATCTTTTATTGGACTTCTAAAGTCCGATAAAAACTGTCCAAAGCACTGTTCCAAAGATTGAGACAGAGGCAGACACAGCTCCCCTCCTCACATAACCAAAGCAAAACTTTCAACTAACCTACAAAACAGTTATCCTCAGAATTGTCAGAAAATTGAGTGGTTATGCAAGTCCTACAATCAGGGAATTAAAAAGTTTCACTCATCCACATGGGTAGGAGGGGTGGAGACACAGATGTGGAATGGGCAGTACCACACCCAACTGTGGTGGACAAAATTGGGATACCTCAAGAGCAAGGGACCCCGGACACACATTATACCACCCAGCCCAGGGTTCCAGTGCCAAAAAGTAAGTTCCCGTAACTTCTGGCTGTAAGAACCAGTGGGTATTTGTGCAGTGGAAGAAACTGTGGGATTCTGAGGAGTCTCCTCTTACAGGGCCCACAAAGGACTTAGGACTTAAGCAGACTCACTCCCTCTGGGCCCCAGGCGGCAGCTGGAGGGAGACGCCAGGCATATGGGGAAAAATTGAAGTATCTGGCATCAGGGCAAGTGCCTGGGGACAGCTTCGTCCCAGACAAAACTCCAGAGGCCAGGCAACAGCATTGACCCTTCTCAGAGCCCTCCCCCAAAACAAAGCCACGGAGTGTTGACATCACATCAGAGACTCTGTCAACCTGGTTCACACAGGTTGCCCCATTCTGATGATTACCTAAGGCTCCGCCCCATCCAACTTACTTGTGTGCTTTTCTAAAACAGGCCATGCTACTAAGACAGGGAGTTAATGCAGCTCTACCTAATTCATAGAAACTAACACAGGGAGGCTGCCAAAATGAGGAGACAAAGAAATATGACCCAAGGAAAGAACAGAACAGAACTTCAAAAAAAGAACTAAACAAAATGGTGACAGAGTTCAAAACACTGGTTAGAAGGATGCTCAAGGAACTCAATGGGTAGGTACTTCAACAGCATAAAAAAGACCAGGGCAGAAATGAAGATTATACTAAGTTAAATAAAGAAAAATTTACAGGGAACCAAGATTGAAGTGGATGAAGCCAAAAATCAAATCAATGATTTGGAACATAAGGAAGAAAAAAAATTCAGAGCAGCAAAAGGAAAAATGAATTAAAAAATGAGGATAGACCAAAGAGCCTCTGGAACAACTTCAGATGTACCAACATTTGAATCATAGTGTTGCCAGAAGGAGAAACGAAGATCAATAAATTGAAAACTTATTTGAAAAAATAATAAAAGAAAACTTCCTAATTTGGTGAAGAAAATACACACACAAGTCCAGGAAGTACAGAGAGTCCCAAAAAAGACTGACATGAAGAGGATCACATCAAAACGCATCTTAACTAAGATGCCAATGGTTAAACATAAAGAGAGAATCTTAAAGCAGCAAGAGAAAAGCAGATAGTTACCCACAAAGGAATTCCCATAAGACTGTCAGCCAATTTCTCAAAAGAAACTTTGCAGGCTAAAAGGGTCTGGCAAGAAGTACTCCAAGTGATGAAAAGCAAGGGTTTACAACCTAGACTACTCTATCCAGCAAAGCTATCATTTAGAATCGAAGGGCAGATGAGTGTTTCCAGACAAGGTAAACTAAAGGATTTCATCATCACCAACCCATTATTATATAAAATGTTAAAGGGACTTATTTAAGAAAAAGAAGAATACCAAAACTATGAACATTAAAATAGCAGTAAATTCACAAGTATCAAAAACTGAATCTAAAAACACAAACTAAGCAAACAAGCAGAACAGAAACAGAATCACAGATATGCAGATCATTTGGAGGGTTATTAGTAGGGAGAGGGAAGGGGAAGAATGAGGAAAAAGGGTACAGGGATTAAGAACTACAAATTGTGCCCTGGATGATGTGGCTCAGTGGATTGAGCGCCAGCCTGTGAACCAAAGGGTTGCTGGTTCAATACCCAGTCAGGGCACATGCCTGGGTTATGGGCCAGGTCCCCAGCAAGGGGCACAGAAGAGGCAACCACACGTTGATGTTTCTCTCTCTCTCTCTCTCTCCCTTCCCCCCTCTAAAAATAAATAAATGAAATATTTTTTAAAATGAAGTATAAATTGGTGGGTACACAATAGACAGGAAGAGGTTAAGAATAGTATAGGAAATGAAATAACCAAAGAACTTATAAGCATGATTAATGGACATAACTAAGGGGGGAGGATTGAGAGAGACAATGGAGAGTATCAGGTGGAGGGGAGCAAATGGGAAAAATTGGGACAACTGTAATAGCATAATCCATAAAATATTTTTAAAAAGAAAATCGATTATCTACATAACTAAATACACTGTAACTTTCATACATTTGTAAGAGTTTTCCAATTATTAAATAAACAAATCTGACAACACCCTCAAAAAACAAATAATAAAAAAATGCACAATTCCTATGATTGACTAATTAAGATTGCTTTCAGGCTGGCCAACCTAGCATTCCTGAACCAGCTGCTGGGAAAGAAATAAGAATTGTAACTTACCTAGCTGCTCTGCTGCTGCAGGCAGATGCCTAGGTTTTTACAACTGTCCCAGGAGACATTGACAGCAACTGTAATAGGACATGCATATCAGATAAGTTCTTCTCAACCTTTTTACTGTGCCTACCACTCTTACATAGGATGCACCATATTAGAGCCGGAGAAACAGAGATGCTGACTTAGCAATTCAGAAAACAACAGAAATCTGGATATACAAGTGCCCCATCTCAAGTAGATGGGGGATCAAAAAGGCTTTCCATAGAAATTGTGTATAATATTTGATTTCATCAGATCCCTTATCTTTTTTGTTTTTGTCAATGTCAGGATGCTGAGGATCATCTTAGAAGGCTCCATTCTGCTTGAGCATTTAGTTGTGTCAAATGGAAGGTGAGCTTTATTCTACCTCTGTTCTTTTTATCAACAGAGATACCAACAGCAAGTCTCAAAGGAAAGAGCATAAGAAGGAAAAGTTTCCTCCAGTTTCTTTTGATACTTAACAGGCAATATACTCTCACCAGAAAGAGTATTGGACCGAAGCAAGTGAATCTGAGGCATGGACCAAGAATTCTATTGTAGCAAAACAAGAATCCCCATGAACTGGACAATATCTTGGCCCAGTTGCTAGGTGCAAGGAAAGAAATACACAAAACATGCTCTGAGAGTACTTCTTAGCATATATGAAATTTACAGGGCAGTGTCCAAGGTTGACACAAACAGTCCTCTCCAGAACTTCCTCCATCTCCTAGGATAAATGCTTCATGGCAGACAGGACTTCTGCAACCTTTCTATAGGACTGAAAACTTTCCGTCACCTTCTGACATCTCTGCAGCTGATCACAGGGCATCTTGGTAGGAGAAAAGAAAAAGCATCCTGATCTCCTTGGAAGAAGAAAGCTCTAGCATTTATAAGTCATTAAGCCTTTATCACAACCCTGCCTAAAAGGGATAATAGAACTATTTTCCAGTCAACCATGCTTTTATAGCATCTTTTCAATTTTGCAGTCATAAGCAGTTTAAGTTATTTTTTTCCTTAATATCTCTTATGCTATTGTGATGTTGTTATCATGCAAATTGGAAATTAGGTGACAGGGTATGAAAATGCTACACAAATATACATGGAAATGTTGCCTCATAGCAAAAAGGAAAAACATTTTCCATAAGTGTGCTGACAGATGAAAATTTTACAGCAGACAGCTCTCAGAATTCATCTGCTTTCAGGTTTAATACACAAAGAAAATATTATATCATGTTCTCGCTAAGAAAAGAATTGCAATGTTGAAAAGAAAAAAAAAAGAACCAAAATCTAATGGTTACAGGCAGCCCGATTCACAGGTTAGTGCATATTTTTTGGATCCTCTTCCCATGTCCAGAAGGAATACAACCTAAAATGTATTGACCTGAAATATTTCAGCATTATTGTCCAGTGGGTCACTTTTTTTTAGCCATAGATTCCAGAAAGGCATTCAGTAATGCTGTATCTGAACCCCGTTCAAGGCTTTGCTGTGGATGCACAGACTTCAAACTGAGTTTGTGGACTTGTGCTAAGGAGCCATCCTACTGTTCTGCAGTGTTTCAACAATCTCCCCATCTAAATAATCTCAATAATTTTCCATCTAAATAATTCTCATTTTTCAAATATCTAATAACTTTTATTTGTCTAGATGTAATCATTACTAATTCTAGAAAATTTTCTGTAAAATTTCTGCATCTAATAGCCAGACTTTGCTACTTTTAATATATATTTAATACATTTTGGAGAAAATGGAACTATTTCAATGCAATTCTATCTGTCATCGTTGTTAAGGAAACCCAGTAGAAAAACTTCATAGTAAAGTCAGCATAAATCATTGTCCGTACTCCATATCTACAATACCACACCTACAATTATTTTTCTGATACTGCATATTGAGAATTTCATTTATTTATTTAGGTTCAGCCATTTATTAATAAATAGGGATATAAGGTATTGTTTCTGGGTTTTATCTCCCTTTTGGACTACCCCACCATCCTAGGGAATCACGCATGATACCAAGAGAGCCATTTTCAACTTGCACAGATCACACATTTTTCAATGTTATAATTTCAACAGCTGAGTCAAAGCAGTGAAGCAAGGTCTATACACCACTACATGATTTATTAAATTATCTGACCTCATCTGAGTAAGCATGAGAGGCAATGGTTTATAGAGCTTCATAATTTTACATAAACATTTATAGCAACAAAACAGAGCTGTTTTTCAGTTAACTGTCATCTACCTCCTTATAAAATATCACTTAGATTTCTTCCTATTTATTTCTCCCAGTGTTCTACTTGGTCATTCCTCAAGAGGAGACTGACTAACATTCTCTAGGTAGACCCTCTGTACCCAATTAAATTTTGGAGTGTTCCTCCTGGTGCTGTCATGTATTACCATGAAAAATACTCAGTGACCTCTGTACCTATGGCACTCTAGACAGTGCGTCCTTAGTCTTTGCCAAGCGTGGGCATAACCTTACATCTTAAGTTCAAAACTATCCAAATGATAAGGAGCTTCTATAAACCCCAGACCGTAATACACTAATAATATTTTTAAACTCTTTTGACTTTTCAAATTTCCTTTTGGTGCAGGTAGTATTAAAACTTATTTCTAAACTATAATCCAAACTTCAACCTGACAATATATCTTGCAAATTTTACTTCATCAGTTTTTTCTCCCCACATAAAGTAGAATAAGACAGACTCCAGGTGTGCAGTTCATTTTGCCTTTGATTGTGAGCAATAATGACCGGTCACCTTTACACGTGAAACAACCTTGTTTCTTTGAGTGGTATCGCTTTGTACTTCAAGACAAGAAATACTAAAATAAGTATATGGCTCAATCCAGTTTTTTAGGTTTTCTGAAGTGATGGCACATTTTTTTAATTGAGGTACTTAACTGAGAACATTTGAGAACTATTCTCTCACTGAACGGAATTGCCCATTTGGATGGTCACCAAAGCAAAAGTGCTCTAATCATATAGCTGGCTATAGCTTCACACTATGGTTTCATGTTCTCATCTTTATTTTAATACACTTATGATACCACAGAGTCCAGAGAGTGATCAGAGAGTGCTGCATGTGTTTTGTAGGTGTGTGTACAAATGTGAGTGTGAGAGGTGTGCTCTACTTTAGATACGCTGCTCTGCCTTCCCTTGGTGACATTAGATAAGAAATATACACTATTTCACATTTATTTTAAAGTGGATGCTTTTGACTTGCAAAGTATTATGCCAAAGGAACTCTGGTATTGCCACCCATTGTTTTTTTACACCTTTCCATTCTTTCTATCCATCAAGATCATGTTAGTAACCTCATTTCCTCTATACCAGAGGTTATTTTGTTAACTTCAATGCACATTTTAATATTTCCTGCTTTGAAATTCATTGATGCGATCACTCTGATACATCAAGTCTCTCCAGGTAGGTAGATGTTGTTAACACACAGATCATAAAACTTATGTGCTTCCTCGTGAATCCAATATTTCTAATTTTCTCTCCCCTCCAGAATGCAATTGCGTCCTACATGGCTCCAGAGTAGGACATTCAATCATCTGTCAGCATGTGTTCTTGGAGTGACATTTCTGAGGTGATAAAAGCAGAATTTTAAAGAAGAAAAAATCTTAACAACTACGTTTGGTTAAAAATCTGTCAAGTAGATCTGGAATATCTATATGGACATAACATGATTTAGTTCCAAGAGAGTATGAGAAGAAATAAGAATAAAGTTAGGCTAGGCTGTATATCATGGCCCTTTACACTAGACAGAGTCAATTAAAATGTGTTTAATTGAATTAATAAAGAGGGTATATTTTAAATCCCATCCTATATTGCACTTTACACTTACAAAAATGTATTCAACTTGTATTATAAGATTTAATATTCACAGCACCCCAGAAATAAATAGTATTATGCCCATCTCCCAGATGATGAAACTGAAGTTCAAAGAGGTATTAAAAGGTTTACTCAGGTTCCCACAGTTAGTACCAGCCAATCTGGAAGCCAAGCTAAAGATGTTTTGACTTGGAATTCTGCTAGTTACACACATCTAATGCTGAGGAGCCCTGGGTCAGAAAGGGAGTTAAATCAGTCACTGGTTTTTACCCATCCTAAAATATTCATTGAGTTCTGCCTTCTGTAATAACATTAAGTAATCAATATTTATAAGAAACACTACATTTTAGGGGTATCCCAGTTTAAACCTTTCATAGATCATAGAAATTCAAAATAATCCACTCTCAACTTGACTATGAATATACTGAAATTGCCCCCCAAATCTGAAAGAACCATATGCCTACATTGGCAAAGTATCATTTTGCCCCAGCAGATATAAGCCAAAAGAGTCAATGGGTCTATGATTCCATTTAGTTTCTGTAACAAGTGATTTTGCAAAATCCATTTGGCATCAAACTTTGATTTTTCCTTATAATAATCAGAAGGAATTCAAATGATCAATAAGGCAAATCTCAGACACATTTCAGAAATTTATTGCATTTTCATTTGCATGTGGTTAATAATGGTGTTAATTAAAACAGTTTCTTGCTTCAAAGAATGAGTCTGAAAATAAATGAACTCTCATATCTAAAACAGAAATTATAATGCAATGTGCTAAGTTCTATAACAGAACTAAGTATAAAGATCTTTAGACATACCGAGAAGAATTATGTAATCTATACTAGATCTGAAAGGGCTAGAAGAACTGACTATGTGGAGGACAGAAGAAGGGCGTTTTAGGCAAGGAAATCACAGGTAGAATTACATTGAGATACAAAAGAACATATTGATGTTATTGAGTGGTTAAAACATTTTTCACTGAACACTTCCATGCAAGCGAATTATACTGCTACTATAATGTAATTTTATGACATCAATAAACCTTTTTCCTGAGAAAATCGTGACTTCCCAATAGCCCTGAAGGAATTTTTTTATGTGTCAACTCAGACGGTGAACCTTGAAGGCAACACTAAAAAGTCATGGTGTCCTATTGAATTAAGCCATTTCACATTGTAACACCTTAAAGTGAATAATTTGTAATTTTGCAAAATCTCATAGAAAAGAAGACAATACAAGAAAAGAGTAAGCAGAATGAAATGAACAGACAGTTCCCTGAGCAGCCATGGACATCAGAAGAACTCAAAGAAAAAGGAAAACTTTTACACAGAGTGGGAAACATTTTAAAAAACAAGCTTGCTAAGCTACAAAATTATTTGTTATACTGGGTCTAGTTCTGAGCTGTCCCTTCTCTCCTACCTCTCTTTTGCACTTTCCCATAGCAAACACTTTACCTTCAAGGCTTTTATTTTTGTTGTTGTTGTTGTTTGGGGGGAAAGAAATAAAGAAGACGAGTCTATGCTGGAATGGAAGTTTTAAACAAGACTATAGAAGCACAAGAAACAAGGGAGCTATGAGATGAGAAAAAGGATGCACCCGATGTTGGAAAGAGAACAGATCCTGGAATTAAAAATTTAAGGAAGACCCTTTAAAGTATGACTAATATTGGACAAGGTATTTCTAGTCCCAACTATAAGAAGGTAAGGTATTTTCTGCTTTGCAGAGCAGTTATGAGGACTCTGTAACCCCTGCTTTATTTTTCTTCATAATACTTATCAGTATGTGACCTTGTCAATATTTATTTGATTAATTGTTTTCTATCTCTTTAAACTCAGATTGTTTCTGAAGTCAAAACTTTCTTTGTTTTCTGCCCAGTTCCTGGTCATAGCAGTAGTTCGGTGAAGAGTTGTTGCACAAATGAATTACTTAAATAAATGAATAAATAATAAGTAAAAACATTGTGTCTGGCAGTTTGTGTGACCTCTGGTTCCCTTAACTCTAAAATGGTTGTGGTAAGAATAATACCTTTGGTTATCATTGTCAAAGTAAGATAAGTAAATGGAGAGAATAATGCCTGGTACACAATAAATTCTAGATCTGTGGCAGCCACTATGGTACTTCAGAGAAAGGAGCTAGTCCAATAAGATGAATGCTAAACTTCCACAGAGTCGAATTTCTCCATAAAGAAAATAGCCTACTTTGAAAATGTCTCAGTAAGGAGACAGGAGGCTACTGCAATATGTGGTGTTCCACTGAAGCTGGTATAACTTCAGGATGATTAGAAATAAACTCAATTTATAGTTAGAACACAGTCACAGGAACTTACAGCTTTGGGATTCAGAGGCCAGTGCATTGGTTTTTACTCATAATGACATACGAGGATTCTTGTTTTTCCAAAGTGAACCTTCCTGAGGGGATCGCATATAGCAAAATGAATATGTTTAAGGCAAAGACATTTCCATAACACAACATGATACAGAGATAGAATATTCTTTATTTCTTATTTATAAGAAGGCAGTCTCACAGCATGCTGGATTGAAGAAATGAGACATGTGAAGACAAGAAGTTAGCTACTCTTGGTAATGCAGGGAGGGATTTTGCTATATGTGTGGTATGGCCCAGTAATCACCCCACAAGGCACCTGTTTTTTTCTAATTTTCCATACTTAGCTATTTGTTCAAAAATATTCAGAAAAGATAAAAACATGTATTTGTTCAACCAGCATTATGCAGGCGGTGTATATAAAAAAGTACAAAACATTTTAGAAGTAAATAAGCATGTTGAATTTAGTAAAATGGTCAAATTTTCACATGACTGGAGATTCAATTTTATTAATGTAGCAAAATTGCATTGCACCAAGTTGTTTAATTTTGCCTGCTTCTCTTTCATATACTCTCCATGCAAATGATAATGAAAAAGGTTCAGCACTTAACACAGAAATTTATAATTTAATCAACTTGATGGCAGCTCAGTATCCTGTAAATACCCTGAATGCTATAGCTAGAGTCCAAAATTACTGCTCTCCTCTGATACAAAGGAGATAGGAGCGGTGACTTCAGTGTTGTGAGTGTGTATACATTTATCTCACATTTTAATGTCGGAGTTTGAATACCCCAGGAAGCAGATCTGAAAAGAAGCTCAGTGTGCAGGATGTTCATTAGGAAGCATGCTTGATATCAGCACTTGTGGAATGGAGGGAAGGAAGCAGAATTATAGGGATGAAGCACTCAACCTATGACAGGGGTTCAAAGACAACCTTAAATACATACACAGGAAATCCACAGCTTTAATGGACATCAAAGTTGTCCAAAGAAGGCTAAAATGACTGGCACTTTATAATCATAAGTTGATCCGTTGTGCCCTGCCCTGGGAAGAGCATGACCTTGGAAAAAGTAGCTCTCTGTAGCTAAGACAGTCCTACGGAGACTGAGAATATAACTTTGTCAACAGTACTCAGAGAAACTGGAACAAAAATATTTTCCTACAATGAAGGAGGATTTGGATGGCGTTCACCATATCTAATATTTTCAAATCCTTAAAAAGACACCTGAACTATCTAGCTTGCTGTATATTATAAAGAGTTGTTCTGCAAAACAAACAAAAAATAGATTCTGGATAAATCATACTTCCTCAAACACATGCAAGCATTAACTCAAAATCGATTATTGACTTAAATATAAGAGGTAAGACTGATACAGTTTTGGAGTAAAATGTTAGATTAGACAATGATTTCTAAAACAAGATACAAAAAGCACAGACTATAAAATAGAAATTTCTAAAACAGAATTTATCATGATTTAAAGCTTTTGTTTTTTGAACGCCGTAGTTAAGAAGACAAAATAAGCAATCCATAGACACATAAATATGTTTTGAAAACTATGTATTTAACATAGGGCTTCTAACTAAACTATACAAAAAACTCTTACTACTAAACAGTAAGATGAAGAGTGTGATGATGGCCAGGAAAGGGGGTGTGGGGGCTGGGAGGAAGGGGGTAAAGGAGGGAAATGAGGAATATGCAACAATGTTAATGGTAAAAATAGAGGAAAAAAGTTTAAAAAATATTTAAATATTAACATTTAAAAATAAATAAAAATAGGTAAAATATTTATACAGATACTTTAAAAACATATAATGACTAATAAGCAAATGTAAAGATATTCAATACTAATAGGTTCCATTAATTTTAAAATTAATTAGATTCAATAAAATGGATTAAGTAACAAATTATTCCACCAAAGAAAAAAGAATCACTGAATGAAAATGGGCATTAAAGAAATTAACAAGAATGTAGCACATAGATACAAAAAGCCAAAATGTGAAATCAAAGTTTAAGTGTAGTGAAGTATAGAATGCAAAGGTCTGAAGACACCAAATTAGTCCAAGAAAGACAGAATAGAGAGGGTTAAGAGAGGTAATATTAGAAAAAATAATAGTCGAGAATTTTTCAAAACCACTGAAATGTTTGAATATCTATCTATCTATCTATCTATCTATCTAAATCACATTATATATATGCAGAACAAAAAATCATGCCTAACTACATTTTAGCAAAACTGCAGAAAGCCATTAGTTACGGTCAGTGTCTCCTTAAGGTTGCACTACCATTAAATCACTCCAAATGAAAAGAGAGGTTATGAAGGAATGACCATCAGACTGGAAGAAGTGTTAACAGAAAATAACCATTGTCTTAGAATTGTGTCCCTATTAAACTGTCTTTCAAGAGGAAGTAAATCCATTAGTTAGTTCCAATTGAGAAGCTGTTTTTGGTTGTTTGTTCATTTGTTTGTTTGTTTAGGAGACATAATTTGGGAGTATGTAGTGCCCTTTTCACTTGATAATTGAGAACATAGATTCCATTGTGATATACTACACTTAGACCTTTAATATTTTTTCATTCTGCTACTCTGCTACTTAAATTCACACAGTTATTTTACACACATTCACACACAAGACCCGGTGACAGAATGTGGCTGCACTAAAAATTATGTCTTTGGGAGAATATACAGGCACACTTCACATTCCCATGCCCAGCTTTCCTAAAACCCCCATGGAGTGAGCCCTTCTTGTACCTAGGGGCAAAAATAGTCCCTCGCTGCCTTTGCTCCAATTGGATCCATACTAGGAAAACCATCAGCATGTCCTTACCTTTTACTCCTTTAAATGGAAGTGGTAAAGTTGTTTTGTAATCTAAGGACTTATCTTAATCATCTTCCTTCCTCTTTCTCTTCTCAGTGACTAAGATTTAGTAAACAAATATTCAGATTATAGGTCCTCAATAATTTTTAAAATTTAAGAAAAGATAGAATATTGTTTTAATCATTTCTGGTTTGGGTTTATACAAAGGATGCCTCTAATAGGCCCATTAGCTTGAATAGCACTATTGTGATAAATTGAGAAACATAGCTGATAATTATTTAACATCTTATTTTTCCACAGCAAAGGGTTTCATAATTAGACCTCAAAAATAACATTTAAATTAAAAGGGGAAGAGCAGAACCATTTGGGTCTAAAGTAAATAAGCAATACTCAGATATCCACAACCTCAAATCTACTTCAATACACGCTCTGCAATGCTTTGTTGCACTACAAGGGAGCCCAGTGATGGAAGTTTTCCCAGAAGAAATCAGATCAGCTAATTTAACTTTTTAGCAGTATTCTTCTATATTCTCATTAGGTACATCACTATATAAGTTCCAGGGAAACAATAAGCTGTGCCAAATTGGAAAACAAAATGCAAGTTCCCCTGTGAGCATTAAATGTAGTGAACACTTCCTTGTAAGCCACAAAGAAATTATCAGTTTTTCAGATGCCTTTTGAAATGGCCTTTTTATATGCCTTTTAGAGTGGTTGCCAGAGATACATGATGATAGATATAGATAGATAGACAGATGCTAGGTAGATAAACAGATGATAGGTAGGTGATATATAGATGATAGATAGATACTCAAATGTGCCCAGTGAATACTGAACTACTCAAGATTTGATATATAAATGGAAGTGACAAAGTTCTTGCTACACATGATTCAGCAAATTTATTCTATGGAACTGAATGCTGATGCTTTAAGAGGGGAAACATAGTCATGGCATAAAAATATATTAATGCTATATTTTATAGACCACCCACAAATTCCACTTTGAAGACCCTGTGTGATCTGCACTTTTGTGAATTGCTACCCATGAATGCCCCTTAAATCCTGGACTGAAATCTAACCCTAACACATGTTAGCCAATGTCCACAAATGTGTCTTGGGACAAAATTATAAAACCCAAACCCCAATTTTTTCCCAATGGAATCTTCAAACCTATTACATGTCTTCATTAAATTAAAACTCCATTGGTTCATCTAATTATTTATAGCTGAAACATTTACTCTTTGTTTATTTATTACATTCTGACACTGCATTAAGTTATAACGATACAAAATAGAAAGTAACTGCCCTCATCTGTTCAAAATATATCAGGAAAGTCAGAGAAAGTAACAAAATCAGACTAAAGTTTCACTAGAATAAATTTGAAATTCGTGTTAGTCTTTTGTTGGTTGGTTAGTTTTTCAGTTTTCTAACCACAGGGACATGTATTTTTGTCCTTAACTTTTATATTCCCAGAGAGAACCACAAGCAAATTTAATCTAATATTTATTATGCTCTATTCAAATGAAGATTTTCTCAAAATTCTTGTGCTAATTTGGCAAAGTAATTTTAACATTTAGATGGTTTGAATATCACTTATGAATCAACTCAAAACATTTTCTGATCTCAAAAGTCCTTTTCTATTCTCAGTGCCTTTTGCAATGGGGAAACTGAACCAAAGAAGTCCCCTCTAACCTTAGTACGGTCAGTGTCTCCTTAAGGTTGCATTACCCTACCTGCCCACAAATGAACACATTACATATTGGCACCATGCGCCATTTCATACAAGGTACAACTGACCCACTCCTGATACCATATCAACAAGATATCATTAATCTTTTTTATTTTTAAAATGTTTTATTTATTTATTTTCAGAGAGAGGAGAAGGGATGGAAAGAAATATCGACAATGATAGACTGGTTGCCTCTCACACAACCCTAGCTGGGGACCTGTCCTAGGAGTTGAATCGGCAACATTTTGGTTTGCAGGCTGGCACTCAATCCAATGAGCTCTGCCACACCAGCCAGGACTCATTAACCTTCTTTAAGCAGCCAGTACTACTACTACTATGCAGTAGCTTCTTTACCGACAGACAAAAATAGGTAGAGATTCTGCAATTAAAAAAAAAATCATCAGATGAATCTGGAAATGAATTTGCTTTTCATTTAAAGAAGAGGACATGACATGCAGAAGGATATAAAATAGATGACACAAAATAGATAAGACTTACAAGAAAAGAAATTTGAAACATAGAACTAATATTGTTATATAGGCTTAGTCAACTACAAATCCTTCATAAGAACCCTTTAACTATGTGCTATTTCAACAGCTAATTTTTTGTGTTTCATTAAGAAGGATATGTTGGACAATTTTGAGATTACTAGCTTTGTTAGTTCCCCTTACAGAGTCACTGAAGGGATTACCTTGGACTCCAATTATTCTTCAGTATTAACAAGAAGCACTAAGGTATTTAAAATTGACACAGTATTTGTCCATTCATAATTAACACCATCCCCAAATGACAGGTGGATTCTTAGGTGAGCTAGATTCTTTTAATCTAGTTGGTGATTATAAACATATTGTCATCAATAAGAAAAACATTCCCATTTATTTTAACCCATGTACCTATAGTTTTCTTCTCCTTCATGATTTATAGCAAAAAAAAACTGAACAGAATATAGTAGAATCTAATATATTTACTGATTCTGCCCTATCTCACCATACTGACAAATATTTACCCAGTTTACTTGATTTCTATAGATCAATACAAACACTTGTTTTCTTTCCACTTTCTATCATCCTGATTTAATTTCATAGGTTGTACAACAACATGAAGGTGAGGAATACGACTTCTTTTTCTTCCAGCTACTGCTGAGAAACCAGAGAAAATCGATTATATCTCTTTGTATAAAAGAGCAGTGAATGGTAATTGAGAAAAAATAATCTAATTTTCTGCTTATTTGTGTGTTACTGAGTGACAGAAATTAAGAAATAATATCCTGCCTTCATTTACAAAGGGTACTACATTAGCTCACTCCTCACGTGCCTGTAGTTGGAGAGCAGATCAAGGGTTGACACACCATTGGAATGGAATAAGCGTACACCAATCGCAACGCTTGATATTTAGATGTCACTCTACAGTTTAAGATTCATTTCCATTTACACCATTGACTTTCAGCTTTGACAACCCTGTCACACTCCAAGGGTACTATTAACATCAGGTGTTCCCATTACTACCAAAATCTACCTTAGCAACGGCAATTTTGAACTAATCTCAAAATGCATTCAGAGTTACTGAGTCTCTTCAAACAAAATCAATCTAATTAGAGTGAAGAGCAAAAAGAGACACTGAGGGAAGAGTTAATCATACAAATGAGGTGGATGTATTTTATATCTGCTGAGTGTAAAGGAAATATTTACTTTAAGTTAAATTCAAACTTAACAAATATTTGTTGAATACCTACTAACTACACTGCACCACACAGTGCAATCTGGGATATTCTTACCAACAAAGAATTTGTTGGAAATCACCGATTTCCTCGGTGATACAAGATGCACTGAATATAAATTAAAGAAAATATGAGAATCAATGAAATCTCAATATGAAAGTACACACATTGAGAATGAGACAAAAATGTCCTGAAGTACATCATACTTATGCTTGACCTAAAAGGTGAAAAGATTGAGGGCAGACAGCATAGTACAGTGTTCATGGTCTACTGTTAGGTACATTAGATGCAGGCTCTGCTCTTAGGGCCACAATGGCCTGGGGACCTCAGAGCCACTTTCAACAGGAAAGGGTTGGGATGTGGTAAAAGACAGCTTTGGCCAGACCAAGGTACCTGCAGCAACTGGAGTTCTCTGAATAGGGAGCTATGTGATGAGAGTAAGAATTTGGAATAATAAACTCGGCAGCAACCTCCATATAAAGGTTTCTCATTTATCTATATGCAGTGAAAAGAACCTGTTAAATATCTTCTCATCTTCTTTGTATATTAAATAATTTTGTGCATTAGAGAAAATCCCCACACACTATGCTGAGGATGCTGAACTGTCTCTCTGTTTAGCAAAGTCTAGCAAAGTCTTATTTTGCTGATCTTACCGATGATTAGATTGATTTCTAGTAGTCATTATTCTAAGAGTATTTCATTATTCATTCTCATTTAGTGGTAAAGAAGAAGTTAAGAATATATTTTTGAAAACACACATACATAGCTTGAATCATACCTTCTCATAATTTTTAATAGTACATTTTATACCTTGGCCTGACATTACAATTTAAATGTTTTCTTCAAATGTGCTTGAGAATATAGCATCATCAAGTCAGAAATCTAGTCCATGACTCAATGGAGGAATCTATTGGTCAAAGACCGACAGAGAAAATTAGAGTGGTCAGTGCCAGCAAACGCATGAGCACAGGAATAGTTTGGAATATTTATCACAGGACAGACAAAATTACAGTAAGCTATTTAAGCATCCATATTGCCTTCCTTAAGGCAAAGTGATAAAAGTCAGTGTTTTATTTACATCAGTGTGATATAACGTTATTTGGTGAGCTATCTGTAAAGCCATAAATAGCATTTTTATTAGTTTGCTGGCCTCGCTCAACAATTACATGAAATTTTGCAACTTTAAAGTAATTTCTTCCAAGCTATTTCTTCAGTTTGTCATTTTGTTCATTGAGATCTTAATGAAATATTGAAATGGGTGAAGAAAATTTGGGTTAATGTTAATTTCCCTCAAGGTTTGCTTTAAGAATATATTTCTAAAATATTTCCAGACTTCTGACATCATAGGCCTTACTTGCTTTTCAGCTTCACTCGAATTCCTCACAGAGCAGAGCAGCCACACACTGTACTCACACAGCAGATGGAGAATGTCTTCTCCTAGACTGGGGGTTGGTCGTGCCCCAGTATCCACTCCTTTGCTCATAGTGCATGATCTCTATAAAATCCAGGAGGACAAGACTAAGAACACATTTATTTCTAGTGAACCATGGGCCCTACAAAGACATTCAATCTCAACAATGAGACATGCTGTCTCTGAAAATTTCCCAAGATGTTGAATAGACATGTTGAGCTTTTGCCTTACTAATCTCTCGCTTTACCTTATAATTAACTTCACTTTGATTTGAAAACTTACTCAATACTCATGTATTCCACTTCTCTGATCTGTAAAGTGGAAATATTGCTTATCTCAAATGACCATGCTGAGGATTAGAAGCAAGGTTTTTCTTGTTTCTGGCAGGTAATAAAGTCTCAAAAGCTGGCAGTGATTATGATAAAATGAGGCATATTTTGTCCTTTATGGGACAAACAAGTACATATAAAGTACAATAAAAACAGACAATATTTTGTAGTTGACTATCTGTGAGCTCTAAGAGCCAATAATTCTCTCATTTTTTCTCAGAAAAAAAGTAAAAAAGGAGGTTCCATAAAAATAGAATGGATACTTCTAAAGCCAAATAGAATCACTCTAATATTTTTTACCTTGAATGTATCAAGTACTATTCAGAATGACTTTAGAACATTTCATGCAGGCCTAGTGTCTGTTCATTTGATACAAGTAAAGAACAATAATCATAATCATTTGATTGAAACTAACACAAAGCTGTTCAGGAACATTTTAAAATTTCTA
Organism: Artibeus jamaicensis; assembly: GCF_021234435.1. Classification (NCBI taxonomy): domain Eukaryota; kingdom Metazoa; phylum Chordata; class Mammalia; order Chiroptera; family Phyllostomidae; genus Artibeus; species Artibeus jamaicensis. Next base: position 20,622,852 of record NW_026521843.1, read on the forward strand.
CATCTAGACCAGGTAGAGGCAGGCTGATGATTTCTGGTATATTGTACTTTACATTAAAATTTATTGTATAATGCAGTACACAACATTATGGTCATATGACTTAAAGACATGAAATAAAAGTAAATCAAGTGTTTACAAGCATCCACATGTTTTGTTTGCGAGCAAAAAAATTTAAGCCCTATTACAACATTTTTTGTTGTTTTTCTTGATGTTATTTTTCATCTAGATTTTTACATTGGGCATATGAAAAAAATCACTTGGAGTCATCATATTTATTCAACTATTATAAATCATATTTTCCTATGAAATCTAAATGTTTAACTTTTTAGGTTTTCATTTATGATATGAGAAATGTTCATTTATGTGATCATCTCTACCATATCTAAATATTGTTTGAAAAAAATAGTTTTAGGTTCAAGTCTGAGTTTTAGAGTTTAAACCCTTAAAAGCAAGGCCACTGAACTTAATATGTCTTTAAAAATTATTTTGTAGGTTTAACAATTTATATACATACTATATAAATTAGAAATGTTAGCTCTAATAGTTTTCAAGTGGATTTCTCATAAGTTTCTATATACAGACTTCTGTTATCTATAAAGAAAATTAGTTTTACTTCTTCCTTTCCCAATTAGATGCCTTCATTTCTTTTTCTTAAATTTCTGTGGTGAAAACAAACATATTTAGATGATCACATGTTATCTTCTCTTATATTCATATGGCACTTCACATTAATTGATCTTTGCATGTCAAATTCACTTTGCTTTTTTGGATAAACCCCATTTATTCAGTGTTTTGTGTGTTGCTAGATTTTGTCTGCTAAGATTTTGTTGAAGGTTTTGGTATATATGTTATTATAGGACATTAGTCTATAGTTTTCTTTCTTGTTACATCTTTGCCTTGATATTCTTTTCCTAAGGCTGCTGTTCAAAGTCATCACAAAGTTGCTGGTTTACTCTGCAACGTTTCTCATGTTAGGGGTCCAAAATTAGTTTCATTGGACCAAAGTGAGGGTGTCAGTGAGCTGAGCTCCCAACAGAGGTACTAGGGGAGAATTCATTTTGTTGCATTTTCCAGTTTCTAGAGGTGAATTACTTGGCTTATACCCCTTCCTCCATCTTTAAAGCCAACAATGTAGCATCTTCTAATCTCTCTGCTTTTTCATTACATGATCTTCGGTTTTCATCTGCTTCCTCTTCTAAATGCATTCTTGTGATCATTTAGCCTGAACTTAATCACATTACAAAGTCTCTTTTGCCTTATAAGGTGAGATTTACAAGACCCAGGAATTGGCACTAGATATATTTGGGGGTCATTATTTAGCCTACCTAGATTTATTTTGGTATTAACATAATACTAGCCCAATAGAATAAATTAATGGGGAAAGGTAGGGAATAGTAGATAATGGGGTTGACTGCTAATGGATACTGGGTTCCCTTAATGAAAGACAAAAATACTTTAAAATTAGATAGTGATAATAGTTGCATACCCTGTAATATACTAAAAAGCATTGAAGAGTATATGTTAAGTACACAGTTATATGAAATGTATATTATATAAATCATATCTCAATAAAACTTGTTTAAAAAAATCAGTGAACTGGGCATTACTTTCTTTGCTCCCATAGCATACTTGTAATGGAGGATCTCTTGACTGGTAATCTCTGATAAATTGCATTCAATGAATAGCACCAGGAAGTACAACGTAATAAAAATAAAATCACTTAATGAGACCAGGTTACTTTGGGCAACTAGCAGTGAGAGTTGGAGTCTGTCAAACCCCTGACTTCCTCTTGTCACATCTCCAGCTCTCTTAAAAGTCTCTGAATACATTAAATTTAAATTACGATGTGACTAATATTTTAATTAAGATTTAAAATATATTGAGACCTTATTTAATAGGCATATCGTGGTACCTATTGGCTTAGTAAACTAATAAATAAAATTGAGGATCCTAAGAATAAGAGTGCAAGGTTTGTTTTGCAGTATTATTCTAGATATGCCTAAAAAGAGGATTTTGATCAGAAAAGAAGGCTGCAGTCAGACGTCATAAACAGAAAGCCCATTTTGAAGAAGTCCTAGAAAAAGGGGTGGTGGGATGAAAGACCTAAATGCAATAGAGTTTGATCACTGCATGGATAGAAAATTATTGTGATAAGAAGACACAATTTGAGGAATAGAAATTAAGGAGGTTAGGAGATTGGTGAGGGGCCTGGTACACCATGGAAGACGTGCAAAGATAACTTGATTTTATCCTCATCAGGAATACAATGCAGAACTTCAAGCAATTGAATAACATCATGCTATTTGAATATTTTAATGATTACTCTTGGCATAATGTTAATGGGAGGGAATGTAGGAACTTACTGAAGGATATCAATTTTAAGACTACAGTAGCAATATAATTAAAGAACATATTCTGAATTACTCCAGTGACAAATGGGGCTAAGAGCAGTAGGAAAAAAATCAAGAAATATTTAGAAGGTAAATTCAACTGGGATTGGGAATGCATTAGATGTTGCAAGAGTGAAGAAATGTCGTCCTTTTCAGCACTGTTACAGTTCAGTTGACAAGGAGGATAGTGGTGCTATTTTTGGTAAGAAAATACATTTGGGAAATTAGCAAAGTAAATAGAGTTCAGTTTAGATAAAGTGGAGATAAAGTGCCTGCAGGGGTCGTATGAATACGCAGGATGGAGACAGGAAACTCAGAAGAGAAGTTAGGGCTCCTGATCAAGATGGGGTAAAGAAGTGCCATCAGAATGCGGGCAATGTGAACTCTAAGAGTTCTGAAAGATGCACAGTGAGAAGAGAAGTGAGTTCTGAGTAAGAGTGACAACCAGACAAAGATTCAGGGTGCTAGAAAAAGAATTAGCCTGTGACAGGAGAAGGCAAGGCTCTTCTGTTATAATCATTCTTTATTTGAAATAATGTCAAAATTACCAAGACATTCAGAATAATTACAGGTAGTTATCAAAGCTTTGATGAACTGATTAATCTCAGAATAGGCATTCAACAAAAATAAATACTCAATAAGTAATTGTGTTGTAAGTTGCTAGCATAAAGCTAAGTTTACTTTGGCTACATTGTCTTTCATTTTCTGATATTGCAACTGGTCAAGTCCTTAAACAGCTGGCCAGTGAACTGTTCGTTAATAGCTGGGATGAGATTAGGATCTTGTGCCAGGATGCAATCAACTAAAGCTGGGGCGTGGAATTCATTTTCACTGGGGGCTGCATCAGCCTTGTGATTGCCTTCAAAGGACTGATTGTAATTTCAACTTCTTAACTGTTAAGGAGTAGGACTGTTTAGGACATTTATACAGTCCTAAAATTATTTCAGCTCTTTGAAGGCAATAGTGAGGCTGATGTGGCCCCCAGTGAAAATGAGTTTGACACCCCTTAATTAAGGCATGCAAGAAATATAAATCAACTGTTTGATTCAGCTGACATTTGTGGAGTAGGAGATATGTAAGGCTTTCTAGGAAGTAGTTTTGGGACAACCTTCTGATCTCAAAATAGGCCAGGAAGATCAAGATATCAGATGGCCACTCAAGATGCACTGCTGAAAACTTTCCTTTCCAGCCTTAAAGGGACAGTTTGGACCAGACTGAATCCTCTCCCCAACTATTATAAAACCAAATTAAATATGTTTTTAAAAATATCTTTACATGCATCATTTGATCTCCAAAATACATAAATACAACTCTAGTCCAGGAAGACAGACAATCCAATTAAAAAACAGGCAAAGAATCTAAACATACACCTCTCCAAGGAGGACATAGAGAGGGCCCAGAGACATGTGAAAGGATGCTCAATCGCTAGACATCAGAGAGATACAAATAAAACTTACAGTGAGATACCACCTCACACCAGTCAGAATGGCCATTATAAACAAATCAACAAACAACAAATGCTGGCAAGATTGTGGAGAAAAGGGAACCCTAGTACTCTGTTGGTGGGAATGCAGACTGGTGCAGTCACTGTGGAAGACAGCATGGAATTTCCTCAGGAAACTAAAAATGGAACTGCCTTTTCACTCAGCAATTCCACTGCTAGTATTATACCCTAAGAACCCTGAAACACCAATTCAAAAGAACCTATGTACCCCAGTGTTTATAGCAGCACAATTTACAACAGCCCAGTGCTAGGAGCAACCTAAGTGCCCATTAGTAAATGAATGGATCAGAAAAACTATAGTAGATTTAGACAATGGAATACTATGCAGCAGAAAGAAAGAAGGAATTCCTACCCTTTGAAACAGCATGGATAGAACTGGAGATTATTATACTAAGTGAAATAAGCCAGGCAGTGAAAGACAAATACCATATGATCTCACTTATAAGTAGAATCTAATCAACAAAGCAAGAGAGTAAAATATAACTAGAGACATGGAAATAAAAAACAAACTGACAGTAACTGGAGGGGAGGAGGTAGGGAGATAACAGGGAAAGAAGGGAAAATGTCAAGTCAAGGAACATGTATAAAAGACTCATAGACACGGACAAGAGGTGGGTAGGGAGGATTGGATGTGGGAGGTGGGGGTGGGGAGGGCAGGAAAGAGTAATGGGGGAAAAATGGGGACAACTGAAATTGAACAACAATAATAAATAGAGAAAGAAATTGTGAGCTAATGATATAATAAGAAAACAATATACAATCCTGAGCAGAACTATTTGCACCCAGAAATACATCATCAAGAATAAAACCTGTTTTCTACCATGAAAAAAAAATATCTTTACCTACATCAGAGAACAACTAAGGCGGTTAGAACTTGAAATACCAAGATCCGGAAGAGAGAGCAAACAAAATAAAGTGAATCCTACAGTAACCACTTCACTGGCTCAGAGCACTTGCTGAGCTCTAAGCTGCACGTATGTGGGCCAAGAGGATGAAAGCACAGAACACCAGATTCCGAGAGGTGACAGTCTAAGCAGAGTTTCTAGCCGTGTCACTGTACTAGGAAAATACAAATTGGAGCTTGAGAATACCCTATAGAATTGTGAGAAGTAAATGAGATAACGCATCTAAAGTCTTTGGTGAAAAGCCTTACAAGAGAAGAAAAAGAAAGTGTGCTTATTTGCAAGTGTGGAGGTCAGGGAACTAGAAAGACAATGCTGTATGTTATCCTGCTGGCCAAGGGAGAAGATATTTCCCAGAAGGGCTGAAAGAACATAAGTCCCCATATCACAAAAATGTTAAGGACAATGAAGTAAAGAAATGAATCTCTAGTTCAGATAATTAAGAATTCTTTAGTGAGAAAATTTAATGAAGTAGCAAAGCTAGAAAGCATATCATTAGGACTGGGTGGAAGCATAAGTAGGAAATATTGACCATTCTTGTAAAGGTTGATAATAAAAAAAGACACAATGTATTTGTAACATGATGAGTTATTGATCCCTTGACATTTTTTTAACTACTATGAACTTACTGGCGAATGGAGTAAAAAGTTACTGGGATTCCTTTTCACATAAAGAAAAGCCATACTTAGAATTGGGTCAAAGTAAGACTCTTCCAAAAATAAAGAATAAATTCTCTTCAAGGAGTTGATCTCAATTTACATTTTTCCAAGCACTTCATGATACTGTCAGAGAAAAGTATCTTAAAGTTATAAGAGTTTATTCTCTATTTTACACATTTAAAAAATATCCCTTAGGGCTCTGGCTGGTGTCATTCAGTGGAGTGAGCCCTGGCCTGCTAACCAAAGGGTCACCAGTTCGATTCCCAATCAGGGCACATGCCTGGGTTGCAGGCTGCATCCCTGGTGGAGGGCATGTGAGCAGCAATTGCATATTAACATTTTTCTCCCTCTTTCTCCCTTCCTCACCTCTCTCTGAAAATAAATATGTAAAATCTTTTTAAAAAATGAAAATATCCCTTGGGGGGTATAATCCCAGCAGTGGAATTGCTGGTACAGGAAAATGGAGACAATTGTACTTGAACAACAATTTTTAAAAATACCACTTATCAGCCTGTTCTCAATTTCAGTGTCATTGGTTATATTCTGCTTGCTTGTTCATTTTGTTGATTAGGGGAGGGGATTGTAGGGAGATGGGGGAAAGGTTTGCAGGAACAATCATAAAGGACACATGGATAATAACAAGGGGGGTAGAGACCAGGGAGGGAGGTGAGGAGGGTTGGGGTGGTGGGGAAGGTTGGGGGGGAAAGGCAGAAAACTGCACTTGAACAACAATTACAAAAATGCCATAAATAAATAAATAAATAAAAGCACTAACAATATTAAAAAACCCTAAAAGGTGAATTTAAATAAATAAATATGAAATATTTCTAAAAATCTTCAAAAGGTAAGTGTATTGCTTTTCAATTAAAAAATGTGAAGATGTTAGCTAGTGAAAACATTTTTTAACATCAAATATTAGCTCCTTTCTAACAAAATATTATGTAGTTTTTCAGCTCTCCGATGTTAAAAATATAACTGGTGACTGAAGATTTTTCATTTTCACTCACAATGAAAGGCTTTTCCAAAGAACTTCAAAAGCATACACATGTAATTTCTTGCCTGAAATTCTTTTTTATAAAAATAAAATAAATGAATCATTACCAAAGGCACAAGTCTCTGACACTGAAATGACATTGTCACATTTAAATAAACAAGATAAACTTGTAGGAGTACAATTTTTTTACAGAAATGAGATCCTTTTCTTTTATATCTTAGCCCACACAGTTTTAATCAGAGCCTTCTTTCACCCAGCACATTAATTAACAAATCTTGTTAATGATATATTAATCAAGCACAACACTGTTAAATAATTAAAGATCATTCATAGTAACATTTCTAACATCTGACATGCAAAAGGTAATTGAACATCTTAAACAACTTTTGTTGAAATAATTATGTGACATGCCAATAATCCTTAATTGGACTCCTAACCTGAAAGGCACAATAGCATATGGACGCACTCCCATTTTTAAAGCAACAGCAGTGATAAGAACAAAAGGAAGACCAAAATAAGTCAGAAGAAAATCAAAGTCAATGTTACACTACATTTCAGGAAATTTTTTTTATCCGTTTTTTTCTGTGCACTACTTAAACTTTGTTAATGGCCTGAACCTCTGGAATTATTAATACTGATGATTTTCATGGTTGGTTGTTGATTTTTGATACAGATTTTCTGAACTGTAAAAAAAAGTTTCCTTAGGGAAAAAATATTCAATAGTTTTATCTCTGGACTTTGCAAATTCGTAGTAAAACCAAGACCTCAGAACTGATCAATTGTTTTGAAGTATTTTTCATCTTTTCTTAAAATTCGAGTTCCCCCTAACTGCTTTTCAGTTCTGAGTATCTCCTGCCATTCCAAGGATTTTAAACGCATCCTCAACGTGCCTGCCCTGAATCTGTGCTCAGACCTGCTCCCTGAAGCGTCTCAAAACTTACCTGTTCCCGTCTCATTCTCTGGGCACTTACATAGCTATTCTGTAAAACCGATTCTTGTTAAAAGCATTAGTGCTGGATTACAGATTCTTTAGTTATTCTTTCACTGCATTCAACTGACCACACAGTAATTGTGAATTACATATGCCAGGCACGGGAATAAAATTCTGAGCACACACTGACAAGTAAATTACTGTTCTCAGAAGTTCTCAGACCAGAAAGCTATTAGTAAATAAAGTGACATATGCTGAGCATTACCTAAGAAAGCGCTAAAAAAAAATATGGTTGCAAGGGAGGAAGAGCACTCAGTAGCTCCCTCTCTCAGAAAGCTTTTACTACTCTATTCATAGGTGTATTCTTGGAGGTAAATTTCATCATCAAGAGCATGAGGAGATAGTCCGGTAGAAGAAAAAGTAAGAAACACTCCGGGTGGAAGGCATTTTAGTAGTGCTCACATCACACCTCATGTAGGATTCTGTTTACTCTGTCCACACATGGGTATTCTCTGTATCTTTAAAAATAACTAGCATTTGGACATCTCCACCTCATTGATATTTAAAGGATACCACAGGAGCATTTTACATGTTTACATCCACAATGCATGAAGCTCGTCGGAAAAGATATCCACGCCAGCACAGATGGGCTGCCTGTAATTACTGCTCAGCCCGCTTCTCCTTATAAGGGAAACCGTTTTTCCCTCTAGCAACTGCAGAGGAGGAACATCCTCAACTCTTTTGCTGCTGCATAATGACAGCTGACAGACCAGTGGAAAAGCCCTGCCTAGCTCAAGGGCACCCGGTGCTCAGGTGGGCTGGGAGATAGGCGTGTAGGCACTCATTCAGAAGGTTTATATGCCACCACCCCCTCTCACTTTGAACTAAAAGGTGATCAGGATGTTTTGTCAGTTGGTCATGAAACAAAAGCTGAGAAAATGCTGTGAGGAAAAATCAGGGTCTGGGCCAGTGAAAGCCACGTGCCAGGTGCAAGAGAGCTAAACCTCTGGGTCAGCCAAGGGGCATGTTGCCTATCAATGAAGTCATTAATCCTATAGAGGGTCTTGAGTCATGCGGGATCCGGTATCCAAATTTTTCCGCCAAGATTCCGCATAAGAACCGCAAATCCACACCCATCTTCCAAGCTGTGGTCTTCTTAAAGCTTCAATTTACTTATTTCCACTTTAACATTTCTGTTAGTCTGTATCTGTCTTTACAATTAGCTGTTTCATAAACTACATAAGCGGCATTTTGAGCCAGGGTTCCACAAAGGCTAGTAACACATTAATATGAGCTAGTAAAATAGGTGACGTTCAGAGTCCGAGCCAAGAAGGCCAAGTGCAATGGTCACACAAAAGAATCAGGTTTCCAGGGGGTGGAAAAAAATAAAAATCAAGATCTAGAATCATAAGAAGATAATTTTTTTAAAAAAGCATGGAGTAAGAAGTAAAAAATCACAAAACAGGATGGCCATGGGAAATATTTTTTCTACTAGCCAGTAAACCAGGGTTGAAAAGTAGGAGACTGTGCAGAAATGCCAATGTAAAGAGCAGAGCGGGGCAGGGGGGGCTGGAGAGAGAGAGAAAACAAAGAGGAGAAGAAGATATGAGCAATAACATGGTGTGTTTCTTCAATATCTGGCTAACCAAGGTTTTCTGGGCCCACATTAGAAAGATAACACAATAACTTTAAAACAATTATGATGCTAAAAGAATGTAACTGCTTTAAAATTCTGGTGCACATTGATATGTGCAGGAAGACTTATCAGTGCAGCACAGAGTTAATAAGGATGAGTTCATTCTCTTGAACTTCAATATGGCAAATATATAAAAAGATATTATGAGAAGAACTATAAATTATCTTTTCACTGAAAATCATTCATCAACAATGGAACAATTATTTAATGAAATAAAAGTGTACCTGTTAGGTAAAAGGGATATCCTGAGTAAAACTTAATCCTCACCCCTTACTACCTTTTTACTGAACTAGATTAGTGTCTCACTCCCAAATAATAAAGTTGAGAATAGGTAAAATAGTAACTTTACAGCACAGAAGCCTGACAAGCACTATCTTAACCAAATGATGGGGGCTAACATCACTAGCGTTGTCAGGTGGGTATCATATACCCCAATATCATGACAAGAAGGGTGCCTGACATGTTGTATTCTTTCCAAACACCAACAACGCTAGTCTTAGCACAGGAAAAGTAACAGACAAACGCAGATATGGGGGCGTTCTGAAGGACACCTGGCCAGCACTCCCCAAGACTGTCAAAGTTATGAAACTAACCAAAGATTGAGAAACTATCACAGACTCGAAGTGACTGGGGAGAGGTGACGACCCGATGTCATGCAGTAATGGGTAATGTAAACCAGAAAGAGCACGTTAGGAGAGGACATTTGTAGAAAAACTGGTGAAATTCCAATACAATCTAGAATGCAGTTCACAGTGACACACCCATATCAGAGTTTATTTGACAGACAGTAATAATATTCCATGTTAAGCAGGGAGGAGGAGTATAGGGGACATGGAGCTCACCACACTGCCTTTGCCTCTTGTCTACAAGTTAGACATTATTCCAAAACAAAACACTTATTTTTAAAAAGATAGATCTCCTGGGTTCTTTCCCTAGTTTTTTGTTTTTGAATTTTTCATCTGATTCAGTTGGTCCAAATTTTTAGGATAAAGAGATTTGGGAATTGTCATTTTCTTACCTCCTTGTCTCCTAGTAACCAATGAACTTTTTATGAATATTAATTTCCAAAAAATATGCCCCATTAATACCTCCTAGATTAGACAAGAGTCTAGAATAAGGGTAAAACAAAACCAAAACAGAACAAAAACAGAAGAATGACTTCAGACCCCACAGGAACTTTTTATCAGAAGACTTTTTGCCATTGTAGTTTGCGGGCTTAGGCTAGTATAGCCACTGACTATGTTCTACTTGCACTTTAAAAATAAGTAAAATTTAAAATATAAAATACAAGTTCTGTGCAATCTAACTGTAATGTCTGCTTTTGCATACCACTTGATAATGTCTTATTTTATTTCAATGATGTCACTTATTCAATACAATATTGTAGCAAAGAGGCAAACTAAAATTTATTTTTCTCATATGTAAATGTTTATATCAAAAAAATAAGTGGAGCAGAATCAACAAAACAAGCGAGGGAGCAAAACATAACCGGAGACATAGAAATGAAGAACAAGCTGACAGTAACCAGAGGGAAGTGGGGAGCGGGGATAATGGAGCAAAGAAGGGAAAGGTTCAAGGCCCCAGGGACAAAAACAACAGGTGGGGAGGAGAGGAGTGACTAGGAGAGGCGGGGGTGGGTAGGGCAGGCGAGAGTAACAGGAGGAACACGGGGGCAACTGTAATTGCAAAACAATAGAAAATTAGATTTAATGCTTCATTTCTATAAATATCTAACATAAAGTTGAAATCTTATATACACATAAATAGCAAATATGAGATTTCTTTAGATACTTGACCTTAAAGTATATCTTCCTAATTCTTTGTTCCATGATGGCTACTTCTAATTAAAATATTTTGTTTTTGAAGACTTTGCCAGACTTCTCATTCTTGATATGCTGTCCATCAGAAAGCTAGCTGCCGGAAGTCCCCAGGCACCCATGAAACAGATGCCAGTCTATGTGGCCATTCTGTTTCCATCCAGGCACAGATGACAGTGCTACCTCCCAATATGTTCTATAACGTGGGAGATCAAAAACCTTCAATATTTACTCCCCAACCCAGCATGGCAGGGAAATTCCTGGGCACCCTTTGGCAATGCATACAGTGGAACTGGAAAATTGAGGAACCGTCCTTCTGCCACCCTGTCAAGTGCCAACCCTTTTTTTTCCCCTTTGCAATTTGCTCTTTGAAGAAACTGGGTCACAGGCTGGGTTTTACACATTACATTCCGTGGCGTTGTTTAACATTTCCAGCAAACCGTCCAATGATCAGATTTTCTTCTGTAAAAGATACTCTTGCTCATCTCAAGCATTTTGGTTATCCTGAGCTATTATTTGTACAGGATAGGAAGGCCAGACAAATTCTTGATTTATCAGGTTGCCAAAAATAATGACTCAGTTCCCTAGCACCCTTCCAATGTCTTAATGAGCTTTTAAAGCAGTATTGTAAACTCATGGATTAACATATATTTGAAATGTTTTAATAAGTTTCTATTGTTGCTGTATTCATGCTCAAAGTAACCAAAATTTGGTCAGTGGATTCTAAATACTTTGGCTCCTGGATCCTTAGACCCAAATTCGGAACTCTCTGATAGCTTTTTTTTCCCCTCTGATAATGAAAAAATTCTCCAAGTGCATGTTAGACATTCCTAGATCTGAAATCAGCTATTTCTCAAAAAAAAAAATCCTAGTTCTTTTAATAAAATTTAATGTTAAAGGCCATAATTTGAGCACTATGCTTAGTCATTGTTTCTAGATCTTTTCATCAAGAAGGACCAGGAAATTAACAGTTTTTGATAAACTATTTTTTTGAATTCACACTGGAATTGCCTATGTAAATTCGAAAATTTTGAAATTTTAACTTAATTTCCTTACTCTTGTATATGTTTCTTCTTTTTCTCATTCTGAAAAATCTCAATTTTTCAGTGGTGCCAAACTAATTCATTTTTTTTTTTGCTTCATCACATACTACAAACCTAACAATGCCAGAATCACAATACCAACATTGTACCAACAAAATTACTAATGAAAATATAAGAATTCTGTTTTTTCTTTTCTTCCTCAAGTTTATGCCATTCGATATATGGTAATTTAAAATATTTTTGATATAGTTATATTCATTTTTTAATTCCTAGAAATTATAAGTAAATTTTGTTTTATAATTATAATCATGTAAAATAAGTACAATTTTTAACAGTATTATCCACAAAATGTTACTTTCAAGAAAACCCAGTTTCTGTTGCTTTTCCCTGTACTATACTCTCTTCTTTATAATTTATTTAAGTTTTATATTTATATTTCCATTTAATATAAAAAGGCACATATATTCACCCTCCTTTGTTAGATGGGTAGATATCTGGATATATGCTGGCGTATTACATGTCTTTTTCTCCATCATGTTCCTTTTTATTTAATGTAACCTGGAGATCCCTTGGTAGAAGTATTGAGATATCCCTGACTGCTTTTCTAACTGCAAAGAGCAGTATATCATATGCTGAACGTGAAGCTCTTTTCCATTCCTTGGATAATACAAATAGGGCATTTTGATACTAATGGTCACCTTTATTACATCTTTATTATAATATCTGTCTTAGTTCCCAGCTATGAACAATGTTCATATTAGCTAGTCATATTAATTTTCTCTTTCCTTTCATTATGCACCTAATCTGAAACAGTATGAGAGCTTAATCTACTTTCTATGTAGCTTCCTCATTTTTAAGTTATGTTGTCCATATATTATTAGAGCATATATTATTATGGTATATCATATACATTATGGTGTATCATATATACCATATATGGTATGGTATATACATTACCAACATACTATTTACTCATACCATTTTATCTCTTTATAAAGAAAAGTATATATTGACTGTTTGCCACCAGTGGCTGTTCTAATACCTCTCCAGTCTTTTGATTACTTAATTTCTTTAGCTTAGTATGGGCTCATGAAAAAATGTTTCCTAACTTCTTGCATGTTCATCGCATGTGTTTATATTAGAAGATCTTCTTTTTGTGGATATTTCAATATATTACTTCATTTTCTTCTGGCAAAATTTTTGCTCTTGAAAAATCTGATGTAAATCTGATTATCTTTTCCTTTATAAAAGATTTACCCACCTTCTACATTTTTTTTATTAAAGACACAGTTTTTCTGGTGTTCACTGTTCTGAATATATCTATTTTTTATTTTACTCATTTGTTTTTACAAAGGGGAAGAGAGGGAGAAAGAAGGAGAGAAACATCAGTGTGTGGTTGCCTCTCAAGGGCTCCCTACTGGGGATGTGGCCTGCAACCCAGGCATGTGTCTTGATTGGGAATCAAACCAGTGACCCTTTGGTTTGAAGGTCGGTCCTCAGTCTGCAGAGCCGCACCAGCCAGCCAAGGTTGAATATATCTATTTAATGTAGTTTTTCAAAAACCCAGTTTAGGATTTTTTATGTAAGTTTATTTATTGCTAAGTTTATAATTACAATAGTTTCTTATTTGTGTATTTCTTGGCTTTTGATTTTCTAATCAGAGATTTTTATTACACATTCTTTGAGATAGATAGATGATAGATAGATAGATAGATAGATAGACACAGATTATCTTCCCAATTTTTCTCTACTCTTTTTTGTTTACTCAATCCTTTTTAATTAAATAAAAAGATATTTTCTTCTTTTCATCTGCTATTTATCCTTTAACATTGTTTGTTCTACCATTTCTCTAGTTTAGTCTTTATTTCTGAAACACTTTTTCTTTGATTTCTAATTCACTCAGCTCTCTACCAGCTATCTTTAGAAGTCTTTTTATATCTTATCATATCAGTTCTGAATTTTTCTAATTATGCTTTTTATTCACTTTATATCTTTATTTTAGTATTTTTAAATTACTATGTTAAAATTTTACCTTTTGGAGGGCATGTTGCTTTTCATTTTGTCATTTTCTATAAAACTGTCTTTTTCTCATTACTATGACTGTTTTTAATAATAAATTTTTTTAAGATCCAAGCACAATTCTTTTGTTACTTGATCTGAGTTGAGGGTTTTTACACTCTTATAGGAGAGCAACATTTAGGACAGCTTTGCTATCTTCATAACTCTTGAGATTGTTCTCTACTGTTAATCACTAACTACTCAACAATAGTGTCTTTTCCCTTCTGAGAGTTTCTGGTCTTTCTTAAATACACACTCTTGTATCTTGCTCTTGTTTTTCTTCTGCCCATAAAATCTCTCCTATTTAGTTTAGATTCTACTTCCAGCAGTCCTCCCTAAAAATATGGGTTTGCTCTGGTAGTCAGCTTACATTACTAGTTTCATAATAATCAGTTGGAACCATACTGCCTGGCTTTGTCCAACCTTTTCCAAGTCTGTTTGCACTCACCTGTGATTTGGAGTCTGCACCACTTGCGTAGACGTTGCTGTTCTTGTATAGATGCACCGTGCCTTTTACACTGAAAAGAAACCCCTCAGGTTGGGGAAGATCATTCATTGTGAACTGCTGTCAGATTATGTTACTCAAAGTCATCTCAGTTTTCTTTGTTCTTTACATTTCCTCCTGCACAACTGGGTATTATGGCTCTTAGAGGTTTAACCCTAAATACTATTATTTGGGAATTTATTTTGTCACTTAATTTTTAAAAATGTTGTCTACGTAATTAATTTTAAAATGTTATCTATGGGATTTAGTTTTTTGGTTATTGTTGATTTCATTTTTTGCTGTTTTATGAAATGAAATGCTATAGTTTTGAGGGGGAGAGGAAACGCCAGGGAGATGCAAAAACTTTGCTACTTCTGCCACCTTCTTATTCTGAGGCTCTTCTAGTTAAATTTAAATTAAATAGAGTACAAAAACTCAGAAAACTAAAATGTATTTTTATAAGATATAAGAATAATTTTGCCGTATTTTCTGTTTCCAGTGGATTCTTAGAAAAAGAGCACTGAAAAATGACAAATGCATGGATCTGGGAAATAGATGCCAAAAATAATTGATGTGAGAAAAACCTTTCAGCTTTTCACTGTTCAGTATGATGTTGGTTGTTGGTTTGTCATATATGGTCTTCATTTTACTGAGGACTAGATGGGAAGAATAGAACAGAGAGCCTAGAAATAAATTCATGTTTATAGGGTCAATTAATCAATGACAAAGAAGGCAAGAATACACAGTGAGAAAAAGTCTCTCTGATAATTTGTGTTGAGGAAATTGTATAGCTATATGAAGAAAGAGAGAAGAAAGGAAGAAAGAAAGAAAGACCACTTTCTTACACTACATATCAAAATAAGCTAAAAATGGAATAAAGACTCAAGTGTAAGACTTTAAAGTATATCTCCTAGAAGAAAACATAGGCAGTAAATTCTCTGAAATCAGTCTTAGCAATTTTTTTATCTTTTCTTGGGCAAAGGCAGCAAAAACTGAAGTAAACAAATGGACAATATCAAACTAAAAAGCTTTTGCTCTATGAAGGAAACTATTAACAAGGCAAAAGGGCAATCAACCCAATGGAAGAAAATATTTGCAAATTATATATCCAATAAGCAATTAATATGCAAAATATATAAAGCATTCATATAACTCAACATCAGAAAACAAACAATCCAACTTAAAAAATGGGCTGACCTGTATGGGAAAATATATTTGCCAATGATATCTCAGGCAAGGGTTTGATCTTCAAAATATATAAAGAACTTATACAACTCCACTACAGGAAGACAAACAATCCAATTAAAAAACAGGCAAAGGACTTGAACAGATACTTCTCCAAGGAGAACATACAGAGGGCCCAGAGACATATGAAAGGATGCTCAATCACTAGCCACCAGAGAGATGCAAATGAAAACCGCAGTGAGACACCACTTCGCACCAGTCAGAATGGCTGTTAAAGCAAATCAACAAACAAGTGTTAGAGAGGATGCGGAGAAAAGGGAACCTTAGTACACTGTTGATAGGAATGCAGACTGGTGCAGCCACTGTGGAAAACAGTATTGAATTTCTTCAGAAAACTAAAAAAGAAACTTTCTTTTGACCCAGCAATTCTGCTGCTGGGATTAGATCCTAAGAATCCTGAAACACCAATTCAAAAGAACCTTTGCATCCCAATATTCATAGCAGCACAATTTATAATAGCCAAGTGCTGGAAGCAACTTAATTGCCCATTAGTAAATGACTTAACTAAAAAACTGTGGTACATTTACACAACGGACTACTATGAAGCAGAAAAAGGAAGGAGCTCCTAACCCATCACAACAACATGGATGGAAGTGGAGAGCATTATGCTAAGTGAAATAAGTCAGGCAGTAAAAGACAAATACATATGATCTCACCTCTAAGTGGAACCTTATCAACAAAATAAACAAGTGAGCAAAATATAACCAGAGATGTGGAAATAAAGAACAAAGTGACAGTAACCAGAAGGGAGGGGAGTAATGGGGGAAAGAAGGGGAAGAGTATCAAGGAACATGTATGAAGAACCCATGGACAAAGCCAAAGGCAGGTAGGATTGAGGGTTGGAGGTGGGGGTGGGTGAATGGGAGAGAGTGGTGGGGACAAAAAATGGAGACAATCATACTTGAACAACAATAAAAAATGGGCTAAGAAACTGAATAGGCATTTCTCCAAAGAAGCCCAACAGACATAAAAAGATGCTCAACACTAATCATCAAAGAAATGCAAGTGAAAACTACAATGAGACACCACCTCATGCCTGTAAGGCAATTATCCAAAAGACAATAAATAATAAGTGTTACTGAAAATGTCAGAAGTAGGACCCATAAAAAAAATAAAAATAATAAAAATAAAAAATAAATAAATAAATAAATAAAAAATAATAAAAAATAATAATAAAAAATAAAATAAAATAAAATAAAATAAAATAAAATAAAATAAAATAAAATAAAATAAAATAAAATAAATAAAATAAAATAAAATAAAATAAAATAAAATAAAAGAAGTAGGACCCATCCTGCACTCCTGGTGGGATTGTAAACTACTGAAGCCCCTACAGAAAAGAGTTTGAAGGTTATTCAAAAAGTTAAAAATAGAACTACCTTATAGCCTAGCAATCCCACTTCTGGTTATTTATCCAAAGGAAACCAAAACAATAATTCAAAAGATTTCACTGTAGCATTGTTTATAATAGCCAAGATATTGAAGCAATCTAGGTGTCCATCAACAGTTGAATGGATAAAAAAGTTGTGGTGCATATACAAGTTCTGTCCACAAGGTATCTAGCCATGTAATATGAAAAATAGAGATGTTTATTGAAGAAGATACCAGGTACAAGAAACATAGTACACAGGACAATGATGCCTCAGTCCCCTTCAAAGTAGGCACCTTGAGACCTCACACAGTTCTCCCAATTTCCATTGGCTTCTCCATCATATTTTCCTGAAGCTCATGAATGGTCATCTGAAATCTCTTCCCTTTCAAAGGTGATTTTTAGTTTTGGGAAAAGCCAGAAGTTGCAGGGTGACAAAACTGAGTTGTAGCGGGGATGAGTCACCTGGGTGGTTTGATGTTTTGCCAAAAAATTCTGCATGAGACATGATACATGAATGGGTACATTGTCATAATAAAGCTGCCAATCATCTGTTACCCATAGCTGTGGCCTTCTGAGTTATCTGAACAGTTTTCAAAAAGGGATGTTCAAGCTTAATGCAAAATTTGATGCAGATTAGTTGCTCTATTTGCTCAGTTATTTTGAATATGACAGCCACACAGTACACATGCTCACTCAATGGCACCTACCATCCCCACTGACTAGTACAGTGAAGTCGTCATTGTTCTCACATGCACATTCCGGTCCACGCTCCTTAGCTGCCAGGTTACATCAATGTCCCACAGACTGTACTCATTATATTAACAATGGCTGGATTTTTCCTGGACACTGTGTGTGTCTGTGTGTGTTACTCAGCCACATACACAAAAAAAAAATCAGGAAACTTTGTTCTTACAACAACATGGATGAGTGTAGAGAGTATGATGTTGAGTAAAATAAGTCAGACAGAAAAAGACAAATGCATTTAATTTCATTTATATATGGAATCTAAAAACCAAAGCAAATGAACAAACAAAATGAAACAGAAGCAAACTCATAGATAGGGAGAACAAACTGATGATTGCAAGAAGAGGGTAGGGTAAGAAGACGGATAGGAAAGAGGGAAGGGGATTAAGAAGTGAAGTCATGGGGATATAATGTACAGCCTTGGGAATTTTGTGAATGATTTTGGTAATTGTGCATGGTGTTAGATGGTTACTAGACTTATCATGATGATTAATTTGTAAAGTATATAAATGTTGAATCACTGTTTTGTACAAGTGAAACTAATATAATATTTCATGTCAACTATATTTAAAAATAAATGCTATAACTTGACAAAAGATATTCAAAACAATTCTAAGAAATTTTAAATTATACAGTAGATAAAAATTACACATTAATAAAAAACTATTCGAGTTACCTAATGTTTTTATTTAGGCATGTTATTTTGCCTCATTAATACTCATCATAAAAACTCAAGTTATTCTTATTCGCTAGTAAGATAAACTCTATAAAATTCAAAAACCACAACAATTTTTCTACCATTAAGCCATATCCAGCTTTCATTTTAACCTCTCAGGACACTCATCATTTTCTTAAGAATCTAAAATCTCATTATCTGTTAATAGAGTTCAATGTACAATGAAAAACAAAAAAAATGTATTACAAATCATTTTATGATGAGGTCTCAAACTGAGTCTCTTATTGATTCTTCTGTTTACCCTACATCATGTTTAATTATGTAAATTTCACTTGACTTATTTGGTGAAATGTATTTGAGCTAAATTGAAAAAATGATTAAACACTACTTTCTCAAAAATAAATTATATTCTTTTTCGATATGAAAACCAAGGCATTTTTCTATACATATATACACATACAAGTGAGTTATACAGAAATGGCACCTCTCTTTTAGCTCATTTTAATAAGAAGTGATCTGCAAAAAATATCCTATTTTTCTATTTAAATTTTAAGTGAAAACAGTAGACGTAGTAATTGAGTATATAAGTGAGCACCTTACAAACACAGTACAAAAGAGAAAGAGTACTCAATCTAAGGAATATATAAAAAACTAAAAACATAGAATAAAGAAAGGTGATATCAATATATGCTTAATAGAGGAAAATATAAGATATTTTTATTCATGAATATGCTAGTAACTGATATTAATGATGAAATGCATCATTTTTAAAAAAATTTAAAAATTACCCCAATTTAATAAAATTTGGAAGCACTCTAAAAATAAGTAAAGCTTACTGAAAAGCGTCACACTTCCCATTTAAAGTGAGTGGCAAAAAGCTAACCTGTCATCAAAGTGTCTCTTCAAATTTGCTTAAGATAACTTATAAAAGAAAGAAATTAATGCACTTCATAATTGGAAAAAGAAAAAAATTAATGTACTTCATGATTGCAGATGGCTTGATAGTGTACCTTATAGCCTCTACCAAAAAAATTTTTAAAAAACTTGACCTAATAAGAGAATTTGGCAAAATAGTAGAATACAAATTCAATATTCAGAAATTGATGGCATTTTTGAACACCAACAATGAAATATCAGAGAGAAACTAGGAAAAAATCCCATTTACTATAGCAACAAGAAAAATAAAATACCTAGAAATAAATTTAACAAAGGAGGTGAAACATTTGTACTCAGAAAACTATAGAACACTGAAGAAAGAAAGATACATATAAATGGAAACATATTGAAAGAATTAATATCACTAAAATGTCCATACTACCCAAAGTAATCTATACAGTCAATGCAATTTCTATTAAAATAGCAATGGTAAATTTCACATCTAGAACAAATATTTCAAAAATTAACATGTACCAAAAAACACCCCAAGTAGCCTCTGTAATCTTGAGAAAGAACAAAGTAGGAAGGATCACAATATCTGGCATCAAACTATACTACAAGGCCATTGTAATCAAGATAATCTGGGCTGGCATAAGAACAGACACATAGATCAATGGGACAGAATAGAAAGCCCAGCAATAAACTCATGTCTCTAAGGTCAATTAATATTTGACAAAGGGGGCAAGACCATAAAATAAAGTAAATAAGCCTCTTCAACCAATGGTGTTGGTAGAACTGCAAAAAATGAAACTAGACCACCAACTTATACCATACACCAGAATAAAGTCAAAATGAATAAAAGACTTAAATATAAGTCATGACCATAAAGGGCCTAGAGGAAAATACAGGCAAGAAAATTTCGGACATCCCACATAGCAATATTTTGCTGATATATCTCCTAGGACAAGGGAAATAAAGGAAAAAGAAATAAATGAGACTAAAGCAAACTAAAAAGCTTCTGCATAGCTAAAAAAAATCATCAAAATGAAAAAAGAACCAACTGTATGGGAAAATACATTTACCAATGATACCTCGAGCAAGGGTTTGATTTCCATAATATATAAAGAACTCATAGGACTCAATACCAGAAAGACAAACGATCCAATTAAAAAATAGGCAAAGAATCTGAATAGATATTTCTCCAAGGAGGACATACAGATGGCCCAGAGACATATGAAAATATGCTCAACATCACTAGCCAACAGAGAGATGCAAATTAAAACCTCAATGAGCCATAACCTCACACTGGTCAGAATGACCATAATTAACAAATCAACAAACAAGTACTAGTGAGGATGTATGGAAAAGGGAACTCTAGTGCACTGTTGGGAATGCAGACTGTGGCAGCCACTCTTGAAAATAGTATGGAATTTCTTTAGAATACTAAAATTAGAACTGCCTTTTGACCCAGCAATTCTACTGCTGGGAATATACCCTAAGAATCCTAAATCACCAATTCAAAAGAACTTATGCACCCCTGTGTATGTAGGTGCACTATTTCCAATAGCCAAGTACTGAAAACAGCCTAAGTGCCAATCAGTAAGTGAGTGGATCAAACAACTATGGTATATTTACACAATAGAATACTACTCAGCAGAAAAAAAGAAAGAACTCCTACCTTTTGTGACAGCATGGATGGAACTGGAGAGCATTGTGCTAAATGAAATAAGCCAGTTGGTGAAAGACAAATACCATACAATCTCACTTATAAGAGGAGTCTAATAAACAAACTAAACTAACAAACTAAATGGCATTGAAATATGGAACCGACTGAAAATGACCAGAGGGGTGGGGAGAGAGGGATAATGGTGGAAAGAAGGGGAAGGGACTAGACAAAGAACATGTATGAATGACCCAAGGGCATGGGCAACAATATGGGAACTGACTGTGGGAGTGGGGGCTAGGATGGGCAGAGGAGGGCAAAGAGGGAAAAATTGGGACAACTATAATAGAATAACAATAAAAAAGATTTAATTTAAAAAACTGACAGACAACCTATTGAAAGTTGGAGAATTTTCTCCACCTTCAGAGTTCTGGAGAAGGATCATAATCCAAAATGTAAAAGCTAAAACTCTAAAACTTCCACAAATGCAGGAGATAACCTACACTCTATTACGGCTCACTCATTTTCTTCACCAAAATTAAATCTGCTTTTGTAAGATACTATTAAGAAATTGAAAAGTTTAAACCACAGATTTGGTGACTGTATTTTCAATGCACACATCAGACAAAAGACTTTTCCAAAAACATATAACTTTTACAATCCAATAATAAAAGACAAAAGACCCATTAAAAATGGGCATAGACTTGCACAGAAACTTCACAAAAAAAGACACAATCACCTGATAACCATGTGCTTAGATGCTCAACCCCTTTAGTCATCAAAAAAAAAGAAAACTAAAACCACAATGAGATACCACTGCACACCTACCAGAAAGGCTGAAATTAAGAAGTCAAGCCCTCAGTGACAAAGATTAGAGGCTTTTTTAATTCACTCTTTATTCTAGTCTCCAGTTTGGATCATTTTACTGTTGCCTAAACATTAGTATATGGCCTCTAATGAAAGAGGAACTATGTGAGGAAATTCAGTGGTTCATTAATAAAACTGAACACTGATTTTTAAATATTGGTGGTAGAGGGAAAACTCTAAATTTATGTTATAATCCCCCATTGCTAACCATGGATGATCTGGTATGTTTGATGTAGTAAAACAAGAAGGGAATTGGAGAGTCAAGGTTATGAGATCCAGACACTTTTCTTATATGGAAAACTTTTCTCCGTTGATCATCTTGGATGTTCTTCTTTAGCCTTTTTGAAGTCAGCATATTTCTACAAAGTATCCCAAAATTCCACTTACTTAAAAACCACAGTCAATGATCATAAGATTCTTAAGAACTGCAGTAGTCATAAAAAGGGTTCCCTAAAATGTCATAGTTATTGTTTATAAGAGTGGCATTTCCCTATGTAGGTAACCAGAATCAACTTTTGTATACAGAATCAACAACTTTTCAGAAAATCACTGACGTGAGACTCTTCAAAAACAAAAACAAACAAATGAAAAAACACAACACAAAACTAAGTTTAGAGATTCATGAGTCCATTAGACCATATTTTGATATTTTCTTGTTAAAAATAACTGTGCTGAATAAATGTATTTTGAATAAAGATACACCTGGCAAACTATTCAATGATGTGTGGGGGACTGTTTTAAGTAATGAAATCTGAAATAAATAATGTATGTACTTGTGTATTTGCCACTGTCTCCCTGATTTTACTTAAAAAAGAGTGCCTTGCAAAGAGTAGCTGCTTATTAAATATTTACCAAATGAATGAAGGGCATGTTTAAATTCAAATAAGAAAATTTATAAGAGACAGTCATTTTCTAGATTTCTTGCAAATGCAACCAAAAATAAATTTTTCTTAATTTAATTTTTCTTAATTGTTTGGCTTCCCACCGGTTACTGTTAAATCAATAAAATATAGTTTTTCAAGAACTCAAGTACAGCAACCAGAGGGGAGAGGGGAGGGAATTTAAAGGGAAAAAAAGGGGAGGGATTTAGAGGAACAAGTATAAAGGACACAGGGACAATAACTAAGGGGGGTGGAAATGGGAGGGAGGTGGGGAGCACGGGGCGGGGTGGGCTGAGATGGGAGAAATAGACAGAAAACTGTACTTGAAAAATAACTAAATAAAATTTTTAAAAAAGAACTCAAGTACATTAACTTATATTTAATTTTTATTGCTATTTTCTACCAAAATCCAATTATCCCATTGGCGTTAGCCCTATACCAATGCTGACTATGGAACTCCAAGTAATGACCTGCAAGGGAGTTGAGAAAAGTGTGTGCTGACATCTTAACATTTGATTGTTGTGATGTTGTAAACTCCTTTTAGGGGACACAGTCCATTTTCATCTGTTTAACCATTAAAATTTAGCTCAAAAGCATCATAGCTATGACAAAGCCACCAATCTTCTCCCACTGGGTCTTTTTTTTTAAGACAAATATTAAAAAGCATTTCTTAAAAGTATATCTGAGTTGTGTCTGTCTATCTACTTCAAAGGGTCTCATTTCTTCTGAATATAAAATGCTTGTTTTTAAGATTGATAGTATCTCCAACTCCACTGAATTTTTTAGTACAGTTCTTATTTTTCCTCAGAGAAAAATCTTGTCATTCTATTTCCCCAAACACAATATATTTATCATTTACATTTCTTCTTGTGTAAATGTTTTTACTCTTTATTCTGCTAGCATTGTCACAAATAATCCACAGACCAGTAGACCAGCAATTTGACATTGAACACTGGCTATGTGCCTCACCCATTTTTCTTGCATCCTTTGTCAAAGCCTTCCCATCATTCCATGCTATAGAACAGCCTCTTCCTTTCCCTTGCAGATTGTATTTCACAGGGGAATTTTCACTCCTCCACTAGAGCTTCTCTCAAATTCAACTGATCTTTTCAGTTCCCAAACTTGTACTAAGAGACTGGGAAGCCAAATTTTTTACTCCCCAACTCCATAATGTTTCTGAATATAAGTTGTCAACCACAGTATACACACTCCCCGCTTTCATATCTGAACCCGATTTGTCTGATCCTAGTAGGTCTCTTTCAACTTATGTAACTACACATTGTTCGGTGTAGTGAAATGTTTACTTTGCCAATAGTTTTCTGTTTTCAGGTAGCCTTACCAAAAAAGTAAAATTATTTTCAAACAAATCATTTTCCAGAGAAAAAACGACATTATTTTTAAACATATATAGTACTATCATTGCTGTGTTTCATTCATGCTTGAATTTGCAGCACATTTTGGAAAACTATAATGAGCTTTTTCAGGACCATAGAGTATTGGGAAATTATTAAAACAACAGGATTAATTTATCATTAGGATATTAAAAGTATTTAAATTGCCATGTGAAGAAACATATTTTAGAATGACAGATATGAAAATAAATTGTTTAGTATAGATCTACTTAAATGACCCAAAGTTCTCAGAATCTTACTTTTACTGACTGCTACCATCACTCCATGATTTTTTAAATTTAATCTTTATTGTATTTTTTCCATTACCATTTAGTCCCTTACATACCCCTCCCTTCAGCAATGAGCCTTTTTCCTCTTTGCTCAATCCCTCCACCCCTGAACCTTGCCCCCAACTGTCACTCTGTCTCCATCTATGAGTCTGTCTCCACGTTCCTTGTTGGTTCAGTTTGTTCATTAAATTCCACACATGAGTAAAATCATATGGTATTTGTCTTTCTCTGACTGACTTATTTCACTTATCAAAATGTTCTCCAGGTCCATTCATGCTGTTGCAAAGGGTAAATTTTTTTAAAAATTTTTAATATCTGAGTACTATTCCATTGTATAAATATCCCATAGTTGCTTTATCCACTCATCTACTGATGGACACTTGGGCTGCTTTCATATCTTGGTGATTGTAAATAATGCTGCAATGAACATAGGGGTACTTATGTTCTTTCAAATTAGTGTTTTGGATATATTCCCAGAAGTGGGATTGCTGGGTCAAGAGTTAGATCCATTTCTAATTTTTTTAGGTAACCCCATACTGCTTTCCACAGTGGCTGCACCAGTCTGCATTCCCACCAACAGTACAAAAGGGTTCTCCACATCCTCACCAGCACTTGTTTGTTGATTTACTGATGACAGTCATTCTGACACCTGTGAGATGATATCTCATTGACTCCATCATTTTATAAAGCAGCTATTGCAGAATTTTGGGGTCAATATTTTAACTATACAAGAATTTGTGAGTTTTTATTCAATATTAATTTTTCTTTCTTTTGCAATCTATCTATAGTTATTTTTATTTGTCCATATTAAATTTGTCTTACTTTCTGTCTATATGGTTTAACAAAATACAATTTAATAACACTGAGAAATTTGTAACACCATTTTGTGTTGTCCTTGATTATTAAGTAAAAACATTTAATAGATTAGACTTGACAAGAATCCTTCAGTACCATCTTTTTAATATTTTGATTTTTCTATTACAGCTGACCTACAATATTATCCTCCAATATCATCTTAAAACACCTCCACTGGTGCCCACTGTTAAGTCAGCACGCATTGCTGATGAGTGTGCTTCCATTTTGTTTGTTAATTTAAATACAATATCTGTTCCAAATAAAAGTAGCTGGAGACAGGATGCATTCTAGATGAAGGACAACAGAGGTAGGCACTCTGAAAAGAGAAATATTCAGTACAGGAACATGGTTATTTCCGGTGCATTTGCAGACTGGTAGAGTAATTGACTTTCTCCAGTTCCCAGTTTTCCTGGACTTCCTCAACAGTCCCGACACAGAAAACTCTATAAACAAAGTCCTTTCCCTTTCATATATTCTAAGATATTTGACTCTTGGCAATATCTATTGGGCAGATTTTGTTGTTATTCAGATCAGTTAACTCTGGAAGCACTCTAAAAGAAGATCTGGTTGGTCATTTTCAGTCTTTGATGTGAATTACTCTATTTCAGTTGACTAAGTTTAATGATTTTTTTTTTACTCATGGCTGATTAAGTGAGTTGAATTGATTTGAACATTTTTTACTCTCATCCTCTCTCTTGTATGCTACGTGATTGTTCTCATTTATCTCTCTTTCCAATGGATGGTCAGTTGGCTTTTCCTTTGAGGTCCACTTAACTGATTTTGTTTGGGACCAGCCTAAGACAGGGATTACTGACTCTAACTTTTTTGTGGTTATTCTTTGAAGCAAAGACTTCAAAGAGAATCAGGGCTCTGAATTTTTAGTGCTGTGACAGATTTAGACATATTAACAGTGCCAACATGACAATAACTTGTTGTCATGTATATGGATGCTTAACAGCCAGCTGGGAATGGAATTATTTCACTTTTTTGTGCATACTCATGTCACCTAACATGGTTAGTGTCAGGATCTGAGTTTTTGCCAGACCATTTGCCTGTCAGGTTGCAGAACTGCTGAGCACATTTGAAAAATGTGAACAGAATGAGATGATGGCCTTTACTGCTAGACAGCTGGGCTAGCACAGGAATCAGCAACATGCTTTCCCTGAGGGTCTGGCTGAGCAGTAATGTGCATAATGCTTATGGGATAATAAGAAAAAGAAAGAGAAGAGAAATATTCGAAAGTGATAGATATCAAAGGAAGATGTAAACCTTGGCAAATTGTGATACTATCAATATAACTAATGTCTTTCCATGTAGAATACATTTACCCTCTTGAATTTTTTCAAGTTCAGTGGAAAGTATAGTCATCTACACATGCCATTTTTAATACCTCAGATCCATTTTAGCCATTTTATTCTTGTTCACTTAATGTCATTTAGCTCAAAATGCTCTCAGTTTATTAATGAATTTTTAATTTTTGAAGCCTTTACACATACTTTCCCCCCTGTTTCAGTTTCTCTACCTTGTTTGCAGACTGGCTCATTGATAAGCTGAAGCCTTTGACCTCGTCTCTCCTCTAGAGAGAGTTAGCCATCTCCTCTTCGGTCCTCCCACAGCATTCTGCAGGTAGATACTATGGTACTCATCACACAGAGCTGGTACTCATCACACAGAGCTGTAAGGGTAGGCCTGCAGGTTTATTCTCTTAGTAGTACACAGCTCTAAAAAATAGACACTTGCTCCTTTTTGATTTCTCAAGACATATTTGATAATAGAATAAACTCTGAAAAAAAAGATTTTTTATATAGATGAGCTCTTAAAGCAAGCTTACAAAACTAAAAGTGCACTTTGTTTTATTTCCTTTACTAATAATATTGGTAAGATGAATAGTTACCACTTACCACTTTTTTTCTGTGCACAAAATCTCATGTGAAGTTCTTCCTATGCATAATTATATTTGAATTTCAAAGAGTACTATGAAGTAAATTCTATTATCTTTGTCATTAGCAGGTAATAAAACAAAGTTTTGAATGGTGAGATATTTTATTTGGTTACATCATTAAATTGCCTGAGCCTGGACTGGCCTCCAGGTCTTCAATATAGGTAGAGATCATGCCTTCTTCCCACCACTGGAGGCTGTCCTTTGTTTTATTTCTACTTATTATTAAAACTATATACATAAAAGAAAATAAAGTCTATTTAACAACATATGTCACATATTTATCTAATCAGTTCAAATACTTTTAATTATAATATTCTGATTCAAGATCATATTATCTTTCTCAGGACTCACTGCAACAATAAAGAAGAAATAAAACATATAAGCTCAGAACATTGAGGAAACTATAAGAGGGTTAGCCGAAGCAAGAAGAGTTCAATTTCCCCTTCCGGAACTTAAAAAGTAGATAAATACTAACCAAATGCAGAGGAAAAAAAGAGAAAATTCCAGACAACAAAGAAGAAACAACATAACCATCATCAAAAACTAGATTCCTATTTGAAAACAGAAACAAGAGACAGTGTGATAAACAGGTTTACTTTCCCTCTACCACCAGAAAAAACTCATGCTATACGTTGGTGTTTATACTGGAGGTTGCAAAAAATAAAGAAAAAAGATTCTTTTCCAACCAAATGGAAGAGACTATCTATAGGAGAATTAGGACTGGTAATATGGCCTTTGGTAACCTAGCTATTGGGGGGCATCCAAGTACCCACATGCCTCAAGCAAATTTGCCAGCCAATAAGGATTCACATATATAAATCTCGGAGCTATTGACTCATCCCTAAGTACAAATAGAAAAAAAACTGCATTTGATTATATCCTGTGCATGCCAGAGAACGCTCAAATTTTTTAAAGAAATAACTATAAATACCATAAACATTCTCCTATGTCAATAAGTATAAATCCATATCATTTTTAATAGTTCTTTTGTACCTTATTGTATGTACATACCAAAATTTAACTGATTTCCTATTTTAAGACTCTTACATTATTTCTGGTCTTATCCTGTGTTAAGCATATTGCAATGAACAAAGTCACACATTAATTTTTAATGAGTTTTCTATTTATTTCCTCCATTTAAATGTCTAGACATGAAATTTCTGGTTCAAAGGCATTTTGGGGACTGTTGAAATGTGTTGCTAACTGTCCATCCAGAGAAACTATAACTACACCCTCTGACAGCACAGTGTGAGTATCTGTCCTTTGCCTGGTGCCTTTGTAACACAGACTCATTAATTTGCTTTAAAATTGAGAAAATAACTTAAGAAAATATGCATGTAACAGAATTGAAATTTATCAAAGTTTTTATTACACAAAAATTGCTATGGCTGGTATAGTATAGTGGATTGAGTGCTGGCCTGTGAGCCAAAAAGTTGCAAGTTCAATTCTCCACTGGGCGCCTGCCTGGGTTATGGGTCAGGCTACCCAGCTGAGGCTTGTGAGAGACCACCACACACTGATATTTCTCTCCCTCTTTTTCTCCCTCCCTTCCCCTCTCTCTAAGAAGTAAATAAATAAAATCTCTAAAAAAGTCTTTATTGCACAAAAGGGAAGGAAGGAAGGAAGGGAGGGGGGAAGATAATAGATGGAAAAAAAGGAAACTACATAAAAAATTTGGGTAAAAATAACTTCAAAATGTTAGTGTTTTTAAAAGATTGAGCAGTTAATGCAGTCATAACAGCAAAGGAAAACAACAGAGAAAACAAGAGTGAGCTTTCGGTAGCTCAAGTTACAATTACAATATTAATGATTATAGGAATCATTCAATGATCAAGTTAAAGAAAAATCTCCAAGAATGCAGAAGTACATTATATGTAAAAATATTGAAGAAAATGTTATCCAGTGGGTTTAATCATTGATATTTGGAAACTTAAAAGGAGAGACTGAAGATAATGAACTAATATTTTTTATTAAAAATAACAGTATTAAAGAACATGACCCAGAGCTGAAGGAAATCAAGAATCTTCTAACTAAAATTATTCACAGTAACTGGCACATGAAATTAAAATTAACACATTTAAAAACTGCAATGTAAAATTTCTGAACCCAAAGCATATTATAAGAGAAAGAAAGAAATGATCACCTACAAAGAAATAAGGATCAAACAGGCAGCATTCTTTTCAGTGACAATGCTGTTTTCTAGAAGATAATGAAAAAATATGTTCAAAGATCCATGAAAAAAAATTGAGTTCTGTACTCAACCTTGCTTTCAATTAAAGGTGAATGGAGTTTTTTTCAAACATGAAAAATATCAGAGCTTAACTTCTAAGACATCCTCTCTTACAAAATTACTTGAGATGCATTAAAATAAAACAAAAATGATAATAAAGACATAAAATATAGAAAATAGGTAAATGCAAGTCACAACTTTGCAAAGGACTTACTAAACACCTAATTCAGATGTTCAGAAAGAAGAAACAGAGAATTTTAAACAATCTCTAGAACAAAATGGGAGGGCAATGGATAGGATGGGAGAAGACTTTAGGAATAAAACTGAGTCCTTAAAACTTGGAGGTTATAATGAAGGCGTATAATACAAATAAAACATAATAACAAAGACTAAAGTCTGCCAGAAATTTCAAGAAAAAAATTTAAATATTGGGCAACAAAATCATGCTATAGAGCAAATGGGCCAAATTAAAACCATGACCCTCAGGAAGAATGGAACATAGCCCAAGCAAAATTTGAATGTATAAAAGATATCCAAGGTGTGAGAAAGGAGGCATATTTCTCCAAAGAAGAATAAAGAATGGCAATCAAAAACTCACACATTCTTTAAAAATTAACACTGTGCATGAAAGGTAAAGTATAATTTGTCATGATTTGAAGTAACATGGTGAAGTACAAGGAAAAAAATGATATTAATATTCTTTGAATGGCACAAAAAACTTGTGGAAAGGAAAAAATATATATATAATGCCAGCATTCTACTTGGGATTTGCAGTGAATAATATTAATTCTATCTGTATCACGTAAACACATTTTACTAAAGTTTTGGGGGGTTGAGAGAAAATTGATCTAGAGTTAAGGATTTGATGTATTAATTACAGCTATGGAACATACTATAAATGAAGGCGACCTTGGCAGTGTAAAAGTTGAAGTACAAATGATAGAAACAAGGAGCTGAGGATGGGAGGAAAGTTGGGGAACTAAACTGGAAAGAGGATGAGAGTATAAACAACAAAATTCTCATTTACAGCAGGGAGTATACAGACAATAAGCTCATAAATCAAGAAAGAGCAGGTAAGTGCTTTTTAAAAAAGATATAGCTATAGAGCCAAAAATAATGTTTTTCATAATATGGTCTGTTATCCAATTTTATTTCAAGCCACGTGCATATATTAATTTGATAAATATTTAGGAAGATTTTTAAGTGCTGAACTATATTCAGTCTAAAATGGGTTGGTGCTTGCTCGCTTGTGCTGAAGAATTTCACAGGCTTTGACGACCACTTCCTAGTTGACATCAGTTTTAAGGCATCATCAACTATGAAGTGCATCTCAATTTCAGAGATATTAAAATGTAAAAATAAAAATGAGTGGCAGTATCTGTGCAAGAAGGCAAATCAGATTTAATTCAGATAGATGGCCCTATTTGCCCACGAGAAAATGTATCAGAAAATGCTGCAAGGTTGAACAGCTAATAGAGAAAAACACAGGTTTATTTTAAAGGATGGCACATCTGCAGGTGACCAGAGCTGCAGTGGGTGATAGCTCATCAATACACAGCCTTAGCTCTGAGCAGTAATATGCAAATACCTCTAATGCAAAAGCCCTCATTCTCTAAAGCGTTGCTTTAAGAAATCCATACATATTGAATGGTTACTTTACAATTAGACAATAAAACAAAGGCGCTTAATCATCCATTTACATAAGAGAAAGATCAGCCTGCAGTGGGAGCTCAGAAGAACACTACCTGAAGTAGACCACGACTTCGAATCCCAATGAGTAAAATCATTTTGCTATACAAAATCAAAGTCATAAGTATTTGCAACAGGAAAATGACAAGATATGAAACATCTTCTGTCCATTGAAGGCATTCTCTGATTGACAAAATTTGCATCAGTAAAATATGCAACTTATAGATTTTCCTGTATAATGTTGTAACAGGGTACAACCGGAGGGAGGCCCTAAAAAAGGATTTGGAATGGGGTCCAGAACTCAAGGTTTCCAGGAAATATTAAGATGTCCTCATCTCCCTCCCCCCCAGGGGGAAGGGACAAATGGAGCAGGGCCATTGAGAGCTGTTTTGCATAGCAACAGTTTTGCAGCTAACCTCTGGAATGGTCATTTAATGTATCTGTAACCTTTAACTGGTTTCATAGGTATGTTAAATAGCTATGGCCATGCTTTGAGCCAGGGAGAAGGGAATGGCTTCTACCCAGGATGTAACTGGGGGCTGGTTCCCTGAGTTATAGCACCTGTGTGAGAGCTTGGAGTTGATTGGCTCCACACCATGGGGGCCACACTTGCCCAGACTCACTATAGCAGCCCTGTAGAGCTGAGAGGATATGGGAGTCCTGGCAGGTGTAACAGATTGTGGGAGGAGTTGGAAATGGGGCTGCAAAGGAGGGCCAGCATGGGGATTTAAATACAGACTTGGCAGCCACTGGGGGAGAGCCATGCGGTTTTGGGCAGAGTGAGGACCCCCTCTTGACCATGAAAGAGGAGAGCCAAGCTGTTTTGCCAGAGTGGGGACCCCTGCAGCCAGGTGAAGAAGCAAGCCACATGGTTTTAGCATAGTGGGGACCCCTGCAGCCAGGTGAAGAAGAAAGACATGTACTTTTCGCAGAGTGCGTGCCCCTGCAGCTCTGGTAGAAGAGGCCCACAGGGCTTTGGGGTGCTCCCTTTGGCCACGTGGCCTGGGAAGCAAGAGAGACTTTGCCTGGAAGAAGGTGAAAGAGCTCTTTGCCAGTAGGCCATGAGAAGGTGCCACATGACTTTGGATTAATTGGAGATTCTACCTGGATGGTGACACAGCTGATGGTGCCAGTGGCCTGAAACACAGACGTGTGCTTCTTTTCCTGAGATACGGTACCCCACATTAGGGCAGCGAGGAAAGAAGTGCTATGGGCTTCTGTGGTTATCTTAAAGGACTTTGATATATTAATGGGGACATTGGGTCACTACTTTAAGTCTGTATAGCTTTGAATAAACCTTTCCTTTCTTTTTCACAAATCTCTGGCATTGAGAGATGTCTTTCCTCTGATGGCAGACAGATGAACCCAGTAGGTATTAGTATACCACCCTTGGGAGGGGGCCCTGTTTTCCATAACAGTTTTTGGCATCCCTGGGTGAGCCAAATATTGCCCCCCTTGGACCTCTGCTCTGTAACAATGTTATGTCCCGTGCCATTAGAAACATTAGAAAACCAGTGATGAAGAATTTCTTAAGTGAACCCCAAAGTAACTAAAAATCAATGGTTCTGGGCTTTTAAGCTGACTTTGCAACTATGCATAAAGAGAATATTTTGACTTTTGTTTCAGGAATATTACTAAGTATCTCAGGTTCTTATCTCCTTCAACCCCAATTTATAATCATTTTATTTGCAGACATAAAAAATTCTGAATTCTTTCAGGCTATTGAGACCCATTTTGGAGATTCTGTTGCTGAAGTTTTGATTGTATATGTTCAGGCAGATAAGCTGTCATGACTGTCACCTGGCCTACACCTATGCGAAGACAACATTAGTGGAACAGTGATACAAAAGTAATATAGATAATATAAGTATTTGTAACATATCAACAAATGTAACAATATCTACATACCTACATCTATGTATTTAAAAGCATAATCTTTAATACTGTACAATCCAATCATCTCTAGTTTTTGCTACAACAGGCAACAATGAACACTCATGTCTGTATTTATATCTCTTTATATAAATATTTGTCCAAGTATATCTACAGAAGGAGAGCTTGTAAGTGTAACTGATGAGTAAAAAAGCAAAACCCTTTTTACTTTTATAAGGACTGTCCTCTAAAAATGTTTCCTCTTTTACATTCATACCAATCCATCAGATGACTTCCTGCTGAACCATGTGATGGTCAGCTCACGAGGTCATTGATCTTAGTTTACACCTCTTTGAAAAAAGCCTGTCTTTAAAATATTTGTATCATTCCTGGAAACTTGAGTGTCAGAGTTTTACGTTATCTAAGATATGGTGCTAGAAAGACATGAGAATTTCTAAAAATATTTATGATGAAATTTAGCTGAAAACATTTAAACTCCTTTATCATGTTTAAGTGCTGCCATGTACAAAATAACTTATGTGTTCTCTTGCACACGAAAAAGAAGACAAAGACAGCACAGTGAAGAGAGGTCTAGGGGGCCCTGAGAGACACAGGTCTGCAAATCTGACAATAGAGGGATATCCACCAAGAGATGGGCCTCCTTCAGGGTGTCACTTTCCATTGCCCAGAATGCATCATGGCTTTTTCAACAAGAATACTGTTATTTTCATGCTCAATTTTTCCATTATACTGTAAATTATTGCATTAACATCACACGTACTATTGCACACCAATGAGTGAAAGTTTTGCCAACATAGTAATTTAATGAGTACTATCAAAATCAACAATAGAAATATTGGATTTAAAATACTAAAACTATTTCACTGTGAAGCAAGCTTATTTCAGCAAAGTAAATAGAGTGTGTGTATGTTTCAACACATAATAATCCTTGCTCTCTAGTTAAAAGAATATTTTCTCTGAATTTGCTTTTTTTCTCATTTTAAAATTGTACTGACTAGTCAATATGTTAAAATATTTTAATCCATTGTCCAGCTTATCACAAATGCTCCTTTCTTCAGACAGCTAATAATTGATCCTATAATGTCAATTTCTAGCTTCAACTCAGTAAACAGGGTTTAAGTTTATCTATTACTCGGCATTTAGGACACAAGTTATGCTTCTCTACAGTCAGATACTTAGATAATATAAAACAAGTACACATCCAAAAACAGTCTTTCATAAAACATTTACAAATCTCCTGGAAAGAAATGTGAGCAAGATATAAAGTGTAGCAAAAAATACAAATTTTTTCATCACCATGCTTATATCCCATAATACAAGTATACCATTTAAAAGGTCAATATTTTAAAATAAATATAACAAAATAAAAAGCAAACAGCATATCATTCAATAGTTACTGGTCAGTTTACATTTTTATTTCTGCCTGTCCTGAATATAAATTTTTCTGAGGAAGTTTATTAAATATGCTCTGTTTTACAAATCAAAATCTTTGTCCTTACCATTTTGTCTTCCAGGGTATCTCTTTACTATCTGTCTTACATAACTCCATTCCTTTTTAAAGTCCAATACACAGGAAATAAGCTAATAATGATAGTAATAATACTGTACACAAGCACTATGTTTTAGGTAGCGTTTTAAAAATATATTTTATTGATTATGCCATTACAGTTCTATTTCCCCCCTTCATTCCCCTCCACCCTGCACACCCCTCCCCCACCACTTCCCCCTTTAGCTTATGACCACGTGTCTCAAAAAAGAAAACACACCCCCTTCTTTAGATTCTATATTTCCCATACTATTCTTGCCCTCCCCCTATCTATTTTCTACCTACCATCTATGCTACTTATTTTCTGTACCTTCTCCCCCTTCTTTTTCTCCCACTCCCCTGTTGCTAACCCTCCATGTGATCTTCATTTCTATGGGACTGCTCCTGATCTAGCTGTCCTCTTAGTTTGCTTTTGTTTTAGGTGTGGTTCTTAATAACTGTGAGTTTGCTGTCCTTTCACTGTTCATCTTTTTTATCTTCTTTTTCTTAGGTAAGTCCCTTTAACATTTCATATAATAAGGGCTTGGTGATGATGAACTCCTTGAATTTGATCTTATATGAGAAGCACTTTATCTGTCCTTTAATTCTAAATGAAAGCTTTGCTGAATAGATCAATCTTGGATGTAGGTCTTTGGATTTCATGACTTGGAATACTTCTTTCCAGCCCCTTCTTGCCTGTAAGGTCTCTTTTGAGAAATCCACTGACAGTCTGATGGGAACTCCTTTGTAGGTGACTGTCCCCTTATCTCTTGCTGCTTCTAGAATTGTCTCCTTCATTTTAATCTTGGTTAATGTAATTATGATGTGCCTTGGTGTGTTCCTTCTAGGGTCCAAATTCTTTGGGACTCTCTGAGCTTCCTGGAAGTCTATTTCCTTTGCCAGATTGGGGAAGTTCTCCTTTATTATTTGTTCAAATAAGTTTTCCACTCATGGCTGTTCCTCTTCCCCTTCTGGTACCCCTATAATTCGGATGTTGGAACGTTTGAAAATGTCCTGGAGGTTCTTAAGCCTCTCCTCATTTTTTTGAATTCTTGTTTCTTCATCCTTTTCTGTCTGGTCATTTTTTTCCTCTTTCTGGTCCACTCCTTTGATTTGAGTCCCAGTATCCTTTCCATTGCTATTGGTTTCCTGTGCATTTCCATTTATTTCAATTAGTTTAGCTTTCATATGTTCCTCTAATTTGTGACTATAATCAACCAGTTCTGTGAGCATCCTGATCACCAGTGTTTTGAACTGTGCATCTGAAAGTTTGGCTATTTCTTCATCGCTTAAATTTAGCTTAGATTTATCAGCTCTGGGGCTCTGAGTTGTTCTTGAGCCATGTTTTGATCTGTTCGTGCCTGTTACGTACGAGGAGGTGATCACCAGGGCAGGGCCACCCAGGTCGCTGGTTTGTGATGCTGTATGTGGGGGCGGGGTCAGAGAGGGACAATGGCAGTCCCCTCTGCCACTTCTCGCCACTGGGGCCTGCACAGTCTGCCTCACCACTCACTCCTTCACCAGTTTATCTGCGTTCGAATGTGTGACCATGGTCAGCCCTCAGTGAGTCTACCACCTTGCGCCCTCAGTGGGTCCGCCTGCTGCTACCCCACAACTGGGATCCACCTAAGGCTGCCGGTGTGCCTGGGTTGCGCGCCCAGGTCCGGTGGATCTTTCCTGCCTGACCCCGCTCCACTGCTGGCTCTGTCCCTCTTGCCAGTCTGACTGGGTCTGGCTGAAAGGTTCGTTGTCGTCAGACTTCCGTGTAGTCCAATTTTCTGTGGTTTGGCTGCGTTTTTGTCGCTACAACTTTGTTGTTTTTAAACTTGGTTGTGTAAGAAGGTGCAGTGCTTCCACCTACGCCTCCATCTTGGCGGAAGTCATGTTTTAGGTAGCTTAACCTGTTCATTCATTACATCAGCATACAAGTTACACATTATCTTTATTTCAACTTTGAAATGAAGATATGGAGACTTAGAGAAGTTCAGTTATTTGTACAAAACCCATTGCCAGTAACTAGAGGCATAGGTATCCTTAATGAAAAGTCATTCTGGTCCATGACAAACTTTACCTCTATGTAATCCCCCTTACCTACTATATGGGGCCCTCCACTGTCTTTCCCACTAGAAATTCTTCTAAAAACATAAATTAATGTGTTTGAAAATATTTAAAATGATGACAAAATTACTATTAAATATGGTTAAATTGTGTCTAAGCAAAATAAATGTGATGGTTTACTAATATAAAATATAATCCACAATGGAGATGAATTTTATGCAACAAATCTGGATGCCATCTAAATAAAGAAAACCTGGACTGCAGGAAATAAGAAAGAAAAAGAAAAAAGTGTAAAAGTATTTACTATAATCTTTCTTGCCATTGTATCACAAGACATATACAGAAGTGGAGGAATAGAGAGGTCCTAAAAATCATTGGTTTGAAAAATAAGAATTCATCTTTAGAAAACAGAGAATACATCTTCTTTTCATGAGCTGAAGGAATATAAACTGACCATTAAGGCAAAAAGATAGTTTCAATGTATCTCATAGAGTAAATGGCAAAATTCTAATATTAGATAATTTTGAAATTAATTCGTCACACTGACTGCTTAAAAGAGACAAAACGTATGATCATCACAGGAGTGAAGTAAACAGTTCAAAACACTAAGCATCAATTTATGTTAAAAGATTCTTAGTAAGTGACGATAAAAAGAAATATAAAAACATATACATAAAGCAAGTGCCATCTAAATGTTAGAACTATTTCCTTTCAAATCAGGAATAAAAAAGAAATGTGCATTATCATGTCTTATGGAAGATCTAAGCCAATGCAATAAGAGAAGAATAAATTAAGGTTTCAAGGTTAAAAAAATCTACAAATTATTGTAATAATAGGAGAGCTTAGCAAAAACAACCAGATATAAAATTATTATAGTCATTTACCTTTGACACTAGCAATAAACAACCTGAAAAAAATTAGATATAAGACATCATTTAAAGAGGGGAGAGGGGAGGGAATTTAAGGGGAAAAATGGGAGGGATTTAGAGGAACAAGTATAAAGGACATAGGGACAATAACTAAGGGGGCTGGAAATGGGAGAGAGGTGGGTGCATGGGGGAGGGGTGGGCTGGGATGAGAGAAATAAAGAAAAAACTGTGCTTGAAAAATAACTAAATAAAAAAAAATTTTTAAAGTGTGAGGAATATTAAGTATTGGAGAATAATACATGTAACAAAAGTATAAAAATCGCTAAGAGAATTCAGTGGTCTATTAGGTAGTTTTTCTTTTTTATTAATTTGTAGGAACTTTTTGTATAGTAGTGTTAATAAATGATTGTTGGGAACCTTACACCTGGCTTCTAGCTAAAAACATTGCATTGATTACAGGAACCTGTGCACTCCACAAGCCAATCGGCTACAGGCACATGAGGTGTGCATGTGCTCCACAAGCCAATCAGCTACAGGTACATGAGGTGTCCACGAGTACAAGTTACACCCAAGTAACCAATAAGCGGGCCCTCCTTTGTCTTAAGCTAGCCAATAGCAAGCAACCTAATCTCCTTCCTCTCCCTCCTCCCCTATATATATACCCAGTTCGGAAAAATAAAGTTTGCAGCTTGATCAGAATCTTTTGTCTTGCTGCCATTCTTCGCACCTCTTGTCCCCCCAACCCATTTGTCCTAGGTAGGTGATCGAGCTCCAGCTGACTGCTCTGCGGGCCGGAGCAAATGATATATAAATGATATATAAATTTCAAACTTATTTGTATGCCGTTCTGGCATTCACTAATTTTTTCTTTGTAGTGACCTCCCCCCACCACTATGTATATGGCTGTTGTTTAGTCTTATTTAGGAATATCCCATCAAAATTTTCACCAATACACACTTGCCTTTGGTTTTTTATTATTTTTTACTTTTTCTTTTTAAATCACTCTAGAATTTATTTAGTATATGATATTTTTCCAACCAGATCTAGGACCAAATATAAAATACCACAGACTGAATAAACCATCTTTTCTTCCACTTAAAATGCCTTGTTTTTTTCATTTATTTCATTGCAGAATATTAAATCTCTTTCAAGGCCTGGAATCTATAATTTGACTCACTAATTTATGTGTGTTTCATTGTGCTATTTTTCCATATCTGTGAATTTTAGGCTTTATAAAATGCTTACAACCTTGTAAGGCTATATCTATTACTTTTAAATTATTTTCATATTTTTTTCTTATTCTATCACTACCAGAGTTGTAACATATTATCTCTAGACCCCAAAATGCCAAAATGTGTTCTGCTGATCCTGAGCAACTCTCAAGACCCTTTTACAAATCCAGAAAGTAAAACCTATTTTCATAATAACCATAAAGCATCACTTGCCTCATTTATTGTGGGGATTTATGCATGACTATAGCAGAAACAGCAACAGGTTAAAAACTTCAGGCACCTCAGCATGAGTCAAAGCAGTAACAGCAAATGGTACCTGGATGCATTGTATTTTTCACCACCACACAAAGGAAAAAAGAAAATATCCAGTGTCACTTACAAAAATACTATTTAATTAAATATCAACACTTGATACTTTTAAAAATATTCTGTGTGACAAAAGTAGGATTTACACATAGAGCATGTCTGATTTATATCAAAAGTACAGTAGTTGTCTCAAAGAACATTTCTGGGGTTTTATTTTGAGTTGCAGACTGAATCAATTGCTTTTTTCATTGCATATATTTTTACGAGAAGGAATACCTGACAAAATATGCTTATTTAGACAGGGTTATTTGGCAAACAGTTTCTTTAAAAAATTAATGAAGTATTCATTTCATTTTAAGAAAAACTCAACTGTATTTGTTGCCAATGCTGAAATGTAAGCTTTCCAACAAAAATTAAAATTTATGAAAACGTGTATCTTATGCAATAAAGCAAAGGAAGATTCTTGTACAAGTTGAAGATTTTTCACATGACAGGACTGGTGATCTTAGCAAATGTTATTTTTACATTGTATCATGAAAAGTATCAACATTTGGAAAATCTGTGTCACTCAAGAAAACAGTATTTCTATTTGATCCATGCATTATACCAAAAAGCTTTCATGAATAAAATATTCACTTGACATCTTAGACCAATAAAGTTTAATTAAACTGAGTATGAAATGTTTTTTACGGGTTTAAGATTCCACACTGAAACTAACTTCTAAGAAACTGCCATCTGTCAAGTTTTGGTGTAGTAACAAAAACATTTCTAATTATGTGAAAAAACTATGAAAATAGGTCTCCTTTTCCAAATACATATTTGTGTATGGCCAAATTTTCTTTTTACTTTACAATCCAAACACTAAACAGATTGAACTAAAAATAGTCATATGTGATAATCAAATTCTCCTCAATTATACCAGACAGTAGAGAAATTTTTTTAAATGTAGAACAATAATACTATTCCTATGAGTTGTCTTTTTGAAAAATGTACTTTTTTTTAATAAAAAATATGTTTCATGTTGAGGGCAATGTATTTATTATCATTAAATACAATAAAATACTTTTTAAATTCTCACTTTTAATTTCTAAAAACTGTAAATATTGATAGATATAATTCAGACAAAAGAAATATATAAATAAAAACACTTGTGGTGATGGGAATCTCATTAATTTTTAATAGTGACTCAAGTTCCTAAGATGCCAAAATGCTGATCTGAACATACCAGTTTGCCGCTGCACAGTTTGAAGAACTTCGCTTCAAAGGTTATATAAATTCATATTTAAAATCTTCACTTGATAGATTTTGAAATTACTTTTCTATTGTCTTCAGTAAATTTTAGCCTTTTCACTTGCAAGTTTTTTATAAGTTCAAAGGATAAGTTTTTTACTTACATCAATTTTGATCATTCTCATTTTCTAATTTTCCTGTTTAAGATTTTTCTCATTCTCCTTGTTTTTCAGAAATTATGTTATAATGCTCCTAGATACTGTGTAGATATATATTAGATATCTGCTTGAGTTCTGTAGTGATTTATAAATCAATAGCGTGATGCCTTCCATTATAAAATTTTTAGTAATACTTGTTCCAATATGAGAACTAATTTCTAAACACAATTTCAATCATGTTACAACTTGCATATAGTCACATTAGAATCCACTGTAATAAAGTTGTTTTAAAGTCTTTTAGTGAAAATCATACTAATATTTAACCCATCACCTTCACGGACCACATAACTTTGCTTCCTATATCTGCAGCTACAATATCTGGGTGAGTATAATACTCTTTAGTGTGAGTGACAAGCTACATTAGTTATTCTTGCCTTCTTCAGTAGCAGAGTGTTAGAAACTGAATGCTTTCCAAGTATAGGTCTCAGATCACTCTCTCATATCCAATCATTTCTTTTCTTTTGTCTACAATATTTATCTTTGTTTCTAGTATATGAGCAAAATCTACCTCAGGAAGATATCTGCTATTAAACATAAAGGAGAGGCAAAGGAGAGTAATTGCTTTGTTCTCTCCCTAAATACCTCAAGCACTGCACATATATACAGTGTTCCCAGCTGTAACCACCTGATCCTTGTGGGGATCATAAGCATAGAATTCATCTTCCTGCACCCTCTCTGATAGTTATGTTACAATGGAAAAAACACAAACATGAGGCTTTTACCACATGGTTGGGGAGTGAGGAGGGAGCTCTCTTGACCATGCAGCTTAGAAAGCAGGAAAGCAAGATGTAGCAGCCATGCAGAGCTCTCCCATCTAAGCCACTCAGTTTAAAAGGACACAGAAGGATTCCCTGGCCCACCATGAGGATGCAGTTTTGGATTAAGAATGGGATCCTAGCCAAGCTATGGACTGCTACTTCTTGTCCTGAGAGACAGTACCCCTGACTGGCCTGGTTTGGCCAGGGGAGGCAGGACTGTGTGTGTGTTTGTGAGTGTTTTAAAGGGACTTTGGGATTTACCAGTGACATTCTGCCATTACTCTAAACCCGTATAACTTTTAATAAATAGTTCCTCTTTGTTTTACAAAAAAAGAAAAAGAAAAAGAAAAACATTAACACAAAAGCAAAGACCAAGAAGAAAATTAGTTCATATTGAATAATGTCCTCTACATCAATTATCATGTTTCTGTCACCTTTGCTCATGTTGACCTCTTACTGGATAATTTTGTAACTTAATGAGCAACAAACAATCTCTATACAGTATTCTGTCACAACTAAAACAAGCACTTGAGGCACTTTTACTTTGCAAAGAATAATCTAGAATATATTTTTACTCAACTATTTTATTAACACCTTTTTCTAATCACTTCCCTTGGCCCAAAATTTTTCAAAAAGTGCTTTCAATTCACCAACATCTGTACCCTTGGTCGGCTTCTCTCTTCCATGTTCATTTTATGTGATTCAATAAAAACAATGTATAAAATTAAACATGCAAAATTGAGTCATACGTACTGGTTTGGGTTTGACAGTCAGCTTTTGCATTTGCTGGCTTGGTGGCCTGGGCAAACTGATTTATCCCAATTTACCCCTGCCCTCTAGTTGGTAAAATGAGGAAATAAAAAATTTTCATAGTATTGTTCCAGAAATTAGAATTAATGGATTAATTTATTTTCACATAGTAATAGCTACATCATAATCACAAAGTAGTAACTACTGAGTCACACATGTATATGTTTCTTTTAATTCATACACTTATACATACACACATACCTAGAGATAGAAATAGGAGATTTTTGTTTTTCTTATCACCACACAATGAATGAAAACCAATCTGAAAAAAAAAAATCCTAAAAACTTTAGATTTATTGTAACAGTCCAAGTCACTAGCTCTGGTAGTTTAAAAAGTAGGATTTGGAAGTAGAAAAAGATATATAAAAGTAAGCCCCTAATTATTTTAGTGGAAGGCTCTAGAAGAAGTCATTGGGATTAGAAATTTTCCTTTTAAACTTACTCCATTTACCACAGATTCATGCAACTCTAAATTATAGTTAGAGATTCTTTTCATTTTCCTGTAATTTTTTATATGGATCCGTTTTATTTTCTCAAGTAAGATTGGAAAGATAGTATTAGAAGTATAGGAAAGTTTTATTTTTAGAGGCTCCATATTCAAATTATGGGTAAAATGAAATCTATTATTACTGTTTTCTTGATATCCAAATCTAAGTACCTAGTAAGTTTCTAAGGTATGGACCAATGACAAAATTGAATATAATATAAAGTGTTGAGAAGTGGGAGAATACTGTCCTATACCTCCAGACTTCTAATCCAAGCCTGGAAAACCAAGAAAGAGAGGCAAACAGGAATATAACATAGAAAAGAAACAAATTTATGTGAATATATCTTTAATTTGGTTACCTTTTAGAGATGCTTTTATTAAAGATACTTCTACCTTTTGGATTAAAGTAGAGTTGTCAGTAGAATTATAGATACAGAGTAATAAGCTCCTAATATCTGTTCATGCAGGTTCTATAAGTCATGAGGATTAGACATTTTCTTTCCAGATATACTCTATACAGCACAGATTCATGGTCAAAGTTACAGCTAGAGAACATTTTCACTTCTGATAGAACTGAGCCCACTCATTGCATTTTACCCATATATTCAAACATATAAAATAATATATTTTCATTTTTAAGGAAATTTATTCTTATAGTGATTCAGTAATTGCCCAAGAGGCAGCAGCATTTTTACAACAAAGAATTCTTTGTTTTCTTTCAAGGTCTTTGTATCTTATCTTACATGGAACAGAGCTCTGAGACCACAGCAGATCTAACACTTCAAGGCTCAGTTCATCAGTTTCATTTATATTCCATACTCACTTAACTTTCATCCAACATCTTCCTTTCTGTGCACTTATACACATATGCTCCACCCCGCACACGTGTCGTTGCAGAATCACGGTATTTCAGTTTTACAAGAATGTTACATTTTAATGAGTTACAAAATAGGTGGCATGTACTGAGGTCTTTCTATTTCTCAATGTCTAGGTTTAGAATGTCTTAAGCATTGCTTTGCATAAACTCACAGCAACCTGAAAAGACTGGCACTATTTTAAGATCAAGGCTAATCCCTAAAATGTGACTACCTGATAAGCTGTTAAGAGTAGAGTTGTTGGAAACCCAGGGGGTTGTAACAGAGATGGAAAATCTGAAGCATCATTAAGAGAAAAAGACTGATACACTGATACACATAGAAAAACAAATGGGAGGTAACAGAGACAGTTCCAGGTTGTAGTGTTAACAACTCTGTACCTTTTTTCCATCATAATACTGTAGACAGAAAGTAAAAGGCTACAGAATAAGAAAATCTAAAAATCCCAGTGAAAAGGGACTTTAGGGATCATCTGTAGACCATCTACACATCTGCAGAACAATGAAGGTAATTGGGCCTCAAGAATCTCTGGTAGAAAAAGTGTTAACTAGTAAGTCACATTGTTATTATCTTTTTTAAAGAGGTATATAGGAAAGCCATGCCCTGATTTCCTACATATTACAGTTTTCTATGTTTTCATGCTTTTCCTCTCAAGCTATTCTTAGAGATACATAAGAAAATATTTTAGGTTGTTATTATTAATTTACCATAACCACTATTAAAATTTGTAGATGTAACTGAATACATATTTTTTTATCTCACTGCAGGAATCTAAAACTAGAGTTTGTTGTCACTGTTATTGTTGTTGCTGTTCCTGGAAGGTTCTAAGATACATATTTATATATATATGAAATTCATAATAACGGTTGTGCTTACCATTGCCACTGGAAACACATTAGGTATAAAACAGCAAATGAAAGAAATGCTGAGCTTTCAGTTCCCCACAGCAACAGGGTGCTCATAGCCAAATTGAAAAAGGCTTAACTAAAGAGATGAGCCTTGCACTGCAGTCGAAATTCAATAGGCTGAGGTTTTTATTGAACCGTGAAAAAACAGAGTATCCAAATGTCTGCTTTTTCTTGAGTCACATGTGTTTTTAATCTAAGAACTTCAGCTACTGAATTGTACAATGTGAATTTAATCAGTGACCTATCACTAGAAACTAAAAACAATCAATAAATCAAATATATAGATCAAAGTGATATCCTCAAACTATGGTAGCTATTATTTGTTGAAGTGCTCAGTTTGTAGGTATTCAAAACTGAAATAGAGACAAAGAGAATTCAAGACTTTCTGGAGTTTGGCATTAAAGTTATACTTTTATACTGTCCATACCAAAAACCAAATTCCATGATATTAAAAAGTGCTCCAGGCTATAGATAAACATAAGAACCTAAGAGAAGGAGATAAAGAATTTTTACTTGTGAACTATGTACTACCAAC
The DNA here is from genome assembly GCF_021234435.1 of Artibeus jamaicensis. Taxonomy (NCBI): domain Eukaryota; kingdom Metazoa; phylum Chordata; class Mammalia; order Chiroptera; family Phyllostomidae; genus Artibeus; species Artibeus jamaicensis. The sequence continues at coordinate 20,667,755 of NW_026521843.1, forward strand.
CAATTGGGGCCAGGGGAGAATTCATGTTCTCATCTTTGTATCCCAGTGCCTAATAGAAAGACTCATCACACAAGGAAGGTGATTTATAAATATCTGCAGTAGAATGAAGAACATGGAAGAAAAAATATTTTAAGTTGCTCAAATACTAGCCCAGCAGAGTGATAATAATGATAATAATAGAAGAAAATATGCCATTAATCTGTTTAGCATGTCATCAATACTATAAATGGAGATACTCTTCTATCATAAATTCTCCAAAAAGATCCTTTCTCCCTTTTTCCAAAGTGCTAGTTTTTACTGCGGGATGTTTCCCACCATATCTCAAAAAAAAAAAAAGTGGAAAGCAAGAACATTTGTCTGCATTTGTCCATCTTTATCAAGATGGAGTCCATTGAGTAAGACAATTACATGGACATCTACCTTCCCAAACTCGCTCTTCATTTCCATGATTCCCAAAACTACATAATTCTCTAAGAATGACTTTTCAAAACTGACGGTGTCAATCTATTAAATATATTAAAATACCTGCACCCTCTTAAGCTAGAATTTTCAGTTCCACTAGTTTTAGTTTCTCAAAAATCTCCTCAAATCAACAATTTGATGGAGACTGTTGTAGAATATGTGAAAAGACTTTATGACTCATAAGGCAGCAGAGTAAACATACCTGAAGTGCCCTCCATAATGTCAAACATGCACAGTCTACCTACAAGGCAGACATAATCCCACTTCAATAATGGTAATGATTAGGAACACATTTTCACTATACCAGAAACCCCTCAAATTGAAATGCAAACAGACAAAAAAGTGAAAACTTTAAAAAAATCCAGAATATTCAAGAACTGTCAGACAATTTCAAAGGTGCAACATAGTTATAAATGGAAAACCAGAAGAACAGAATAAATGTATCAGTGATAATAGGCAATAATTTTCCAAACTATATATCCAAATGAAAAAAAAACATAAATACCCTCCCAAAACTACCTGAACATATTCTATGTAAAGTGCAGAAAACCAAAGACAAAGAAAATCTTGAAAGAAGCCTGGGTGAGAGTGGGAAAGACACCTTGAGTGTAGAGGAACAAGAATGTTCATTGTGGTGGACATCTTGTGCCTTGTCAGAAACCATGTAAACAAGATACAGTTGAGTGAAATGTTAAAGTGATGAAATAAAAAAGCAACAACCTAGAACTTTATATCTAGTGAAATTTTCTCTCAAAGGTGAAAGAGATAATGACTTTCTCAAGAAAAACAGGGAACTTATTGCCAACAGAACTGTTAAAGTTTTCAGGCAGAAGCAAATAATATCAAAATGAATCATGAATCTATGCAAAATAGAGTATAGAAAACTATATAAATATAGAAAATTTATTTTCATTTTTATTATTAATTGTGATAAAAGACAACTGTCTAAAATAAAAGAACCTATATTCTATGGTTTTATAACACATGAAAAAGTCTAACACAACTGCATATAGGATGAAGGAAGAAAGTAGAAATATGTTATAAGGTCCTTATACTATACATATACCAATATAATAGTGTTTCACCATAGGCTGGTGATATATATCTAAGACAAAGCAATCCTTAATGTATACACTCCTTTCAACAGTCCTTAAAATTACGTAAGGTTTAAAATGATAGACTGAGAGGAGAAATAAACAAGTCTTTATCTATAGTTGGATAGTTCAACATTCCATTCAAAACGATTGACAGGACAGGTAAACAGAAAATCCGTAAGGACACAGTGGGTCTGAGCAACACTATCAACCAGCTAAACTTATCTGAACTTTATAGATGCTACTCAACATTATCAGAATCAGGATATGCCTTCTTTCAAATGCATAGGTACTATTTTCTAAGATAGACCAAGTTCTGAGCCATAAAACAAACCTTAACAAATTTAAAATAACAGAAATCATACTAAGTGTTTGCTGTCTATAATAAAATTAAACTAGAAATAATAGGTGGAATACTGCTAAATATTCAGAAATTAAATAACACACTTTTCCCAAAAGTAGCCCCCCTATGGCCCAGATTTGGTGCCCTGTGACTTCTGGCTTTTCCCAAAACTAAAACCATCTTTGAAAGGGAAGAGATGTCAGACCAAAGATGAGCTTCAGGAGAATACAATGGGGCAACATGGTGGCTGTTGGGAGAACTGTGTGAGGTTTCAAGATGCCTACTTTGAAGGGGACTGAGGCATCATTGTCCTACGTACAAGGTTTCTTGTATCTTGTATCTTCTTCAGTAAGTGTCTCTATTTCTCACATTACATTACTGGATACCTTCTGAACAGAAATTGTACATACAACAATAGGAGCATGATCTATATGATGAACACAACATACTACCAAAAAAAGTAAATTAATGGTAGCCCTAAATAAGTGAAGAGTTATATTGTATTCAAGGGTTGGCATACCCAATATTTTTATTTTTAAAAAAATTTTATTGAATTTATTGGGGTTACATTGGTTGATTTAGATAATTTTTAAGTGTACACTATATATATATATATATAATACACTGTCTATATATGTATATTGTACTGTGGCTTCACCATGCATAATCTAGTCTCCTTTCATCACCATTTATTCCCCCTTTAACCTTTCTACCTGTTCTCATGCCCCTCCTCTCTGATAAACAGAACATCTAATATTTTTAATGTATTAGTTCTTCACAACTTTTTTTTAATAGACTCAGTGCAATCTCAATTAAATGCCAACAAGCTTGAGGGTTTTTGGTATTAACAAACTGGTTCTATAATATCTATGTGTATATAGGTAAACAAATTCTAATCTATTTTAATATAATATAATTACATTGCTAATGGATTTCAAATTATATAACCTACGCATTAGTTGTATATATTCAAAGGTAAACAGAGGTTGGTTGATCCTGAATGTCAAGCTATATATGTATGTATGTGCAGTTTGTATGTATCTGCATATCTTTTGATATATAATTTTAGTAATTTTATAAATTCATTGTTTGTTAAAAAAACTAATTTCCAAGTGAAGCAATTTCAGCAATGAATTTCAAGTGTAATTTTTGATATAATGCTAAAAGTTTGGATGCTATAACAACAGGGTTTCTTTTAATGATCAAGATTCCCAAAAATCAGAACCCCCGAGGAGAAATGGAATTGTCTAAAGGCCAACCTTCCCTGTGAATAATGCCACCCATACCCCAAAATTTGGGGCTCTGAGAAAAAAAAGTGGTGGAAAAGCAGCACTGATTGTCACTTAGAATATCAATTATAGCCCTGGCTGGTGTGCCTCAGCAGACTGAGCACCAGCCTGTGAACCAAAGGGTTACTGGTTCAATTCCCAGTCAGGGCACACACCTGGGTTGTGGATCAGGTCAGGTCCCCGGAGGGGGATGCATGAGAGGCAACCAAACATTGATGTTTCTCTCTCTCTCTTTCTCCCTCTCTTCCCATCTGTCTAAAATAAGTAAATACAATCTTTAAAAATATATATCAATTATAATCTTTTGTTTTTATATGTGTTCCTCCCCTCTCATTCATGTTTTTACCCTTAAAAATAAGTGACATATAAATATGTATAAATGTGGATTTATGAGTAACTGATATCAAAGCTCTATTGCCACTATCAAAAACTTTAGACAATAATCAGCATTTTACTTCCTACTTTTTTAACAAATAATGCAGATTCCCTTCTTCATTTTAGGCAGATACACTAGAGATAAGTTAATAATAACTTCTCTCATCTGTTTTCATCTGTAGCTCTCTCACTGTCTGCTTTCTATTGTTAAAAACAGGAAAACAGGCCCAAAATGGAGTTACTTATGCTAAACCCCACATCACCACCACCCAAACTCATCACACTGGTATTTAGTTACAGTTACAGTTCTCCCAGAAATGAAATATTACACCGGTCAGTCAGGAATTGCCTAATCGGTACTCTTTAGGTAATCTGCCAGGTAGAACAATGCCAGCCCCTAAGGGAAGTACCCGTGCCATAGCCACCCGGTTTTTTCCTGGTGCAACATCCTCGTTCCCACTCTCTTCTGTCCATGGAAGTCGTTTATTTTGTACGGCTCTTCAGAGCTCCTTCTCTATCTGCTAGATTGCACACTGCACAATTGATAAATCATTGATAAAACCAATGTATGTTTAAAATTTACTGAGTTGAATTTTGTTTTTATTATTCCTCTCTCCCTAGTATTCTGCATTCTATAGATACTTCTATTTTAGTTTTTTTCCACACTTATTTTTGCTTTTACTCTGTCATTTTCCTGATTTGCCTATTTTCCCTCTTGTTTTCCTTTTCCTAGTCTTTCAGTTTTCCTTTCCCCATTTAATTTGTTTGTACTCAGTAGAAATTTACACAAGAACATGGAAAACTTAAAAGATAAAAGGAGTATATCCTATCAGTAGAAGTTTGAGTAACATTTATCACCCTATTGTACTCAGTCAAATAAAACTAGAATGGTATCGATTTTTTAGGAGGTATTGTGATTCAGGTGAATTTTCAGAACATCTTTCTGGTGTCTTCCTTAACACTTATAATTCTATCTTGTATAATGAAAATGTAAGAATTAGCATATAGTAAATTTTGAGTATTACCCCAAGTAATCTGTATATATTTTCTTGTTTAATGAATAGGAGCTATTCAAGTACGATCCTACAGTTTAACCAATATTTGTGTGAATGTGGCAGACTTGGAATTAGCATAATGTATACAAAGTAGAAGAATACATTACTTATTTCTACTAAATCATTCTCATTAAGGGTAGAAACTGTTAACGACTATTTTTGTAATACCATATCTAACGCAAAGGGCCAATACTGATTTTTTAAGAAATAAATTAATCACTGATTGAAAAAATAATGTAAAGCCTTATTCTATAGTTGCAAAACCCAAATACAAAGTTATAAATATTAACAAAAGACAGAAAATGATATTAAACTTTTGGAAAATCATGATTTTATCTTCATTGAAGAAATTATGCAAATCATAAATGTTTAACAGCAAAAGATCAGAGGCAGCAATAACCTACAAAAAAATCACTGACCTTGGACAAGCCACAAGAAGAGATAATTTCATGGGTTATGGAGTGGTTGTTCTTTAATGAGGAAGCCTGAAGAGATAACCTGTGATGTTCTAGCCATAGAGTCTGAGAAATCTGAAGCCAAAAATAATAGCCTGAGGCATTTTTGGTCCATTTCTGAAGTAGAAAGCTGTCTGTTTCCATGACAAAGGATGTATATTTAAATAAAAGCTAATTAAGCAAAACAGGAAATTAATTGAACATAAATGATCAAAGTAGAGTTTGTCTAAGTCCTTGGTAAAGAAGCATAATATGCCATTACTAGCAGAATAATTATCTGCCTTGCATAGCAGAGAGCAAAAAAGCCTAAAAGCAGATATTATATAACATGATCTAAAACTTTTAATAATGAGCATAAGTTGATTGTGTAATAGTCTTTAAATAACATTTTAACGTTTGGGGGAACATTGTCAAATATTTCTGGACAGGCTAAACAAATATTTTCTATATATACAGTGCTCCTCTAAACCCCAAAACCAATATAAAAAATTTAGGAATGTACAAACTTACAATCCTCAGTTCAGAGTATAACTGAGCAGAGGAATTACAATGCATTTATCCACTGATGCAAAAACTCACAGAACATTATTTAAAATATATTTAGCTGAAGTACTATAACATACCATTCCTCTGCCCCCAACATCTTGCAGATACTGCTGTAATCCAAAACTTGGTACTTCTTCAGATAGGTTCCACTGTGGCCTCTAACATAAACCTCCTCTCTGCATCGACTAAATACAAACTGAGCTCCCAATCAGAGATTAACATGATCATCCCCAGACATCAGAGTTTTACCATCTGGTAAATCAAATCACTCAAGTTTCCTCCGAATGTCCCCTGTATCACACTCTAACTCACAGACAATTATGCTTACTATACCAGCACCTAAGTAATTTTCCTGATGAAATTATGATTTGTTGGGAAACTTATACACATAAAGCAACATCAAGCATTATAATTATCGAAATCCCTTCCCTTCAGGTGGGTTGGTAGCAGAGTACAATAATCGTGAGTTGAGATTCCAAGTCCACCTCTGCCAGTTACTAACTTTATGACCTTGGGCAAAACCCTCAAGTTATCTGAGTTTCAGCTTCCTTGCTTTATAAATAAAGATCGTAAGATAGTGGCTGTGTAATTCTGGCTGTATAGCATCCAAGATTGGTGCCCCACCCTCCAGGAAATCACCCAAGTTACTTTGGGCATCGATTATAATGACAGTGTGAATACTAAAGTAGGAAAAAATATGAGGACGAGTAGATTTTTTTAAAGAAAAATGACAGGACATGATGACTTATTAAAAAGAGAGTACAGTCAATAATAGAAATTAGCTTTAAATTAATCTAGGTCTAGAATGGTATTCCGTTGACAATATCAGGGAAGTTAGGTATAAGAAATGGCAAATGGGGATTTAGGAAGGAAGAAGGTATGTTCTAGTATGAGTTGTCCAATTTGAAGGTTTAATTTAAAATATAACATAAAAGTTTAGGAAACTTCAATGAAGGGAGCTAAACCTGCGTGTAGTCACTTCTTTGAAACGCAGCAACATCATAATAGGAATTGCTACCATATAAGAGTTCCTTCTGCAAGTGAGATCAAGAGCATATAATTTCATCCTGCACTATAGCCTATCACTAGTTAGGTAAGATTATTTTTCTTTTTTAAATTGACAATAATTGTCCTCCACTCAGCTTTGGAAACAATATATTGATTAAGGAAAAGGGAGTAAATTATTGTAAAAACACATGAGCTACCTCTGGTTCATACACATGAGGCCGTAAATTTTTGTGAAATGTTTTTGTTTCACAGTGCCATATGCAAATAAAAATACATTATCATTATTGACTTTGAATGGAACACACTGATTCATTAGACTTGTGTGCCATTAAATTCAATGTAGTGTGTAGTGCAGGGACATAATACATAATATTTAAGATATGAGATACTAGGGAGAAAAAAGACTTAAACAACTGCATTCCGCCAACAAAAATAGGCATCCAGGGTTTCTGCTGCCTTTGTTGGCACTCATATTCCACAGAGGCCAAATAATCATTACTGTGTGATCAGTCACCTGAGAACTGGTTTTTATTTATAATTAGATGTTGAGAGACAGCATAAAACTGAAATTGTAAAAATGTCAATACTGCAGCTGATCAAGATGCTGAAGTCATATTGATCAACTTAAAATAATTTAAGATTTCTCCTTACAATAAATGCACCACTGTATGTCCTTTCAGGAAGCCCATAAAATCATGGTTTTGAAAACTGAGAGCCAAGCCTCATATATATTGTTTGTGCCCTGAGTACAGTCTAAAAGTAATGAGCACCTCTCTCCAGTGACACACAAAATTGCTTTCTTTCATTTTTTAATGTACTGCCTAATCATAAACTGGGAGGCAGCATGATTGTGGGAAAGGCCACAGAACGAAGCTTAAGATTCTGGATCTCTGTCTTTGATCTGATACTTACTTGGGCTATTTAATCATAGCCAGAGTTTATTAGTGGTCAGAAGGACACAATTATCTACATCATTCAATAAAAATCCAGTTGGAGGAGCTGAGGGCCACTGAGAGTCAAGTACGTAATACATGCTCTCTGACAGTTTTGGATGGTACTTTAAGAACATCTCCTTGAACACAGTAGCTATGATTTTATGCCAGTATTTGCCCTGAATAACCTGAAATAAGAGCTTATCTGTCCGTTGTTAGCATACAGTTTTCATACACATAATTATATGTAATCCATAATGCAGCACTAATAAGTAGTAAGGGATAATGTGACTCAGAACCTTCCTTGGGCTTCAGCTGGAATGTGCATGTCAACAATCACTCTTCTTCCCACAAAAGAAGTAACTGGGTACAGCCATCCCAGTAGAAGGACATACCGGGGCACACTAACCTCAGTTTACCAAAATGATGCTTTTTTACCTACACTACCTCCTCCACCCCCAATTTTTCTTGGTTTCCTTAGAGTCTAATACACGTCTTAATGGATGAACTTCTTTTCTCCCTTAACTTCCTAACATCCTTCTCTATTAGAAAACTGATTTTTAAAAAAAGAGAAGACTTTCCATGTCCATTTCACAGAAATGACAATACAGCCTTGGGTCACTCTGACCAATAGCGACCCAAGCATTAGGCTCTCCCAAAGTTCTCTCATCCTCTTGGCTCACGTTATAAGTTAGGAACAGGGTTCCTCTATTTATTATGAATAAATCTGTGTTCATGACTGCTTCTGTTTTAAACACTGTTGATGAAAGCTGTGGTAAACCCTGTGCTAAGGCTTTGAAAAATGTATATAGTGAAAATAATGTAACATATTCACTATCCAGTAGATAAGTAGCATCATGTCTAAATCTACATGGAATTAAAAAGGGAATCTGATATAAAAAAAGAATATTTTCTGTGCATTTATTTAATCAAAGGATTAGCTATCAATCATTCATTTGTTCCACAAACAAGTACTAGACTCCTACACAAAACATCCCTTATCTGTCTGTGCATTGTCAAATGAAGGAAGCAGGGCAGGGTATGTGTTTGGAAGTTGGGAGTAAGTATTTAACTATAATAAAAGAATGCACTGGATACCTTCCTGTTCCACTGTCTACCATCTTTCTTTCTTCTTGCCCTCACTTAACTGCCTTTCTCTACTGAAGGCCATAGTACCATTATGTAGCTCTCTCCTATAGCTCCTGATTCTGGTAAATTCACCTTTCTTTTGTTTCTTTAGAAACAAAAGTAGAAATTCCATTACTGCTAGTGCTAGACCTTGGGTACTGCACTATCCTTTGTTAGTTTCCATAAAACCTGCTGTGACATTTTAAGACACGTATGCAAATCATTTGACATTTATTCCATTGGTCAGTGAAGTCTAAGACATTTTTGCTTGAACTTGGGCTGGATTGGAGATTCACTCATGAGTAACAGAATGCATCAGCAGAACCTGTATAGTATTATTCTGAGGCTACCTCACAAATGGCCATTCTGCATCTGTCTTGCTTGGAGAACCAGCACACCATGTACAAAGCCCCGCTGTCCCATGACAAAGACATTGTGGAGAAGCCCAGCCAGCCACATGGAGAGACCATATATACGTGCTCCATTCAATAGCACCAGCCCAGGTCGCAGACATGTCAGGGGAGATGGCTTTGAATCAATCTAACTGTGGCCATCAAGTCTACCCCCAGCTTTGAGTCTTCCCAGCTGAAGCTCCAGACATCATGGAGCAGAAAGGAATCGTTCTTTTTATGCTAATTCTTAGCCCACAGAATTCATGGGTATAGTAAATGCTTATTACCTTATGTCATGAAGTTTGGGGGGCAGTTACAAAACAGTATGGATCAGAGCACAAGCTTATTGCTTTGTACATAGTCCTTTCCTTCAGTTCTTTGGAAATTGAACAATTTGAGTGGGTTGCCTGTTTCCTGAGAGAAATAGAAATGGAATTCCAAGTAAGTTTCACATGAGTGGTATGAACAAACTCCTACAGAATTATGAATTAAAGAGAATTCCCTTCCAGTTGTCCTAAACAGAAAATTCTCCACAAGGGCAGGAACCGTGTCTGTTTGATGTCATATGTGTTCAATAACATCTCTTGAAGTTTTGCTGAATGGTGATGTGAGAATTTAACAGGCCTTCAGAAACAGCTGCGATTGGGAAGGGATGAAATAAGGAACTGCAATCTTAGAGACACAAGAGTAAAAGCAGAGCTGGGCAGCCAGAACCTACATTCAAGAAACAAATTCTGTTCTAGAAAATCCAGCTGGAGCATAGGCTCTCCCCTGATGCCAGGATGACTTCCCCAAAGTCTCACCCTCTCTCTTCCAGATGCACAGCCTCCATCAATTCTCTAAAGCTCTCAGGTGACAAGTCAAACTTCTTCACATTGCCCTTTAAACTCTCCTGAATATGCCTGCCTCCCTGACTTCACCTGAACCAGGAGCCCCATTCCCACCTGTGCAGTAACCACATTATTGACCTTCAGATTCAGCCTTGCACACATTTGTAATTTTGAATGTGTTGCTTTTTTCTTTACCTAGAATATTCTATATATCCACCTTCCCCCTTTTTTGACTACCTTGCAACCACCTTCTGATCTCATGGCATGAGTCCTCTGCTCTAGGGAGCCTCTCCTGACACCAGCAATGTGAGGCAGCAGTTCTCCCTAGTTGTTTACCTAGTTCCTTATGCTCTCCAGTCTGGTGGCACTCACAGCATTGCTTTATTGTTGCTTTTTGTTTCTGACCTAGCTATAGATTATAAACTCCTCAGATAGGGACAAGAATTGGGATCTCAGTATGCCTGGGGAAATACATTAGGTTATCAGAGTGGACACTAGAGTGGTGAATGAAGAATCAACAGGTGCAGGACAACATGTTTTATGCGCGACTGCAGACACCATTGCTGCTGTCCACCTCAGTGGCCCTCACACCTAGAAGGGTGTCCATTGCAAATGCTTGTTCAATGAATAAATGTGGTGTGAATGAATGGATATAAATGAGGAAAAATATATGTAGAATTGTCGATTCCAAAACCCTTTGGAGAAGGGGTTCAGTTAATTACATTGCTGTGTTTCAGTCTATTTAAACCAGGAGACAATTGTTAAAATTGTTAGGATGATCTCTTTACTGCTCCTGCTTCCTCTATCATTGGTCAAGCGTACAGTTCTCAAGCAATGAGTTTAATTAACACTGCTCAAGGGCTCCATTTTGAATTCTCTTGTCTGAGATGGGGTTCCTGATTTATCTTTCTGCAGCTGTGGATAAGGGACGGGTTCAATTTACCTGAAATGTTTACACAGTTAATGCATATTTCAACTTCTGCTTGCTCTGACAGTTCAGTGTTACCTGTAAATGCTTCTATTTGAAGGACTAATTTTATGAATACTCCAATTAATTAAGTACCTTGGTGTCTTGCTTTCAAATACCATTTATACACAGCATCGCATATGATAAAACCCGGATCCAGTGTTCTTAGAGCTGGTTAATTCTATTTACTTAATAAACTTTGACAATTTGCATTTAAATTATTCTTGATTTACTGCTATTTTGATAGGACTTTGCACTGTCAAAAGTCAGAAGCTTTCCAACTTATTGTAAATGAAGTTCAACCTGAGGAAAGAGAGATAATTCACTTGAAATAAAGTCCCAACTCTCCCATATTCCTCGGAACAATGCTTCCAGTTTTCAATACGCGACTTTACCCTGATTAGCCTAGAGGATGATATCTGACCTTCTGAAAAGTTGCACCATAATTGTGCTATTTAAAACTTCACAAATTAGTTTTGTTGTATTTCTAAGTTATTACAGGTAATTGCAGTTACTTAAAAATCAAATAATCTCTAATCATTATTGTGAATACACCTCACTTCATATTATAGACCACCTCCTACATACCTGCTACTTTGAATGACCTTCCTTCGAGTCAACCTCCTATTTGGCTCATCTTTTCCTCCCAATAACTTTTGTTTTCTTCATTGACTATATTTATTTATTTATATTTCTAGATATATATAGATATATCCATTTCCCAACAAAGTTACCATTCAGAGTTCTGAACCTGTGAGTATAAAGTTTGCTTCAGGCAGCATCTGTTGGCACTTGATTTATGATTTGCACGTTGAAACCTTCAAGTCATAAGAGATAAGACATTCATTTCCTAAGTCCTCCCACATTAGTCGTTTGGCTAAAAAATGGCCCTTAAAAATCACAGAGCTTCAAAAACAAATGAGCTAACTTCAGATAATGTCTGTTCTGCCTCCAAAGCAACAGTTACCATTTTAGATATTGCCTCTAGTGGGCAAGCTTTAAAATTATCAAAGTGTCTGAAACCCAGCTGCAGCTGTAGCTGGCATCTCTCTCTACACTCTTGCAGCTGAGTATATATGTCATTCGACGGAAGCACCAAATTAATACTGTGTATGGGAAGGTCCATAGGTTTCAGCAAAGATCACTAATTGCTTAGAAACTTAAAAATTTTTAAGTACCTGGCTCCCATCTACCTTAATTCTCCTGGCTTTCAGGGCTCTGAAACTACTTCGAAGTAGAAGAGTTGATTCAATTTAAAAAAACAACCTGAGGTGTAGCATGAACCTACCGTCAGGGCACTCAAGATCAAATTCATGAAGAAAAAACCAGCTGCAATGATTTCAATAGAATTTGGTCACCCAGTGAAGTTCAAAGAAAGCTGAGTGAGGAGAGATAATTTAGGCAGTTGTTCATTTCATTCAAGAAGGTTGAAAAAGGAGAAGTCGAGGTTATCTTTCCAACCTCTTAATTATTTAAAGAATTATGCAGAACATAAACTTCAAGCTTCGGCTTTCAACAGAATTCTTGTCCCAATTAAGTGTTTTAAAAACGCTACTATGACACCTAAGAGGAAACAAACAAGGGTGTCTGTGTTACTCAATGTAAACTATTCTTTTTTTTAAAAAAAAAGGGCGTCAAATTTTCATTTTTGGTACAGGCATGCCCACATACCCCAGTAACTAATCTTTCTGCTCTAAACAACTAAAAATACTACATTAGAAATAAAATCTTTTATAAGAATTCAATGGATGGCCTCAAAGGCCAAAAACAAAATGAAAGCAGACATCTACAGAGTTAAGCACACTCTAAAGCTGCTGGGTACTTTGAAGGCACCTGATCATCTCTGGTGACCTCGAGTCTCATTTTTGTCTCATTTTTGACAACTGCGCAGGAGACAGAACACAGGAAACAAGGATGCCTGGGGTCTGCCCTGTGGTGGAGAGTGTTAGATTAGAAGACTCCCAAATAAGGCCAGAACTCCTACTGCTACATCTTCAGGGCAAAGCGCAGGAGGGCCCAGGTATTTTTATACATGTCTATGTATTTTGATAGATAGTAATATATATTTAATATATTATTTTAATATACATATATATGCATTTTTTTCTTTTCCATGTCTATGTCAGAAGCCATAGCAGTGTGCTACACATTTTTCTTTGCTTCGCTATCCAATGATTTAATTTCAGGCATGTTTCATGGGAAGAACTGTAGGTAAATTAGTTTAAAGGACAAAGCAACTATGTCTGCAACAAATCACGTTATATGGTTATTGCTCCTTAGAGAAAAAAAAACTGTCCTTGTTATAGACTAAGATTTCCTCTTTTTGGAATACTGGTTTTGCTTCCTAGACCAATCAGCTACACCTCTGTAACCCAATCCCAAAACCTGGTGGCTTAAAACACCATTTACCTTGTTTACAAATCTGCAATTTGTGCAGAGCTTGTCAGGGACAGTTCCACTCTTCTCCTTTTAACACAAGTAGCGCAGTTCAATGGCTAGGAACTCAACTCATGTGAAGCCTCGTGCGCTCAAATATCTGGCAGTTGATGCCAGCTGTTGTCTGGGACCTTAGCTGGGGCTGACCATCAGAATACCCACACATGAGCCCCCCATTCAGCGTGGGCTTCCTGACACCTGACAGCCAGGTCCTGAGGGCAAGCATCATGAGAGACATACACACAAAGGCTGAATTCCATGTGCTGACATAGCCTCAGGAATCAGGTGGTATCATTTCTGCAACATTCTATTCACTGAGGAGGTCAACAGAGTCTTCTAATTTCAAGAAGAAAGAAGAAATATACCCCACCTTCTAATAGGAGTAGGACAAAATTCCAGGAAAGTATGCAGGACCAAAAATCTTGCTAAGGCCATTTTTAAAGAAAATACAATGCACTATGTTTCTCAGTCTTATTACAAAATTATCATTATATGGGCTCAATGCTTTGCCAAAACAGAGGGAGAAAGAAACCAGAGAGAGAATGGTTGTTGAGTGATGGTTAGGCAGAGAGCTCACATTGAACCCTTGCTGAACTGCATGCCACCAGAGGGTAGCCCTCCCCTTCCTCTTCCTGGCACTAACACTCTAGAAAAGCTCCAGTCCACGTCTCCTTCAGAGGCTGCAGGCCTCCCTGCCATCCTCATGCACAGGTGCTCCCAGGGGGTAACCGTGAATGCCTCTTACATCCTTTCTGAGAGTCAAAAGAGTGTTCTTACCAATGGGATGAAGATTATTACATAAAAGTGACACCACTTATATTCTGTTAAAACTAGTGATTTTTGAAGACTAGGCCAAGGCTACAGTAATAAGTAATAAGAGGACATCAAGCAAAGAGCAGAGAAGAGAAAGATATAAAGTGTAAGGCAGTGGGGGTTATCACAGAACTGACACTGTAGAAGACAAGGTAGACGTGTCTCCCTGTTTGAACAGCTTTCCATCAGCGTGCACGCTATCGGCAGCTTGACATTCTGCCCTCCTACAGTTTTCTTCAGATCTTGTCGGCCCGGTGTCTGGTGATACTTCAAGATGAAATAAAAAAGCTGTCTTAGGCATCAAAGAATGTCAATATTCTCTCTTCTCAATGTACTTCCTTAAGTCTTTTCTTATTATGAAAGAATTTACTCTTATTAAAATAGTTTATGAAATCCACAAAGAGCTAGAAGAAACATTTGAGGGAAGAGGTCATAGGTGCCCTTCCATTTTCCCCTGAAGTGATACCATGAAGGTCTGTGGTCCAGAATCATGGTGGGGTTGCTGGGAGTGGAGAGGAATAAGCCCATTACTGACTCAGAGCACGAAAGGAAGACTTCCTGTATGGCCACATAGTCACTGCAGCACCGGAGACTGAAGAAGCTAATGCTCTAGCCTTTTCTGCTACTGACACGTCCACCTAAGATGAAGCATATTCTGTATAGTTTTCCCTTTCCATTTCTACATGTCTCAGTTACTTGTTGAAAGTGTCAGGCAGGAAAAAAAATGTGTTTTTTAGTTGTTGTTTTTAAAAGCCTTCTTAGAAAGGCTTGGTTCAAAATTATTTTAGTACAAAATCAAAATAAGAGGATACTCCAAGGTGGTCATGAACGTGGGGTCTGGAGGAGCATGGCAATGGTGATGCCACCAGCCTCGGTTGCCCTGCTCCCGGCCCCAGCTTCCCCAGGTGCCCCTGCCTTGCTCCATGACTCTTGCTCTGCCCTGGCTCTTTTGAATTTAAGTTCCACTCATAGAAATCCCCTTCTCATTTCATCTTTCTTCCCTTCTCTTTAGTTCAACTATCAAAATTAGACCGGTGTTACTGTCACCAAAAGGTGTCCTTCCAAATAAAAAGCTAAGGCAATTTTCCACCCAGGCATTTCTATCCTTGTATTGCAGGATACACTCAATGAAATCAAGCAGATCAGCTGCCGAACACAGGTGCCAGCTTTTCCTGGTGCCTGGGGTTCTGGGAAGCCCCAGCACACAGGTGCAAATTGTGTGCAATTTTTTTTTTTTTAGTTAATTCCCTATATTCCCTCTCACTGGCTTTATTCCCTCTCACTGGCTTTATCCCCTCCCAAAACTTGAAGCTCTCACCATATGCTGGGTTGCTTAAAGCCATCTACAGAGAAACTCCCAGGACAATCTCTCCCTCTCACCCACCAAAACTTTACTTTCAAATCCTGTCTCTCAGGTTCCACCCTGACCTCAACAGCCTACCCTGGTATTTCATGCTGGAATATGAGTATCTATCTATGGTTGAATGATTTCTTGCCACTTTTGAAATAAGGGTTTCTAGACGTGTTACTTTTATTCTGAATAGACTAAAAGTCTATTCTGAATAGACAGAAGTTAGGAGCAATTAGAAGACCACGTGGTACAGTTTAAAACACTCTGGGCTAAAAACTGCCTGGTCTGTAATAATAAGAGTAATTCTATTAACACTGCACTATGTCATAGAAAAATGTAAAAGCCAGTCTTCCCAAGCACTCTGTCCCCATTACCGTTAAATCTGCATTGTTACAAATCAAGTAAATTGTTGCTTGCTGACACATTTACATCTATGTTGCAGTAACTTCGGCTACTCTACCAGTACAGAAATTTTCCTGCCCTTGTATTCAGGTTGACCGGGCACTACTCTCTAGACTCTGACCTATGTCTCTCTCTCTCCTTCCTCACGCCGCTCCACTCAGCACAGCAGCCAGAATCTTACCATGGAAAAACAGTTCACAGTGTTCCTCTGCTCAAAGCAGCACAGGGGTGCCCATGTCCCCAGGGTCAATAGAGCTTACAGAGCTACAAGATCTATCCTCTCCCTCCCCCGCCACACCCAGCCATTTCCTTTCAGTTCTTACCCTTGGCTCACTTCTCACTAGATAACTTAGCCTTTTCACCACGTCTGAAACTACCCAAGCACCACCCCACCTCCAGGCTTTTTCACTTGCCATGCCTCTTCCTGACACTCCTTTCCCCCAGATACACACCAGGGCACATTCTCTCCATCAACATTCTGTCTAAATGAGGTCTTCTCAGAAAGACACCACACCATTCCGTGTGAATACGCAACCCCCCACACCCCCTTACTTTGCTCTACTTTTTTCCACAGTGCTTATTTTCTTTTATCATGCTATAGATTTGGTTTATTTAGTATGTTCGTGGCTTGTTTCCTTCCAGTAGAATGTAAGCTTCATGGAAGCAGGAATTTTTGTCAATTTTCTTCACCAGTCCCTCCAAGACTATAAAAGAGACCAGCAAATAGTTGGTATGATATATAAAGATAGAGATAGAAATAGAGAGAGATAGAGTTGGTAATATATATATATATATATATTTAAATTTAATGAATTAACAAAAGTTTTGGTACTTCCTTTTCTCATCTCTTACCTCCAAGTTCCCCAGGAAGAGAAGAAAGCCTTATTCATGGTGCAAAATTGACGTCAACTATACATGTGGACTTTGGAAACGCCCTGGAATTCAAAGATGTCTCTCTCCTTCATGTGGTAAGAGATTTGAAAGTACATTATTCTCTCCCAATAGCCTATGCTCACCCAGAGCCGTATGAATATATGTTAAGTCCTGGGCTTACTTAACAAGATCACTCTATTTCTGGGCACACTGTCTCTTCTCTAAATGCCAGTGCAATTCATGAGCCCTGCAGACTCAGTGGATTTGGGTCATGAAGAATCATTTGAAAATAAACATGCCTGGGAGATTTAGTCCCTTAACATCTTATTCAAATATCTGACTCTTTGTGTAGTGACATAATGGAATGGCGACAACGCAGTCACAGATGTGCAAACAAACATGAATGTCACTGTATATCGTGGGTGTTTTAATCCTTTTGGTATCACAGTCCTGTAGCAAAATCTTTTGGTCATATTGTTCACAGGTTGCTTGCTGGGCTTTAATTCAGAAAATCAAAGAGTTTTATACAAACTTACACTGAATGGTATTTAGGATTGTGAAGAAGGCAGAGAAACCAGCAGTGGTTGTTCAAGTTCAAGGTTTCCAGGGCGAGCTCCACAATGCAGTTCCTTCTAATTATATAAGTCAGCCTTTTTATTTAGCTAACTACAAAGACGGCCGTCACAGGGATCAATCTTACTAGCACAGAGTTTTCAAAAGCACTCGAGCTGGAAATATGCATTGGCGTTACCCACACAGAATAGATCCGTGACTCGCTTGCTCTCCAGGCCATTCACACCTCATTCTACTGCTTTTGCAGAGAAATGGATTGAGAGGGCACAAGTCTATACCTGCGTAGACACATGTAAAAGGAAATCAAAGAGGAACTGAAAGCAGACACTGAATATATCAGATTCCTTTTAGGCACGATGCCAAAATTTCAATAGAACCACTCCTTAAATTCCATTAGACCTACGCTTCTCCTCCAGCTCAGAAGTTCTATGCTTCACTGATTCTTTCAGACCCTCAGGGTATTGATGTTAACTAATTTGTTTGGCTGAATTAGGATGAGGCTTCTGATGCTCGAACAGCAACAATTTCATGGTATAAGAAATGTATAGACTAGAGGGCTAACCTGGGGGGAGTTTATTCTGTCAGGACTTTATTTTAAAACAAATAAACAAAAAACCAACAGTTGTTCAGGTCCAAGTAATTCAAATACCTGTTGAGGCTGCCAGCCCTACAAGACATGTCCTTACAAACAGAAAAAAATATCTGAAGGAGGAATCAAGGACCACAGACGATGGCAGGGGGATGCCAAGGGCAAAGAAAATAAAGGGTGATGTTCCTCCACTACATGAATATTAGTATAATCTACTTCAACTGTGTCATCTAATTAAGTTAAAAGGCAATGTGGTGTAATAAAAGTATCGATTTGGAAGTCAGGACACCTACATAATGTGATCAATTAGCTGGTACAAATGTCTTAATTTCTCAGAGCATCATTCTCCATAACTGTAAAACTAAGGAATTTGGCTCTGAAGACTAAATGACTGCTTTTAAGTTGCAAGTACCTAGATTTAAATCATGCCCTGTTTATATACTGTGTGTGTGTCACTTAGGGCAAATTGCTTCTCCCTCTAAGTTTTGGTTTATTCCTATCCAAATAGAAGGACAGATACTATCTCAAAATGTAGTCACTTAGTTGCAAGAAAGGAAAATGCACAAAAGCATTTGTCCCCTGTTAAGTTCTTGATCAATATCTGTTTGAGGCTGTGAGAAGGACACAGAGGGCAAAGTGGTCAAATTTACAAGGTGAAAGAAGGAGACTGGACTTCACACGGTGAGCACACAGAGGGCTACGCAGATGTCTTGTTATAAACTTGTGCACCTAAAATTTAAATAATATTGTTTGTTAACCACTGATACCTCAATAGATTTAATTTAAAAATATGTGTTTTATTCCCACACGATTGTCCCTGTGTGGGAACTGACTGTAGGGGTGGGGGGCGTGGGATAGGTGGAGGAGGGCAAGGAGGGAAAACTTGGGACAAATGTAATAGGATAACAATAAAAATGATTAAAATAAAAAATATTTGTTTTAAAGAAGAAAAATCTTAAAGATAATCTCAGAGAAGAGTCAGAAGAAAGATAAGATTAAAAGATTAAGATATGAAAAAACTCTAAAATTTTATTTTTCTTTTATGTTATCATTATGTGTGATGCTATTCTATTAATTCAACTAAATAATACCTATAATAGTAGGTGGTGTGCTGGAAGTCCCAGTCAAAAAGAAATCATGAGCCAAGGGCAGCTTTGAAAGGGACGGGAAGTGCTTGCTTTGAAAGCACATGTACTAAAATTGGAATGGAAAGGGGTGGGGAAAACCAGATGGAAGTGGCTGGCTCAGTCTAGAGAGGAGCCAAGAATGCAGATTACCAAGCCCAAGGGGTGGGGTGCTATTGATTTCAATCTGAGTCAGGCCTCAGGTCCAAGGCGGGCTTCACTGGCAGAAGTTTTTAGTGCAAGTGGAAATCATGCCATATCTGGGAGGCAGGTGGATGGATGGCTCTAAGAAAAGTATCAAAAGCATCCTTGGGGTCCAAGAGCCAGCCCAGGGATTGAGGACCCCTCATTGACAGTCGGGGCCAGGCCCAGGTGACTGGAATGGGAATAAGACACCATTATTATAAGCAGAAGTGGGGCCAAGAGACTGAATTATCCATGAAAAAAAGAAAAAAAACAAAACAAAACAAAAACCTTTTCTAGAGCTCACTCATCCAGAAAGAAAGAAGCTGCACATATTCTACCAGCCCAGGCTTTCGCTGATTTAAGGATTAGATAGTTCTGAGCCTGCAGGTGGGAGCTTTAAGGCCCACAGCTGTGGAAGATGGCACTGGCCCTAATTGGCAACACCTGCAGATGGATCTGGGCACTCGCTTTGCCACAGATTGTAACACATCCTCAACGTTGAGCAACCACAAATATTACCTACATCCCAGAAGGCAACCTGAGCACCTACAGCAGATGCAGTGTATCCATGAGCAGGGAATTCACGACTGCAAAGACACGACTGAAAAGACACGACTGGGACAGAACGCAAAAGAGGAGAGCAACACAGGAGAAAGCAAATTCCACTCTCTCAAGACATCTGCTCATGCACACGAGCACCTGGAATATCTCACACCAACTTCACTTGAGTGTCTCCCTTTGTAAGTTTCTCACAAAGGTGACGATAAAGGGAGCATTTAGATTCCAAATCCAACCCACAGGTATGTGATATAGCCTGAAGGCAGTATTTGGTCTTTCAGGCTAAAATGGAAGAGTAAATGCAGATGGAGGGATTTTTCTCTGCCAACAGGAAAACAACAACCAATATGGTGTTTAACCAGACAGGGACATGCACTTAAACCATTGTATTAAGAATTTTGCACATAAAATTGAGACAGTACCTGAGCAAATACAAGAGACCTAATTGTATCAACAACAGTCCCCTCACGAAGGGCGTGAATGATTTTCTTCTAAAGGAGATCAAATATTTCACAAGCACAGTTGGAAGAACCTAGCTGTTTAAAAGCTGGCGATTTTCAAACTATGAACAATTAAATGTTTGGCTTGAAAAGAATTTCAGAAACTTTATTTAGGACCAAAGCCAGCTTTGGTAGTTTGAAACAAACATAGCGTGTTTCATTATGGGGCTCAGGAAGTAACATAAAATATTTTCCACCAAATTTGCCTCCAGGTGCTTGTAGTGGAATTCAGTCAGCAATTTCAGTACAATTTGAAAAGAAATGGCAGGCAGTCCCTTTCACAATTAAAGACACATCTCAAAAGATAAACAAAATAGAGGAACCCAGCTCTAAAGGTAATCAGTGCGGCAAGGTGCAGAGAGCAGAAAAAGGAAAGCATGAAGGAAACAAACCACGCTGATATTCACATAAAACAAGGCTCAGCAAGGGTGAAGAGTAGGAACGTGTGCAAAGGGAAGACAGAACCATAAAAATCGAGCAGCCAGCTAAATTATAAGCAGGAAAAATAAGTGATAGCTTATGGGGATTGGTTAAGGGAAATCAACAGGTCTACATACAGATGACAAAATACTAATGATATTGATGATCTCTGGTCCAGAAGTGAGCCAAGAAAATTTATTTTTAAAAGCTTTGGACATAATCAGACCACCTCTAGGCATAACAGAGAGAAGTTCATCCGCCACCCATACAACACCCAGCTCCAAGATCCCTAAACAGGGTTCTCTCACGTTCCTCTGAGGCCTCCAACAGTCCCATCTTGAAACCTTGTGTCTGTAAAGGCAGGGAAGTGAACTGAATAGAGGTTTGTTTTGAAATCGGAGAACTGAGGTTTAAAACTTATTCTGTAAATTTCCAGTTACGTGACCTTGAGCAAATCCCCTCACTTCTTTAAGCTTCAGTATAGGCAGTCATTTTCAAAAGAAATTAAGACCTACTTCATGAGAATGTTCTCAGGATTGCATGAGGAAGAGGTAGAGATAGAAGTTTATGGAATACTCAGGATTGTTGAAAATTCTTGAGGATCTGTTATGTGCAAGTCAAAATGCCAAGCATTTAATATAGTAAATTAGTAAAGCTGTCTTGAGAATGAGGTATGTTATCTGACTTCACAGGTGAGAATGCTGAAGCTGATTTTCCAGAGTCTCCTTTCTCTTTGCAAATAATGGCATACAAATGAGATAAAGACAAAAACAAGTATCTACTCTGAACATCTACTATATATACATCAATTGTATATATAATCCCTTTAATCGTCAACAAAGGACCTCAAAACCACTAAGAATTATAAGGAAAGGAGATTAATGACCTGACAGTCTCTCTCTCTCTCTCTTTTTTAAATCTTCACCAGAGGATATGCTTTTATTGATTTTAGAAAGAGAGGAAGGGGGTGGAGAAAGAGAGAGAAACATCAGTGTGAGAGAGAACCATTAATCGGCCACCCCCCATATACCCACCTCAACCTGGAATCCAACCTGCAGCCTTTGGGTGTGAGGACAACGTTCCCACCAAGTGAGCCACATGGACAGGGCTGACAGTCACCTCTCAGTCCTGGGCCAGTTCCTAATCCACTACTGCCTTTTATTTGTTTGTTTTCTCATTTTCTTTCTCCCCTAGGGGTGTGACTAATTTTTCTCTTTTACTGATACAAACAATTTTACTAATCACTCACTTCCATCTGTATGTGAGATAGGAACAACATACTATTTTGTTGCTCCCTAGAATATAACTTCAGTGTTTTCTTTTAAATAGCTAGAGAGTCCATGAAAATAAATAAGAAAATAAATTGCTAGATTCTCAATGTACAGACAGCACAGATCAAAACACAAATCTATCAACCATTACTAACACCCTGCGAAGTAACGTAATCT
Organism: Artibeus jamaicensis; assembly: GCF_021234435.1. Taxonomy (NCBI): domain Eukaryota; kingdom Metazoa; phylum Chordata; class Mammalia; order Chiroptera; family Phyllostomidae; genus Artibeus; species Artibeus jamaicensis. The sequence goes on from NW_026521843.1 coordinate 20,689,904, forward strand.
TATTTTCAGAAATCTGAAGCTGTCAAATTTCCCTACAGCTGTCAAGAAGGAATCTCCAATTTTAGGACATTCATCTCTCAGATTTTTCCTTATGGGGACAATTATCATAATAGCTGTGGATGTAGAGAAAACAAAGTTGGATATGCTGACTGTATCTGAGAGGAAAATCACCTGGGTGCCCTACCAGGTACCAAAGAAGAGAAGACAGTAAATTAAGGGAGTCGACATGGTTCATGATTTAGCTGTGACCCATTCAGAGTTATTTCTATCTCAAGTTATTTCTGGCCTATTTGCTCTGCCTGAAGAATATTCTCTTACTGGTTATTAAAAAAGAGCCACAATAGAGGGAAGTGGAGCATGTTCATTTACTACTCCAAGGAGACCAGCATCAATCAGTCTCAACAGAGTTTTGTAACCCTCCTGCCATTTCCAGGTCCTCAGGTAGAGTAAGATGCCCAGAGACAGTGGTCTGGATTCTACACCCACTCAGACATACAAGTATATCCCTTCGTCGTTGCTTTTGGGTTTTACTTTCTGCATTTATAGAATGTGGTCCCTGGGCATAATTCTGAGGAGCACCTTCTAGAACAACAATCACAACAGCAACAAAATTTAGTGTCTCACTTGGGCTAACACTATCGACAGTATCTGGGAGGTTTCCAGAACTACAGAACTTCGAGTCCAGTACAGACCTACTGAATCAGAATATGTAAAGTACCAAGACCTCAGGAGATATGTATATGCTTTTTATATTTAATCTTTATTGCATTTTTCCCATTACCATTTAGTTCCCTTATACTCTCCTCCTCCCCAGAAATCACTGCACTGTTGTCCATGTCCATGAGGTTTTTTTTTTCCTGTTTTAAAGTTAAGAAGGCCTATGCTAGAGGCTCACCAACAATTTAAGTCCATTGAGAATCATGCTACCAAGTTCAAGTGAGACAAAAGTGGAAAGAGGATCTGGGAAATTACATAAAGAGTGTCCAGTACCATAGAACCTAATCACTGGTCAGTGAGAAACTGGAACAAGAAAGGAATCTCCTTCATCCAACTCAGATGAGGCACTGTGGCTTTTTATTTACTATTGCAATCTTCAGTGGGAGGCCCTCCTTGGGGCCTGCAGTGCAGAGGTGCCACCATGGTCAAGGCTAGCTGTTTTTTCTTACACCTGCTTCTGCCTGTGAGGTGGAGTGACATGCTACCCCTGTTGCCACAGAAGGTCCACACACCTCTTTTCCCCACTATGGAAGGAGTCTCATTCCTGATAACTGGCTCGAGAACAGATCTATTTATTCTGACTCCCTTCATGATGGGTTTGTCCATCCTACCAGTATTTGGTGTGGAGGTGACAATAATGATATGAATTGTGATGCCAGTAAACTTTGCTTTACAGTTGCCATAGATGATTAATCAGGGTTGGGACTAAGAAGCAAGCACACAATATTTCAGGCTGACATTTAACATAAGGAAGTCACTGAAACTAGACATGAGGGATTCATGATAGACACCAAATATTCACTGCATGAAGCAGTTTAAACTTTTCTTATATTCTTCATTATAAAGGACTGACCCATGTAACATACACTAGCTAGGACCCTTTCTCCACTGACTTCCAGTTAAATGTGAGCAATGGGAGCCTCTGGAAGGGGTTAGTTGGGGAAGAGGAGGAGGGAAGCCACAGACTTTCTATGGTAGCTCTACAATGCGTGTTATCTCTGGCCTTCCCACCATGACCCCGGCACTGACTTAGAGAAGTCCAGCTCTTGTCAGATAGTCCTATGGTTGGGTTCTGGTGACACCACCTTCTCCCTTTGTCTCTCCAACACAAGATCTGGGAGTAGCATCCTATTATTGCCTCTTCAGCTCTTCTCAGAAGTTTTCATCTTTTTTCTCATACTACATTCCTTCTAATGAACAATTTAGAATGGGTTCCATTTGACTGACCTCACCTTGACTTGTACACTGACCTTATGTTCTATAAACTTCAGCACTAAGGGTCACTTTTTGGAAACTCTGACCCAGCAGCAAGTGTCATTGAAATTAACCTTCAGGCTTAGAATGAGGTTCATAGAATTTTATGCCAAGAAGGGAAGTTAAGTGTCATCTAAGTCTGTCACTTCACGAATGAGAAGCTGTTCTTCAGAGAGACAGAGGGTGCCATGTCATCTCACATAGCTCTTCAATGACAAAGCCAAGACAAAGTCTGTCTATGTCCAGCATGCTGATTGCATCTCAGTATTTTAATACTTCTTCCATGGTATGTCTGCTACCTTCATGAAACCATTTTCATGTTCGATACCAAACTCTATATGGATATATATTTCAATGTTATTGACCAGGCTTATCTTAGAGGAAATGAATGGACAAATTTAGGGTTCTGTCTTTAACACATACTAAATATTTATCAAATTTGTGGAAGCCTATCAAATATAGTTATAATTACTCATGGAGTCTACATTAATAATATGGAAAATATTTATTTTTATATGAATGAAGATGAGAGACTTAATAGAAGATCTTAAAATGACATTTTAAAAAAAGAGGACATAAAGTAGGCTAATGGTAATTCTCTAGGGCTGGGAAAGGAACACGACTTCAGAATTGTGTGTACATAACAGGCAATAATTCATCAAAGCAATATGCTATTCAAAAAAAAAACATATTGTATGAGAGAAAGAGACATTGCTGAATAAATACCCTAAGAAGTTAAAGGAAATAAATATGCATGTTCTTGTAGAAGGCAAATACTCTCGAGGCTGTATAACATCATTAAACCAAAAGGCTGATTTTAGGCATAAATCAATAGACAAGATAAGAGAAAATAAGATAACGTTCTCTAAGCACATTTCTGGCATCTACAGCAGTTTTGGACAAAATCCAGACACAAACTACTTGTACTCAACTACAAGCTCTGCCAATTATGTGTCGTGTGTATTTTTTAGGGTAGTCCAGGATGTAGGGAAAAAGCAAAAACAAAAAAAAAAACAACAAACAAAACAAAAAAACAGACCCAAAACTATATCATGGTTCAAATATAGGAAAAGGCTATTTCTCACGTAAGGGACAGTACAAGTTGAAGTTTCCCTATAAAATAGGGCTTCAGAATGGAGTTTGGTATGCAACTAGCACTATGTGTTCTAGTTACTTAATTTCTCTGAGCTCCTAGAACTTTTCTCCTGTGTAATATTGGAATAATAATAGTGTTTCTGTAGGCTAAATGGCCGATCTATAGAAAATGCTTAGAAAAGTAGTAAGTACTCCATAAAAAGCAGCTGTCATTTTCACTATTATTATTAGTTCAGATTAGCTATTTGTGAAGTTCTGCCTGATACTGATGGCTACATCCACTCATGTCAGTTAAAGATGCAGAAATGTCTACTATATAAACTTCATTTCCCTAGGACAGTCACTCTTAAACATCAGTGTGCATCAGAATCACCTGGAGACTGTATTCAATTCCATATTGTACGGCCCAATCCAGAGAAATTCTGATTCTGCCTTAGTGAATCTGAGAGGGAGTCTGAGAATTTTCAGTTCTAACGAGTTCTCAGGTGATGCCAGTGGTCATCCCTCTGTCTGGGGGACACTTTAAGAAGAACTGCCACCCAGGGACAGAAGGCTGAAAAGCTTAATCCTGAAAAGGCTGGATGGTTGACAGATAGAAGGTACGGAGACTGGGTAAAAAAGGTGAAGGGATTAAGAAATACAAATTGACAGTTACAAATAGTTGGGAGCCCTGGCTGGTATAGCTCAGTGGATTGAGAGCAGGCCTGTAAACCAAATAGTCAGGAGGATGTAAAATACGGCACAGAGAATATAGTCAATAATATTGTAATAACCCTGTATGGATTCAGATAGGCATTAGACTTATTGGGAAATCACTTCATAAATTATATAAATGCCTAATCTCCATGTTATATACCTGAAACTAATATGCTATGGACTGTCAACCATCACTGAAAAAAATTCCTAAGGGTTGCACTCCAAAAAATACAAATAAAAAAAGGTTAATTAACACCCCCCCTTGACTTGCTTTGACCATATCTCATCAGGTTTGTCCCTGTAATATTCTGCTTTTCCTGTATTAACCCAGCTTTCCCTTTGTCCCTTTGCAAAGGGATCTATGGTATCAGTATATGTCTTCCCATCTTTTCTTCCCACTTAGGGAACTTGAGTTTTTACCAGAGAAAAGAAATTTGCCTCTCGGAGCCTTAGTTACATATTGAACAATATTCATTTATTCCCTATTGAACAATATTTATTTTTATTCTCTATGTTCTGCAAATCACAAACTTTATGAGCATATTACCCATATTGCAAAGGGATCATTTTAATATGAGATCTCATATTACATAGCATATGTTTGGCAACTTCCCCCAAACCCCACTACAAATGTGTTCATGGAATGCAAACCAAATCTTGATATTTGTTATGAAAATCAGCTATTGCAGTGAACACCAAAGTATGGATTTTGTACTCTCTATCCCTACTGCTTAAAGACAAAGTCTAAATTATTTATTCTCAGGTGGCAAAAATAACAGCTTGTTTGAATTTACTCAGAAGATCTGATTTTTTGCCAGCATGTTTTTGGAAAGGTTTAAGATTTGAAAATGTTTAGCAAGCATGCCTGGTCCAGTTAGACTCTTCTCAACACTCCTTTTTGTATTATAATATTGGGACAGCCCATCATTTCTGGCCTGTCCCTTGAATATATTTCAATCTGTACTTCATCCTTTGATACTCTTATAACCTATATTTATCATTCTTCACCACCTTCCTCATCTCCAACTTCCTATAAGACAACCTCTGCCTCACTTAAATTTACTTACTTATTTGTTGACAAATATAAAATGTACTTCAATAATATCAAGCTTGCACTTCCAATAGACTCAGCTGGTCCCTACCTCCTTTACCTTCATCAATAAAATGGGAATGATGATAAAATCCTCCAGGCCTTCCAGAAAAGATAGTGTCTGAGCAGATAATAGACATCTCTTTATCTCACTACAAATGCATAGAACTTTGAAATAAAATAATTTTTAGAAATAGTTGACCTCAAAAGAAGAAAAGAGGAAATTGTCTCAGAGAAAGTCATAAAAAATGCTAAGCTGAGGGAAATTCTCCATCACCCACAGGTATACCAGAATCAGATAGACACGTAGGGTCTAGACTACTACTCAGACAGAAGTTACAACCATAAGGTTTTGTGTCTGAACAGGTATTGCTACCTAAAGTTAAGAATGAAGAAAGGCTTTCATAATTTTTTAGTTGGGACCAGCAAATCTGCACCCACAGGCCCAGGGTTGCATTGAGGATGAGCCAGTCAATCTGGGCTCTGATTAGAATTAGAATCTTTAGCCTGTGCCAACAAATGGGCAAGGTGGCAAAAGTTAGACTACCAAAATGGTGAAGAAATGCTGAAGCAAAAACTGCCTTAAAATGGATCTATAATCAGCAAATCTTGTAGAACATTTTGAACTATCCCATCATGGTGCCCACATGACTCAAAGTGTATATGGAGAAACAGAGAGAAAGAGAAGTAAATCATGGAGGCAGAGAAAGAAGCCGAGAAGTCCTGTAGTCTGCTATCTGCAAGCTGGAGAACCAGGAAAGCCAGTGGTATAATTCCTGAGAACCAGGGGAGCCTAACATAAGACCCAACTTAAAACTGAAGGCTTGAGAAACAGAAGTGCTAATAATGTTCAAGGGCAGGACAGGGTGGATGTCCCATCAAGCAAAGAGAGCAAATCCACCCTCCTTTCCACTTTTTGTTCTACTCAGGCCCTAAATGGTTTAGAATACATCCACCTACACTGGCAATCTTCTTTATTCAGTCTACAGGTTCAAATGCTACCTCTTCCAAACCCTCTCAGACACATCCAGAGTCTTTTGCCATCTCTCTGGGCATCAGCTCAGTCAACATATAGAATTAGCTCAGTAACACATAAAATTGACCATAATATTTACTTGAAAATTTGCTAAGAGAGAGTGTAGATTTTATGTTGTATTCTTATCACAAAATAACAATAATAATGATAATTAATAATAATAATAGTAATAACAATAAATTAGGGCAGAAGGAACCTTTTGGGGAAGATACATGTGTTTATGGCATAGATTGTGGTGATGGCTTCATGGACATACAGTTATCTCCAAACTCTTCAAGTTGTATTCATTAAATTCACACAGCACAGTATATCAATCATTCCTCAATAAAGTGATTTTTTAAATGCATTACAGTTACTTCCTGAACAATCTAACAGCTGACAGTGCTTGAGAAAGTATTGTTTCAGTACTATGAGGTCAAACTTTGCAGAACTGGTAACTTTATTTTTAATAACAAAATTAAAATGTTGTAAAAATAAATAATACTCAGGTATAAAAATTGTAACTTATGGGCTGAAGTTAAGAAAATCTCCTGAAGAAACAATAGAAGGTGGTAAGAAGATTTGGATTTTGAAAAGGTATTCCAAATCTCCATCGGGATTCTGTGCTTAATTTTTTTTTTCACTTGTTTTACTGCATTTGCCCTCTGCCTCTCTAGCCTAACAAGTTTAGGTGTTAGGCTTTGCTTTCATTTTTTTTGCTACTTCTTCGTTACTTAGAATGGCCTCATTTAGCCAAAATATAGAATTCTTCTTTTCCTAAATCAATGTTTCTTGGTTGAGTCTTTCAGCATCAGCACTAACAGAGATAAGTATAAAAATGCCCTTCCCACTCTCATTTCCACCCCCATTTCCCATGGGGGAGGGAAACGAGGAGGACTGGGATGATGGGGAGGGATGGGGGAGGCAGAAAACTGTACTTGAAAAATAATTTTTTAGAATTATATCAAAAAATGACCTTCCCAAATATCTGAATTAGCGTCTGACATGGGCTCCAGAAATTTACATTGTCAACATACCTGAGTGGTCTATAGATACATTGTTTGATAAATGTCTCTACTCAATGGTCCTTAATATTTTTTCCTCTTAAAGAAACATTTCCTATCTCCTTCAAAATTACCCTAGCCACCAAGAGACTGTAAAGTTGGAGACAACTGGAATAGCCCCCATTTTCTCCACATTGACCAAGGATACCAACTCCAAGATTTATAAACACTGACACTCAAGAATAGAATCACTACTGAGGATGGCAACATAGACAGACATGGTTTACCTCTTCACACAACCACATCAAAATTACAACTGAAATATAGAACAACCATCACTCAGAACTGACAGAAATCAAGTTGAATGGAAGTCTTACAACTACAGAATTAAAGAAACCACATATATCCAAACTGATAGGAGGGGCACAGACCCAGAATGGGCTAGTCACTCACCCACACATAGTGGGTAAAAATTCAGGAGAGATATACTCTGAGTGAGGAGTTCTACCACCACACCCGGGCCCTCAGCCCAGGGTTCCAGTGCCAGGAGGATAAGTCCTCACAACTTCTGGCTGCAAAAAAAATCATCAGGGATTGAGTCAACGGTAGAAACTGCTGGAACCCCAAGCAGTCCCTCTTAAAGAACCGACACAGGAACTCACCTACTTAGACTCACTCCCTCTGAGCTCCAGCACTGGAGTAGCAGCTTGAAAGGCACCAGTGGTATACAGGAAGAAACTCAAGTGTCTGGCATCAAGGCAAGCACAAGCCATTGTCTCTTTTCTAAACACTCCCCTGACAGAGCCAGCAAGCTAGTGCCATATATGAGACTCCATCAACCAGCAAACACTGTTTGAACGACCTCGGAGATCCCCAGAGACTCCGCCCCACCCAATTTACAGGCCTGCCCAAACTGCTTTTCTGTAAGAATGGCTGGTCTTAGCTCATGCTTCACAACTTTCTAAATCCTATCAAATAAGAAACAGCTGGCTTTAGTGAGCCCCAGCCCAGCACTAGCTGCAGCCAGCCTAGATTCACAGATTGGCTTTGTCTAGAAATCTCTAAGCCCCAAACAAGTAGCATCCATCTCAGATTACTTAATAGCTCATCCTGCTTGAGGGTGGCCTTAAGCAAAACACAGGTGGGGGCTGCTCTTGGCCTGCACCATTCAGGAAACCCCAGGGCCAGCATACTCAGTGAATAGCTGGAGCACCATCACCCTGCCCCTCCACAGTGCATCCTCCAGGTAGGGTGGAGTTTGGTGGTAAGTGGTCACAGCCAATCCTTGCAGTTGACTGGCCTGGGTGAATCCGTCCCACTGATCTGCCAACAGCAACCAAGGCTCAATGACAAAAGGAGGGTATACTCAGCCCACATGAAGGGCGCACCTAGAGTACCCAGCTTGGGTGATAGAGAAGACTGTGCCACTGGACCCTACAGGACACCTACTACGTTAGGCCACACTACCAAGACACAGAGTCAAAGCAGCTCTACCTAATACACAGAAACAAACACAAGGTGGCTGCCAAAACAGACTCCAAAAGGAGTCAAAGAAACATGGCCCAAATGGAAGGACAGATAAAAAATTCAGAAAAATAGCCAAACAAAATAGAGATAAGCAATCTGTCAGATGGCAAAGTTAAAAACACTGGAACTTGGTGAGGACTTCAAGGAACTTAGTGAGGACCTCAACAGCATAAAAAAGATCCAAACAGAAACCAAGGATACACTAACTGAAATAAAGAACAATTTACTGGGAAACAACAGTAGAGTGGATGAAGCTGAGAATCAAATCAATGATTTGGAACATAAGGAAACAAAAAACAACCAATCATAACAATAAGAAGGAAAAAGATTTTAAAAAATGAGAATAGCATAAACAGCCTCTGGGACAACATCACAAGGTCCAACATTTGCATGATAAGAGGTGCCAGAAGAACAGAAAGAACAAGAAATTTGAAATCTATTTGGAAAACATAATGAAAGAAAACTTCTCCAATATTGCAAAGAAGATAGACATGCAAGTCCAGGAAGCACAGAGAGTTCCAAACAAGATGGATGAAAAGAGGCCCACTCCAAGACACATAATTAAAATGCCAAAGTTTAAAGATAAAGAGAGTATCTTAAAAGCAGAAAGAGAAAAGAGGTTAGTTACCCACAGGGGAGTTCCTATAAAACTGTCAGTTGATTTCTCTAAAGAGACTTTGCAGGCTAGGAGGGATTGGCAAGGAATATTCAAAGTCATGAAAAGCAGGGACCTACAGCCAAGATTGCTCTGCCCAGCAAAGCTATCACTTAGAATAGAAGGGCAGGTAAAGAGCTTCCCAAACAATAAAGAACTGAAGGAGTTCATCATCACCAATCCATTATTATATGAAATGTTAGAGAGACTTATTTAAGAAAACAAAGGAGATCAAAACTCTGAACAATAAAATGGCAAAAAATACAATTTTATCAACATTTGAATCTTAAAAAAAAAAAACAAACTAAGAAATCAAGAACAGAGACAGAATCAAGGATACAGAGAGTGTTTTGATGATTACCAGATGGGAGGGGGTGTGGAGGAAGAGGTGAAGAGGTGATGTGATTAAGAAGTACAACCATGGGGATATAAAGTACAGTAGAGGAAATGGAGTAGCCAAAGAAATTACACATATGACCCATGGACATGAACAATGGTGTGGGGACTGCCTGAGGGAGTGGGGGGTTCTGGGTGGAAGGGGAAGGGGGGGGAAATCAGGACAAGTATAATAGCATCATCAATAAAATATAATTTTAAAAGATAAGTCTAAAAAAGAATAGAATCACTACCAATTTATCCAGCTTTCCCAGACTGTAGAACATTCACCCAATCTCCAAAGAATCTGCAATAGCTAACTTTAGGCTTTCCTTCCCAGATCTCATTGATTCTATTAAAATGGCCCATTCTTCCATGAGATTCAAGAGAAGTACCCCAAAAAGATCCTGCATGTGTATCTGGCAAGGACAGTGTTATTACTCTGACTAATCTCTCTCTAAATGCTTAGGCTTGGGATGTTATTTATAGTGAAAAAAAAATGCAATTGGTAACGTGGGTGATCATGGATTTTTTTCAAATACCAAATCTGTTAAAGCCAGTTTGTACTTCAAGGCTCATACAGGCATTTGATTAGGTTTCCTCCATTTGTTTGTCCACAATGGGACACATTTCATCACGCTCATAAGACAGAACAAAACTCTCTGTGGCCTTTCCCAATCAGGAACATGAAAGAACAGAACTGCTGTAGAAGCAAAAGCCCTGCTGTGCACAATGAAACTATAAAATTGCAATTTCCTCTAGATACTCCACCTGCCACTGCATCACCCAGGCCTGCTCACTCTCTCTTCCCTGACCCCTCCTGCCCTTGCCCATGAGTATATCCACCCACTCCAACCTCCTGTTTGCATCTATAAAGTTGTAATAATGATAATTACATGTACACTCCAGAGAGAAACCAGGAAAAACTAGCCACAGCATTTGTACTGGACTCAACCCACACAGTCTCTTTTTATTCCCACACTGTGCAAACATGATGTTCTTTAGAGAATAAAGCAGAATTCAATTTAGCAAAGTTATGTAAGACACTGAGAGTATACACGACACAGGCTGGTGGGCAAATGGGCAGATTCTGAGAGAAACTTGAACTTAGCGTAGGCTGATTAAATCTTTTTAACTCTCAGTTTCTTCATCTTTAAAATGGGGGTGTTTGCAGTGTAATACAAATGTGGGATTATGTGCTAACTGGAAAGCACTGCTGTGTGTTATACATTAAGGAGCTGGGTAGCACCTTCAAGGAACTTGTCATTGAATAGCTTCCATAGTGGTGAGGCAGCATGAGAAGGTAGAATATACCTTCTTGAGATGCCATAACAAAAATCATAATATCAAAATATCATGGGTGACTTAAGTCAAATACATTTATTTTCTCACTTCTGGAGTCTAGACCTCAAGATTAGGGTTCCAATATTGCTGCTTTCTGGTGAGAGCTTTCTCCCTGGCTCACACATGCCTTCTCACTGTGTCCCACAAAGTGGAGAAAGGGGCTGTGGGACCTCTCTGGTGTCTCTTCATATAAGAGACTAATGCCATCAGAAGCTCCACCCTCATGAGCTCATCTATACCTAATTATCTCCCAAAGATGCCATCTTCGAAAACCATCACATTAGGAGCAAGGACTTCGGCATGTGAATTTTGGAATAATGCATTCATCCTTGAACAGAACACCACCAAGGTCTATGTTCCATTTGACCCTAACATTCACACCTGTGCTACTTTTAAATTGAAACTGGAAGTGACGTTTCTCAGAACCGCCCATTAGACAAATCTAAAAACCATTCTTAAATCATATTCCCTTTGCAGTATTGTATAACAATCCTAGACTTAGGAGTATGCGCCCTTAATGTCTATACTAGAAAGGGGCTGATGAGATGCATGTTCCTTCACTATGGATTCAGGGGAAACAATAAGAGGGGGTCATGTATCCTACTATTGTAGAATGACCAGCTTACACTGGAGAAAAATCCTGTGAAGGTAAAGTTAGTTCTTGTCGTTTCAATTCATATAATCCCATTATAGTGTAGAGGCTATCAGCCCTGAAACCACAGAGCTTTTGCATCTCGCCAGAAGAGTCTCATGTAAGGTGCTACATGATGAACTGTATCCCCCCCAAAAAATATATGTGGAAGTCCTGCCCCCTAGTATCAAAAAATGTAGCCTGTCTTGGAAATAATTAGTTAAGGTAATGTCACACTGGAAGAAAGTGAGACCCTAATTCAATATGACTGGTGTCCTTCTAGACAATGGTCATGTGAAGTCAGAGACACACAGGGAGAACACCATGTGAGACAGACATTGTTGGGATGTATCTCTCAGCCAAGAAACACCAAAGATTGCCAGCAAGTGACCAGAAGCAGGAAAAGGCAAAGAAAGACTTCCTTAGAGGTTTCAGAGGGAGTGTGTCCCTGCCAATATCTTGATCTTAGATTTCGAGACCCCAGAACAATGAACCAATAAATTTCTGTTCTTTTAAGCCAGTCAGTACACACTAGGAAATCAATACAGAAGGAAACAGGTCTGTGGCTAAAAGCAAGCAAAAGGTTCTCTGCCTTCCACTGGGCAATAAATCTAGATTAAGACAGTCAAAAATAACTTCTTTCTTTCCTTTAGAATGTCCTGGGTAAGAGCAATATTGAAGAAAATGAGATAAGGCTCGGAATTCTTCCGGTGTGCTCGGGGGGTTTGTTGTGTAGGAAGGACAGTTTCCAGGAGATGAGACAGACAAATCTCAGTCCAGAAATGTTAATCACTGGCACAGGTGTCTTCCAACTCTGAGATTCTCCGATTCTCAGAAGCTGCTTATACTTGCCTCTGATGTGGTACAATGTTCTGACTGTGTGGTAATGTTTCAGGCAGTACTGCTGGCAACTGCAAGTTTGTAGAAGGTGCAGAGAATATGAAGTTCCTTCTGATTTAGCTACACAGAGCATCAGGGCTTACATCCCAGCAAGCTACTGTCTTCTGAATGTTCCCCCCTCAGCCTGGAGACACCTAATATCCTTTATTCCAACACCAGGTAATGCCTCTTGTGAAGAAAATGACCTGGGAAGTCAGTGAAATGAGCCCCTCTCCTTGGTTCTGGCTGATGTTCCCGTTACCCTACTTGTTGGTTTCCTAATGTTTCCATTCTCGGTAATTCCCCAGACCCCTTCCCTGACACCGCAGATTGGCTTTGGACTTTCCTCCTCCTCTTGCTTGTTTGGCAGATCCATTGCTTTCTCTCTGCTGCGGGCACTTGACAATTCAGCTGGAGCTACTTGCTCAGTCTACTTTTCCCACGACTCACTCCCTACCTCCCCAGCACTACCAGTTTAATCTCTCGCCTGCTGCTCCTGCTGCTCAGATGGTTCTTAGTGTTCACTTTCTGGCTCCTGATGTTGTGTCCTGCAGATCCTCTTACTCATTTGTTTATGCCAACCCTGAAAAAGCATCCACATTCTTGAAAAATTGGTAGTGGTTAACTCTTCAGAAGAAGAATAGTCGATTTCTGGTTGGGATGCACAGGGGTTTAGTTATTGCAAATACTCACCTTGTCACTACAACACCTATCTGCAAAATTGGAAATAAGGACAAACAAAGAATAACTTCTTTCGCTCATAGGATGGGAAAAAAGGGCATGCTATTCTTAACTGAACTGTACATATCCTGGACCAGCTCCAGAGAAAGGTGAATGTCTCCTGAACGGTAAAAACATTTCAAAGAGGGCTAAAGAGCTGGCTAGTGCTAAAAAATATATCATTTATTTATTTCTCCCCACCTGTCTGCTACACTGCCATAACAACCTACTGGAGAGGCTTTAATAGGATGTCTTAGAATTACAGCAAAATGTCAACCCATACATTGATTTCCATAGGCTAAATGTTTGCCTCCTGCCAAAATTCATATGTTGAAGCCCTAATCCCAAAGTGGTGATAGTAGGAGGTGGGGCCTTGAGAAGTTAATTAGGTTTGGATGAAACCCTGAAGGTACAGCCCCTATGATGGGATGAGTGTTCTTATAAGAAAATGGAGACACAAGAGTGTGTTCTCCATCTCTCCCACCCTACTTCTTTCCTTCTCCCGAGTCCCCAAGTAAGGATGCAGCAAAAAGACAGTCATCTGTAAGCCAAGAAGAGAGGTCTCACCAGAACCAGACTATGTCCACACCCTGATCCAACAGTATTTGCTTATTGCATTCCAAGCTAAGACACTGATACATGCTAAGACCTTTACATGCAGTCATTTTTCTAAAACAAAATTTCATCTAAGAAGCAGAGTAAAGAGAGAATGGAACAGATAACCAACAAGTTCGTATGGGTGCTGGGACTGACAAACCCTACAATAAAGCCACGGGTTGACGAACTGATGCTATCTATGATCAAGAAACCTCTCTTTGTCCTATCTGATCAGGGGAGCACTGAGAACGCAGGGAAGGCTGGGAAAACAGATGCCACGGAGACAACGAGAGCATCACAGTTTTGCCTGGGGAGGTCTTTTTGTGTTGTTTTGCACAACTTACTCCCCTGTGCCAGAATAAATTGAATGAAGACAGGTGTTTTATAGTCTAGGGGCTGGATGAGGGCAGCCGGGCTTACACACGCAAGGACTCCTGAGCATTTGATATGTGGCTATAAATCCAACCCACTCTTGAGATTAAGAGTGAGCATCTAGAAAATATGCAACTTCAAAAAGAAGGTGTGGATTTAAAATGTTTTTCATCATATTCTATTCTGGCTCATAACTTTATTCTTTGTCTGAAAGTAGTAATTTTTTTCCAAAAGTTTAAGAATAAAAAGTACTGTTATAAACTGTCCACTTGTCTAATTCAATCTATTTGGTTACATAGCTGGATATCTGTTTTGTAGCATTTATCACTTTAATAGAAAAGGCCTGAAGGGGGAAAACAGATCACTTGCTAGGATTTATTTTATTTATTGTAAAAGGTTCTAGCCCCTCAGTCCCCAAAATTGTCTCTTTAGCTCATTCTCCTAAGTCATATTTAATTTACTTCAGAAGTGATACATATTTTGTGTCACATAATCTATTCAGCAGAGGTGGGTTGTTTTATTACCCGGAACTATTTTCTTCTGTGATATATACTCACTCGCAAAATCTGAAGGACTTCTCTGGTTGTATTGTGTTTCTTGTGAAAAGTTTTCATTCATAACACATCTCTTAAAAATCAAATATGCTTTAGGTATTCACTTTTCAAAGAATTACTATTTATATATAAACAATTATAAATATAAAAGTGAAAATCATAGGTTTCGTGACTTTTATTTATAAAAATAGTCCATAAGTTCCCAAGATTATGATATGAATTTTTCTTGCATACTTTGTGATAGGTATTACACAGTTGAAGAAACTGAGGCTGTGGTTGGCACGTGATTGAAGATTATGCTGGCAATTGGGTTACAATCTATGTTTTCCTATTTTCTGTCTGCCTTTTCGAATCTTGGACTTGGGTCCAAGGCTGTGGTGGTCTTCTCCAGTGGTTAGCAAACCCTAGTCCATGAATAAATGTGTGTAGATTGATGATGGAGTTAGTTTGATCTGAGAAGTTGTTATCTTATAGATGGACCAGGTCACTGGAAGATACTTAGAATCTAATTTCAGGTCTTTGTAATTTCTATAAAAGATCTGTGCCCAGTCATAGAAGAAGAATCTAAAAATAGTCCAGCATTTAATTAATCAAGGAAAGAGTGGTTAAAGGAAGTTACCAGCAAATTCTCTGAGATGTTGCAGACTCAAATCAGAGGAAAAATAGTAACCAATTGAATTTGAAAAGTTTAGACTAAGAATTGCTGTTATAAAAACAACTAGGAGCAAGCTTCCATGTTCTGAAAGTGATTCAAGATGAAGCAGTTCTATCTAGCATCTAGGCAAGAAAACTTTGGGTCTATGAGCTGTACCAGTCCTGTGGGACTGGAAAGCTACCTTATTGGGAATAGTCAAGCTATTTTCTTGATGAGAAAGTGTCTTTTACCTCTGGCAATGCTTAGAATTAGGTATATAGATGATCAAATTTACTTTGTACTTAGCAAAAAATTAAAGGATGGAAGAATTTAAGCATACTTTAAAAGGTTTAAAAGAATTTAATAGACTAAGTTTAAAATGAGCCTGATTATTTAAATAAGTTTTTTCATTTGCATTGAACTGATTGAAAATTATCACCCCATATAGTGATCCTTAAAGTTTGCTAGATTTATAAATAGTACAATCACATTTGTACATTACATTAAAAGGATTAAGGAAAACTTTATTTTAAATTACTACTTTAAAACTGAATTTTTTAAACTATTATTTTTTAACTAAATTACTTCAAAATTATTACTTTATAAACTGAAGCCATTCCACCCCCCCACCTCCACCCCAATCAGCTCCAGGAAAAAATAAAAACTTGCAGGTACAAAACATCCCATTCAGGAAAATACCTGCTGATTCTGTTTTCAGCAGATAACCAGTTACCCCAGGCCAACTGTCTAAAGCCAAAGGAGGGGATCAAGGTGGAAAGTGGGGGTGCCTGGGGGTGGGGAGGAGTGCCAGGGAGAAAATGGAGACAACTGTACTTGAACAACAATTTTTAAAAAGTGAATAAAAAGAAAGAGATTTCAGATGGTCAGTGAGATTCAGGAAAACATGATGGGCAACTGGGAGAACTGTGTGAGGTCCCAAGGTGCCTACTTTGAAGGGGACTGAGGTATTGTTACCGAACAAGAGGTCCGAGGGAGGGGGCAAAATATCTGGCCCACCCAGGGATGCCAAAAACTGTTACACAACAGGGGACCCTCCCAAAAACAAAATACTAATGTCTACTGGGCTCTTCTGTCCGCCGCCAATTGGAAAGACATCTCTCAATGCCAGAGATTTACGAAAAGGAAACAAAATGTTTATTTAATGCTATTCAGGCCTAATACCTCCACTAAAATAGCAAAGTCCTTTAGGGTATACACCTACACCCACACAGCGCTCCCTTCTCCCACTGTCTCAACTCCGGGTACCGTAAATCAGGAAAAGAGCACACGTCTGTGTTGCAGGCTGCTGGCACCGTCAGCTGTGTCACTGTGCAGGCAGGATCTCTCTCTAGTTAATCCAAAGTACTGTGGTACCCTCTCATGGTCCACTGGCAAGAGTTCTTTGTACCCAGTTCCAGTCAAAGTCTCTCTTGCTTTCCAGGCCACGCGGCCAAAGGGGGCACCCCAAAGCCGCGTGGGCCTCTTCTACCAAAGCTGCAGGGGTTTGCACTCCACCAAAAGCATGTGGCTTTCTTCTTCACCTGGCTGCAGGGATCTCCATTCTGGCAAAGCTGCGTGGTTTTCCATTTCACCTGGGAAAGAGGGGGTCTGCACTCTGCCAAAGCCATGTGGCTCCCTCTTTCACCTCACCAAGAGGGGGTCCTCACTCTGCTGAAACCGCGTGGCTCTCTCCCACATGACTGCAGGGGTCCTCATTCTGCCCCAAACCGAGTGGCCCTCTCCTCACCTGGGCAGTTATCCCCTCATGTCCTGGAGCCCATCTTTTCCAAGCTCTCACACCGGTGCTTTCCTCAGGGGTACAGCCCCTAGTTACATCCTGAGTCCCAGCTACTCCCTTCTCCCTGGCTCCAAACTTGGCCACAGCTATTTAACATATCTATGAAACCAGTTAAAGGTTATAGATATGTTAAATAATCATTCCAGAGGTTAGCTGCAAAACTATTGCTATGCAAAACAGCTCTCAATGGCTCTGCTCCACTTCCTTCTGCTGGGGGGGGGGGGAGGTTGAGGACATCTTATATGTCTCTCCAATATTCCTATACACTTTGAATTCTGGGCACCATTCCAAATCTTTTTTGGGGGCCCCCTGGCTGCACCCTGTATCAGTGTCATTGTCTTGTGTACGATGTTTCTTGTATCTTGCATCTGCTTCAATAAATATCTCTATTTTTCATTAAAAATACATAAATAAATAAAGGGCTCAACAGTAGGCAGTCCAGTCTCTCTGCCCCTTTTTGTCCTCTTGGTAAAAAGACACAGGACAGAGCTGCTGTGCCTTGACTTCTCTTGAGTTCAAAGATAATGCTGAACTGACCAAAAGCAGCTGAGAGGGAGATCAATAAGGTTGGACATTTCCACTGTGAAGGACAAAATGCACCAGGCAATTAAGATGATTTTATTCAGGCTCTTGAATTAGGGAGAACATATTCATTAATATCTCAGAAGAGAGAGAAAACAAGGGACTCTTTGAGGCCAGGGGTGCAGGTGGGTCTTACTTGAAATATACCACTCCTGGGTGGTCTCTGTGGCTAGCCAATCAGTTTTCTCAAAACGGAGAAGGGGCTGGGGGGTGGGGGGTGTATTTTCCAACTATCCTTGGGACTCAAACAAAAGACCAGGACTCAAATAAAAGTCATCATAAATACACTTACATAAAATCAGATTTCCAATAATGATTGTGACTTCAAAATTTTTCTTAAAAACAGTGTTCTAGAATAAGCTGAACATTTATCTGGTTTTGCTTTTCTTTCTTCCTTCCCTCCCTCCTTCCTTTTTTCCTTTTAATTTCTTTACTATGAAATTGTGTCAATTTGAAATACTCTTGGCAAAAAAGCACAAAACTTTATGTAAACTTACTGCATTCAAAATTAATGATGTATGTCCTGTCTTAAAAAATACTGTTCTTTATTCTGAGATTGTATCCTCTCTACTTTTTCCTTATTTAAACTTCCTGCCATTTAGAAAATGATGGCGATACAGATACATTTTTATAAATGTCATTCTTTCTAAAATAAAAAGTTAATAACCATATATTTGTACTCCTAATTTTTGTTAATCAATTTAGTCATTAAAATCCAAAAATACAGGAGATATTTTTGTGTAAAGTAATGCAGTTGGAGGAGTAACACAACCTTACAATCTTCTCTCCAAGATCCTCTCTACGGCACTCTTTTATCATGCAAATATTCCAGGAGAATTAACATGTTTTATTAATATCTAAAGTTTTCTTATCAGCTTCCAACTGGATGACCTAGGGCATTGAAAAAAAACAGATTAGAATATTTTGGAGGGTAAAGGGAGAAAAAGAAAAAGGTCACCTTATAAGGAGGTGGAAGAGTGCTCAGCATATACCTGACATGCATTACAATTTTACCAAAGGCCACGTTTAGGCCCTGCTTGGTAGTTTAGCCTTTTCCATTTTTTATTTTCATCTGCACAAAAAAAAAAAAATACACTTATTCAAACTTATTATCCTTTATTTTAACTATAGAAAATCAGTTACAGGGGCAAAAGTGGAAGAATCCAGTCCAGGAAAATCAGTTAAGACAGAAAAGTCAGAGCAGGGCTTCCATCATCAACAACACAGACCAAATTAGAGGTGGCCAGAATCTGGTAGAAAAAACACCTACTTGGGGGATGGGCAGGCAAGCATGATGAATCCCACCTGCAGCCATATTTGTCTGAGTGGTGACAAATAGTTAATGTCAAGAATATCCATGGTAAGCAACAAGTGTAAGTACAAGTCAGTGTTGGGTCAATGAAACGCAAAAAATATCGAGAGAGAAAAAAAACACAAGAAATGCACACATGTAAACTTCAATGAAAAAGAAACCCAGTTAACTGTAGCACATGGCCCAGTCAAAATAAGACTAATAATGTACAATAACGCAGAATAATGTAGTTGGCTTAATATAGAACCTGTCAGTTTAAGAGTACCTATGTTTTCCCACTGGGAGCCAAGTGATTTCTATAACACAGAGTGGGCTACGGCTTTAAGATGTGGGCCAAAAAAGGGGACACGTACTAAACCCGACAAGCCCAGGGGAGCCCTGCATATCGGCTTTACAAACTCAGAGACTAAAAGTAACCACACAGGATGGTCTAAAATTAAAACTTCTTAACTGGCTAGTCAGGTCCTGGGCTGGTTTCTTCCTTGGCAAAAGTCAATTTTACCTTAAGGGAGCCTGTCCCTTATCTTTTTGCATTTGAGATAACGCCTGAGTAATCCCTTTTTCTAGACCCTTAGGGTATAATTTCCCAGTGGAGCCCAAGACCTTGGGATCACTTCATTGTTATTATTATGTTAATTGTTAAGTATTAACTACCCTATACCTGCCTTTGTAAAAGAAGTATCTGTCAATTCCTTCAATTTTTTTTTTTTAGTTCCAGAGATTTCCTTTGTTTGCTTTCTCCAACCTCCCTAATCTATCACCAATGGATTCTGCGTAACCCTCTTAGATCTTCCCCTTTGACTCTGATGTTTAAAATAAGTGATAAAACTTCCATTCTTGAGATTTTTGCTTCCCAGCAACTGCCATCAGTTTGACTCAAATAAACTCATAAAAATTCTTATAGGTTTGGACGTTTCTTATGTTGACAAAGAAAAGATAACTCAAGGTACAAAGAGTAGACATTATAACAGAAGTGAACAATGGTTTCAAAATTGAGATCACATTGCAGTTTATTTCAGTACTAAGAACAAAGATGAAACACAATTACTGGGAAAGCTTTGAGGACCATTAATCAAGATACAAGATTGCTACATCCTACCCAAGTTGTAAATTCTTTATACATTTCCTAGCCACAAAAAGAACTGACTTCAAAATGTAGGAAACTTCGACCCCAGGGTGGAGAAGAGGAAAGATCTTAACAGCACCGGGAAATGTTACATATTGCAACACTTCCATGGAATCTCCCAGGTCATGACCTATGCTAGGAGAAAAAAACGTAATAAAAATATAATTTGGGGGAGATATTCTAATTCCTAATTATATTGATCAGATGGCCACTCTAGATCAAAGAGTATGTTTGTGTCCACCATTGAGAGCCAAAATGTTTCTATAAAAAAACTTTTCTATAAAAATATTCAAGAGAAAAATAATAGAGTTGTCTATGATTAAGTATATAGTCTTTCCCCTAGAAAGTACCTCTTAAAGAAGTTCTTTCCAGTGTGAAATATTTCCTCTTAGCTTAACCTCTGAAAGATAATATAACTTTAAGCTGATTGAACTGAGTAGGCCCCAGAAGCGCTATCTATCCCCCTAAAATAAATAATAAATAATAAATAAATAAAAATCCCCCTTCACTGATGTCATTAATTTAACACACAAGATTGGTCTTTCAAAATATTATATGATATGCTACGTGCAGCAAAACATAAGAAAAATTTCATTAAGAATTACCTTCTCCTCTCCTTAACAGTCCAAAACATTTGACTTACTTGATATTGTAGAAGAAAAATTGGTAGAAGAAAGAATGGAGGGAAAATGATATTTATTGACTGGCTGCTCCATAATAGGCAGGATGTTAAATCACTTCTACTTAATTTATTCCTCCTATCTCATTTATATTTCATTTATTCCCTTATGAATGATCTCATTTATTCCTCATTGGCCATTTCTACATGTATCTTCTCACGTAGAAGATACATGAGAAGGGGGTCAGGTGTTTTTGTTCAAATTTTATAGCAATAAAAATTATGGCTCAGGAATATTAGATAAGATGTCAAAAATCACAGTGGATGAGTCCCAGAGAGAAAAGATCAACCTAGACCTGCTGGGCCTCAAAACCTGTGTTCCTCTAACATTTGGCTGTGTTTTAGGCACTTGTACATTATGGCCAGTGTGAACTTGAGGTACTTTTCTGTATTACCTCGTAGTTAATATCGGGAAAGCCAATGGAAAACACTATAACAGAAACAGACTTAATTTTCAGTGCTCTCCCAATTCCATCTTTCTTACCTTCCCCAGTTCAAACAACTCTCCTTCCACAAAGCATTCCTGAATTTTGCTGCCTGGCTCCACCCACGCCTCTCCTCTACAGTATATGTACATCTGTCTGAAGACAGGTGTATTAGTTAGGACTAAGTTTGGCTGTTTATAACAAAAAGTCCCAGTGGTATGCTTAAATGACAGAGAAGTTTCTTTAAATTTCATATGAAAGTTCAGAGGTAGGCTTTCAGGACTGTTACAAGCCTACCCACATGCCAAACTTTTTCTATAGCTCTTTTCTACTATCCTTAGTACATACATTTCATCCTTAAATATGCCACATGGTTCAGGTTCCACATGCCAGCTGGAGCTCAGATTATCATGTCCATATTCCACCCCCCCAAAAAAAGTGTACAACTTTTAAAAAGGAGTATTCCCAGAAACCCCATGAGAAACCTTTTGCTTATACCACAGGCTGCTATAGCAGATCACCATACATTCCGTGTCTTCAAACAACAGAAATTTATTTTCTCACAGTTCTGGGGCTAGAAGTCTGAAATCAAGACATTGTTGGCAGGGCCATGCTCCCTCGGAGATGCTGGGTAGAATCCTTTCTGCCTCTTTCTAGCTTTTGGTGGTGACTGTCAGTTCTTGGTGCTCTTTAACTTGTACCTACATCACTCCTGTCTCTGTCCCTGTTGTCACGTGGCATTCCCCCTTTGCTTGTCTGTCTTCACCAGGCATTTTCTTCCATGCCTCTGTGCCTCATCTCCTCTTCTAACAAGGACGCCTGCCATTGAACTGTGCCCCCTACCATCATCTCCAGGGTGCACCCATCTTAATTTATTCCATCTGCAGAGACCCTCATCCAAATAAAGTTACACTCTCGAGCACTAGGGCTTAGGAACTCAACATATGTTTCTGTAGGGCACAATGCAACTCATAACAACCTCATCAGACAGGACTTAGTCACAGAGCCACAGTGACATCCAAGGCCAAAGGGAAATGTCACCTGAGTTAAATACATTGTTATCCCAAAATAAAAATGATATTGTTATTAAGGAAGGCTATTGGTTTTCTTCTTAACAATTAGCATTGGTCATTGCATACAATACAATGCACGGCACATAACAGACCCTCCCTAAATATTTTTGAAGGGACAGCATTTTTGGAATGGGTATTCCAGAATTGTGTTGATGAGAAGAAAGTCCACATTAACAGGACAAAATGTATAAAGTACATTAAACGGTAAAGTCTCACCTAAAACTGAAAACTACAGCCTTATCCATAGAACGTATTGTTTACAGTCCTTGGAAGCATCTTAACAATCTAGAATGAAGAGCTTTTCAAAAATTCTCAACTGATTTGCTCACAAGATGGCAACACCATAAGCCATGGGCAAGGCTGCAGGGGCTTTCTGGCCACATTCTACCGGCAGCTTTTAACGACTAGTCACGGTTGAGCCTGTGCCTGGTGGGGTCACAAGGCCTGAGAACAAAACACGCACAGAGGAGGCCCAGGAGCCAAACCCAGCTTGCCGAGATCCTCAGTGCAAGCCTTTTCCCAGCCTTTAAACATGGACATATGTATTTATATTCAACTTTCTTAAAACCTGGAAATCTGGTGGCATTGAGCACGTATAACCAGGTAACAATTATTGGCTGAATCTGAGTAGGGCTGTCACCTCAGGTGGGACAAGCACTCCGATTTTTCCAAGGGCCCCTCTTCACGAGTGCTTTTTTTTTTACTGATGTCTCAAGGCATTTGAGTTTTTCATTCCTTGTCTAAAGTAAGCTAGAAAACCTAATGTAGATAACTGCTTATAAATTAAAATATTAGTATTCTCTAGAAAATAATAAAAATCACTGTAGGTATGGATGTATAACATGGGAAAATAAATTGATATCTCTAAGTTGTACAGCATAAGGCTTCTCAGGCCTCTTTCTTCCTCCTGTTGACAGGAGAAAGATAGGTTTTTCTTTTCGTTTTATGCTTTTGATGTTATGAACTAGTAAGCCTGTAACAGAATGATCAGGACAGATCACTGAGAGAAGGCAGGGGGCAGGGAGAAAAACCCTGAGATGCAACTAAAGATTAAAAGTGGCTTGCTCTCCCTGTGAAGGGAGGGGCCAACAGAGGAGGAAATTGCCTTAGGCAGCCCACAGAACACAGGAGAGCTTGTTCAGAGCAAGTGTGACTGGGGACTTTGCTCCTTTGCTTTATTTGGTGGCCAGAAGAGGGGCAAAGGCAAATGTGGCTGACATTGGCCCTCATTAGTTCAAAAGCTGGACACTCCCAGTGACTTCCAGAACACATGGAATTCTGCGAGAGGACCTGTACACACTGGAGTGCAAAAGCTCACTCTCTTGCTTCCTTAGCTTCTTGGCTTCTTCTTGGGCTTTGGCTTTGCCCTGCCCCGAGCAGAGCACTCATGGGACCGGCACATGCTGGGTCCACCTGAGGCTTAGGTCCCACACAGTTGGAAACCAGTTCCCTGGAGGCACTGACCCACACTGAGATTTGTGCCTTGCCAGGCTCCAGTCTTTAGGGTGCTGCAACCCAGTGCAGCATGGCAGCTGAGTCCTGGGCTGCTTCTACTCTCTCACCCTGAGAGCAGTACATGGAGAATGGGAGTAGCCCATGGAGACATGAACTGGGAAGTTCCCTGTGAATGGAACTTCCCCTGCACGACCACCTAGAGCGATCTGGCAGCTCGACCCAGGCCCTGAGAGGGAGAATGAGAGCTGCCACCAGATGACAGTGACTCTGAAACCCACTAGTGTGTAACCCAGAGAATGTGGAGGCCTATTTGCATGGCTGGTTTAAGCTCCAAAAGGACATATAAGCAATAATGGGGAACTTCTGGGCATAACTTTGGCTTATAATTTTTGGGGGAGCAAGGAAGATTCTGTGTGTTGCAGGAGAGAAGGGTTCAGAGCAGGAACTCTCCCATCTCCCCCGAACTGGGGACTCTAGTAATAAAAACCTATTTCCTTCCACAGAAGTCTTTGTGTTGTGTGCATACAGGTGACAAGGATCCAGACCCCATGCTACCTGGTTACAAGCTGATTTAAAGGAAATGAATAAAGAGAAAACTAATGTGTTGGTCCTTTAAAAAATGTGGATATATCTATTAACCAAATCTCTGAAAAAAAAAGTTATTGAACATATTCTATGCATTAATAATAGTGTTGAATTTTAGCAGAAAAAATAAAGAACCAAATCCCTGCCCACATACATCTTCTTATCTAGTGTTTTTGTTTAGGGAAAAGGGGATGAGAAGAGAATAACAAACAAATAATTTAAAACATGATAGTTCAATTGCAATGAATGGCTCATGAGAAGTAAAGCAAGAAAATGAAAACCTGAATCAATACAATTTTTAAAAGATAGTTAGGGAAGTATCACTTTGAAGATAAGACTTTTAAGAGGTGAGAAAACAAATCATGCAATATCTTAGAACTTTTAAAGCACAGGGTAAACCAAGGGCAAAAACGTGAATGATGGGAGCATGGCTGGCTTGTTCAGGGATGGAAAAGATAGCAGTGTCTGGGTGCACGAGCAAGAGGGAAGGTAGAAGGAGGTGAGGCCAGGGAAGATGTTGGAGGGTGAGTCACGTAGGCTGTTACACATCATTTCAAGTAGCGAGGCTCCACTCTGAGGGGAATAGAAGCAAAGCAATAATTAGAGCAGAGATATGATATCACCTGATATTGTATTTTAAAGACATTATTTTGGTTGCTGTGTTGAGTTAGACTGTAGAAGGGGAAGGGAAGAAAGAAAAATATTACTTAAGGAGACTATCCAGGCAATAGAGAATTTGGGCTTGGACCAAAACAAAAGCAATGGGAATGGTGAAGAATCCTCGGATTTGGAATATATTCTAAGGTAGGATTTGCTAGTAGATTGTTGGTGGTGTTGACTCCATTGTTGACTCCAAGTCTTTCTGGCCTAAGAAACTGAAGGATAAAGTCACCATTTACTAAGGTGGAGAGAGCTGAAAGAATTCCATTGTGGGGTTGGAGGGCAGGGAGTTATATTAAGAGTTTAGTTTATGACACTTTAAGTTCCAGATACTTATTAGGTATTCAAATGGGCCAAAGATAAATTTTGGGATTCTACTGTACAAATTTTAAAACCATGTCACTGGGTGATATTAACAAGAGAATGTGTGGGAAAGAGAAGTAGAGTTCTGAGGATGGACTCTGATATTTGTAGTTTGAGAAGCTCTGTAAGAATAAACTTAGGATGGGTTAGGTATAAAGTCAGAAGAGTGCTATACCGGGAAGTTAGTATAGATGTATTTTGAGAAGGAAAGTTGGCAATTGGATCAAATGCAGCCCATCGGTCAAGAAAGATCAAGATTTAGAACTGATTATAGGGAGTAACAAGGGAATGAGAATTTGGTGACTGGAAAGAGCACTGTTGGTGGAGTAAGGTCAGAGTAAATCAAAACCCTGACCGAGACATAGTCCAGAGAGAAGCTGGACATCATCAGAAGCAGCAGGTAGAGACACTGATTTCAACTATTATGCTGTAGAAAGTGACAACAAAATGATAAGAGACTAGAAGAAAATGAGAAATCTGGGGGGATTTGTGTTTTGATTTTGTTAGCTAGAAGATAGAAGAAATTACAAATATTTATAGCCTTATTAGTATGATCTAGTAAAAAAGGAAAAATATTTGAATTAGGAAGGAAATGTCTAGACTGACATTTTAAGCAGGTGAACAGAGAGTAGCTGGGTGCACGAGGGGATGATTAGCATTTTACTGGGGGCACGGTCCATGCACCAGTGATGGAAAGCATAATGCATGGGTATAAATGCAGGTTGATAGACAGATGTGGTGGTAAGAGACTTCAGACATTGTTCTCTGATTTGTATTATTTTCTCAGTGTATTACAGCAAAATAATAAGCTAAGGATTGAAGATGGAAATTTGGAAGTTTGGAAAACAGGGAAATGTAAAAAAAATGGCCTAGCAGAGTAAGAATGAACTAGGAAAGCAGAGGAGGAGGGCTCAGCAGCACTGAGGGTTCATTCAAGGTTAGATGTCATGAATATAAAGTGAGACCCATCAGCCTGGGTTTTTATGTTGTACCATCTGCATTTGCTGCCCAGGTGCATGAACAACATAGGTGAAGAGAAGTATTTAACCAGTTTTGAAATTTTTCCAGGCAAATATGATAAAGTGAGATGGGTAAGGAAGTGGAGAATATGTTTAAAGGAGAGATTTAAAGCCCAATAATAGAATCTAACTTGGGTAAAGCATTCAGAGACATAAGCATGCCCTAAAGGGGGTAAAAAAGAAGTCACAGAGTATGCCAATCAACTTGAAGAGCTGTCGAATTGGGAGTACTAGAAAAATGGAGATGGAAAGATGTGAATATGTGCTTGGAAAGTAGGATGCTTGAAATTGAGGCTACAAAGATGTTACTTTTTGGCAATGATGTCATTTAGGGTATGGCCATAGGAATGAATGGCTGGAGAAGGGTGAAGGATGAGATCATTGGAGGGGAGGTGGACAAAGAAGTTTGAGCCCAGGTTAATAAAAGGATCATCTAAATGCATATTGAAATCACCAAAGACCATAATTGAGTAATGTTGCAGAACTTTTGAGTTAACAAAGAGCTAAAATCTTTTAGGAATAAAGGGTATGATTTCGGGATCAGTGAATGACTAAAAAAAAATGGGTAGTTTGTGTTAAGTGTTGATCACATAATACTCAAGACAGTGTTTACAGGAAGAAAGGAGGGGAACAGGTCTGGAAACATTTATAATGAGCAAAGACATCTACTCCATCCCAAGACCAAAGTTATAAGGAATGTGGAGAAGAACACATCTACCATTTGAGAGGACACAAAGGAAATGGGAATCAGGGCAAAAGATAAGGAAAGCACCTAGAGAAGAGTATGAAAATATGAGAGATATAAGCACTTGATGCAGCCCTTAAACAACTGGAAATTCCAGGAGGTAGGATAAAAGTGAAGGAGAACCAAGACGAAGTGAGACAAAGGGAAAATCATGAGGTGAGCAGCTTGTAGCATGAGACCTGGTATTCCTGTGATAACTGATATAAACAGAGGTAAAAGGCAAATTAATTCACCTAGATAAAGTTGCTGCTAGGGTCAAGGGAGAGGAGGCAGAATTTGAGGATGCACCATATTAAAACATCTATGTTAAACAGATAATCTGATTTTTAATAAAAATAAAAACAAGATTAGTGTTGCCTATATTTCCTTTTGCCTCAGACTCCGGTATGGCTAAGCATGGTACTGTATTAACCCATGGATTTTTACTTTAATTTTGATTTTTAAAATATTGCATTCAAACAGTATTTATCTCGATTACTGAGATGTTCTGGTGTCTCCCTTATTTTTACCCCAAGGTCAGTGCTGCCCTGGCATCATTCAAATCCTGCACTGAGGCTTCAAAACCATAGTGGTGGAGAGGGGCTGTGAGTGCTTTATGAATAAGAAAAAGCAGAGGATGCCAAGTCCTGGCCATTCTGTGTTTGTTTCTTCCAATGACAGTATTTGTTGCTTTTAGTTGGAATCCACAGATCTTCCTCCTGATCTGTAAGGATAGAGGTTAAAGCCAGAGAAACTACCCCATGACCACTGCAAATTCTTTTGTCTTCTTCAGGAATCAAAGATCTGAAACCTGGATTTAAAGGACGTGATGTACTTGATGTGCTCTGACCAGTCAGATGCTGCCTGATTGTCCATCAGAGGAAGAGGGAAAAGACCAGTGGGTAGTGGCCTAGAACTGCACCACCATTTCCTAGGTGTGAGTCATTGCTAATGAGGGTCAGAAGAGTTCTTAGGGAAACATAATTGCACATGTATTCATCTCAGCCTTAACTTGTCCAAAATTGGTCCCTAATTCCCCACCCCCCAAACTCCTGCTCTTGCAGCCCTCCTCATCTCAGTAAATGGCAATTCCATCATTCGTGTTCCTTAGGATACATTCCACACATGCTGTTCCTCCAGGGCCTACAATGGTGACTAAGACATAATAAGTAAGCAAATGAGAATAATATAGTATGAATAAGATGTGTTTAACTGGGACAGAAATAACACGTGATTCAGATATGAATGCTGTCATGGGAAAGCTTAGAATCCAGTAGCCTTGATAAAGAATCAAACCATTTATATATCTCTATCCCATATTTGTGGTATAAGTCATACCACAAATATGTGCAATTAAACCACTTTTAAAATTGTGAAGAATATTGGGAGATGGCAAAATAAAGTCAGGGGAAAATATAAAATTAGAAGTACACTAGCATTGGCTGGTGGGGCTCAGTGGGTTGAATGCTGGTCTGTGAACCAAAGGGTCACCAGTTCCATTCCCAGTCAGGGCACATGCCTGGGTTTCAGGCCAGGTCCCCAGTAGGGGGCGTGTGAGAGGCAGCCATGCATTGGTGTTTCTCTCCCTCTCTTTCTCCCTCCCTTCCTTTCTCTCTAAAAATAAATAAACAAATCTTTAAAATAGAAGATATATCTTTGGTGTACTTTGTACTTCTAGAACATCTAGAAAGTATTTTAGAGAGAAGTGGCAAATTTGACTACAAAGTTACTGCTACTCCATGTAAAGTAAAAACATATCCAAACTCTCGATGTATAGCTGTGAGAGAATTTTAAAATCATAACTAACCATAAATAATAAATCTTTATTTAAGAAAAAAGGAAAACTGTACTTTACTCGGAGACCTGAAGGAACCTCTCCCCATTGGAACACCTCATGGGAAAAACGTGACTATGATAAGTTGGGTGCTCAACATCCTTGACATCCACTTAGCAATGACTTCCAGTGAAGGACAATCTCTATCACCAAACTACAATCAGTGAAAGCCAAACAGTGTGCTCCACATCCTCATGTTAAAGCATGTTTAGTTTAGCTTTAACATGTTAAACTTAACCAAGATGAAAAATTAAAGGGACTAGGGCAGCAAATGTTTTCTCTTCAAAAATATTTTGAATACCTTAATTCTTAAAATACATTATGATTCAGGAAACCTAGCTTAGAAAACACTGTTCTGAAGCTATAGCTATAGATATCTGGCCACTTTTTCCTGGAGAGTTTTTAGGATAATTTTCTCATAACTAATCTTCTGATAAAACCTGGTAAAGAATCTGAGGTTGTACTCTACATTGTGGATTACCACATTCTGTATTACTAATTCAGTATGAACACTTTTACTTGAAACTGTGCTAAAATGGGAAAATACTGACAGCTTCTTCCAACCAGTTGAAGACGTAACCTAGGCTGGAGCCTACATAAATGACCACGCCCACTTCCCTGTAATAACTAATATAATATAATGTGATGAGACAGGAGTGCCATCTTCCAGACTAAAAGACGTCACCAAAAAGCCTGTTTTAAAAAAGAAAGTCATGTAGTTCATTTTCAAGAAAATGTCCAGGTCTGTTACTATAGGAAGAAAGGTTTATAAACATACTAATCTATTTGAGATGTTGGTTATTTTTACTTTTAAGATGAAAAAGTAAAGGGTCTTAATACACTTACTGGTTAGCAAGGCAATCTTCAGCAGCTGAACGTATATGTAGGCTAGTAAAAGAACTCAAAGAACCCAAAGCCACCCAGAGCTTCATATCACATTTTGACAGTCGGGCAGCAGGTGACAAGCACTGCCCATCAAAACGACAACAAAAAAAAGCACTTACTTCATTCACATTTATGTCCTTTGACAGGTGAAGTGACTGTGACATAGACTTTATGAATGAGGCAGGAACTGTACATGATCTATTCACTGAAAAAACCAGTGAGGTGAGAGCAGATAGGTTACTACTTGCCATTGTAAACCTGCTCTTCCTTGACACAAAATTAAACATTTAGCAGCATGATGCTATCCCTCCTGCCCTCACTACTCCTTTAGTGCTCACAGCTTCCTGAGATACTGGTTCAAAGCCAAGCAAACAGGAGTGTTTCCTTCCATCCCCCTTAGACTCTCCTACATGTTTTCATGCCATATCACGTGGCCAGAACTGGCCTTAGACAAATAGTACCACTAAAATTTTCTGAAAAATCCATGTGAAGAATGCAAGAAAGATTTGGAGTGATTCATAATAATAATGATTGATCTTAGCAATTGATGCTCTAAACATATACATTCAGGAACCTGAAAAAAGTGGAGAATTTATTGAAATGATAATCAGCCATCTTCTAAAATTTTTTTTTAAATTTCTACTCTGCAAGCCAAACCAGTCATTTAAGAGTACTAGTTAGAAATAAAATAGTTCACAGACCAGTTCTCATCAGATAATTCTTGGAAGTTTACCAAAATTATCCAAGTATCTTTATATAAGTGTTCTATATGAGCACTGCCAGTTACTTAAGGTATTTTAGGGGAATTTGCAGACACAGTTTATTATCTACAGATCCTCATTTCCTCACTCAGTATCTGACTTCCACATACTGGTTTCAGGCATCAGCTGTTTTTGTACTTTGAGGGCTCCTCCCCCATCAGCCTATTGTAACGTAATTCTCTGTGTCCCCCTTCTTACAAATTTTGTCCCTCTCTTCAGATGCCCTCAATCAGAGAGGTGAACAGTATTTTTCAGTGGTGTTTCTAACCATCCTATTGCTTGGCTCCTTAAATTTAAAAACAATCATAATGGAAGTTAAACATTTGAATTGCTCCTTCTCAGAATTTGTTCTTGCTGCTTCCTCCTGCTTCTTATTTAGATATATTAGTTATGAGAAGAGTAATAGAAATATAAATTGTTGCGGCACTGGGGTGGCCAGAGGACATTCCTTCTTATAAAATCTAAATTATGCCAGATACCCACTAATTTAAACTGTAATCATTTTTATGAAATTAAAATGTTCATGTGGTATAGACACAGGAATCAATCACATGGTCTAACGTTCTAGCTTATAAGAAAGAAGAAACAATAGTAATTAAAGAAAGGCCTTCAGCATTTCCCATTTCAGGTATTTCCAAAGTTATAAATGTAAAATAATCTCCCTTTTGGGCAAGATTAGGCTTTTCTATTATGGTAATAACAAAAGCAGTGATGAATATCAAAATGAGCAAAAGCTTTTCTAATGGTTCAATAATAATTTTCTAACAATTTCTGTCTTGCTAGAAGGAGCATAGCATATGAAAATATATTCCAGTGGAACCTAGTCATCTATCAGAACCAGGATAAAATACTGAAGATAGGCAGAGCAAAATAGTTCAGACTTACTAGGGTTTGATCTTCTAAATATATAACAAACTTACGTGACTCCACACCAGGAAGACAAACAATCCAATTAAAAAAATGGGTGAAGGACCTGAACAGATACTTCTCCAAGAAGGACATACAGAGGGTCCAGAGTCATATGAAAGGATGCTCAGCATCACTAGTATCAGAGAGATGTAAATTAAAACCACAATGAGTTACCACCTCACACCAGTCAGAATGGCCATCATTAACAAATCAAGAAACAAGTGCTGGTGAGGGTGCGGAGTAAAGGGAACCCTAGTGCACTGTTGGTGGGAATGCCAACTGGTGCAGCCACTGTGGAAAACAGTATGGAATTTCCTCAGAAAACTAAAAATAGAACTGCCTTTTCACTCAGCAATTCCACTGCTGGGATTATACCCTAAGAATCCCGAAACACTAATTCAAAAGAACCTGTGCACCCCAATGTTTACAGCAGCACAATTTACAATAGCCAAGTGCTGAAAGCAACCTAGGTGCCCATCAGTAAATTAGTAGTTCAAACAACTGCGCTACATTTGCACAGTGGAATACTATGCAGCAGAAACAAAGAAGGAGCTACTACCCTTTATGACAGCATGGATGGAACTAGAGAACATTATGCTAAGTGAAATAAGCCAGATGGTAAAAGACAAATACCATATGATCTCATCTATAAGTGGAACTTAATCAATAAAACAAACAAGTGAGCAAAATATAACCAGAGACACTGGAATAAAGAACAAACTGACAGTAACCAGAGGGGAGGGGTATGATGATAATGGAGGAAAGAAGGGGAAGGGTCAAGTCAAGGAACATGTATAAAGGACCCATGGACAAAGACAAAAGGGAAAAGGATTAAGGGAGGCAGGTGGGGTTGAGTAGGGTGGGGGAGAGTGGTTGAGAGAAAATGGAGATAATTGTGCATGAATAAAAATAAAAATAATAATAATTTTGCCTTTATAGATGAAAATATTTGATGATGCCAAACGTAAAATATGATAAAAACAACAAAAAAGATGATCCAAGGTTAGAACTGCTTCTTGAAGCAGAAGCTGCAGAAAAACAAACTGTAGCCCCGGCCAATGTGGCTCAGTTGGTTGGAGAGCCACACCACACAGAAAGGCCTCAGGTTGGATTCCTGATCAGGGCACACACATAGGTTGTGGGTGTGTGCGGGAGGCAATTGATTAATGTTTGTCTCACACAGATGTTTCTCCTTCTCTCCTTCCCTTTCTCTCCCTTCCTTTCTCTCTAGAATCAATGGATATACTATTGAGTGAGGGGACAAAAAAAAAGAAAGAAAGAAAAGCAAGTCGTTACTGTTCACAAAGCTTCTCTCATCGTGCCAAGATGTCCTTCATTCAAGTTTCTCTAAGCAGTGTTGAAACTTTGGGCTGAATGCTGGGAGGAGCTGGATTCCCATAAAAAGCCCTATGCTCTTCATGCAGAGTTAATCTAAAGGAAATGATAAAAAATAAAGGTGGGAGTGCAGCTGTGTCAAAGAGGAGAACAAGAGATCAGCTGACAGGCACACATCCACCGAGACCTGCCGTTCTTATCTCCAAAACTGACTTGACTGAAACCTAGGAACAATTATAGGAAAAGTCAAGACATATGACTTCTCCTTTTTCTACTGTAACCTTGACCTTGCAATGGTATACAGGACAGCCTATGTGAATAATGAATTCACTTAATATAAAGCAATCATATTGTAAAAAATATTCTGCCCTTCACAGATGCCCGAAAGTTTATCCTCCTCCTTCTTCAAAGTCTCTCTGCGCAATTTGGAGTCAAGAGAGGTTCATTCTATTCCTTTTTCCCTATAACAGTGAAGCTACATCCTCTGAGTCCAGAGGACAGGAGAATTCCTTGGTCCCTTTGTCCTTTATTTTTATTTTGAAGCCAGAGACCTTGTTTATTTATAAGCTTATAGTTACAAGCTCAGCTCCAAAAGCTGGTTTCTTCCAGGTACCTGGCAGAAGGCTTCCCTTTAATGTTCCACTTTTTTGGGCCATTTCAAAAACAGCAGAATAAAAAGTCAAAGACAGTAGGAAACACGCTCCTATTGCACTAGCTGAAGGTAACCTCATGTTTCCTGAGAGGCAGACATGGATGGCTCCACGCGAAAGCGGCAACAAAAGGCAGAGCAGGCTCTTTCTGCTCGGAATCTCTCCCCTACAATGGCTTCGTCACAGATATAAGTAAATCTAGTCATCCAGTCTCAGATGATGCAGAGTCCTCTCCCACTGTCGATTATGAAAGTTTGACATGGCCTTTTCTCAAGTCAGTCTACCCAGCAAAGCCCAGGTCTGGTCTCACATGGAAGCGGCAGGAAATTTATAAGAAATGAGGCTGCAATTAGCAATTTACTTGACCCTCCAAGGTTAAATTTAAAGAGCACATAGAAGATTAGACAGTGAGGTTATCCACATGGTGTCCCAAGATCGATCAGATTTTTATGTCTAGAAAAACAGTCATATTGCAGAAGATACAGAAGAACTAAAGAAAACTGATCATCCAAAGTTCTTGCATGTTTACAAAGGTGACTTAGAAAAAGACTAGCAATAATTGTGAAACATACCACAAAAAACTCTTTCTAATGAAATCATTTATTGCTTGTCTTAGGAGAAATTGTCCTAGGTAAGACACTTTTCCAAGCAGAGAATGCAATAGTGACTATGACATTATTTGCAAATCATTATAATGTGGTTCTCCAAAGCAATTTCCTGAATATATCAAGAAATAGATTAAAATATGACAAGGCCCATACTGCCATCACAGAGTAAAAAGACTAAATAGAACTTAACACAGATTGCGCAGAATTTAAGTAGGTGTATTTGTGCAGATATATTATTCTTAGTTTAAATTTGAATATGCTCTCTTTAATCTTTACAAATATTAGGTGCATCACTTAATTGTTTTACTGAAGATGCTGCTATATACGTGTAATGGATTTTTCTATTATTTTGATGTAACATGATCAGTTCCCATGTGTGGAGATCAACTCCATTGCATTTTCAAAACTATTTCTCATCCGAAAAATAAAAGCTATTTAGACCAGGGCATGACTCTTGGCTGCAAGAGTCCCCACATATTTTCCTATAGTATAGAAAATTATTCCCACAGCAATACCATCAAATATAAACATGGTAATAAAATTCATATACAGGGCTCTATCACTAGATTATTAAGTTTATATTATGCTCACTGAGAAGTAATAGATTCTGGATGTGATGAAACTTGGCCTAAGAGATTCTAAAGTTTTGCTTATTTTCCACAAGGGATTAAAAGATATGGGCCTAAGGAGAGGAGTTAGTGCTCTGGCAGTGTATGCCAATACTGATTCCACACGATCAAAAATTAGATGGTCACACTGCTGCCATGCAGCAGACACTGTCCCCTGTCTATCTAATTTTTCTCTCTTTTTCCTTCAACCAGAACCCAGTTTTGCTCACTCCTCTCCAAATGGCCAACAATAATGGGAGGGTATGAATTGGTCTAAACCTATTGCAGTGGCTCTCACTCCTCTTCCTGGGAGATGGATTTAGGCATGTGCATGGTATACAGTTTTGTGATTTTTTTCTCCTTTCACAGCCTTCAGATGCTGATTTCAGGGATGCCTGGGAAATCGGTAGCTATCTTGGTCCCATGAAGACAGATAAAATAAAGTTAATAACAATTGAGCTATCACCAGGTAAGGCTTTGAAGGGGAGGTTGTATTTGAATCAGAGGTATGATATATTCTCAAAGACAACATCTCCAGAGAAGGGTTTCTTATGATACTTAAAAAAGATGAAAGGGAAGCAGTAGAATCGAGTTTACAACAGGAGAGACATAGAGACGGCCAACAGTTGTCACCTCCAGCAGGTCTCCTGCTTTGGCCATGATTCACTTACTTGTGTCTCTGGCAATTTCCTCAGTCTAACCAGAGCTACAGAGAAAAGTCATGTTTAATACCTGTATTCACCTCAGTTAACAGAGGCATGGCAGCCATGTTATAGGTGGAATGCCAAGTCTAATGAACTAATCAAATCTCCTAAAATGCCGTGTTGAGAGGATGCAAAGGCCCAGGCCCAGCCTAGTGGAGAGGAGATCCATGCTTAGGAATGTCTGTCGGGAGTGGAGCAGAGATGAATGGCAGCAGCTTGCAAATATTTGTTGTCTTTGGTTTCACTGATCTAAAAAAAACTGTATAAAATATGTAGATTGTACTTCTATTGAATTAAAAAATATTTGGTAAACAAGTATAAGTATTTCTGAATTGAAAATCTGCTCACCATTCATTTATATATTTAGTAGATATCTTGGTGGGGGGCACAAAAACAGAAAGCCAACTATTTACAGTGCAAGGCAAGAAGTGATAACTGATGAGTTTTATAATAAGAGAATAAAAAAAGGTACATCTTATCCAACTAAAAGTAAACAATTTACAGCCTTCTCTGTGACATTTGATGGTTGACTTCTCAAGGTATCTTTACCACTTTAGATTCATCTGCTTTTTAAAAGCAGATAAAATTGCAATTATGCCTAAGCCTAAAGCACAGACAAGAGAAAGTAAAGAAGGAAAAGGAGAAAAGAGAAGTAAGGATACAGGAGAAAACTTGAGAAGACTAAATTAAAAAAAAAAAAAGAAGCAAAGAGGTGGAACATCATGGAAAACTACCACGGAAAACTCTTCATGTGTCATCCAAAGGGTGACCATCAGGAAGTCTCCACATGGTTTTGAGGTGCCAGTCATGATAACATATATTTTATTTTTTCTGAAAGCCTCCTGGGTACTTGATATTTTTGGAATAAAATGGTCAAAACTGCACAAAGAAATGATTCCTACCCAGTATGTCATGTAACCTAACCTAAGTCATGTTACCAATATTATTGTTACCAAAAGAAATTTTAAAGTTTCAAATACAAAGGAATTTCTAGCACAGGAGAGAAACCACTAGGGCCTCAGATGGCACACTAAGGATTAATTCTGAAAGTGATGATAAAGTCCCCTTTGATTTAAAGTGTCACCATAAGATGTCATCTATCGGTTTGAAATCTAGAATGCCTTATTTGTTTTGCCATAACATCTTAAACATGATAGAGGCATAAATAAAATTTTTAAATGACATATTAATAATGATCTTTTACAAACTAGGTCATAAAGTTAACTTTAATAGACTAGAACAGAATAAAATATCAGAATCCATAGAGTTTTACTTTGAAGCTCTTTTGTTTCCACTACATGTTTGCATCTTTATATTGAATCACCTTGGTTTTACAATATCCTTTTTATGTATTGCTGTCAAAAAGCGTTGAAAGTCACCACTTCAACTTCCCTAATGCTATTTGCCTATCCCATCTTTTCATGGATCCATCACTAATGATGTATATAAAGGGAGGCACAGGTGTGACTGGGAATAATGACTGTACACACAGTCGAATCTGTTGGTTTGATATATGTTTGCATTTGAACTCATTTACTTCTCTCAAACAAAATCTCATTAGGAACCCTCAAATGAAAAGTAGAAGAAACAAAACAGAAGTTTTCTGGTTGGGACAGGGCCCGCCCTGTCACCCCTTGCAGTCAGTCTCCTTGAGGAGAAACAGTGTTCACATCAGTGTCCGGTCTCAGCTCTGCCACAGGGCTGCCTGTCGTCTCGAAGAAGGGACTCTCCTCTTATGGACCTCATGTTCCATCTGTAAAATGAGCACTTTATAACTCAGAATGCTCACAGACCTGTTGTCAGTGCAGATTACACAATAGATCTCATGTCCCCAGTTCCGAAATTGTTTCTCAGTCATGGTTTTATGCCAGCTCGATGTTCTTCCAATCCTTTCAAAGCATCTTTAAAATGTATCAAAGCCAAG
Source organism: Artibeus jamaicensis (assembly GCF_021234435.1). NCBI lineage: Eukaryota > Metazoa > Chordata > Mammalia > Chiroptera > Phyllostomidae > Artibeus > Artibeus jamaicensis. The sequence goes on from NW_026521843.1 coordinate 20,727,082, forward strand.
TTAATTTGATAGGCACCTGCAGCTCTTCTGCCAGATGTTTGATGATTGTCAATGCTATAAATATAACCTAATGCAGAGACCTAGGGAAAAAAAAAAAACAGTGTCCCAGCTCTGGAAAGGGCCTCAGCCTATATGAAATTACAATTTTCTAGCCTCATTCCTTTGGATCAACATCTGTACTGCATTAAAATATAAAAAATTAGGAAAAAAGAATTGTCTATGAGAATAAATCATTGTCACATGAAAGTGTAACTTAACTTAGGAAATTTTTTGTTTTTGTCTTTGTTTTAATAGAGGTAAGACTAAGGAAGATAAAAAGAAAACAGTGCCAAGTGCGGTAATTTAAACGGGAAAGGGAGAAGTTGAGTACCAAAGAAGATTTTATCTACTGCTACTGATAATACTTACAGTTGCTATAATTAATAATACTATGCACTTTCATGTTTGAAATACTTAGTATTTGGTAGCTTACAAAACTACCTCATACTAGATTCCTGTAATATCTATGTAAAATGTTTAGATAAACCTTTATAGATTTTTAAAAATAGCTTAGTGAAACTAAGAGTAGGCTGAGTAAAATGCCTAATTTTAAAAGTAAGTAGTAAGAAAATAACCTGAGAAAAGAACCTTGACTTTCCATGCCCTTTTCCATGGACTTGCCTCTCCCACCATCAAACCAACACCCCCATCAGCACTGCTACAAAAACCAGCCTTGACTGTCCCAAAACAAACACAGGTATTCCAGCCCTGGTCACCCACAACAGGAGCTAGTAAACTCTCTGAAGAAAAAACAAGTATATTGCTTAACATTAGGTTCGCCATTAGGTTTACATTTCGTTAAATTGTTCCCCAGTGGTCTGAGGAAGTTAATACAGCATGCTCGCTCCATAGTGCCATCACAGGCTGTTTTCGAAGGAAAATTACATTCTTCGAGAGAAAACACCCCTAAACCCAAAAGGGTTAGTATGATTGTATGTCCTTTGGGTACAAGGCACAGCATTGCCATTAATGACAGGGAAGCGTTGCTACCAACACTTGACAGAGCACTGCATTTAACAGTGAAAATCACTAAATAAACACGCGCCTAGTAACAGAGGGTGAAAATTTATCTCTAACTTTAGCTCCGTATATTTATTTCCCTGGTGGAAAAGCAGCTCCAAGAAAAAGATAATGGGCATATTTAATCATTAGTTGACACCACTGAGAATGACAGAGGAAATACGAAAATGAATAAACACTGTGCATCTTTGAGTAACATTTGTGAAGGTGCGACCTCATGAATCAACAACAGTTTACTCAAGGGCATTATTAAAAATATTTACTAAGTTGCTTCTGTTTTCAGTCCAGGGGGACATTTACCTACAGGCCGCATTCACAGATATTCAGTTAGCTTTATTAATTTCACTTGATTTGTGTTCTTATTCCTTGCTATTCTGATTTAGTATTGTAAGTTTTTGATGTACTGTTAGAACTATGGAAAGTATTGTCTGAGTAGCTCTCGTAGATCATTACTGTGTGGGTGGGAAAATAATCCGCTGAACTGAGCTTTTTAAATTGACATTCTTGTTCTTAAAGCCATAAGATGTTTTTATAATTCTTGAATATTATAAAGATCATCTAAACTCAACCCATACAGCTAGAGAGATAAATATCTATGTAATTGGATTTCAGGGGTCTAACAATTGCCTGACTCAGAATATTTTGTCATCTTGCTCACCGATACATGCAATTGAACATTTAGAGCTTCTTTCTGCAAAAGTCTTTATGATTGTTCATGTAACCAAACATTTCTTAAAAAGTAGCTCTGCAGACGGAGACCAGTATAAACCAAGACACTGTTGGACTCCCAGTGTAAGTGCCTTTACATTTGCTGCAGAGAAGCAACATTAGTTGGCAAGGGAGAGGAGGAACGTTTTGCCTAATGAGTAAAATTTTAAAAAATAGTCAAAATTTACATTTATAGGAAATTTACCATGTCTTATGTCATGTGACCTAAATCTTATCCACTTTATACAAGAGAACTGAAATTTGGCTCGTTTCCTCAAAACAAGCTATGCATAAGCACACACTGACACCGAACCACTGATAGTCAGCTACGTTAAGAAATTCATATGCACAGACAGACCAGAAAAATGAGCTAGCTCTCACAAAGAAGTGACTTGGAAGTTACTTATTGCTTTTGGTCATTGTTGTTTTGTTTAAAATCTTCCTTTGATATAATTTTAGACTAACATAAAACTTGAAAACATATTGTGCAGCTCCCATATACTCCTCTGCTCAATTTCCCCTATGTTGACAGTTTACATAATCGTAGAACATCAATCAAAGTGAAGAAATCAGCTTTAATACCATATAACTAAACTACAGAACTTATTCAGACTTCACCAGTTTTTCCATGCACAGCCTTTCAGGGTGGACTCAAGGGTTCCACATCGCACTCTGTGGTCCTGTCTCCTGAGACTCCTCCAATCTGCGACAGTTTCTCAGTTTTTCCTTGGCAATGTCATGACATTGACACTTTAGGAAAAAATCTGGTCATGTATTTTGTAGAATGTCCTTCAATTTCAGTTTCTCATAATAAACGTGAGGTTATACATTTTTAAGAATACCACAGGGTGATGAATTTTCAAAGGGTAGGTGATACTGTTTATATCAGTACATTACTAGGGATATTAGCATTGGTAATTTTAAGTGTCCACCAGGATTCTTCACTCTAGTTACTACCTTTTGCTCTGAAACATGAATATTTGGGGGGATATGCTTTGAGATGACCAGATATCTGTATCTGCTTCAACTTTTGCTTCAACTAATTATAACATCCATTGGTGGAGCTTATAACGATAATTACCATGATGGTCTCATGGTGATTTTCTATTTTCTTTATTTCTCTACATTAATTAATTGTAATTCTTCTAAAAGGGAGAGTTGTTACTTCTCACCACTTTTTATTAATACAGTTATTTATTTATAATAGAATGGACTTGCCCTGGCTGGTGTGGCTCAGTGGATTGAGCGCCAGTGTGCCAACCAAAGGGTTGCTGGTTCAATTCCCAGTCAGGACACATGCCTGGGTTGTGGGCCAAGTCCCCAGTAGAGGGAACTCAAGAGGCAAACACACATTAATGTTTCTCTCCCTCTCTTTCTCACTTCTCCTCTCTAAAAATAAATAAATAAAATCTAAAAAAGAAAAAGAGTAAACTCATGAATGTTTATTAAATTCTTTGGGTTATAATTCAATCTGTTACTATCTATTTTATTGGTCTGATTGAATGTTTTAAGTCTTCATTGTCTAATTTTTCTTTCCTTTTTATGATTAATGTTTTCTGTATGCTTGCTAAGAAATCATTACCTATTCTACGGTTTTAAAGATATTCTACATTTTCTTCTACAGATGTTATTTTAACCTTCATTGTAATCTGCCATTCAACTCTGAGAGATTTTTGGGTATGATGTGAGGTCAGGATTGAGATTCTCTACCTACCCATCACCACTGCCCCATTTAATTAAATGATCCAACAACATTTTATGAAAGACTTTTCTATTCCTTCATCAGATTACCTTGGTACTTTTGTTGACAATCAATTGACCATTTTTATAAGTTTATTTTTGAACTCTTCATTTTGTGTTTTGATTTATTTGTCTATATTCTTACTAATACCACACTTTCTAGATTGCATAGCTCTAAATTTGTTCTTTTCTTTCAAGATTATTTGGTTAGGTCCTTTTCCCTGCAACATAGATTTTGGAATCAGCATATATATTTTTTGATAAAAAAATCCTTTTTACAGTTTTATTTTATTAGTTTTTCATTAAAATTTTATACCAATTAGGGAGAATTAATATTTTAGAACTATTGAGTCTTTCAATCCATGCCCTCAATATGCAATTCTTACTGTTTAAAATAGTTTTAATCTCTCAGAAATGTTTTGTAGTTTTTGGTGTAAAATTCTATTGGTTATTAGATTTTTCTCGTAAGCATTTTTGATATTCTAGAGGAAACATCTTAAGTTTTTATTTCTCAATTGTACTTTGAAAATTTTTTAAAAATTGATTTTGGTATAGTGAGTATATGTGAAATCTTGCAAACTTCTTTATTAGTTGAAAATGGTTTTGTAAGTTCCTTTGCATATTTTATGCATAGTTGAGCTGTCTGAAAAAGTGACAGCTTTATCTCCTCTTTTTTTCAAACTTTCATTTGACTTCTTTCGCTTATCTTATTACAATGCTTGGATCTCTACTACAATATGGGGCAGGGCAGGAGGGATGAGAACAGTCCTTACTTTGTTATTGATCTAAGAGAAAAGGGATTAATTTTTCACCATTAAGTTTGATGATATTAGGTGTAAAGCTTCCACAGGTGTTCTTATCAAATTGTAGAAATTTCCTTCCATTACTGGGTAGTTCTTGGGATTTTTTTAAAATCATAAATTGTCATTGAATTTTAAAAATACATTTCCTGTACTATTGAAATAATCATGTGGTATTTAGTTATTATTGTGAATTATACTGATTGTGTTTCATATATGAACCCATTTTGAATTCCAGGGATAAAACCTACTTAGTCATGATGTATCATCCCTGTTACCTATTGCTGTGATTTACTTGTTATGTTTTCTTGTGAACTTTTACATTTATATGCATGAGAGACACGGTCTGTGTTCTCTATCTCCTTGTCTTATGATGCCCTCATAAAACAAACTGGAAGGTGGTCCTTCTTAACTGCCTTGTGAATGGTTTGTATGATACAGCTATGACTGTTTTCCTTATATACTTAACAGAAATCAGCAATGAAGCCTTTTTGACTTGGAGCTTTTTTTCTGGGAAATTCTATTTCTTTCATAGATATATAATAATTCAAATAATCTATTTTTCATTGCAAAAGTTATAGTAAGTTGTGTTTCTAAAGGTATTATCAGTTCATATAAATCATTGTACTATATGTTATAAAAAGTATTTATTATATCTTATTTTCTTTAACATCTCTAGTAGTGCCCCCTTTTTTAATTTTGAACTTGAATAATATGTTTTTGAGGTAATTTTCTCTCTTCTCCTTGGGCAGTGTTGTTAGTAGGTTTATCAATTTCATAAATATTTTCAGAGAAGTAGTTCTTACTTTGTTCATTTTCTCTATTAATTATTAATTTTCTGTTGCATTAATTTCAACTCTTACATTTCCTTTTACTTACACTGGGTTTTCCTTAGGTTTTTTTGTTGTTGTTGTTGTTTCTTCTTAAGATAAAAGTCTAGATAATTCATTTCATGTCATTCTTCTTTCAAAGAATAAGCACTTAGACTTTGGGCCAAGATGGAGGCATAGGTAGACACACTGTGCCTCCTTGCACAACTAAAAGAAGGACAACAATAATTTAAAAACAAAAACAACCAGAACTAACAGAAAATCGAACTGTATGGAAGTCTGACAACCAAGAAGTTAAAAAAGACACATTCATCCAGACCAGTAGGAGGGTGGAAAGGACAGGCCAAGACAGATTCATCCAGACATAGGCAGCTGGGTGGAGAGAACAGGCCAAGGCAGCAGGTGGTGAATCCAGCAGGGCAGGTTATTGAAGACTGAGAGGTCCCACATTCCCATGCAGATAAACTGGAAGAAACAACTGGGGAGCAGGATAGACTGTGGAACTCAGGGCCCCAGTGCAGGAAAATAAAATCTCAAAACACTGATTGAAAATGATTGTGGGGGTTGAGGTCCTGGGAGATACCCCCAGCCTCATGGGAGAGTTAATTGAAGAAACCCACAGGGTCCTAGGATGAACACAAACCCACCTACAAAATAATTAGCACCAGAAGGTCCCAATTTGCTTGTGGGTAGCAGGGGAAGTGAGTGAAATCTGGCAGAGAGCAGAGCAAGTGCCGTTGTTCCCTCTCGGACCCCACCCTCACATATAGCATCACAACGCAGCAATTGAGTTGCCCTGCCCTGGCAAACTCCTAAGGCTCTACCCCTCACTACCTAACAGGCACGTAAAGACAAAAAAAAAAAAAAAAAAAGGCCCAACTGAAAGAATAGATCAAAGCTCCAGAAAAAAATACAACTACATGATGAAGAAATAGCCAACCTACCAGATGCACAGTTCAAAATACTGTAATCAGGATGCTCACAGAATTTGGTTGAATTTGGTCGCAAATTAGATGAAAGAATGAAGGCTATGCTAAGTGAAATAAAGGAAAATATACAGGGAACCAATAGTGATGGGAAGGAAACTGGGACTCAAATCAAGGTGTGGACCATCCAATCAGAAAAGAGTGAAGAAACAAGAATTCAAAATAATTAGGAGAGGTTAGGAACCTCCAGGACATCTTTAAACGTCTGAATTATAGTGATACCAGAAGGGAAAGAGGAAGAGCAACAAGTGGAAAAGTTATTTGAACAAATAATAAAGGAGAACTCCCCAATCAGGCAAAGGAAATAGACTTCCAGGAAGTCCAGGAAGCTTAGAGAGTCCCAAAGAAGTTAGACCCAAAGAGGAACACACCAAGGCACATCATAATTACATTAGCCAAGATTAAAATGAAGGAGAGAATCTTACAAGCAGCAAGAGAAAAGGAGACAGTTACCTACAAAGGAGTTCCCATCAGACTGTGAGCTGATTTCTCAAAAGAGACCTTATAGGCAAGAAGGGGCTGGAAAAAAGTATTCCAAGTCATGAAAGGCAAGGACCTACATCCAAGATTGCTCTATCCAGCAAAGCTTTCATTTAGAATGGAAGGACAGATAAAGTGCTTCTCAGATAAGGTCAGGTTCAAGGAGTTCATCATCACCAAGTCCTTATTATATGAAGTGTTAAAGGGATTTATCTAAGAAAAGGAAGATAAAAAATATGAACAGTAAAATGACAACAAACTCACAGTTATTAACAACTACACCTAAAAGAAAAACAAAAGCAAAGTAAACAAACACCTAGAAGAGGAACAGAACCACAGAAATGGAGATCACATGGAGGGTTATCAACAGGGGCATGGGAGGGGGAGAAAAGGGGAAAAGGTACAGAGAATAGGTAGCATAGAAGGTAGGTAGAAAATAGACAGGGGGAGGGTAAGAATAGTATGGGAAATGTAGAAGCTAAAGAACTTATGACACATGGACATGAACTAGGGGGGGAATGTGGGTGGGAGGGGGTGTGCATGGTGAAGGGGAATGAAGGGGAAAAATGGGACAACTGTAATAGCATAATCAATAGAATATATTAAAAATAAGCACTTAAAGCTATATAATTTCTTTTATGGATTGCATTAATGACATCCCAATAATTTTTATTTGTGTGTATGTGTTTTATCGGTTCATATAATTTTAACTATATCTTAACCTAAGGGTTAGGGTGGCTCCTTCTTAGATCCATGTGTTACTTGGAAGTGTTGTATTAATTTTGAAACATTTTGTGGACTTGATAAATTTTTATTAATACTGATTTCTAGTTTATTACGTTTGTGGTCAGAAAGTTTACTTTGTAAATTTTGATCCTTTGAAACACTTCGAGTTTTTTCACATCACTGAGAAATGTCCTATTTTCAACAAAAACTCCATAAGCATTTGGAAAGAATAGATACTCTGGTAACTTGGATAGTACTGTTTGGAAAATGTCAATTAGATTAATTTGTCTGATAGTGGTAATTAGCCTTTCTTTATACTGACTATGTAAATTCATCCTAATAATTTCTTTCTTTTTTCTTTTTTTTAAATTTTTAAATTTAATTATTGTTCAAGTACAGTTTTCTGTCTTTTACTCCCATCCCAGCCCACCCCCCAGTTCTCCCCACCTCCCTCCCATTTCCACCCCCCTTCATTGTTGTCCACATGTCCTTTATACTTGTTCCTGTAAATCTTTCCCCTTTTTCCCCTGAAATTCCCTCCCTTCTCCCCTCTGGTCACTGTCCCCCTGTTCTCTATTTCAGTGTCTTTGTTTTTATTTTCCATGCTCGTTTGTTTTGTTGCTAGCTTCCTCTTAAATGTAAGATCATGAGGTATTTGAGACAAATACCATATGATCTCATCCTACCAATTTCTGAAAAGGGAGGTTTTTTAAATCTTCAAATATAATTGCATATTTATCTATTTTTCTTTACTTTTGACAATTTTGAGTGATTAATTTTGGAACTTTGTTAGATTTAAATTAATAAGTATTACTGACATTTGACACTTTCACTGAACACTAACACAATCATATAAACTCTCTTATGCATAGTGTTTGCAGGGCATGTACAAAAGGGAATCCCCAAAACCAGAAATTTATTTATAAAAACTTATGTATTTATGGTTACATGTTTAAACATCAATCACTTTCAAGGTAGCCTCTATTTGATGCACTACATCTACAAGATGATTTTTTTTCAACTGCTCAGAACAGTTTTTGAACTCATCAATTTTCATGTCTTTTAGTGTTTCTGCCACTTTTTGTTTCACTTCTTCCACATCAGCAAAACGTTTCCCTCTAAGGGCTTTTCTCATCCTGGGAGAAAAAAAAAAAAGTTTCTCAAGATGAGATCAGAAGAATAGGGAGGAGGGCAGTGCATGGGAGTCATGCCGTTTGGGGTCAAAAACTGCTGAACACTCCATGGTGTGGGTGGGTGCACTTATAAATCACCCATCATGAAATGGGCAAAGGTATTGAAAGAGTTTTCAGAAAAAATTCACTGAAGCCAAACATGGCCCCTCACAACAATGCCAGCTGGTGCACTGATGCAGATGGGTTCCTAGAACTCTCACCTAGTAGGGAAGCCTGTACTACAAAGGGCCCGCCCTCCAGAAGATAATTCTGGTTTTTTCAGGGGTTCCTTTCATGTATATTTTTATCCTTTAATTTACAGCCTATCTTTCTATGTGTGTCTTTAAAGTATTTCTTGCAAACAACATGTACATCATATTTATTTTTGGGGGGGCCTAACAATCTTTGCCTTTAAATTAGATACCTTTTTGCCCTGTTGATATTTGATGTAATTATGAAGATGTCTATATATAAGTCTAAGAACTTGGGTTTTTTTTTTAATCTTATAGCCCTCTTTTTTGTTCCTCCACCCAAGCTTTTTTGTAATAGCAGGAGCTGGGGGGCAATAGTAAAAAGCACTGAGTTAGCATTTTAAAATACTTTATTTATGTCCTTTATTGACATTCCAGCTCTTATTTGTTGGGTTTTTTTAGTCTTCACTAGGGAGATTACAATATGCATCCTTAATCTCCAAAAAACATGTTTTTGTGCATATATGTCAGCTTGACTTCGCATATGGTGTTTCTGTTTGCCGGAAGGCTCTTATGCAGACATCTGTAAGATTCTCTCCCTCACTTCCTTCAGGTCACCAGTCAAATGTTATTTCCTCAGAAGCCTTCCATAACGCCTCTATATAAAATTGTAACCCATCTCTCTGAGTTCACCATTTCTTGTACCTTGCTTTATATATTCTCTATAATATTTTTATATTTGAGGAAATTAGAGTAATTGAAGTAATAAATGGAAGTGACTGTCATCACAAATCAATATAATTGTTAGTATGATAATGTATTTCTGAAAATTACTTCAAAATTTATTAATCAAATTTAAAGGCTTAACACTTTTTTATAAATTGACTACATATTTAAAAATCAACTAATACTTTTGTCTTTTTTATTATTATTCATGAACAATTGTCTCCATTTTCTTTTTTCTCTATTGTATGCTTTTTCCCAAGCACATTTATTTATTTATTTATTTTATTGTTATTCAAATACAGTTTTCTCCATTTTCTCCCTACCAGTCCTTCCCACCCCACTCATCCCCACAGCCCACCATTGATCCTACCCCACTTTGGCTTTGTCCATGGGTTCTTTCTACATATTCCTTGACTTGACCCTTTCCCTTCTTTCCCCCTTATCCCCCTCTCCATCTCCTATGGTTATGATCAGTTTGTTCTTTATTTCAGTGTCTCTGGTTATATTTTGTTTACTTGTTTGTTTCATTGATTAGGTTCCATTTACAGGTGAGATCATATGGTATTTGTCTTTCACTGCCTTGACTTACTTCATTTAGCATAATGCTCTCCAGATCCATCCATGCTGTCGTGAAGGGTAAGAGCTCCTTCTTTCTCTCTGCTGCATAGTATTTCATTGTGTAAATGTACCACAGTTGTTTGATCCATTCATTTACTGATGGGCACCTAGGTTGTGTCCAGCACTTGGCTATTGTAAATTGTGCTACTGTAAACATTGGGGTGCACAGGTTCTTTGGAATTGGTGTTTCAGGATTCTTAGGGTATAATCCCAGCAGTGGAATTGTTGGGTCAAAAGGCAGGTCCATTTTTAGTTTTCTGAGGAAATTCCATACTGTTTCCCACAGTGGCTGCACCAGTCTGCATTCCCACCAACAGTGCACTAGGATTCCCTTTACTTCACACCCTGGCCAGCACTTGTTTCTTGATTTTTTCATGATGGGCATTCTGACCAGTGTGAGGTGGTATCTCATTGTGGTTTTAATCTGCATTTATTTGATAGCTAGTGATGCCGAGGATCCTTTCATATGTCTCTAGGCCCTCTGTATGTCCTTCTTGGAGAAGTGTCTGTTCAGGTCTTTTGCCCATTTTTTAACTGGATCATTCATCTTCCTGGAGTGGAGTCATGTTAGTTCTTTATATGTTTTGGAGATCAAACCCTTGCCCAAGGTATCATTAGCAAATATATTTTCCCATATAGTTTGTTCCCTTTACATTTTGCTGATGTTTTCTTTATTTGTGCAGAAGTTTTTGTTTTGATGAAGTCCCATTTATTCTTTCCTTTATGTCCTTTGCTCTAGTGACCATATTGCTGAAAATATTGCTACATGAAATACCTGAGATTTTCCTGCCTAAGGTCTCCTCTAGGACTTTTATGGGGCTGCAACTCATATTTAAGCCTTTTCTCCATCTTGAGGATTTTCTGTGTGTGTCTACGATGAAAGTGGTCATTGAGTTTCACTTTTCTGCATGCAGCCATCCAGGTCTCCCAACACCAGTTGTTGAAGAGACTCTTTTTACTCCACTTTATGCTACTGCCCGCTTTGTCAAATATGAATTGACCATAAAGACATGGGTTTATTTCTAGGCTCTCTATTCTGTTTCATTGATCTATGTACCTGTTTTTATGCCAGTACCAGGCTGTTTTGATTACAGTGGCCTTGCAGTACAGTTTGGTATCAGGTACTGTGATCCCTCCTACTTTGTTCTTTTTTTCTCAAAACAAAAACTGCAGCTGCTATTTGGGGTCATTTATGGTTCCATATAAATTTTTGAAGTGTTCGTTCTATGTCTGTGAAATATGCCATTGGTACTTTAATAGGTATTGCATTGAATCTGTAAATTGCTTTGGGTGGTATAGACATTTTGATGATGTTAATTCTTCCAATCCATGAACACGGTATATGCTTCCATTTATTTGTGTATTCCTTCATTTTTTCTTCAGTATTGTGTAGTTCTCTTGAATAGCATGCTATTATACAATGAATGGATTAATAATGAGATCAAAGAAGAAATCAAAAAGTTTCTGGAAACAAATGAAAATGAACACTCAATAGTCCAAAACCTATGGTACACAGTGAAAGCAGTCCTGAGAGAGAAGTTCATAGCAGCACAGGCCTACCTAAAAAAGGTACAAACGTTTCAAATAACTAGCCTAACCCTACATCTACAAGAACTGGAGGAACAACAACAAACAAAGCCCAGAGTGAGTAGAAGGAGGAAAATAACCAAGATCAGAGCAGAATTTAATGACATAGAGACTAAAGGATCAATAAACTCAGGAGCTGGTTCTCTGAAAAGATAAATGAAGTTGACAAGCCTTTAACCAGACTCATCAAGAAAAAAAGAGAGAGGACCCAAATAAGTAAAATCAGAAATGAAAGAGGATAGATTAAAACTGATACCACAGAAACACAAATGATTATTAAAAATTACTATGGATAACTGCATGCCAAGAAATTTGAAAATCTGGGTAAAATAGACAAATTTCTAGAAAAATATAATCTTCTATAACTGAATAAAGAAGAAGCAGAAAGCCTGAACAGACTGATAACAGCTAGTGAAATTGAAGCAGTAATCAAAAAACTCCTTGCAAACAAAAGCTTTGGATTAGATTTTCACAGGAGAATTTGACTAAACATTTAAGGAAAAGCTAACCCCTATCCTTCTCGGAATATTCCAAAAAAAATCCAAAAAGAGGGAAGATTCCCAAACTCTTTTTCTGAGACCAGCATCACCCTAATCCCAAAACCAGATAAAGACTCAATAAAGAAAGAAAACTACAGGCCAATATCACTGATGAACATAACACTAAAATCTGCGATAAGATAATGCAAACCATATCTAGCAACACATTAACAAGGATCATACACCATGATCACATTGAACTGATCCCAGGGATGAAAGAATGGTACAATATTCACAAATCAATGTACATAATACATCACATAAACAAAGGAAAGACAAAAATCATTTGATAATATCAATAGGTGTGAAAAAGGTGTTTGATGAGGTACAGCACTCATGATAAAAACACTCAGCAAAGTGGGAGTAGAGGGAGCATTTCTCAACATAATAAAGTCCATATATAAGAAACCTATAGCCATCATACTCAACAGGCAAAAACTAAAAGCTTTCCCACTAACATCATGAATAAAACAATAATGTCCATTTTCACTACTTGTATTAAACACAGCGATCAGACAAGATAAAGAAATAAAAGGCATCCAAATTGGAAAGGAGGAAATAAAACTGTCATTGTTTGCAGATGACATGATAGTGTACATAGAAAACCCTACAGACTCCACCAAAAAACTACTCAACCTAACAAGTGAATTTGGCAAAACAGTGGGATACCAAGTCAATAATTAAAAATCAAAGGCTTTTTGTACACCAACAACAAAATGTCAAAGGGGAGGAGGGACCAGAATCCCATTTGCTATAGCAACAAGAAAAATAAAGTACCTAAAAATAAACCTAACCATGGAGGTAAAAGACCTGTACTCAGAAATGTCAATTAATTGTAAATAGCCCTTTCAATGTTCAAAAGTTTCTCTTTAATGCTCTTTGACATCTTTCTTCTTCAAATTACTGTTTCAAATTAACTTCTTGGGAGTGTTTTTTTTTTTATTCTTCAAATCTGGGTTAGAAGCTCCTCCTATATCCTTCTAGAATACCTTTCCCTAAAAATATTTATTCTGTAGTATTGTAACTGCCAATTTGTTTTCCAGTGTCTTACAAAGTCCTTTGTACATAGCATGCATTCAGTAAATATTTGTGGAAGGAAGAGAATGGATGGAAAAAAGAATAATGGGGAAGAGAAAGGGGGGAAAGAAAGAAACCCTTCTTTGCCAACTCCTGGTAAATGTACCTTCAATACACTTCATTTTTTTTAACCTCACAAAATATCCAAATTTTTAGAGTAAAATATATTAAAATAGAAGCACTTTTTCAATTTAGTTAGATCCCATATAATTTAAGCTTTGCATTTAAGCCTCAGAAAAAGAGGAAAATCATTCTTTCTGGATGTGAAATGATGCTTGAGCAAACTCTTATTGGTTTACTAAGGCTACATGCACACGCAATGAATTTTAAGACTATGAGATTCTGTTAGGTGTCTAGGTTCCATACAGTTCTAATGCACTACTATAAAATATTAAATCAAATACCAATTTTTCTGACTTGATGTGTTCCATCTTGTTGCTTAGTTACTTTGCTCTGCAAAATTTCAAATTCACATTTGCCACTTGAAGCAGAAATTTTGAAAACAAAGCTTTGGGGATAATGACTCAGTTCTGCAGTCTATCAAATCTCCCAGAAGATCCTTCAAGATATATTTATATGTGGAAACACAGAGTGACTTTCCCTGGGTGTGACAGTCTACTGTTCTGGCATTTCACATCAATCCTCTCCTCTCTCTTCTACCCTTTGTTTTAGTGCCACTGGGCTCATCTCGCTTTAAGTACAGCATAATCAACAATGCCTTCGCTCCCGCCATGGCGGCGTCCTGGGTTTCCCATCTCACTTTTACTTCTGCATCACAAGTTTCCATAGGAGAATTAATCATTTCATACCCTGTGACCCCACAGCCCAGACTACATGACCCATTTCTCCCATATATTATTTGATATAAATGCAATAACAATTACATCTAACAAAAAAGAGAATTTTTCTCCTTAATATATCTTTGCAGGAGTACACTCTGTTTTTATGGGGGGAGGGGGGCATAAATTAATATACAAGCTCATTCCAGAGACAAAGGGAAAGCTCAAAAAGCCTTAGTATGAATAGAAACATTTCACAGCCTTTTTTACAGAAGAAAAAGAATTTTCTTTATTTTCCTCTAACATAAGAAGGAACAGAAAGGAAGACAGAGAAAATGGTGATGGATAATGGAAGGTTCCATCATTTAAAATTTTATCCCGCCTATCAATGCTAAACATCTACAGTAAAATTATAAGTTCATGAAATGCTTGCATGATACAATATTAGAAGCAACTGGTACAAGTTGGAATTTTGCATTCATGCAGCAGGGGTGAAATTATGACTGAAAAAGCAGATACAGCCCTGGTCAGATGGGTTAGTTGGTAGGAGCATTGTCCCTTATACCAAAAAGATGGTGGGTTCACTTCTTGGTCAGTTCACACACCTAGATTATGGGTTCAGTCTCTGGTCAGGGTGCATATGGCAGGCAACCAATGATATTTCCCACTCATGTTGATGTTCCTCTCTTTTTCTGTGACTCCGTCTCTCTATATAATCAATAAACATATCCTCTGGTGAGTATAAAAAATAGATGCAATTAGATGATGGCCAATAAAAAGGTATACAAATAAAACTAAAAAAATGTTGAGCATTTGAAGCAAGTTTATAGAGATCTTATATGCCTCTGATCACTCAGATTTCATTTCAGACTCAGTCTTAGATCCTGCTCTCTCACTTGCCTTAACCAGCTACATCTTTTACGTAGTCATCTGCCTTCCAACACAATCAGGGTTGCAAATATTCTTGCCTTCACTCAAATCTGTTAAGAAAAAGAAAGAATAAAGAAACATATATCACCTGACCAGGCACTGGTTCTGATGGCTCTTGGAATACACCTTAAACCCAAAGTTCTGAAAACTATGGCTCATACTGTTGAATGACACCAAACAGACAGAGAGGCATGGAGGATGTAGAGTTGAACTTACCAGACCCAGCTATTCTAAGAAATTCCCACACGAAGCAGCTAACTGAAGGTGGTTTTTTAACACAGTTTAACCTACACACCATGTTTGAAGAAGCCGAATGAATGTTTCCTAGAACAGGAAAAAAGTCTGTGGTACATATATTTAAACTATGATGCTCTCTCCTATTTTACCCATTGAGAGAAGAATCCTGGGCTGGACTGCTACTATATTCTTGCCCATCAGGTAGGTATTGGAAATCCTAAACAAGGCTACAAGCTCCTATAAACAAAGGACATTTTAAAGGAGCACATATTTGAGATTCAGGGAGAATAAGCTCCTGAAATGTTGAAGTATAGCCACAGATATAGACAGTGGAAAAGTAATAACAATTAATAGAAAATGGAAAGAATTCAGTATATGGTCCCAGAGTCACCAGTGAAATTATCTTGCAAATATAAGAGCTTATAACACTAGAATGGATATTTAGGAAAATGGAGAAATTCCATGATTACAGTTCAAATTTCTGACAATCAACAAGAAGAAAAAGACAGAAATTTTTAAGACATGTTGACACATTATAAGAAAGCCATTTAGCAAAGTACTTTAAAGTCATTTTGAAAAATCAGACCCAAAAAGCAATTTATAGCAATGTTTTCCTGGAAAAAATTCAATAGCATGTACAGGTTTAGAGTCCCCAAATTCTTACTATTAGTGAATCTAATTAAAGGGAGTGATGTAACATTAGCTGCCCTCTGAGCTCAAGAATAAACAGGCTGCCAGACTGCAATGAGAGGGGAATTCAAATTGAGGTAAGTGCAGGGCCGCTCACATTTTGTAGGCATATGGTGATTGTAACACCAGGGACCCACACACTGCAGAGCAGAAGGCAATGGTAAACCGCTGCTGCATTTTCTTCTTTTCTTTTTCCTTTTATCTTTCTCTTTTTTTACCTTGAAAAACCTGTGATGAGACAGTCCAAAATGAAATATGAGACAGTGCTGAAAGATGAGACTATAGCTCAGAAAGCACTCAGTTACTGGGAAAAGAGAACAAGTGCAAATAGGATGGTTGCTAATGATGCAACTAGACCAATGCCAGCTGGGAGGATGTCTAGCGGCTAATGTGCACAACGGCAAAAGGAAGGGGCGGTGCCACACCACACATAAGATCTGCACATGAAGCGTAAAAAGCATGCACAGAGGTAAAATGGAAATTGTAAAGCAAGAAATGGCACAGTGAAACATTGCAGTGCTTGGTGTTAGCAAACTAAAATGGACTGAAATGGGACATTTCCAGGCACACAACTACAAAGTGTCCACTTAGGAAATGACAAGCTCAAAAACCGAATAGCTTTAATGCTGAGGCAGAGGTAGCATAGTCAGTTAGAGGCTAAGATGCACAGTCTGACTGAATAATATCAACAAGGCTTCTAGCAAAACTTATTAACATAATTATTATTCAAGTATCCTCCAACAACAGAGGCTGAAAAAGATGGAATTGAAAGCTCTTACACAAGCATCTCAGAAGAAATTGATCACATATCAAAATAAGACATGCTGACAATTACAGGTAATCAGAATGCAAAAGTAGAAAGTAAAGCAGATTCAAATGTCATTGGAAATTTGGACAAGGGATCAGACAATCAAGCAGGAGATCAACTCACAGCTTTAGGAGAAGTCAATAACTTGTCCATCATAAACACATGCTTCAGACAACTGAACAGATGACAGCATATACGCATAGCATCAGATGGTCAATGTAGAAATGATATAGACTATTTAATTGGAAGCAAAAGATAATGAAGCTGTACTGAAACAAGAGCAGGATCAGATTGTAGTACTGACCACAAACTCTTAATGTCAAACATTAAAACTGAAGAAGAGCACTAAAGGAATCATACTGCCAAAATATAATGTATATAACATCCCTAATGGATAAAATTCACATAAAAAAGATTTGCACTATTAAACTTAAGGAGCCAAGAATCAGAACTGTATATTGAAACTAGAAATACTATTAAGGAAGAATGGAAAACTACAATGTCAGAAGTAAAGAGGAAAGAAAAATCAAGATGGAAGACAGATGTCTCTACAAATTGATCAACAGAGAGGCAAAAGCAAAGGTAACAAACACAGGATCAGAATCCTGAATGCAGTTTTCCAAAGACTATCACATAGATACAAAGAGAAGTATAATAGTCAACATAAGTAGATAGAAGAGAACAAAAGAGGAAAAAACAAGAGACTTCTAGAAGAAGATATAAGAAATAAGAGGGAAGCTCAAACCTAGCTAGGAATGCTGAACAACAAAAAAGAAAGCAGATTATCAGATCAGGAAAAGAGAAAGAGAAGGTAGAAACAGTAAACTGAAAATCTATTAAGAAGAGACAAAAAGGATAATAAATACCTTTAAGAAAAACTCCTCTGAGGAAGAGCCAGTAACTTTAGAAAGCAAAGTGAAAGCTGCCTTGAAAGTATTGGAAAGAAATAAATCACCAGGAGTACATGGGATGCTATCAAATTATTTCAAGTCATAGAGACTGAATCTGTCAAAATCCTAACAAGAATACATCAACAAATATGGAAAATGGAACAATGGGCTACTGATGGGAAGTGTTCAATGCAGCCTACTTGTCAAAAAAGAGGATGTCCAGGGGTGTGGTCACTATAAGAGCAGTGCTCTAATTTACCACACAAGTAAAGTGATGTTCACAGTGAGGTGATATTCTACTTCATCTGGAGCAAGACATGCTGATGTTCCAATTGGATTCAGAAATGGAAGAGGCACTTGAGATCTAATTGTGAACATTCACTGGATACTGGTTCTCCAAAGAACTTCAGAAGAATGTTCATGTATGTACTATTTTAAATTATAATAAAGCATTTGACTGTGTGGACCATGAAAAGCAATTGCTCCGCAAAAAAAATGGTCATTCCTCAGCTCTTGATTGTCCCGATGTATAACTTGCATTGTGTACAGGAAGCCACTGTCCGGATGAAATAAGGAAAAACAGGATGGTTTCCTATAGCCATAGGTATCAGAAAAAGGTGCAAGCTATCTCCCTATTTGTTTAATCTCACACTGACCATAACATATGACAAACTGGAGTAAATGGGAAAAATGGTGGAAGAAATAGCAATATCTTATGATATGCAGATGATGCCATTTACTGGTAGAAAGTAGCAATGATTTGAAATGACTTCTGATGAAAGTGAAAGAAGAACGTGACAAGCAAGACTGCATTTGAACAAGAAGACAAAATTAAGACTACAGAAGAAATGCACAACTTTAACACAGACAATGGAGACATTGAAATTAAGAATTTTGCTTATCTTGTTTGTCACCAATTCAAATGTAAACTGCAGCCAAGAAATCAAGAGAAGGTTGGTACTCAGAAAAGCAGTAATGTGAGAACTGGGACAGAACACCAAGATCAAATATGTGTCATTAGGGACCAAGGCTTAGATCATCACATCCTTGTGTTCCCAATTACTAAGTACAGACGTGAAAGTTAGGCAGTGAAGAGTGCTGATAAAAAAATTGATTTATTTAAATATGGTATTGGAGGAAAGCTCTATGGATAACCTGAACTGCCAGAAAGGTGAGCAAGTAGATCCTAGAGCAAATTAAGCCCAAAACACCACTGGAGGAAAAAATGACAAAATTGTTACTATGCTACTTCAGGTACATCATAGAAGCAGCAAACAAAAAAAAAAAAGAAAAGAAACATCAGATATGAGTTGGATTGACTCCATAAAAGAAACCATAGGCATCACTATAGGAACTGAGCAAGGATGTTTAGGACAGGACATTGGAGACATCACTCATTCACAGGGTCACCAGGAGCCAGGGCTGACTCAGCAGCTGATAACACACAAGTATAATGCAGACTCAGAAGTCAAATGCAAGTGCGAAGAAGTGAGCCTTAGCTAGTCCTCTACCTTTAAGTAAGAACATATGGCAGTCATGAGTGATGCCTAACAAGTATTGCCTTCTCTTTCTAGCACATGGTGCTATTGTACTTATCCATCCCCTTTGAAGTTAGGAATGGCCACCCAACTTGCCTTGGCCAGTGAAATGTGAATAGAAGTGAAAAAGTCACTTTCAAACCAAAGACATTCATAGTCAGTACACAACTTCTCACATCTCTTCCCACTGCTTCAGTGATGAATGAAGTACATGTCAAGAGGGAGTGTCCATCAGCCTGGTTCCATCACCATGTTTATTGGTGCATATGGGCACACCTGGAGATATGTGAGTTTGGGTTCCAGACCAAAACAATACAATAAAGTCATATGAATTTTTTGATTTCCCAGTGTATATAAAAGTTAAGTTTACTGTTGCCTATCAACTATACAATAGCATTGTCTGAAAATGCATATACCTTAATTACAAATACTTAATTGCTAAAAAATTATAATCATCACTTGTGCCTTCAGCAAGTGGCAGTCTTTTAGCTGGTATAAGCTGTAGCCTCAACGTTGATGGCTGATGACTGATCAGGTTGGCAGTTGCTGAAGTTGGGGTGGCTGTGGCAATTTCTTAAAATAAAACAATAAAATTTGCCCCCATCAACAGACTCTTCCTTTCATGAGCGATTGTATGTCTATAACATCTGATGCTATTTAATAGCATTTTCCCCACAGAACTTCTTTTAAGTATGGAGTCAATCCCCTAAAACCTAGCTGCTGCTCTCTCAAATTTATATAATATTCTAATTCCATTATTGTCATTTCAACAGTCTTTAAAGTATCTTCACCCTGAGTGGATTCCATCTCAAGAAGCCACTTTCTTTGCTCATCCATAAGAAGCAACTCCTCTGCATTAAAGTCTTGTCATGAAACTAGCAATTCAGACCCATCTTTGGGCTCTACTTATTTTTTTCATTTTTATGGGTTTCTATTTATTTAAATTGTTAAAGGACACAACTGATTCAGAGCACAATACTTCAAAAACCATTCCTATTTCACACCAAAATTATGTATCATGTATAGACATCTAACAAAATCATGTGTTATATATGTATATATATGTGTGTGTGTGTATATATACATACATATATATATACACACATATACATACATACATACATACATACATACATACACTAGTGGTTTATTAGATTCTTCTCAGTAATCTCATGTTCCTTGGGTGATTTCTTTTTGTTTTACTAATTGTTCAGTTACAGTTGTGCCACCTTTTTGGCATTGATCTCCCCTGCCCCATCCACCCCCACTCCCATAGTCAATTCCTCCTTTGTCCATGCCTCTGAGTCCTCTACCCATGTTCCTTTGCTTGCACTTTCTCCTACTTTTCCCCATTAATCCTTCCCCACTCCCCTCTGGTTATTGTCAATTTTTTCTTCACATCCAAGTCTCTAGTTCTATTTTGCTCATTTGTTTGTTTTGTTGATTGGGTTCCACTTATAGGTGAGATCATATGGTCTTTGTCTTTCATCTCCTTGCTTATTTCACTTAACATAATGCTCTCTGCTTCCGTCCATCCACTTCTAATTCTAGGGAGCTATTGTTTGTTTGTTTGTTTTTCCATTTCCACAATGTGTGCAGTTACTTCTTTCACTGAAGTCTTCAAAGCCTCAAAGTCATTCGTGAAAGTTGGAATCAACTTCTTCCAAACTTCAGTTATTTTTGATATTTTGATGTCTTCCAATGAATCATGAATGTTCTTAAAGGCATCTAGAATGATAAATCTTTTCCAGAAGGTTTTTAATTTACTTTGCCTGGATCCATCAGAGGAATCACTATCTATGGCAGTTATAGCCTAATAAAACATGTTTCTCAAATAATAAGACTTAAAAATCTAAATTACTCCTTGATCCAAGGGCGGCAGGCAGAATGAATGTTATATTAACAGGCTGTGGACTAAAATATAAAGACAAGCACTTTGGAAATTATAAATGCTAAGACGAGAATGCATTTATTACCTTCACTAGAAAGCACTTCTGTTATCACAAGCCATGCATTCTTAATCTTGGGTCCATAACTTCCTAATAGAGTCATGGATAGAACTCAAGGAGTCCATAAACTTAGAGGGGAAGAAAAAATATCCTTAGCTTTAACAGCCTCTAACTGAAATTGAAGTTTTCTTCAATTATGGATGTGGGAAAATAAAGAGTCATATAAAACAACTGTAACCTTGTCATCAACAGAAGTCAGAAATGTTCATATCCCATTATAGTTGTCCAGTAAATCTTCACATTCTGTATAACCTAATCACAGTCACAAAATGATGGTAGTTATTAGACTCATCACCACATAGTATTATTTAATGCATTAATAAGGAAGTCCAAAATTACTATATCACAAATTTGTTTTAGTACTTTGCTAATTACATTTCCATATAATTGGTTTTCTTCGTAGTTCTATATATTTTATCATATAAACTTTAAAACATTATTCTTAAAAGCACACACAGATTTTGCCAGAATTCCAAATGGATTTGGGGACCATAAAAAGGCTAAGAATCCCTACTGAGAAGAATAAAGAAAGGGGAGAATTAAGTGATTTGATTATCAATGACTAAAAAAGTCAGATCCATGGGAAACCAGGGAAGACTAAGCAGAACCACATCCTTATGCCTCTAATAACGATTCTATTTCTTACTGCTAGTTTGGACTTTTTACACATATTAAAAATTTGTGTTAAAAATTTGACTATCTTTAAATGACCTTAGTGAAAAATATAAAAAGACAAAAAATTTGCTTCTGCTTTGGCTAAAATCTTTATACGTTATGGCTGATGAAACATTAAGTGATATTATCATGCTGAGTCAAATCATTTAAGCTGCTACCAGTGAGGGAACATAAGTATAGCTTGTACTACATTCAGAAGAAGTAATGAAAAGTATAAACCCTTCCATTTGCATTACACATTTTTTTCTCCTAAAGAAATGTTCCAATCCTCTTTCAGTAATTCAAGATTATATATTTGTATATATCCTTACTGATGACTTTTAAATAAGCATTCCATCAGCCTCTGGTTATCACCTAAACTAATTTGAGAAAGAGAATATGTGGCTAGAATTACAAATGAGTGAGTTTATAACATATGGCACTTAGGGAGTGAAGGACCATTGACAGTAATTACTTCTTTTCCCCGTGAGGGCCCCCAGAAAGGAAAGTATAGCATTTTCCTACTGAGGAAATCCACTGTTCAACAGACCATGCACAATTATAAAATTAGCTAATTGATAACTTATTAACATTAGAAGCATGCATGTTCATCAGTAGATATTTTTAAATAAACTCACTCCAATTTCCAGTGAGACCTACCAAGAAACATTTCATTTTATTCCATATTCATTCCTTTGCATTTAAGTCTGCTATCTCTGAGCCACTGTAGAATTTTCTAGAAGTTTAGGCATAAGTAGAGGAGGGAATCACTTAGTGTGAGGTCTCTGAAGTTCCCTAAAATTGCAAATTAATCTATGGCATTATTCTAAAATTCTTAAAAATCATCACCAACAACTACAATAGAAACAGCACAGATAAAGAAAGCTCACTTCTGACTGCCTTCTTAATATAGGAAAACACACACACTCTTGATTCTTGAGCATGTGAGGTTAATGAACACTGTAGAAAGGAAGACTAGTTGAGGGGTACATAAAGTATTCTCGATATTCCTGGAGACCCATTTTACAAAAAGACAGGTTGAGCCATTCTGCTTGATCTAGAAAATTGATCTGTAGTCAATTCTAGCCTCCCAAAAATAAAAATAGAGGAAATATTATCTTAAGAAGAAAATACTCTGTATTGTAATGTTTAAACAGAGATTAATTAACTAAACAATGAAAAATCTTGATTCTTAATGGCATCATTAACAGAGGTGGCTGAAAGCTGCTTACTGACAGAGTAAAGCTTGAACTTGAATTCCAATTCTGGTGCTTCCCACATGCATGTCCCAGGATAAATAAGGAGCCTCAAATGACTCACACGTAAAAGGAGAAATATAACAATTCTTTCACAGGGATGTTGGGAGGATTTCATGAAACAATAAAAGTGCCTACTAATGTGCCTGACATATAGCAAGTAAATTATAGTGTGCTGCCTGCTTGTGTCGTTTTTATAACCCTACTGACCTGAACAGCACATACACGGCAAATTTCAAATGCATGTTGATTTCTGGTGATATGGAATCAGGTAAAGAAAAAGACCATAAATTTAAAGAGATTAAATTTGAAGAATAAGTAGATATGAAGAGAGATAGGACAACAAAGCAATCCATCTCAAATGGGCAATAAAATAGCTCAAGCTTGGACATCTTTAATTCTTGGTAGTTTGAGTCTTTGAGTATCTTGCTTAGTTTCACCTGCCTTAAAAATTTCTTCAGCTTTCTCCATTGCTTTCCAGAAAATGGTTGCCTTTTATTTTGATTCTTTTGATGCTATCTATTTAAATTAGGCCTATTATATTTTCAATAAATTAAAAGTGGACTTATAGTGGTAGTATTTAACAATTCTTTTTATTGCTAAATGTGTTAAATTAAAACATAAGTAATAAAGCCCTAGTGGCTGGATTGTCCTATTTTACAGCCCTTTACCACAAAAGGCAGGCTCGTTAGAGCAACAATATGTGAGAAAGGAAGGAGTATGAAAAAGAAAGAGATGGCAGGAGAGAAAGAGAGAGGGTGGGAGGGAAGGAAGGAAGGAGAAAAAAACAGAAATAATAAATATAACACTTTTTAAAAAATTTCATTCAATTAATTAGCTGAGTAGTGGGTGCCTTCTGAGAACACAGACCTATGGTGCTTCTGTAGCCCAAAAGTCCATCCAGGCGTGGGTTGTTTGCAAAAATATAAGAAAGTACATTACCTTTTCCTTCTGCCTCTTCCTCTATAATTCTATATATTTGTTTATGAATGCACTTCCTGAAATGCAAACTGGTCCTGGTAAAATTTCAGGAAAAGAATGCTAAAGCAATCACACATTTAGATTCAAAGCAGTGGTAAGAAAAGAGCCAGAAGTGCAAGAACTCTTCAAGCTCTAAAGGCAAAACCAGAAGATACTAACCAGATTAAAATCCTAAAAACAGAAAAATGTGGTGATTTATGTGACTAAAACAAGCATAGATAACTTTCAAAATCTGAAAACACTAGGGTGAGTCTCTTTTAAAGGAAATCCTTTGTAAAACTGAACAATGTAATTTAGCACTTAAAAAAGGATTTCTTTAGAGAGAGAACAATAATCTTATGAAACAACCCTCAAGAGGTAGGTACCCACAGCAAATGTGAGTTAAAGGGGACTGGCTGGATTTATACACCACCACGCTGCCAATGGATATCACAAGGAGCTGACACATGCTCTACCACTTGGTTGATGTCAGTATGAAAAATTACAACCACTCATGGTTCATTCCCAAGGAGCATTGTTTGCACAGATTCAGGGGCTGGATGAAACATTAGTGTAGACCATTCAAGGTTATTTTTACATTTCTAAGCTTTCTCCTTCTCATTTAAAACTTATAAAGTCATGAAATAGGCTGGAAGAAAACTTAGAGCCTATCCTGTTTGACTTCTCCACATTAGTCATAGAAAACTTGAATCTCAGAGTGATATTGACTTAACCTCAGATCACCCAGATAGTTGACTGAAGGATTAGAAATAAAATCAGTTCTTGTGATTCCCAGGCAGGGGATTCTCCAGAGTTCATAGATAAAAATATATTGACTTCTCTACTCATGGCAAGCTATGAATAAAATTAGAGAACTTAATAGAACTGCATCACGATACACACCCAGAGCAGGGGCCACCGGGGTTCTCCTTCCTTTATCAGAAAATTAATTTCTTAATAACAGGTTAGGGCATTCCATCTACCTCTCTTCTATGTACTTCTTCCATCATTTGCTTTGCAATCCGCATACATTTAGTTTCTTTACTAACGTCTTCAGTTCTCATTTTGAAGCCCAACTAAGGCAAAACCTTCAGAGACAGTTTATCTGCTAAAGGAATTTTAAACTATGGAAACCATCTAATCATTTCTTACTGGATTTTGAAACTAGTCCCAGTAAACAGCTCTACAGAAAGTAAATGGTATGACTACCAAAGTTTTACATGTATAGATGTCTCCCAAAGCCACTGACTTTGCAGTCAAAAGAATAAACATAGCTCCTGCAGTAACTGGAGAAAGTGCACCCACTCAGCCATAGCTGTCGAGTGTGGTCCCTCTTCACTAATGTGTGTGCACATAGTTTTGGCTTTTGCACAGCGAATGTTGCTGTTTGACATTGCATTTGCTGACTCCATTGAAGTAGATAATCTCGAATATTTACTGAAAACAAGTAGGGACTATTATTTTCCATGTAAAATGCAGATGTATGCAGCTTTACCTCACCACAAGGATATTGTGATCCTATCTGACTGATATTGAGAGAAATCAAACCACATTTGAAATTAACCAGACAGAACCCAGGAAAGCTATGGTTACCAAAAGGTCATTCATGAAATCCTATGTTAATGCCAATTATCAGAATTTAGTAGCTAAAAAGATAGAGAAAATATAATAAATAACCAACTAACTGGAAACACAAAATACACATAATTATACCCAGCATAAAAAAAGCCCTTGACTAGAAAATAGTACAAGAAGATTATTCAAACAGAGAAGAGCCTGTTGTTCTGGGTTATTATAATCCATCTAGGGAATACATTTTGCTTCGGGCCTCACTTACTTTCAGATACTTCTGAGTGAACCATTACTTGGCTGTAGCATGGAAATGTGAAGTAATTTATCCATAGGACAACTTTTTCATTAGTAAAAAACCTGAAAACAACCACAATATCTATCAAGAGAACAGTAGAAAAGCAGTTTACAGGATACTATACAGCAGTACAAAAAAAACAAAAAACACTGAGACAACAATGTGGATGAATCTGAAAACAACACATTGAGTGAAAGAAACCAGACACATAAAAATACAAATTGTATATTTTATTTTTATAAAATTCTAGAAAAAAGAAATCTTATACATGATGATAAAGCATATCAGTGGCTACCTGGACCCAAGTTGGGGTGACAGCTTCTGTGTATTGATTTTGGTGGTAGTTCCCCAAACACATGTGTTTATCAAATTATATAAAACTTTACCTTTCATATCACATCCTCTCTGTTCCCTTTGGCTACCACAATGAAAGACTCTTATCTAGAGAGCCTTGTAGAGCTTGCTTTTGATCTGCACATTTATTACACATAATAACAATGCAAAGGATGTCATCATAGATGCAGACATGCACAGATTCTCTATAAGTATTTGTTAATAAGCTACATTTCCTAGGAAAGTATATGTAAGTCCTCAATGCCGACTGCAGGGTTCTGTACATGTCTATCGGCTCAGGTTGTTTTATGAGATGGCCTGCTTGCTATACAGTGTATAAAAATGTCCCATCAAAATTCTGTTTTGGCAATATTTCTAGGTCATTTTGTAAATGCTTATCTTATGTTTGGGGCTATACTGATGGGTGTATTCCAGATTCAGAATTGTACCTTTATGGTAAGTTATTCCTGTTACTACTATTAAGTAATATTCTCAATAACCCTAGCAAATACATTGGTCTCTGAAATCTATCTATTTTGATAACATTGTTACATCAATTTTCTTCTGATTGGAATTTTTAAATGTATATTTTCCTTTTCCTATCTTTCAGCCTTTCTACCTTTACACTTCATGTCACAGGGACATCTCATAAAATTAGCTAATAGCTGGATTTAATTTGTACCTTTGTAGCAACTGTCTCTCTCTTTTTCTCTGTCTATTTCTGGCCCCCACGCCCGAGTCAGAGCATCTCATCAAGAATTTTTTTTATATTTACAACTACTGTGGCTACTGACATGTTTTAACACATTTAAATTTTTAATTTTTCATGACTCATTTTTATTAGTATGGAGCCCTTAATATCCAGTTTATAATATTTATCTCTAGTGGTATTTGTTACGTACTATGATTTTTTGCATTTGAAGTTTCTGAGAACTTTTTCTTAAATAAGATTATCAAGAGAAAAGGAAGAGGCGCCAGTTGATGTCTGTCTCTTAACTAAAATGATCTATCCTTCCCCCAATAGGATGATGATGTATTTGGGAGAAGTTTGGGGTTGGAAATAGTCTTACAGAGGTTGACTCATTCATTTTACAATAGAGAATTGAAGCCAGGAGGGTTTGGATTTGTTGTTCAGAGTCACAAAGTGAATCAGTAATGATGATGTGGCTGAACTGAAGTCTCCAAACTCTTTGTCTAGTATTCTTTTCCCCCTGTCCTTTTGGATTTATGCTGTGCAGACTGTTGAGTATCATCACTCCTGCAATACAATAGTAGCACACCTGAAGTCCTGCAGGGGCTTGTAAGTTCAATCAATTCTGAAATATGCACACTCAGAAGCATGCAAAGCAAATGCTAAAACACAAATGGATTAAGAGCTCCAAGGCTGTACAGATTAAAGTCTATTAATTGAAAAAGTAATAATCTGTTTTCAGTCTCATCTATGACTTTGAAAACAATAGACTGAACCATACATGGGAAAAAAATGAAATATTTTCTAACTTGTACTTGCCCTTTATTTTAAAAAAGTTTTCTTTCAATATCTAATTCATTATTTCTCAATCATATATACCTGCAGCATTATTTCTCTACAACCTTACCTTCCCATTGAGTATTTGAATTTTTTATCATGACTTTCCCTCAAAGGCATTTACTTGCTTTTCTAAGTTATATTTTATTCCTTGTTGCTTTTCCATATACCTAAATTTTAAAATATTATTTCCAATAATTCCATATGGCACACAAAATGAAGAGCCAGCATAGGGAATAATTATCCTGTATTTCAAAATGCAGAACTACTCGGCTAAGTTAGATGATGGAAAACTACGGATTCAATACTGACAATGAGAAAGTGGCAGTTGTGTCCAGGAAAAAAGCTTATACTTCCTCTACACGAGAAGGAAAAGGGAAACACTGAAATCCAATTTCAAGTTGGGTTTCAATTTCTAGTTTAGCGTTCTCCTCTTAAAGCACACATTGCGAAACGTCCACTTCAGCAGATCTTTCAAAACTAGCCTTTGAAATTTCAGTCTGGTGCTGCATTCTGTGCGTAGTTTTTGGCAGACAGACCAATTAGGCTTTTCTTTTCCTGACAGCAGCCAACGTCATGGGGACTGTGCTGAATGCCTGTCACGTCTTGTGTTTGTGGAAATGAACTGTGTCCTTGGGAATTTCAAAAGGTAGTGAGTGACGCATGCGCCTGAGGAGAGCACCAGGGGGAGGCAGAGCAGGAGCGCATCCCTGTGAGGTTCGGGTGGGGTTATTTGCTTTCTAACCATACTGAGGGTTATTTATGGTACGCGGGTCCAAAGAATCAGAATAAAAACAAAACCTCATGAATCCTAGTATTTAAGGGAAAATGTAATTTTTACTCATTAAACTCATGTGCACCACAAATTAATTCTGAGAAAAGGTAGATTGGCAAATCTGTATATTTTATTTTTTCCAGATGCCTATTCAATCCTGAAAAAAGGGCAGACACGCGCTGCGCACAATCCATTGGGCGAACTCCATACTAAGTCCGCCTCATGCCAGCTCCAGGGTGAGTCAGCCTTTCATCGCTTCGTTGAAGGGCTCCCTCACAGGCAGACTCAAACCCTGGCTAATCCATTGTTCTTTCTCTCTTACTCTTCTTTCCATCCCAGCCTCAGTCCCACATTTTTATCTGTTCATCTTCAGATTCCCTGGAACTTCACTTTGGGTGAACTTCACTTTGGGTGACTAAAGTGTCCTAATTTGCTTGTGACTATCCCAGTTTTACCCCTGACAGTCTCCCGTCCCAGGAAAGCCCCCCTTCTCCTTTCTCAGCTGCTCTGCAGCTTTCTGTCTTTCCCCAAGTTTAATCACATGCCTAACCTTGCTTCGCATTCATTCCCTCAACAAGTTCTTCCATCTAACAAAACATCACCTGCTCACGCACACATACAGAGTCTAGAAAAATACTGAGAATGTGTCTAGGCTTTTACTTCATTGAGGTTTGGCCTAAATACCACCTTCCTCTTTGCCCTTTCAGTATTAGGTGATACCTCACTTCAGATATTTGCTTCAGTCCACTTAGTGTCAGTGTCTTGAATCCCCATGTTCCCAGGTAAGCCTTGTGCTTAGTAGGTGTTCGTCTTCCTTTGGCTTACCTCACCAAGCTTTTTACTCTCCCTGTGACCTCACTGGCTGCCTCAGGCTTGCCTTGGATACTGGGCCAACCCAGGACAG
The DNA here is from genome assembly GCF_021234435.1 of Artibeus jamaicensis. NCBI lineage: Eukaryota > Metazoa > Chordata > Mammalia > Chiroptera > Phyllostomidae > Artibeus > Artibeus jamaicensis. The sequence continues at coordinate 20,756,479 of NW_026521843.1, forward strand.
AAAGTTCATATTTCAATAATGCCTCCAAACCGTATTTCCATGAAATGGAATGTGGAATAAGTCATACTTCCCATGGTGGGATTTTTCTGGCCCAATTAGAATTGCTCGGGTTTTGTATGTGACTGGCTTTTTCCTCCCTCTGTGGATGATTTTAAGATCTTCCCTTTGTCCCTACATTTCTGAAATTTCACAGCTATATCCTTTGTGTGGATATTTTTCCATTCATCGTGCTGGACATTCAGTACGCACTTTCATTTTAAAAAAGCAGGTCTGTTGATACCTTTTTACCACCTTTCCATTAATTTCTATGTTCCATAATTTCTCTGTTCTAAGAGTTCATTGTCATTGCTTCACTCTTTATTGTATTTGACATCCTGTTCTTTTTCACGGACGCAATGTTTTTTCATGTTTAGGTGGCCATAAAGTGACACATATATATTTTTAATGTTCATTTTCAGTTTTATAGAGATAAACAATTTTATTAGAATATGCCTCAGAGTGCTTTTAATTGTTTTAGTTATAAATAAAATTGCCCAAGTTAAAAAGTAAAAGTTTCATTTTATAAACGTTGAGGCTATGGCAACATATAATTAAGTGAAATTTATTGAAGTTGTTCAAAGGACTGTGGAAAATCTTGTTTCTGGCCTCTCATTTCACAACTTTTGAAGTGCTGGTGAAAACTGAGAGTGACCCTCCTGTATTATATGTTTTGTGTCTGCCCAAAGGCAGCTCATCCCAAAGAGCCATCCCCATGTTTCCCAGTCAATGGAAGTCAGCTGAAGAACTGACATGCTTTAATCCTCATCAATGTTTTGAATGAAAATACAAAAACAACAGTTAACTACCCACAGGGACAGCTATTTGAAATAAGAGAAAAAAAAGTGATTGTAATCAATTAGGAATAAGCCAAAGGTCAAATTCATTTTCAGTAAAATAAGACCAAAACAAATTATACCACACCACAACTGAATGACAGAGAAGTCACTTCTACACCAACGTTAAAGAGAAAAGGAATAATACAGAACAATTAATCCAATTTGTATTTTTATAGAGAAGCAACTGAGACCAATAATGATTTTTGATGGCTCTTGTTTAGCTTTCCAGATTCCTGGAGATTCCATTTTCTGTTCTATAAGTTTCTGTGAAATTTGGAGTGGTAGGAAAATCATATATTTAAGAAGCCATATTTTATTTTCCATATTTCTCCAACTTTATTTTAAAAATCATAATTGCTATGTATGTATATTCTAAATTTACTTATGTATGTGTGTGTGATCTGCAGGTCATTTGAAGAGTTTCTGACTTGATGATGTTAGGAAAGAAGCAGGGGCCTTGGTAGACATCTTATTGCCCTCATATGCACCTCTTTATCATCATGACTGACGTGGTCAGGTTGCTTTCAAGTTATCATATTCAAGGTCAATCAGCGAAGTAAACATTCCATACCTACTTATACCACATAGCACCTCATCTGCTTTTGAGTGAAATAATGTACACTGTGTGTATTCTTTCTTTTTTGTGTGTTTTTGCCTAAATACCTCTTTGAGATGGAATCACAAAGGTTATGATGGTGGCTATTTAACATAGTAAATTTGTTATTTCCTGACACCAGTATAATCATTATCTAGCTTTCTTCAATAGTGCGGTCCAATTACTTTTTGAAATTATGTGCTATCAGAAAGCTTGAATGAAATAAATATTTTTTGTAAACAGAACCTGGCTGTGAATGCAGCTGAGTCTGCTTTAAGTGGCTCTGCTTCAAGAGGGTAAAAAGAATCTCGACCTGTTAATGCCAAGTTGACAATGCAATGCAGACACCAATCATTTCTTGCATGATCACTAGTCTTCCTCCCCTGGCCCACTTCAAAGAAACCCTCTCCTTTATCTGTTGAGGTTTTTTATTAGTTTTAAGGCTTGTGCTGAGTTTTCTTAACATAGGGCATGCCTGTAGATTTTTTTTCTTTTTTAACATTTTTAAAAATTTTATTGTATTATGCCCATTACCGTCTAACCTCCTTATGCGCCCTCCCCCCTGCAGTCACCGCACCACGGTCCGTACCCACGAGTCCTGCACGTATCTTTAACCCCTGAATTCAGTTGTTTCAACATCATGTTTCCCAATCTTTCCCTGAAGGCATTGTGTGTTTCTGTCTCCTTTACCTTTGCTGGGTTTCTTCTGGTAAACTAGCATTTTTCAGGCACTCTTTTTTCAATTCACTTTAAACTTCTGAGTTGACTCTGAATTCTCCTGCTTCCCTTAAACTTGAGCTGGGCTGTCAACACCACTTACTGAATGCCTGCTGTGAAAAGGTACAAAAGGGACGGAGGCAACATTTCCTTTCCTTAGGGAATAATAAAATCTCCTTAGTGAGACAGAACATATATTCCCACTAACAGCATCTAAAATGCCCCCAAAATAGCCTGAAATAAGCATGTATAAGTTTATCATAACCCTTACATGAATTCTGAAAGATTGCATCATTGTTTAGTACTAAGCCAAATTAAGACATTTCTTCTAGATTAGTCTCGAACCTATCAGACATCGTGCCTCCTTTTATAGCAAATATTTATAACGCTTTCTATCCTGAAGTGAAATTAATAGATGATACATTTTATAATACATGTAATTTCAAAAAATTAATGTAATGCTTTATGTACAACATAACAGAATAAAACAAAAATAATTTTAAGCAAATATTAGATATGTCCAAATATAATTGACCTGACAAATGTGCACCAGAAGATAAAATGAGGTCAAGTCAGATGCTGGGTCTGTCTGTGACAACTACAAATGTGTTGATGACCCGGAAGTCAGCAGAGGCACGGCTGTCAGAAGTGTGGCAAAGCAGTGGCTGACTCTAGGTCAAGTTCCAAATACAAAAACATTTTGGTTCCTGTATGCAAAAGGGTTAAAATATGGTCTCAAATAATTAGAAACAGACTTTCTGTTTAGATAAAGAAACAGTGGCTACTCAAACATGGTGAGGATTTGGAACAATTCTTTACGGTGAAAGATCATCCGCACACTGCATGATGTCCAGTATCTTCCTGTCCACCACCTGTCCAATCAAGTGACAACTAAAGGTGTCTCTGCACATCTGCCAAACAATCCCTTGGGGAGGGCACTGCCCCTGTTGAGAATAATTGAAAGTAGAGGAGGGGGCAGATCTGCAGTGAGAAATGGGCTAACATTTCAGAACCCTGTTCTTTCCGTCGCTTTGTTTCCTAAACCTTGTCTTCGTCAAAACCATATGGAGAAAGTTCTGATTCATCTCATTAACACAGCATTGACACAACTTACATAGTGCTTACTATGGCTGAAATTATTGTGAACACCCTTTGAAGATTACCTCATTCATTTACTTAGCAACCCTTGAAGGTAAACACTATTGTTACAGATTACAGGTTAGGAAATTGGGATGTAAAGAGGTTAAGTGATTTGCCCAGGTCACGAGGCTAGTAACGCTAGAAACTAAGATTCCAATGCAGGACTTTTGGTTCAAGATAAATGCTGAACACTATGTTATGCAGCAGACATATAGATCCCACCCTCAACAATTTTGATTCAGCAAATCTGGGATAAGGGCAGATATAGCTGTATGTATTTGAATAAGACTCCCATAGCGAGAGAAGGGCACTGACTGGTATTTGTGAACCAGGGCACTAGACCACAGCTCAATTGGGAGTGACAGGAAGGAGACAAATGTTTAGTTTGGAGTCAAATCTCTCTGTTAGAGTATAATGAGGAAGCTCAGAAGAACAGTGGGTGGGAGACCATTCATGCATAACCTTGAAAGCTGGGCTAATACACATGACTTTCATAAAATGGTCAACAGGGAACTATGTGTTGTTCAGTAGAATAAAATATATTGAAAGCACAGCATCTGAGGAAGAGTAGAAATAGCATTAATAAACATAAAAATGTCAAAAGTATAATGCACTCAGCAAATGAATAAAGAAAGCAAATTCGAAGCTGGAGGAAGCACATTAAGTTATACAGGGATAGCAAAAATAGGTTTACAGTTGTGAATACTCAAAACAAAACACAGAGTTTTTTTCTTGTATTATTATTTATTAATGACTGAATTATTTATTTGTGTTATTTGTCTTATTATTTTGTATTCTTACTTATGATTTATATTTTAGGTAATGATGGCTGGTAATTTAATGTACTTTTGCCTGCCCTGTGTGCATGATGTAAAAAAAGAAAAGCAATAGTATCATATCACTAGCTGTTCCCTAGTTTTCAATCGTGAGACTCACAAACCAATCAGATAGTTGTAAGATTATGAATGGATAGGCAATGGGCAATACAAAGTACCTCTGAGATCATTGAATCTGGAGACCACACACCCCAACATCGAAGGCAGGCAGATAATTAAGCAGAAAACTGCCTCAGTGGGGAGTAGTCAGGAGGGTGACAAATTAGAATGTGTGTAGAGAACAGCTGTCACTCTGTTCCAGGCACTTACTCACGTAATTATGCTAGCCTACTGTTAGCAGACATTCTGACTTTTAAAGAGAGGCCAAACATTAAGATTTTTACATAGAATAATTCACATTTTACCACGTTAGTGTCAAGCATATTTTGGGAGTCTTATCAAGAAATTTTTTGAAATTTGATAGTTCTTTTAATGTATCAAAAATGACTGATAGTGACTATAAAAAACTAGAGGGACTTTAAAATATGACTGGATGCTCTTTTACTGATGTCTAACTGATGACAGGTTACAATGAAAAAAATGACTGTCTCACCTGCAGTGATTCTTATACTCATAATGACTGGTAGTTATAAACTACATGTCCTAGGAATCATGAAAGTGAGGTCCAGGTCCATATCTTTAATTTACTAGGCATACTACCTTCACCAATTGCCTTAACCTTCTGTGGCTACTATGTATGTAAATTGGAGGTAATAATTCCCAAGTCCTATTTCTCACTAGGTTGCTATAAAATCAAATGACATAATGTATATCAAATGTATAACCCCTGCAGTACAGTGGGAATATCACTGGGCTGGATTTAAAGATCTAGTCAACTAATAGCTGGTTTTCTAACCCACAAATGAGAAGTTTGATTAAGAGCAATCATCGTTAAGAGAAATATAATGTGAACCATGTTCTATTACATTATCTAGAGTCCACATTGAGAAAGAAAAAAGGAGCAGGTAAAATTAATTTTAATAATATAATTTATTTAACCCAATGTATCCAAAATATTACTGTGGATAGACAATCAATATAAAATCATTATTGAGATACTTTATATGTTTTATGCTAAATCATCGATACACAATGTGTTACTTCACACTTATAGGGCATTTCAGTTGGATCAGTCACGTGTCATGTGCTTGATAGTCACAGGTGGCAGTGGCCATGATTCTGGACAGCACAGATCTAGGTAATGACTAAGGCCCCTGCAACTATTAACTTTGATACCTGTCTCATTATTACTCATCCTGCCTCAATCTTTTTAAATGGTGAAAGCATAATCTACATCATAATGAATTAAATAAGGTCTTCGACATTCTTTAAAATTCAGAATTAAAAAAGTCTAGCAAAAGCATTCTCTTTTTATTTCCACAGTAAGAGAAGATACCAAGAATTACAGTGTATAAACAATGTCTTTTGAAATACTTAAAACCGGCACAGTCAAAATTAACATTTTATTTAACAGAAAACTAACTCAGCCCTTTCATTGTTTAGAAGAGGCATATATAATTTCACTCATATGAGCTGCTTGCTGTATTTGCTGTCAGGTCAACTGAATACCAGACATATCATTGAATTTTGAAATTACTGGCCTGCTGTAGGAGATGTCTACCACCACACAAGCATAAAGAAGATGTTCAGTGCACATAAGTCTATCAATACGGTGAAAAAGAAAAAAGATGCATAGAAAAACTTGACAAATTTTTTTCTGGTACACTGAGATATTGTCTTTCTTTTTGAAGATTTTGTGGGAATTTTTTAAAAAGATACAGTGGGGTCTCATCAGGTTTCTTAGCTAATAGGACCTTAATCCAAAGTGCATGCAATGAGTCAGCCATTAATCCAACACTTCAGTTTTCAGCTGGGAAAGTAAGATGGAACTTCTGATATCTGAAAGGAATGATTCCAAAGACTTCCCCTTGGCTGTCTTTAGGGGAACTTCTTGAATCTATAAGCATTATATCTGTGTTATTAATAATACTCTAAATTCGATTTGTCGTGCATAGAATGCTACAGGACCACAGCATTGAGCCCATCCAGAGGGCTCTTTTTACATTTTTGTCTATGGGTCCCACTGCCAAGAAGGGTATAGTTGAGTGTGTGCAACTTGGCAGACAGTGAGCTGTGTTTCTCCCAAGAGCATTTAAACAGGTCTCATCTTATGATTAATCAATGCAAGTTACCCAGTTTAACCATGACCTACACACATTTTCTTCCTGTAAATCTTTAAGTACACATATAAAACCATGTGTTTTGCATTTATATTTCTCCATCTGACAGTCCTAAATTTTATTATTTAGCAAAGAAAATCTCAGTGATCATTTTCTACAGTTGATTAAAATGACAATGAAGCAAGCATCTTTCTTTTCCTTGCAGATGCTATTTGGAATATAAATATCAGGGGGGGAAATCTGGTGGTAAATTATCCATAACATGACACTTACTAGCTAATCATATATTTGCGAATTTTCTTATATTGTTTCTATGACAAGTAAATGAAGCAACATTGAAGAAATTTATTATGTTTGTTCTACCAAAGAAAATATAAACTTTCTTTAATTATCACCATTATTAGCACTAGTGAAATCAAAGTATCACTTAACAATATAAATTGCATATGTTTTTCTTGTATATCAACCATAGAACATGATTCAAATTGAAGTGTGTGTGAGTTTGGGATATAGTTTACCATTAGTCTACAAAAACACAATTTAAAGTTGAAAATCTCACCCAAAATTATACAAAAAAACAATAGCAAAGTCAAATATTTAGTTAGACCTAAAATCTCCATTAAGAAAGTCTCACTTCTCAGAATGTGAAAATTCTTTAATAAAGGCTATGCATGTGTACAAGAGTGCAAGAGAAAAGATTCAAAACAAAGAAAAAGAGAGAGATAATATTTAAGCAAGAAATTTCAGGGTGGTGTATATTAAACATTTTCTTTCTACTGAGCTTCATTCTTAAATATTATTGCTCCTGAAGAGGGAAAACTAGGCAGCACATGCACATTCGGGCTCTTGACTTCTTTGCATAGTGCTGGTAGCGTACTAATGAAGTTGAGAGAAATAAGCCCACTGCATAAGAACAATGGAGACAACAATAAAAAAGTAAAAAGTGTCTGACACTTGTTTAAAAATAAATGATGCTCCCAGTAACTAGAATAGAGAGGAACTGAACTTGATAAAGAACATCTATAAATACTGATAACTAATATCATACTTAATGGTGAAAACTTGAAGCTCTCCTGCCAAGATCAGGGTTAAAAACAAGAATGTACCCTCTCATGACTATTTTTCAACATCATATTGAAAATCCTAGCTGATGAAATAAGACAAGAAAAAGAAATAAAAGTTATACAGATTGGGAGGGATAGAAAAATCTTTTATTTGTAAATTTTATGACCATCTAAGTAGAAAATGTAAAACATCAACAAAAAATTTATTGGAATTAATAAGGGATAATCAAAGTCTGAAGGATACAAGGTTAATATACAAGAAAAGAGTACGAGGTCAATCACCTCATATATACCAGCAGTAAACAAGTGAAACTTGAAATCAAAGACACATTATCATTCACATTAGTGCCCAAAACAAATACTTAAGTATAAATATAACAAAACATGTACAGTATATGAGGAAAATTACAACACTGTAATGAAAGAAAACAAATAATAAACAAGTAAATAGAGAGATATTCCATATTCATGTATAGAAAGAAGCAATACTGTTGAGAAGTCAGTTCTTTCTAACTTGATATAGACTCAATACAACACCAATCAAAATACTAGCAAGTTATTTTGTGAATATCAAGAAATTGATACTAAGATTATATAAAGAAGCAAACACAATGTTGAAGGAAAGAATAAATCCAATGGACTGATACTACCCAACTTTAAGACTCATTATAAATCTATAGGAATCAGGATTGTGTGGAATTGGTGAAAGAATTTTCTGTGATAGCCATTGTAAAAGGTATAAAGTAATATCTCATGGTACTTTTGATTTGTATTTTCATGATGATTAGTGATGTTGATTTTTTTATTTTTTCATGTTTTTAAGTTGTTGTTTGTTATAGTTGCTCCCACTTTTCTCCCCTTCCCCTCTCTAATGCAGCCCTACCTTCTCCCCACTGCAAGACATTCCCCACATTGCTCTCTGTGTCCTTGGGTTGTACATAAATGTTCTTTGGATAAACGCTTTACCATCTTTTATCCCATCGACCTGGCAGCTATAAGTCTGTTTTATATATCTAAGCTTCTGTTAGTATCTTGTTCATTAGTTTATTGTGTTCATCAGTTCCACATATAAATGATATCTGTGGTATTTTTCTTTCACTGACTGGCTTAATTCTCTCAGTATAATTTTCTCCAGGTCCATCCATGCTGTTGCAAAATATAAGAAGTTTTTTTCTTTTTTACTGCTGCATAGTATTCCATTGTGTAAATGTACCACAGCTTTTATTCACTCATCCACTGATGGGCACTTGGACTGTTTCCACTGATGGGCACTTAGGCTGTTTCCACATCTTGGCTGTTGTGAATAGTACTGCTGTAAATACAGGGGTGCAAATTACATACACATGCTAGTTTCTAATACATCTTCTTTACCCTCTGGGGTACATGCTTCCATTCTGGAAATGACTGGCTTATCCTACCAATTATCCTCTCTGTCCTCTTAATAATAATTAAAATTTCCCCTAAGTATTTAAATATGTTCAATACTCTCTTAATTTAAGAGAATGAGACCAAATCCTGTTATTCAAATATTTCCCGCAGCAACTATGCTAACTCTTTCTCTCACAAGACATTTAATTTCACTATGTCCACATCCTTAGCTCCCTTTCCCTCTACTCTTCTCTGTTCACAATACCAAGACCACTCTCATCAAAGGGAAATTAAGGGACTTGCAAATTGCTCAATCCAGTGAAATTTTTTATTCAGATAACACTTGATCTCTATGCAGCATTTGATACTCTAAAGCATTTTCTTCTTAGTCTCTCAATGATCTTTTTATTTGGCTTTTAAGATATCTCATTCTCCAGGTTTGCTTGCTAGCCCTCTAGATATTATGGTTCAGACTTCTTTGCCAATTCATCATTCTCTAACTCTAGATGTGGGAGCTCCTTAGTCTAGGACGATGGCTTCCAAATGTGTATCTGAGCCAAAATCCTTCCACTGAGACCAACCACTTAAACAACCCACTCACCTTTTAGTCTTGAGTATCTCAGAAATACCTTAAACTCAACATCTGAGACCAAATTTGACACCACATAAAATAAAATTTGCTGATTTTTTAGTGTGTCATAGAACTATAGTTCACCTGATTGAGCAAGTCTGAAGTATAGGAGTTATCTTTGTATCTTCCCTAAACGTATCTTGAATTCATTTATTCAATCCTCTCTATACCCAGTCTACATGCTCTAATCAACCAAAGTACCACAGTAGCTTCCTTATTGGTGTCTCTCCTCTTACTGAACCCATGCCACCATGGTTCAGAGATCATTTTACCATGAAGCTAAAGCGGACCTATGAACTCCCATGTAACCTGATTATACTCCCAGTTAAAATCCTTCAGTGGTTCCCCACTGGATCTAAATTAATGAGCAGGATCTTCACTGCCGGCTCTAGTTCCTGGTTGTGCTAGGAGGACGTTTCCGGCTTCATGTCTTCCTCTCTGCCCTTCACATTCTGTTCCTCAATAATCCTGGCCTCTTGATTCCTACAAGTCACATGCAACCACCTGCCACAGAGCCCTTAGCATAGTTTCCAATGCCTAGAGTGGCATACCTTCATCACTCCCACCCTACATATTGGTCATTTAACTCTAATTCATGCACTATACCTTAGTTTGAGACTTCCTCATAGGAATTTTGCTGACCGCCAAGTCTATTTGAGGTTCCTTGGTTATGCACACTCACAGGGCTCTTTCTTTAGAAAACGTATCAAAATTTCTTATTATAGAGTATTTGTTTTATGACTGTGTTTTTAATGGTTGACTTACTCAATGTTCATTGAGTAGCAGATCTTCTTTTTCTTTCAGAAAAGACCTTTTTTTTTCTTTTAGAAAAGCAGAACTTATTTTCTTATCACTATCATATCTCTAATATGTAGCCCTTGCTATGAATCTTATTTGCTTTTAAATTGTAAAACATGAATTTGCAGAACCTCAGTAAATTATATTTTAAAAACATAACTTGATACCGTACAAAATTGTATGCCAACATACAATTTGATGCAACTCTAAATAATGTTTTATTGTTTAGAATGTATTACTAAGAAAAAATATATATACAAAATCAAATGTAAACCTATAATTCATAAAGCTGAAACTAATAATAGCTTTGGATCCAATAATCATTTTCCTTTTCTACTTGGAGCACTAATTATTTCTATTGCACCTAAAACTTAAATTATAAAAATTTTAAAATCACATGAAGATTTAATGAAAACCCAGGCAACAAAAGTTTTGCCTAATTTAAATCTAGTAGGGAGCTTAACTCTCAGAGTTTTCCTTCACCACTGTGAATTTATGAAAGTCATTCTGGACAAAATTTGCCATTTCCAGAAAACTTTTAAAAAGAGCTCTCAAGTGGAAAATACTTGTTCTTATTAAGTTTTTCTCTCATACTCTGTTAATAGAAAAGAACCATCCAGAATGGAGGTGTAGGCAACCCTAAGCTTAGTGCTCAATGGTAAAGATGGGTCCCACAGTTCCATAGCAATGGATACAGAATAAAAATTAATGTAGCTGGTTAATTTGATTGTGAAACAATGATTTGACACATATTTATCAAACATGTTCTGGAGTTTGCATAATGGTTGCTGATAAAGTGTCTAGTGTACAGGTAAGAGTTACTCCGGGCCCAGGGAATTTCACCTGTGGTCATGCAGCAGAAATAGAGTCAGATAGAAAGGCAGAACATAAATTTTAAAATGGATTCAAATGTCAGCAGCTGATAAAATAGTCAATATGAGTATAGGATTAGAGAAGAAATGAGCATCAATACTAGGGAAGTCCTGAGACAGCCAGAGAAATAAACGTAGCACCATAATCCTAAATGAGGTGGACTATACACCTGCCCTGCTTCCCACTTGCCTTTTACATCGCCACAAACTGCTGTGAGCTTTCAGTGTCTCTCTGTGAGCAGCATACACTTCCTCGCCTCACTAACAGGCACCACCTAACTTGTCTTAGCCAATGAAGTATAAGCAGTAGAGACAGTTGTCGGTTCTAAGCACAGGTTTACAAACTACTGCATGCTTCTGCTGGCACTCTGGCTCTTTGACCTCTGCCCTGAGATAGGTAGGTCAACATTAGGGGCTGTTTCTGCAGCTTGGATTTTGGAAGGAAGACACAAAGCTTACACAAATCCATAACACTGCAGTCACTGTACTGGAATGAAATCTGTATGGCCACAAACATACCTCAACAGCATTTGGTGGTGGTCGCTGCAGGCTTACCTAGTGAGAGCAAACTGATGTGTTAAGTGCCCACCAGGATTACTTTTTGTGTATAATCTAGAGGACTTCACCAGGTCAGGACTGAAATATTAAAGAAGTCAGGTCAGGATTGAAAGGCATTTGCTATGAGCAAGGGCTTGTGTGGAAGGCCCAAGTTTGCTTTGAAGGACTTTACATTCCATCTGGGAGAATATTTATGACATCTCTAGGCTCTAAGTGAAGACTGTTTAGTAAAGGAGGGACATGCTGGAAGACTAAGACTCACCCTTTCTAAAGATAAATTATCAGAAGATATTTCATAGGGAAATTGCAATTTAATTCAAACTTTGAGGAGAGCAGGATCACCTCCTATGGATGAACAGGAGGAATATCCACATTTCTGTAGGTGGAAACACATTAGCAAATGTACAGCCTTTAGACAGGAAACACGTGCACAAGGGAAGTCTTCAAATAACAGAGGACATTAACACTGGAAGTAAAGGTCAAGGCAAATTGTATGCGGCCTTGAATGCCAATTCACAGAACACAAACATTGAATTATACCAAATGATGCTCACGAGCACCTGCAAATGACATCTAAATGGGATGAGTGCAGCCCCTACTATATTTCTGGACAGATGTCTAAACGGCAGGAGTCAGATTTGACTCTGTATTTTGGACCAGAACTGAGAATCAAGAAACACAGCTCAGAAAAATTATGTATGGCATATTGCATGAATCTACTGTGTATTATATTTCATCAGGCAATCAGCTAGCAACCCTTCTGAATCACAAATCTACTCTGCGGTAGTGTTCACTTTAGAAACCTGCTGTTTTAAATGCCCAGGTAGGAAATGTAGTGATATGAAGCCATTACACGCAGCACCTAGACTAGATGTTACTATACATATTTTTAATGGAGACTTTTAAGCCATACTAGGCAAAAAAATATACACTTCTTATGGGTTACTTCAAATTTCCCGCAATTCTATAAAACAATTATTTAATTTAGCAAGCCTTCCTTTTCCTCCCATTGTAATGATTATCTTAACTTCTCTCTGAAAAGTATATTAGAAGGGAAAAAATATTGTAATGTTGCAACTTTACAGATGAGGTTTCAAACATAAAAACTATTCTTATTAAATATTATGGCTTCTAATGCTAAATGTATTTTGCTACATGTAATATTCAATGAGTGTTAAGACAGTATTGCAATGCTATTTAAGTTTAGTATTTTTCTTGTGTTATTTTCATTCCAGGTCACAGCTTTAATATTTCATTAGCATTCTAGTCATATTTAATGTATTTGTACATCATAAACATTACTATAAGGGCTTGAATTATTATGCATTTCTCTTCATCTCTGATTTAGAAAGTCCTAAGATTGATGCTGAAGTGTCAGCTTGGAAATAGCTGATTTGAAGTCATGTCCTAGATGAAAATATTGGAAGACTAACAACCATTTTTAAATCAGTCAAATCTGTATCTGCATATGCAGTATTAAATGAAGAGTAAAAGCAATTTTCTAGGTAATTCTAGGAAAAGTTCATTTAAGGTACTTTTTTTGTTTTGTTTTGTTTTTCTGGTTGATTGAATGGTTGCTTATTTTCTGTGCTAAAATAACATTTAGTGTAAATTCCAGCAAAAGTACAAATCTATAGTCATTGCTTTGCATTGGATATATAGATACAATATCTACGCTAATCATATATGTGTGTAGAACAGGAAATCTTACAAATATAATCCAAATAACTTTCAGACACCTCCTATTATTATGCCCACCTTACAGTGTTGAAAAGAGTGATTCTTTTCAAATTAATACAATATTTTCAGAGGGCCAATTTCTTAATAAATCCAATTCACAAATAGTCAATTGAAGCTGCATCATGGATGAGGCACCACACTAAGGGTTGTAGCCAAAATCGGGAAGCATTTAATATCCAGTTAAAGGGCAAGGCCTTAGTACCTCAAGCCAAGTTGAAATTAGGTTTTACAAGTGAAATCCATGTCTGACCAAGTCACTCACATATTTAAATCCTTTCCAGTGATTCTCCATTGTCCCTGACATGGCCAGCATCTGGAAGCCCTGAGTGCTCCTTCTGAGTCACAATGTCATTTTACTGTGTAATTGTTCAACTCGAAACAATGAGGTTTGATTTCTTCCCTGTTTTTGAAATCTATCTAAATGAAATCAAACCACAGATATTATTCTGTACCTGATTTCTTTCACTCAGCATTATGAAGATTTAGTCATTTTTTGCATGTATCTGTACATATTGAGGTCTAATTTTTTTTAGATGAAGATATAGTAATTCCTTTGCCCATTCTAATAATGCTGACTGGGATTCTAGCCCTATCCCCATTCCAGAGTGTAGCCTTTTGGGGATCCTGCCCAGAACAGGGGCCATGTAACTAACACAAGCTTTCAACCTTTGGAAAGGACTAACATCTGACTTTGTTCTTTCCGTTCTGGGAGTTTACCTCCAAGTTCTATTCGCCTCCAAACAACTTTCCTAGGATTGGCAGAAGAAGAGAGGGAAGCAGGTGATTGATTCTTTTGGGGCTTAAACAGATGATTCTTTAGGGGCTTTGCTGCTAATGGACAGAGGGCTTTGACTTCTGCCCCTGAGTAATTCTCAAAAAGCCCTAGTTCGCACCTGCTTCGGAGAAAACGGTCCCTGGATAGAAGCAGTACTGCTTTAATTCATTGGCTATTATCCTTCCCTTTTTCTTGGTCTGGTAATATTTTACTATATTATAGATTTTGAATAGGTTTATTTTATTTAGTTAGTTATCATTACTTGAAAGATCAGTCTAAATCACCTATTTAGCCATTTCTGGAAGTAGAAGCCTTTCAAGGCCATTTTCTTTTTATTGCCTTTAAAAGTAGCCATCTCTCCCTAGGGTCTTTGAAAATATTTCATCAGCATATAAATTTTCCACCCATATGTGAATATTTTTGAATCTCAAATTGGGGCCTCAGATTTTTTTACAGACTCCTTAATTTTCTCTTAAATATTAAACAAAAGATTGTTATAATAAAAACTAGTTGTATAATTATTTAAGGCCATCCACACTTACTAGAATGCAATACCGATAACCATCATAGAGTCTACAGCCATACCACCCTGAACGTGCCCAATCTCATCCCATCATAATAATATACTGGTAAGTAACATTTGTTTATTGTCCAAAGACTTTAAATAACTCGCCCCAGGTCATGTAGTTCCTAAGTGACAGAACCCGTTTACAAACAGAAACAACTTGGCTCCAGATTTCTGTCAATAAACCGTTTTACCGAAATAAATTGGAAGCAGCCATGTTTGTGTCTCGTTCACCACCTATCTCCGCCATCTAACACGATGACTTCAACACGACAAGCTCTCTGTAAATATTTGTTGGGTGACTGAATGAATTCAGTATTTCTCATAGGCATTGCAAACATGGTATGTCCCATAAAAATTAAAGGAGAAAGATTACATCAGAGTAGACTGTCAGAGAAGACTTTACAAAGCAGATAGATTTGAACTTAAGTTTAGACGCCTTAATCTGAAATGCTACTTATGATCTGAATAGGAAAATAGAAGTAATTAAAGCAAAAGCAAAGACACAGAAGAGCACACATCTACATAAGACCCGCCTTAAAAACACTTGAATACAGTAAAATATTTTGGAGTCACATATACCTCAATATGAATAGTAATTAACATTTTGAACAAGGGTTCTGGACTAAATAGTTTATATAATTATACCATTAATAGTATATAGTATGTATCATTTATTCTCATTTTACAGATCAGAAGATTGAGGTTCCAAGAGAAATAATCACCTCAAAATCATAAGACTAGCAAATAGTCAAGCTTTTAAGTACAGAATAACTAATAGAAGCAAATGGGACAGGAAAATTAGGGGCTCAACTTCAGGTTTTCTATGACTACATAAAGCATTTGTTTGTTATCCAGGGGACAAAGACTAAAGAAATTCTGCCTTCGGGGGTAAAAGTAACGGAAGCTTATGTGTATAGAAGAGAAGTCTCATGATAGAATTTTTATCTACAGCTAAGTTGAAATGGATTTTCATTTCTTTTTTAAAAATATTTTATTTATTTATCTTTAGAGGGTAAGGGAAGGAGAGAGGGAGAGAAACATCAATGTATGGTTGCCTTTCGTGCATCCCCTGCTGGGAATTGGCCTGCAGGGAACTGGTCTGCAACCCAGGCACGTGCCCTGACTGGGAATCAAACCTCGGTTGTCTGGTTCGCAGGCCTGCACTCAATCCACTGAGCTACACCAGCCAGGGCTGGATTTTTATTTCTTATACATTTCCAATTACAGTAAGCTTTATCTATTTGTGGCTGTGGTTCCGTCTGTGTGTTGTTCTGTTTCTGATGTGGCAGCAAACACGTATCTAAACATACTTTGTGTCATGTAAGGGGTTGGTTCCCAGAAACACAAAAAAGAAATGGAAACCAAATGTGCAAACAAACAACTCACAAACAATAAGGTGCATGCTATTCATTTAAGAAGCAAACATCGAATGTCTGGATAAGCTGTCTGGGAAGGCCATACCTCAGCTTATTTGGTGGTTATAAAGAGTTCAGCCTAAAAAATATAAGCAAGTTAGGCCCATTCCCAGGTAAAGAGAGAGCATGGGGAGAGGAATGGAAATAGGAAACTAGTTCTCAAAAGTGGTGACCAGAGAGATCCAGAGCTGAACACAGTGGCTCTTGCACATCATGACAGGAACTTTTACCCTTATTCTGTGAGATGCTGCATCCATTAAAAGAGTGTACCCAAAGCCCTTGAGTGGACAGCTCTCAACATTTTATTACATGACTTGAGTGTTGTCCCCTGTGACCTCCTATTAAGAACTTCCCACCTGCTCTGTGTGTGGCCACATCGCCTCCATTAACCACCCAGGGTTTTAATTTTGGAGTCCAGATATTTTTAAATTTAGAGTTGCTTCTCCCTCCACCAGATGCTGCTCAGAGATGACTTAATTTACAGTAATCCAAAGTGAAGAGTCCAAAGTAGAGAAAGCCCTATGGATTTGAAAGTTCAGAAATCCCAGTTCTTAATTAACCTTATAAAATAAATTCAAAAGCAACCAAACCCTTTAGCAAAATAATAGCAAATTTAAAAAATATTTTCCCTATTCAGCCACATAACTTCAAGGACAATTCAATGTGCATATGATTATGTTTTTTAAAAAAGTCCTATTCCATATGCTACTGCAATAAGTGAACTGAGGGCTTCTCACACTAAGGACGTGATCTTAGTTGATAGTCTTAATTAGACTCACTAGCTTCCGTCTTTTTGAAGTTCTCTGTCTTTGCTTCGTGAATTGTGTCACGAGGCCTTTGTCAGAAATAAACAACCACATCTCTCTTTAGTGCTGTGGACAATAGCTGTCTGCATCAACACTGTGTGACGAAAATTGTCCTCAGTCCCTATAACTCAAGCATTTCTGCTTCATCTCTTTGTGCCCAACCAGTTCCCAGTAACCATAAAGGTGCTATTTGATGTCTTTCCACCAGATATGTTTTCAACATCACCAGTGCAACGAAGTGGAATTAAGTATTCATATAGCAACTTAGTGGAAGCACAAGCCATTATAAAGTAACACCAAACTGAGAACAGGGAGATGATGAAATCACAAACATAAATACTGGAAGCATTTGACACCACCAAGTTATAATATATTCCTCCTGCCCAATTTAAGAAAACAATATACAAGGCAACAGAACCTAAAAGGAAGACTTACTACCTGTAAGTGGTTTGACTGATTCACAGATGTAAAAAAAGGCCATTTCAAGGTGCAATTTTAAAAGATGAAATGGGTTGTAGCTGCAAAGTCTAACAGGAAACAGACTGGATTTAGTCCCTGGAGAGACAGAAGTTGAAGAGAGTCACAGTGTAAACCACAAATGAGGAATGTAGGAAATTGTCACCATCAATTTCAGTGGCTTTGGAAGGCATTTGGCTGCCTGTGCAGGAAGACCAAGAAAAAACCGAATGATGGATTTAGCCCTGTTTTCATTGCTGAGCTGACGGATACAAATCACTTGCCTTCTAAACTCCAAGTTGTTGCAATAGGATGCGTTGGGCTCTAAGGGGATCAAAGAGATGATAGTGAGATGCCAACAGATCAGAAGGTGTACACCCGGAAGAAGTCTGATCAATTTTCTTGAATTGGTTATTGTAAAAAGATTAACGTTCTCACTGAATTCTAAGGACTGGATTCTCTGAGCCAATAGTTTCACAATAACGGTGGAAGGAAAGGTGGTGTGACTGATGCTTCAGGTAAGAGACATTTCTTACCAGGCCAGATGGGTGAACCTGTTCCACCTCTGCAGAAATCGGAGTGGAGGACAAAGTGTGAGACGTGGACACCAAGACATCTGCCAGTCACGTGACCTTGAGGCAGCCTCTTTGTGTCTCCGAAGCTTGTTTCTTTACAAGGAATGTAAAGACTTAAAAAGGTTTTCCTATTTCAAAAGGTTGTCTGAAGGTTAAAAGAATTACCTCTACGCTTAATGCACTGATGTACATATGTTTAAAGATAGCTATTTAAGGAAAATCAACTAATAATTCTCTCCCTTCCCAGAATTCTTTGAAAGGCCCGCAATGAAACTTAATGTAAAAACTTTATCAGTACTAGAAAATAGGGAAGATATTTGTCATTAAAACAAAAGGTTTAAAGGATTTCTTCAAGATACAGGAAAGGTAAGAGCAGATTGTGGAAAGCAATAGCCAGCTGGCAGGCAAACCAACAGAAGTCAAGGCTGTGAAGAAGGGACCCACATGGATAATAGTGAACAGGACTTTCCTTCAGAGCCCTGGGAACTACTTGCCTAAAACTAGGATGAGCCAAGACAGAAGGACGGCCAGTGGGACACTTGGAAGGCTGACAGATTGAACAAATTGAAGAATTTCTGAAGCTCTCTCAATACAACAGGCTGTGGTGTCCATCGCCATTCCTCCAACTACAGTGGCCGTCCCACAGGTGAGCCATGGGGTTTGTTGCTGCCGTCTCGTAAGAGTACAGCCAGGTCTATACATTAGAGAAGGTTTGAACTGACACCTCCCCCACCTTAAATGGTAGGAGAGTGAGGGAAAATAGCTTCTCTGTTTGCTCTCTCCATTCTTGGCCTTGAATGGAAACATATTTGACGGATCACAGGCACACCACTTTCCATCTGGGGGTCGTGGACCACTTTCCATCTGGGGGTCGTGGGGGAGGCGCCGCCGTAGGTCAGCGGGCAGGAAGAGAAGGACTTGAACAAATTTAGGAACTACAAGGATAAATATGGATACATACTGCCAACTTTGCAACAAAGTATAGTTTCCTGAAAAACGAAAGTACCTTTCCTGCAGCCGACCTTCTCATTCCCACTTTCTAGCACTAGGGATAATACAGGGGAAAAAACAAACAAAAATCCTCACCGTCATATGCTCATATTCTAAAATGTTTTCTTTTCTACTTGAAATCTGCTCCCCATTTTATATTGCTAGGGAAATAAGGGGTGCAGCTAGAAAAATAAAATTATTAAATTCATGAGAAGATAAAGCAAAGAGCAGGAAAGACATTTTTTCAGATAAAAAAGAACAACTAAATTTAAACATTGAATTGAGGCGGTAAAGAATGTATTGTATACTACATCCAAAGAGTATTTGCTTTAGAAATAGGAATTATCAGACATTGTCTATAAAAATAAGACAGTCTGTGGATTCCACATGCAGTCTCTGCTGCTCGTCATCTTCATCATCATCATCACTACCATCATCATCATCTCTTAGCAACACTTCAAAATTGTAAAAACCATTTTTAGCACATGGGCCATACAAAAACAGGTCAAAGTCCATAGTTTGCCACCCCCTGATTTAGAAGATCAGTTTATTTCTTTAACAATATTTTAGAAAATATACTAAGATTAAGACAACATGAGTGGAGAATGGACCCAGGAAATGTACCAAAAGTGAGAGAGTAAATAGGAGAAAAGCAAAAACATAATTAGATAAATAACAAGGAGAAGTTCCCTGAGCTGAAGGCTTAACTCTTCAGATTAAATGAGTCCAAAATGATGGACATAAATACAAGTGAATATAAAGAGAACTATCCGGAGATGTATTTTAGTGCAGATATTGAATTCCAAGAAAAAAGTATTTAATCCTTCAAGAATTTAGGCAAAGAAAAAAATGTTTACATACAAAATAGAAATTATGTTCATATTAGACTTCTTTCCTGTTTCATGAATCACCCTGAGGACAGCAGAACAATGCCCACACTCCGACAAGTTGGGACTCTAGCCCAGTCCTGCCATTCAGGTGCCACAGGGACAGAAAATTCCCACTGTTCAGGGACACAAGAGTACACTAGCTATTAGTACATTGGCTATTAATATGCTGGCTATGACGCCACCTGCTAAAAATACCTGAAAATGAACTCTAGGTGATTTAGAAATAACACTGCAAAAAGCAGTTCGAGAGGAACAATAAGGTATAAAATTTAGTCATGAAAACTTCTAAGAAGACACGGAGGAATGTAAGTTTAGGGAGAAAATGATACACTTGGAAGTACAAAAGCCATCAGAAATAAATAGAAAATAGAAATAAATAGGAAAATGTTTCAAAACTAGAGATACAAAGGTAAAAAAAATTAAGGAGACTTCAGATTCACAGTTCACACTTGGAGAGTGTGGCTCAAATACAAAACAATTTCTGTAAGTTTATTTTTATTATTTTTTAATTTATTTATTATTTTTAATTTAGTTCTTTTTCAAGTACAGTTTTCTGTCTTTCTCCCATCCCCGCCCACCCCGCCCCGTGCTCCCCACCTCCCTCCCATTTCCACCCCCCTTAGTTATTGTCCATGTGTCCTTTATACTTGTTCCTCTAAATCCCTCCCACTTTTTCCCCTTAAATTCCCTCCCCTCGCCCCTCTGGTTGCTGTCCCCTTGTTCTCTATTTCAGTATCTTTGTTTTTATTTTGCTTGCTTATTTGTTTTGTTGTTTAGCCTTCTTTTAAAGGTGAGATCATGTGGTATTTGTCTTTCAACACCTGGCTTATTTCACTCAGCATAATGCTTTCCAGTTCCATCCATGTTGTTGCAAAGGGTAAGAGCTCCTTCTTTCTCTCTGCTGGATAGAATTCCACAGGATTCTGGACTTCCAACTTCTGAGTGTAGTGAAGGATTGGCCCAAGTCACTTCCTCTGTACCTCTAGACACACCAGTCTGACACTTCTGTAGTTACACTTTCACCTGTAGTTGCAATGTTTCCAAGGGAAATATCCCAGAAACATTCCCTAGCTTATAGGGATATGCTTCGGCAGGGACACACAGTACCCAACTTCATTTATTTACTCCCTAGTGCTAGGGATAAACAGGGAACGACATATAGACAAACTCTTGCCCCGTGGTGCCTATACATTCTAAAATAAGCTTACTGTCCCCTCCATTTGAAATCTCTACCCATGTTATATTGCCAGGGAAGAAAAGGGGTTGCATAGAAAGTTGTCATACAAGCAAGCTATAATATGTTTTGTCTTTTTTCTTTCTTTTATTTTATTATTCCTAACTTTGTCTTTTAAAATGTGGAGTGAAGCCTTTAAGCAACCTTGCTTTGCAGCTGAGAATCAGAAGTGACTGTGGAAGGAAGCAGTCCATCAGCTCTGAGTGAGAGGTGCGGAGTCAGGACGCCTGGCTTTGAACCCTGGCTTCATTATTGAGAGGTTCTAGCTTTGGGACTCAGACAAATTCCTTAACTTCTTTGGACTTCCGTTTTTCCATCTATATGATAAACCCAACAATAGAATTTGCCTTAGCAGGTTGCAATGAGGATTAATAGTGTATCAGTGATTAAAGGGTAGAAAATACTGTCGGGAATGTAAAAAGTGCCCAATAATCCCACATTCACATCTAATCATTACAGTTTACCCTGTGGCACATTTGCCTGTGCCACAAACCTGTGCCCTTTAAAGGACAGCTGTAATAACACCAGAAATAGTGACGATGACTGTTCATTGAACCTTTGTTTCCTCATCTTCTAGGACATCACAGTAAAAGTTGTAAAAAGATACAGAGATGAAAAGAAAAATCGCACATTTAGTACTGCAAGCCAGTCCATAATTTGAACTCCAATAATTCTGACCCCAACACTCTCATCTCCCTGCTTGTGCCACTTCCTTAGAAAACATGTCTGGTTATATTTGCTTGTTTGTTTATTTTGTTGATTAGTTTTCACTTATAAATATAACCAGAGACACTGAGATAAAGAACAAACTGACAGTAACCGGAGGGGGGGGGAAGAGGGATAATGGGGAAATAGGGGAAGACCCATCAAGGAACATATATAAAGGACGCATGGAAAAAGCCAAAGGGTGTAGGTTCAAGGGTGGGAGGCCAGGATGGGTGGGGCAGGGGCCGTGGTGGGATGAAAATAGAGGCAACTGCACTTGAACGACAATAAAAAAAATGAATGTATAAAAAAGAAAAAGCATCTGAATCACCACTCTCCCAAATAACCCAATCCAGCTTAATCCCCTTTGGACAATACAAAGGCTCTGAGCACATTGAGCTGAGTGTTACTTACCCTGGCTCTTTTCTCAGAACAAAAGGCTTTTATAAAAAGAAAAGTGCCTTTTATGACACTATTGAACATAAAAATAAGACATACTGAGCCTTTGGGGAAAACCCACTGCCCTCAGAGAAGCACTTAATATGTCACCCCGGGAGAAAAGCAACACTTACAAAAATGGCAAGAACAATCATCTGAGAGAAACCTCACACTTGTGAGGACGTTCATTAACCAGCTCAAGAGCAGAGAGAGAGCAAGAGTCGTATGGACGGGTCATGAAGATGAGGCATGCCGTCCAAAGGGTCCCTGGCCCGAAACAATGCCTTGCTCCTGTTTTAACAGTAACTGCAGTAACACTAACCACTGTAAAATGCTTCCTTTGTGAGGGGTGCTGTGCTGATGGCTTCACATGCTTTATTACATTCAGTTCTCACATAAATAAGGTAGATTCTGTTATTATTCTTCTGATTCTCTAGATGAGGATAGTGAAACTCAGGTAGGTTAGGAAATGTGCTCAATATTACAAAACTAGAAAGTAGAACTGCTAAGACCTGGTTAATAAGTTCTTGAGAAACAAGTGACTGAATTGAATTAAACTAAATTAATTATTTTCTTATTCAGTTAATATGATCATTCTTTGAGGGAGAATGTATATTCTGCCACTGATTTTAATACAAATAATTTATCAGTTTGACTGTTCCTTTATCATTATACATCAGTGCATTTAGCCAATGTTATAAAGGAGCCTATTAAGTACAAAGCATTTTGCTTGGCGTTGTAGGAGATGGGATTTTATAATCCCCCAAAAGTATACATTTATAGTAGAAGATGCTCATAACAATCCCAGAAACTTCATTGTCAGTTCTGGGAGTGAGCATCGACCATCATGTTAAATGCAGAAGCACCGCATCTAACCTGAACCTGGCTTCATGCCCATTCTGATCCTACCTTATCATACAGCCTGACCCAATGGCCTCAACCAGCCCTCTTGCAAGAGAAAACAGCCTGATGTTCTCTCTCAGATTTTACTGAGTGAAAATAAGTTATCAGTTTTCTGACTTTGGTGCCATGCTATTTGAGAAAATGCTGAGAATTCTGAGAAAATACTGAGAAGTTTAAGAAAATGTTAGTTTAGTTCAGACTAACTGAAGAGTGATCTTGCAAGAGGTAAAGATTAAGGGAGGGAAAGAGAACTGGACTGGGGCTGGGCAGCGGGAAAGTGGATCTGCAATGCAATCACAACAGAGTCTCAGCCAACCCTGTGGAAGTTCTAGTGCTGGGAAGGCCCATCAGAGTTGTCTTGAGGTGAAGCAAGGGAATCGAGCTACTCTATTTTCATGGATGCAGGTTGTCTTTGGAAAGACCTTAGGAGAAATAGTTTTCCTCCTCACTCAGTCTTCCCAAGGAAGTCCTCTAAGAGGGATGACAGCTAATGGCCACCTTTCAGTAGTTCTCAGGAGCTGGTGGAGTAAATTCTTAATTCCTAATTTGAGATGAAGGCAAATGCAGACCCACCACCACAACTGTTCACCACTGGTGCCCCCTGGGCACATTTCTTTGTACCTGTTCTAGGAGTGCATACGCAAAGTTTAGAATTTCAGCGGGCTTCTCTTCCTGGGGAAAATGCAGAAGGGGAAAGAAGTGGGATGAACTGTAGCATCTGCCACTGTCGATGGACTTGGGGCCACAGCTAATGTCAGACACAGCTTTGTCCGACTTATTTTATTGTCAACATCAAAAATTTTTCATTGTCGCTTTTTTCTAAAAATAGAATGATCTTTTATTTTTGTGAGGATATGTCTTAAGAATAATCATTCTGGTAGCTTAAATTCTGCTCTACTTTTTTCCACATTTTATGCTTGCCCAGAAAGAATGATTTCAGTTTACTGGTTAAAGATCAGGGTGTATGCTCATCCCCTTAGTAAGTAGATGCCAACGTCCTATGTGGCTTTACTTTTCCATTTTCACTAACTGTGATTTATTTGAAGAATAAAAAGCCATTTTTCTTCTTATGTTTGCTTACTTATTATCATCAAAATAGTTCACTTATTATTTAATTATTCTGATATGGTAAATAAGAAAAACAGAGGTTTTCAATGGATGCTCTTTAAAGACTTGCTTTAAAATGAGTATATATAATTTCAACCTTAAGAAATCAGCAGGGTGGGACTTAGACTGTAGGAGCTGAGGGAGTGGGGCAGGGGAGAAAAAAATGGGAAAATTGGGACAACTGTAATAGAACAACAATAAAACAAAAAAAAATCTTCTATGGATTAATGCATGACTACAACATATGACATAGTGAAGGGTAAACATTAATATATACACGCAGCAGATTTGTATATTTCTACTAACCACTGTCCATGGTGTGAAAGGGTAGTTCTTACTCTATTTTGAATAATGATATCAAATTCTTATTAAAATCCTTGACCCTGTAGGCCATAGATATCTTCATTTTGAAATTGAAGTAAATTATATATAAATATATATATATAATTTATTTTAAAACACAAAGCTTTACTGTTCTTTTGTGTGTGTGTGTTTACTCTCAAGGCTTTTAAAAAATCAGACTGAGAAAGATATGTGGCTAGCTATCATTTGCTTTCAGCATCCATCCAGTCCCCTTGGGGAAAATGCTTAGTTCAAGAATGGGTGGAGAAGCCAATCAGAGCCAATTAGCTGCATGGACATGTTTTTTGGGACTTTCATCAATCTCTCTCTCTCTCTTTCTTTTCATTTGCAACTGGTGTTTATTGAGGTAGGGCTTGGCCCAATTACATTCACCTTTGCAATATCAAATGGATCCAACCGAAAAATGCCAGTAACTCATTGAAAGAAGCAGAGAAAATAGATTCTAAATCTGACCCTAATCACTTCATGCATCGGAATTAAACTCTGTTGGAAGCTTGCCTTACTTTCTGACTGTCAGTTATGTAACCCAGTAAATCCCCTTTTCTGTCTGGGCCAGCTCAGATTTGCTGGCCAGCCACCAAATGAATACTGAGACCTAAGGGGAATCTGCCTTCTGTCCAACCAGCAATTGTAGAATTAGCTCATCATTAAAAACAGGCAAATAGGAAATTCCAAACACCATGTTTTTTTTAAATTTCTTTGGGAATGTCTATGTGTTACCAGTATCTCTTCACAAGGAATGAAGTGAATAGAAATATGTACAAGGCAACTTAAATGGGAAGTCATTAGGGAAAATACGATGTCTTCAAAAGCAATATTACGTTGTTAAATGCATGAAAACCCAGATTGTAGCTCTCTCATATATCTAGGAAATAAAATAAGATTTATCAGTATATCCCATAATAATCAGTCTTCCAGTGAGCACTAATGTTGAACAATTCACACAAGGCTCAATCTAATACCAATTCCATAGTGGATAATTCTATTCATCTAATCTCCAGATAGTCAAATTTTCTGTTCAGGACATTTTCTTCCCAACATTAAAACAACTATAGCACCAAAACAGTCCTCATACTATACATGTATAACATGGTAAGTATGGAGATGAAGCTGAGAGGGCAACCACCTTCAGTGGTTCTCAACCAAAGATGGTAACTCCTCCTGAAGAGTCTCCTCCTGAAAGTACTTAAACTAAACAGTGACTAGTAATTGTGGGTATTACCGGAGCTTAGTGACCAAAACTAGCATGCTGTTCACTTAGAAACAGGCTTGACTGAAATGCCAATAAATACTGAGTCTGTAAGTGAGGCCTATCAGAATGCACAAATCCCAAAATCAGTATCCTTTTTCCTTCAGAACGTTCTGACCCTAGTGGCAATGGCAACCTACAGCACTGAGAACTCCAAACATACATTTGTGGTCTCTGAATACCATTTCATATTCACAGAAACTAGAGGCCCTAAGAGACATGGCTGATTCCCTGTCTGGCATAGGAAATGTGAAAGATGAACTCTGGCCATGTGTGCCAGAACTTGAAAAAGTTACAAAGACTAGTGAACTGATGTCAAAAGGAAAGAGGAGTCAAAATAATGGGCCTCTCACTGGCTTCTATAGGGGAAAGAAAGAAAAGAGAGGGAAGAAAAGGGCAGGGGAGGGGAGGGGAGGGAAGGAGAGAAAGAGAAAAAGGAAAGAAGGAAGGAAGGAAGGAAGGAAGGAAGGAAGGAAGGAAGGAAGGAAGGAAGGAAGGAAGGAAGGAAGGAAGGAAGGAAGGAAGAGAGAGAGAGAGAGAGAAAGAGAGAAAGGGAGGGAAAAAGAGAAAGAGAATATGAATTATAACACATCAAATATTAAGAAACTATGAGTTCATGATAATTTTTAAAAATAAGTCATTGTTTACCACAATAGACCAACTCCATGTACTGAAAATGAACAAATAAAGAAAAAATATTAAATATTTATTCTGCTTTTCTTCTAAAACTGTATTTCAAGGTAATTGAGTATTTGGTAAGGAAAAGTTCTTTTTTTATAGAATGTCAATAAAAGGATGAGAAGAATGATAGAATTAGAAAATCACCATTTTGCAGCCCCAATTTTATTAATACTAATTATTATAATTTAAATATCATATCACTACATTATGTTTATAATTATATTACATTATATTAGTTATATAATTTATACATAATATATAAATATATTTGTTCATTATAGTGACATATCATAATATTCAAATTATTATATTAGTAGAAATATTCATCATGGATTCAAGAAGCTTATAGTGCATTAGGAAATAATCAGCACCGCCTATGTGTATTCTGATTAAAAAATACTAAATTTGAATCAAATGAAGTCTTAAGAAGAAAAAAATTATCACTTTAAAAATAATAGGAAGCCCTGGCTGGTGTAGCTCAGTGGATTGAGCACGGGCCTGTTAACCAAAAATAATAGGAAGACAGAGAGACATTGTAAAAAGTCCTCTTGGGAAGAGATGATCACCCAAATTTTTAATATGGGGCATTCTACAGGACAAATGACCCAGTTTCTACAGAAAATATAAGTAAATAAGTAAATAAACAATCAAAAATATGCAAAAGAAGCAGCCTATTTTTTTCAGTAAAAGACACTTCAAAGGTATAACAAATGTGATATGAGGTTCCTGTTTGAATCTTGATGCAAACAAACCAATTGTTAGTAGATAATTTGGATAATTAGGTCAATTTGGGGAAATTTAGACATGGCTTGGGTATCGGAGCAGGTAGGGCAGGGGAGAGTAATGGGGGACAATGGGGGAAACTGTAATTAAACAATTTTTAAAAAAAATAGTTGCTGAATTTTTCAAGTATAATGTCACGATAGGCACATAAAAATTATTGACAATTAGTGAAGCATATTAAACAATTTAAGAGGGAAAGAACTGTGGGGACTCAACCTCAGGAACTTCCCAGGTGAAATGTGGACCTGGCCTCGTACACGGAGGCCAAGGAGAGACTGGAGAAAGGGGCCCACTGCTCTGGCTGGGTTGTAGGTGTTAATTAGGTTTGGTAAGAGTAAGGAACTTACAAGGCTTGTCTCCAGCAGCCTCAAGACTAGTAAATCTTCTCACCTCTGGTCAGAATTCTAAATGCTTATGTAGAGGCTTTAACCGAATTCAGTCACGTATGCCATCCAGATGGTCTCAAACACACCTCACTCTCCAGTCTGCCTCCTTTAAAATGGTTTCCACTGTGGGGATGGTGGCCGAAAGGAGCATTCGAAGTTGGGGGAAGGAGGAGGAGCCACCCAAGGTCAATGGCAGTCACATCCTCTCACTGACCTCCTCCAATATTAACTTAGCTAGTCTGCTTTTAAAATACTCCAGGAAAAAAAATGTTTTTAAGGTATGGACAGGAAATAGAAGATACTGAACTGGCAAAATGATGATCATTTTTGAAGTTGGTTTTTTATATTAATTTTTATACTTTTGTGTATGTCATTCTTTGTAAAATACTTTTCTCAATGAAAGTGCTAGACACACGTAGCCAAAGTTGTTTCTCTGAGTTCCATTTTGATAAATAATTTCATTAGGAAGGCTTATACTAATTAAACTAAAGGCAGTCTTTATGGCAGCTTCATTATGTCAGGACATCAGTCGATCAGGACAAGAACTTAGATACTCTCCTTGACCCTTTTTCCTTCATGTCCCACGTTGACTCCATCAGAAAATCCTGTCTCAGCCTTGGACATACATCCTGACTGACTCCTCCTCACCACCTGCCTGGCATCTACCTTTTTCCAAGTTACCACTATCTCTCATCTGGATTATTGCAAATGACTCTTGACTGGTATATGCCTGTTTCAGGCTGCTGGCTGTTTGGTTTATTCTTCACAGGGCAGCCTATTATCCTTAACAGATGGGAGCTGTTAAAGGCTAGGTCAGGTGGCTCCTTCAGTCATCACCTCTGTTCTGAGATGGGCTCTACCTCACTCAGGTGGACAGGATATCAGGCTATGGGGTGCGATGTGATCTGGACCACAACTCCCTACAGTTACTCTCTTCTTCACTCGCTCCATCCTGGCCAGGCAGTCCTTTGTATCATCTCTCGAACACGACAGCAAACCCCAGTCTCAGCCCCTTGCATATGCTGCTCCCTCTATCAGGTATTACCTCCTCCCCATATCTGCAGGACTTGGTCCCTCATTTCTCTAAGGGTCTTTAGTCAGACTCCATTTTCCCAGAATTCCTTTTTTTAAATCAAGTTCTGTAGCTATCCCCATTGTTCTTCAATGACTTATATTTTTTCTTTTATACTTGTCACAAACACCTAACCAATATGTTGAACTTATTTATATTGTTTATTTCTGTGTCCTCTATATTTTATAGCTCTTGTGTTTAATGCCCAATCTCTAGTATACAGAATATTGCCTGGTACACACTAAAAATTTACTAATCATTTGTTGAATAAATAAACTAATCTATTATTTCAGTAGTATTGTCCAGAGCCCTGAGAGCTTATCTTCCCAAGTGCATTATCTTGACTTGTTTTAACTAACAGGGAGCAAACTCACTTCTTGCGTTATTCACTCATTTTTTAAATATATTTACTGAGCTCCTTCTATGCATTAGGAACTGATAATACAATAATGAATAAGATAAATATGTTATGGAGTCACCAACACTCACCTCCCAGTTTTTAGAGGAGTACTATCGTCCTATGGTTCATCTACATAGGTATTCAATCAGTTATTCCAGACCTGCATAAGAGTTTGCAAGTTGTATGGGCCATAAAAGCATTATAGAGGCATGGCAGGATATGGATCATTTTCTGGACTTGGGCAGCCTTTAGTGGGTGCAAGGTTGGATGGAGTTCCAAAGCCCATTGCCTCTAGTTATCTGATTCCTCTTATAGAACTCCTCCAAAAGCAGCCCAAGAGGACTGGGAAATGAGAGTATTGCTCATGATCTCCTCAGGTGGTAAGCTCTCCCAGTTACAAGCAGCTCTCACTGCTGGGCCCTGATATTTATGTGTGAAGCTAAGATTAACTCTGCCACCTGGAAAAAGGGTGATGTTACTTTACTGCTGGAGGTGCTCTAGGAGAACCAGAACAGCCCAGCCGACTGGAGGAGAAGTCACTCCTTGTGGGTACGGTTCCACGCAAGGGCTAATGGTTGAAGTTTTTATAGAACCCAGATACTTCTGATATTTATACCTTTTTAGTGATGTGCAGGAGAACATAGGGTGTCTGCTCTATCGATGTTTGTGCGTTTTGTCAATCAGAGCTTCATCACTATTATTAAATACCTAGATTCATGATCCTTTTTCATTATCACAAGACACTTCGGCACTGCATTTGTCAACAAAAGAAAAATACTGGTTATAATTTTAAATCAAATTTCAACTACTTTAAATGTTTTAACTGCTGCAATAATGGTTTTTAATTTTCTGTCACCTATTTGTGGAAACAGTTTCTTGTTGATAATGACTATCAAAAATTCTAACACAACATTATTTTAAAAGTCTTAATCAGAAATTGCTTGGGTTAATTTCACACGTAAAAGCTTAATCAAAATTATAGTTATGTTTACTAAGACAACCTTAAGTTCCTCATTTGAAATTTCAAGATTTTGCTTGGATAGATTCTTCTAATTAAAGATCAACTAATTGTCCTCACACTTTGCTTTACAAAAGATGTGATTAGTTTCATTACCATGCCTTATATACCTACTCAAAACTTTTCTTAGATTTGCCCCAGGAAATATTGTCATTTTCCACACGTGCTTTGACGCATACTCAGGACACGTGTGCGCCGTAGGTGCAGCTGCCGGCCTCCTACCTGCAGACGTCTTCAGGCAGCCGAGACTTCCCCGGTGGCATATCAAATCCCTTCCTGCCCTGGTTTGACTTCTCTGCAGATGGACACAAGCACCGATGACACAGATCACACCCCTTTCCTATCATCCCAAATCCTTTAGTCTCCTAGAATGAAATTAGCACAGTTTCACTCTTTGAAGGGAAACTTATACCACTGTCTTGAAAGGTCCCTAAAGACATTTGTGAGTTCAATGAGAAGTTATGTTGAAGGTGCAGATTTCCAATCCAAGTTAAAATGAATGCTTCAAGTTCAAAGAAGACAGCCAAAATTATTCCAAAATATACCAGAATGCCATTTACTATGGTATATAAGCTTCATCCATAGAAATAGTGTTATGGTTGAAATTATCATTGCTGTCTTTGATATTCTGAATATCTTTTAGGCTTATTTACCTTTTTTTAAAAAAATGGAACTTTAGCAATTAAGAGCTTCCCTTATTAATAATGAGTTTGACTGCCTGATTATCAAAACTGTGTATAATCAAAGCAAAGTAGCCTCAGCATGATGAGGCAGCTTTGTAATTTAGTGACTACGTGGTAGCAGATGTTTTCTCATCCATGTGTTTCTTTTCTATTCAGAAATGGAAGGACCTTGTGTAACCATTTGGTGAGGCTTTAGCTTCTGCATATCCATCATCACTGTGGCTTATTCTCAAGACGAATCTATGAATGGCACTAAAGGACATTTCTCTAACTATTAAGACAAATGTCAACACTTGGAAAATAATAATTATGTTTGGAACAAGAAGAATCATGCAAATGCTGACAGTGATGGGTGTGGCAAGTCAGGGCCAGGACTCTGTTTCCATTTCCTTTGTAGCTTCACTAATGCAAGGCAGCTGCTGTACCCCTAAGAAAAATCAAATAACTACCTATTGGTTTGAATACATAAAATAAAAGATATAAGGATATCTTTAATTTTCATAGCATTCATTACTGGCACATTAAGAAGAGTACAAAAGTTTGTATTGATGTTTCATCTTTGATCAGGCATGAGGAATAACTGTGAATGGAGGTTATACTATAATTCTGTGATACAATAGAGCCTCAGCTAAAAGCCAGTTCTCCCAAGCCCATATTTCCCATGAAAAGCTGTATGTGCTGCAGTTTTGTGTTTAAACAAGACATTCTTTCTTGCTGCAGAAATTCATTGAGAAGTTGAGTTTATAAGGAGAATGCGTAGCTAACTGTTGAGCGTTCAGTCAGGACGGCAGAACCATAGACAGTAAATAAGTACATTTATGATGATGCTGATATTAGCTCTGTTGTGTCTGGATAGAGTTGAGCTCTCTATTAAATGCCTCACACACATTCTCCTTTAATCCCCTGCTTCCACATAAGAAGGCCTCCTTATAACCGCATCTTCCTAATGAGGAAAATAAGGCCTAGCATCTGAACCCCTGTGTCTGACTTAGAATTCCATGCTCCCACCCTTGGTTCATTGCCTCTTAACAAATGCGTATTAAAGCCCCTATATTTTACACATCAGACCTAAAAAAGCTTTTCTACTCCATAACAGCTGTTTACGTTCTTTCAATGTTTTTAGGGAAAAAAAGATATAATAATATTTGCTGCTTTACAGGCTTGTATTAATTATTTGTTAACTTGCAAAATCAAGTTTTACTTTTTGGAAGCCCTTATATTAACATTTGCAGTCAATCTGAAACAAAGGAGGATTGGGGTATTTCAATATATATTGAAGAATAATTCAACACCAATCACTGCGATTGTAACTACTAAGCAACATGAGGATATCCATGGCCAGCAAGGTCAAGAGTGAGTTTTCAGGTCGTTAGCTCTGCCCGGAACTGCTTTGATGAATCACATTCCACACAGCCTCTCAGTGCCAAGTTAGCATCTATGTAGATCAAAGCTGTGGCTGGAATGGCTAATTCATGCACTCAATGTCCAGATTTGTTCAACACATATTTCTTTAGAAAAATTGCCTAACTGAACCCACTGGAAGAAAAATGATAGAACAAATTATTTGTCTAGATTTAGATTCAGGTGTTTTAATCTACTGCTGTGAAGAGCAGCCAAACAATAAAAGCAATGGCACGATAATAACCTACCTGGGTAAAGAGTGAGGGTCTATTGCTGAAAGTCTTCAGGGAGGAACATGTAAAGGAATTAGCAAAATCGATGAAGTGTGTATTGCATATGATTCAGATATAATGGATAGCCCCCTTGCTAGTCCTCCCTGACCACATGGAATACAAATGCATTACTGAATGAATAAATCAGCAGCTAATGATATAAAGACTTTCAATGTATCAACCCAGCTGTTCATTCTTAATCTCTCTCTCTGCTCCTTTTCCACACCCTTCTCCCCTTCTCCTCGCATTGTGTGACCCTCACCACTACCTCTGTCACATATACAACTTCTTCCTTCTTCGGGTGGAAATATTAGCAAAGGAGCTTTATAGGTCTTAAGGCAAAAATCTGCCTCTCTCCCTCTTTGCCACTTTTCTCAACTTCAGTCCCACGCCACCAATTCCCAAAGAGCACATACTGACTGCTCACAGTGGCTTACTTATATTTATTATAGCAACATCATTATTAACACTTCTTATAGTCCCATAAAGATTAGTAGTGTTTGGACATTGATAGCAGGACATCAATAACACCATCTCCCCAAGCTTTTACTCACATAAAGAGAGGAGAAAAAAATGACAAATATTAACTAAAAACATGAGTATAATATGATAGACACAGTACTGATTATATATACCATGACATATTACCTAGGTTAACATGAGACTGTTAGATAAATTTGGTGGTGTGGTCATTCCCTGCCTTCCACATTCTCTCCACAATCATTTGACTCCTAGGCACTCTGAAGTAACAAAGCCAACATAATTATATTTGAAGTGTTCAGACACAGAATGATTCCTGATTTTCTTGGGACATAGAAGCTCAAAGAGGAGAACTTGAATCCCACACCCCTCAATGAAGTGAAAGCCTTGTACAGACATGTCTGAATGAACAGGACAGGCATGCAAAGTCATGATGGAAAAGAACATAATGCCTCAAAATAAAGTCATCACAAATGGAGTTCACGAAGATAAGATTCACAAGAGTACCTAGACTTTGGAAGAACTAGCTGACGTTAAATGTGAGGCTGCACGTAAACCTATCCCTCATCTTTGCTATTACCTGTGCCAGCTGTGAAGTAAAATTAAAGAGGATCTGAAACAAGGGGCTTTAGTTCCTCTGCTATGGGATCCCTTCATGAACAGAGTGGTGAACAACTGAGCACTAAAAAAGGATGTGATGAGGGTTTTCTAAGGAAGCTGTAGCATCATGCAAGCCAGCAATGTCAGATCCAGCTCTGCAGGACCTAAACTATCATATGCAGTCTTCATCGTCCATCCCTTACAAACCAAGGCTTTACATTTTACGAGGACCAGCAAATGTCCTCAGACCAACCATGCCTTCTGGGCCCACACATTTCTGATTTTCAACTTTCTCTGTCATTTTGGCCCCTGCTGGTTTCCCTTACACTTTGATGAGTACAGCTAATGGATGAAGGATGTTTGTTATTTTTTATACAGCACTTCTGACTCTTTCATAATGGGAGAATTTTCAGTTCCCAATTTTAATATTCTTGGAAAGTTAAGTACATTCATCTTCTTATAGAATTATTTCTAAAATAGATTTGTATAAAGGTGCTCTTTGAAACAATAAATTCACTGATGTTTGGCTGAGATTCCATTACCTTGGTGTATTTTGCCTGATACTTTTGTTCTCTGAAAACCTAGAAGACCTCTTCTGAACTTTAGAGCCCATAGCCATTCTTCTTTTTACATAGTGCTAATACATGGCCACCCTTTGATTAATTGATTGATTTCTAATTTTCATAGGTGTTGGGGGAGTTACTTAACTCCTTAAGTAACTAAGGAGTTAAGATTCATTAAGGAGTTACTTAATCAATCTTTCATTTTATTAAGAAATCTACCTACCTTATTCTATTCACCCACTGACTCTTTCAGCCCAACTTTAAGAGGATACAATGAAATGATCTATGTGGTTGTTTTTGAAACTCCATCCTTCCTGTGGATACAAGCTGAAGACACACTGTACAAAGCAAGCAGTGCACGGAGAACATTGTTTATCACATGAAAGTAGGGTAAAAAGTGCTGGTTGAATTATTATTAATATTAGTCTAGCACTGACTCAATTTTCTAAATTCCTGTTAGATCTTGACAGAGTTTCTCCTGGCATATAAACTATTCCCTGGGTGCAAATTAAACACTTTCAAAGCTACATTCACTTTTTTAGGTTCTGTGGAAGTAAATTCATTAAATTGAACTTTCCCAGTAGACTCAAAGACTGAGTGCAGTTTCTTTAAGTACTCTTTAACTAAAGGAAAAATGACTTTTTAAAAGTGTATTGATTTGGCAACCATTCTGACTCCATTTATAGAAAGAATAAGCAGAGGGCCCTTTGTCTAAAGAATATCCCACTCTGGCTCCAGATTTCTAACCAACAGTCACATAGCTCTACAGAAGGCAAGCCTGGGCAAAGAATTTTAGGAATTTGATGGCACAGAATGTGATGATGTTTGCCTCTCTCAATTTCTCTTTTCCTATGTAAAACATCAATAATAGAATGATGCCTGAACAGAGCAGAGAGAAGCTGGAAGATAGGAACCCAGAGAAGTTATGAAGAAGTTAGTAAACTATGTGGAAACAAGCTGTGGGCTTCCAGGCTGGCTGCAAATTGACCAGTGAACAGGCAGGTCTAGCAAAAGTATGAAACCTAGCTAAGGAGAGTGAAGACAACACCTTTCCCTAATGATAAATACATCTCTTTTGCAAACAGACTTAAAGAAGAGAAAGGAAATGGTCCCACACGATCTTGAAAAGAAGGCAACAACACTATTAAAGAGGGTGGTGAGCAGAACTTCAATGTACCTGAAGAAGGGGTCCCAGAGGTCACCAGGTGTTGACATAGGACCATCAACCACCTTTCAACATGAACATGGAAGTAAACTGATGGGGGAGGAAAGGGGAAATGTGAACATTGATGAAGGGAGACTTGAAAAAAAATATGAGGACTTTAGTCTGATAGCAATTACACATAAAAGCTACTAAGTTCTGTCCTTGCACCCAGCTTGTTTTCACAGTGCCCTTTGAAGACCAGTAATGGGAATGATGCAGGCAGAACCAGAAACTCAGAATAAGATTGAGCTTGGAGCAAAATTTGGGGAGATTTGCAGCAAGCTTTAGTAGAAATATGAACAGGTTAAAATAAAAGCACTGAAAGTTGACATAGGATTGCCTCCTGAACTAAAGCTCTATGAGAATGTTCACAATATAACCAATAAAAAATCTTACAATATAATCATCTACATTGACCCAGAAAGTTTACTTACAGGACTCTCTACAGAGAACACACCTAAAACTGTATAAAACTCTTTACACACACATATATTTACTAGAGGGTTATCTATATTGTGAAACCTAAACTTCTAAGCATAGGCAGATGTTTAAGTGAATGGAATTTCTTTAAAACCTGAAAATCAGATTTACTGATTCAAGCAATAACATGGAAAATTGTTGTTACATTTAAAATGCATGCTCTGATTATTGAGGACTTCCGCCAAGATGGAGACGTAGGTGGAGAAACCACTTTGCCTCTGTGCACAACCAAATCTAAGACCAACTATTTTTAACAGCAGTCACAACCAAGCCACATGGAAAATCGACAATAGGGAGTCCAAAGGACAACTAGATACTCAGCTGAACCGGTACGAGGAGCGAGGCCAGCAGCGGAGCAGGTTAGCAAGAAAAAATTCCCAGGGCGGTGCGCAGTGCGTGCAGGCAACCGAGGGCACGATAGCGAGCAAGCTGGCTGCCGGAGCGCACAAAGAAGGGGCGCGGTGGGTCGGTCGGTCGCACGCATTTACGTGCGGAGAAACCAGTGAGAAGGGAAGCCGGCGTGGGGCAGCAGGCTCGCGCAATTCCGATCGGATAAACAAGCCCCAGGTGTGTGGAATGACTGGATGCGCTGGGCTAGCGGAGAGGACCGCCATTGCTCCCTCTCTGACCACGCCCCCACACACAGCGTCACAAACCAGCGACCTGGGTCTCCCCGTCCTGGTAAACAACTAAGGCATCGCTCCACTCACTTAACAGCACGAATAGACCAAAAATGGCTCTAGGACAACTCAGAGCCCCAGAACCGATAGACCTAAGTGATGAAGAAATAGCCAGTCTTTCAGATGCACAGTTCAAAACACTGGTTATCAGGATCCTTACAGAACTGGTTGATTTTAGTCACAAATTAGAGAAACATATGGAAGCTAAACTAATTGAAATGAATGGTGATACAAAGGATACCAATAGTAATAGAAAGAAAATTGGGACTCAAATCAAGGGAGTGGACCAGAAGGAAGGAAAAAATGATCAAACAGAAAGGAATGAAGAAATAAGAATTCAGAAAAATGAGGAGAAGCTTAGGAACCTCCAGGACATCTTTAAACATTCCAACATCCGAATTATAGGGGTACCAGAAGGGGGAAAGGCACAGCCACCAGTGGAAAACTTATTTGAACAAATAATAAAGGAGAATTTCCCCAATCTGGCAAAGGAAATAGACTTCCAAGAAATCCAGGAAGCTCAGAGAGTCCCAAAGAAGTTAGACTCAAGAAGGAACACACCAAGGCACATCATAATTACATTAGCCAAGATTAAAATGAAGGAGAGAATCCTAGAGGCAGCAAGAGCTAAGGGGACAGTCACCTACAAAGGAGTTCCCATCAGACTGTCAGCTGATTTCTCAAAAGAGACCTTACAGGCAAGAAGGGGCTGGAAAGAGGTATTCCAAGTCATGAAAACAAAATGGCCAGAACGCAAACCCAAAAAAAAAAAAAAAAAAAAAACCGTTAAAACAAAGATCTACAACCAAGATTGCTCTACCCAGCAAAACTTTCATTTAGAATGGAAGGACAGATAAAGTGCTTCTCAGATAAGACCAAATTCAAGAAGTTCATCATCACCAAGCCCTTATTATATGAAATGTTAAAGGGACTTACCTAAGAAAAAGAAGATAAAAAACATGAACAGTGAAAGGACAGCAAACTCACAGTTATTAAGAACCACACCTAAAACAAAAGCAAACTAAGAGGACAGCTAGATCAGGAGCAGAACCATAGAAATGAAGATCTCATGGAGGGTTAGCAACAGGGGAGTGGGAGGAGGGGAAGGGGGGAGAAGGTACAGAAAATAAGTAGCATAGACAGTAGATAGAAAATAGATGGGGGGAGGGTAAGAATAGTAGGGGAAATACAGAATCTAAAGAATTTGAGACACGTGTTCATGAACTAAAGGGGGAAATGGTGGGGGAGGGGTATGCAGGGTGGAGGGGAATGGAGGGTGGAATAGAGCAAATGTAATGGCATAATCAATAAAAAAAAGGTAAAAAAATAAAAATAAAAAATAAAATGCATGCTCTGATATATAGATCTTCTTAATTAATAGTTTGAAAAATCCTAGGCATAAAAAATACTTTAATAAAAAGTCATAAAAGTCAAAATTCTAGCATTTGCATTTGAGAGATGATATGACATCCTCCTTTTCCTCCCTTTCCTCTTCTGTTATCTTATCTTTTATAATTTTCAAGTTTTAATTTTAAAAACTTGTATTCTTTTTAAGTGACTAGAAAAACAGTAGGGTAAAGGTTGAGGCCCATCTGATGCTATTCACACAGGGAGTAAGCAATCTAGAAGGTGGTTCTCTATCACCCTTTTACAAAAGAATTACCTAAAGTTCATTATCCTGTTCATCTGGAGCCAGGCAAGAAATTTCCATTTTCTCACATGTTCTCAGATGAGGCTGATTTTTGCTGATCTAAAGACCATGCTTTGAGAACCATGGCTCTAAAGAACTGGGAATGTTTATTCCTCATGAATCTTGAGATTTTGCCATGTCTCCAATTCTTTCACCAGAAGGCTCTATTCACATACTATAGAGCACTGAAATTGACTTTACAACAATATGACTTAATATTTTGCCCTTGGCTTTAATCCAAAGTCAAAGCAAATATAACACTTTTCTTCTTCTTGGTAAGGGCAATTAAAGACTGTTTTATGGGTTTCAAGCTGCCTTTTAAAAGGCTCATGTTGAAAAGCTTTCACAGAACAAATAGGAAAGAATTTAATCTTACTTTGTTAATTACTTTTCTTTACTAGACAATAGGGGCTGATTTTTAACTATTCATGTACACCTCTGCTTTTTACTTGGATTTAAGATGGTTTTCTAAAATATAGGACATGAGACAGAAAAAAACATTGCAAATAAATAGGTGAGGAGATGAGGACAAACAATTTACATAACCCAGATGGCTTACCCCCACCCTCCTGACCTGGGGAAGGTATATATTTACCATTGCACTACTTTCCTACAGGTTTTCTGTATTCTTTTCTATATTTAATCTCCTCTTTCTCCCTCCATAGCAGCTTTGTAGACTTCCTTGCAGATATATCTTTTCTTTCCACTTCGTCTCCCCAAATAACTATGTCAAATTGTTGGAAAGTGGCTTAGATCCCTATTCCTCACATAATTCATCTTTCACTAAATATCAACAAATAAAGGTTATGTTCAATAAGCTCCATAGCTGAAATTAGTATTTAAGAACAAGAATATTTAACTCTACTGTCTCAAATATAGTTTTAAATATTTGCTTGAATATCTCAAAAACGTGTTGAGGAACAAAGCTTTGAGAATACGAAAGCCTCTTCAATTCAAGATCAAATAAAATGGCTCCAGGCACTGTCAGGAACTTCACTCAACATCTCAAATTTAACCAGCTGAAAATGCTGGGTTTTCACTTGAAAGCAGCATTCTATTCAACTTTTAGAGACAAGGATCCTGTCTTGACATGGAAAAGCAGGGCATTGTCCTATAAATGGAACCCAATGCCCTTGACTGAGTTACCCTCTAGGGAAGCACTGCCTTTGGTACCAGCTACTTAGCATATATTCAAGGAGCAGATTCCAGTGCCTGCACTTCAAGACTTCAAAATCCAGAGAGTTCTTTTTGTTCAACATGAAGAAAAACGTCACTTCTATTTCCAATGTACTGGCTTTTGCTTGGCTAAACCCTGGCGATACTTAGTCTCCTGATGCGTCAAGACACCCTAAGAGCACAAAAGAAAATAGCAAGTTTAGAATAAGTGATTAAAGTAATTAAACGTTAGAGAAAAGGACACTCTTGTGATCCAAGAGCAAGTAGGCCAGCAAGTGGGCTAGTGGCAAGTGACACTCAGTATACTGCCAATACCTGCCTTCTTCTTGCTGATTTGGGGACTATATGATTATAACCCAAATAACACACTAAACTGCAACTGGCAAAAGCAGTGAAATAATAGAAGCCTCTTTAAGAGAGAGGTTTTTATACTTTGGTTTTTAAACAGCAACCCACATGATTGGCATTGGCTTACTTAGTAAGGCTGCTAGGGGTAATGTTTGCAGGGTCGACACATTATCAGTTCAAATTGATAATTCAAGATCCAATTGAAACTTGTCAGTGCTATCGATATGGTTCAGAGTTGTTTGGAATCAAAGTATGCTCAGAATGTAGTGTTGATGGAAATTATTTTTAAGAACTACTTATTAGGTTCCTCCTGGGTACAGAGTCTTGAATAAGTCCTTGGAGAGACAGAGAAATTATAAACATCTCTGAGAAATATTGTACACAAGGATAAACTGACAGAACTGCAACATGGAAAGAATTCAGTGTGTTTGTATTCCATTTCTTCAGGGAAACGTCATGACCGAACTGACTCCAAATTTGCCCACTAGGAAGGACTGAGCACTCACCAGGGGTCAGATGCTTCCTATAAACATTACTTCATTTAATCCTCACAACAGTCTGGAGAGGCGGGAGCAATTGTGCCATTTCACAAAGTGGGAAAAAATGAAGCTCCAAGTGCTTAAGCAACTGTCTCAAAATAGCATTGTTTGTGGGAATCAGAACCAAGACTGGAAGTAAGGGCTAATTTTTTTTTAAACAGCAAAAACCTCTGTTTTGTACAAAAGATCAGGTTGCCTGTCAGCAGTCCCCGTGTTCTGGAGATGCCTTCCGCCTGTTCCTCAGCGATTTCTCATTTCTAAATTGGAAACCACTCTGTTCTCAGGAAACACCTCAAATCTGTTTTCTGAAACACTCAATATACTCAGGCACCATTCAGATCAAGAAGCACTTTCTCTCTCTGCAGGGCACCCTTAGGAAGCCATCGAATGGAAATTAAAACCTACTCACACATTTCCTACAAACAAAAACAAGGAATTATGAGATAATACTGGAGAGGGACACAAAACCGGCTTAATCCCAAACATCTCACTAAACTATTTCACCAGACCACACAGTGTATAGAAAAACTTATATCTAAACAAGCCAAATCCCAGCATGATGGCATGATCCCAATATACATTTGTGTATTTATTCAGCAAACACTCATTGCATACTCATGCTGCATGCACACGCACCCACTTACACCTTCCACAACCATATATTTTCTGAATCATTCCACTGGCCACCAGGCACTGGGTGTACCTGCATCCTGTCTCCCCAGGCAAGGTTCCCGCCTCATTCTAGCAGCACTTCCTATCTGAGACCTACTGAGTTTTCAAGCTTCAGTTCAAATGGCATCTCTTCCATGAAGCCCTTTCTTTTATCCACAGCCAGTTGTAATTTTCCCTTCCTCTGTTTTCATTCTCAAAAGAACTTACAGTTCTATAGAGTAATACAGTGTATTTACTTAAACATGCTCGACAAACATTCACTGAATGACTCCTAAGTGTAACCCTAAATTATGCCAAGACACCCCAGCTTAGGTTCACAGCCTGGGAGAAGATACTTCCTTCATGCTGACGACGGTAAGACCAAACACTCTTTGATGTTTCAACTTATGTCTTGTTCATTTCTAAAGACATAAAGCAACATAAAACATAAAGCATGTGCTACACAAGCCAACACATGGTTTTTGCCATAGCAGCTCTTGAAAGTAGTTAATTAAGTAGATTAAAATTAAAATAACATGCAATACTTGCAGTGACCTAAATTAAGGGAAATGAATGGAATTCCACAGGAATACCATAGAGATGAAAAGGAAACTGGGACTCAAATCAATGCAGTGGACCAGAAGAAAGCAAATAATGGCCAAACAGAAAAGAGTCAAGGAGCAAGAATTCAAAGAAATGAGGAGAGTCTTAGGAACCTCCAGGACATCTTTAAACGCTCCAATATCCGAATTATAGGGGTACCAGAAGGGGGGAAAGACACAACCACCAGTGGAAAAACTATTTGAACAAATAATAAAAGAAAATTTCCCCAATCTGGCAAAGGAAATAGACTTCCAAGAAATCCAAGAAGCCCAGAGAGTACCAAAAAAGTTGGACTCAAGAAGAAACACACCAAGGCATATCATAATTACATTAGCCAAAATTAAAATGAAGGAAAGAATCCTGGAAGCAGCAAGAGCTAAGGGGACAATCACCTACAAAGGAGTCCCCATCAGGCTGTCAGCAGATTTCTCAAAAGAGACCTTACAGGCAAGAAGGGGCTGGAAAGAAATATTCCAAGTCATGAAATCTAAAGACCTACAACCAAGATTGCTCTACCCAGCAAAACTTTCATTTAGAATGGAAGGACAGATAAGGTGCTTCTCAGATAAGACCAAATTCAAGGAGTTCATCATCACCAAGCCCTTATTATATGAAATGTTAAAGGGACTTATCTAAGAAAAAGAAGTTAAAGAAACATGAACAGTGAAAGGACAACAAACTCACAGTTATTAACAACCACACCTAAAACGAAAGCAAACTAAAAGGACAGCTAGAGCAGGAGTGGAAACATAGAAATGAAGATCTCAAGGAGGGTTAGCAACAGGGGAGGGGGGGGGGGAGTGGGGGGAAAAAAGGGGGGGTAACGGGTGGGCAAAAAAAAAAATAATTCCTGTAGAGTTATGTACAAAGAGAATACAGCACTTGTATCGCTATCTTATTATTTCTGGGTACATAAAAGTTAGGGTTTTTTTTTTCTGGAAGATCAAACTAGGAATTGACTAAGTCCAAGGAGTTCCATGCCAGTACTCACTGGACTCTTAAATGAACACAGTTCAACATTAAATGGATTCCAAATATATTACTGGTCAAATTAAATCCTAAAAAAAATTACATAAATTACATAAAAATGTCTTAGCATGTTCACATAGGAAATACCCACGTATAACAAACAAAAGAAAGCACACAAAATGATGTCTATTTATTTCTTTCAGTTTTACAAATGTATTCTCTTGTATTTTCCTTCAAATGAAAAATGAGATAGTGAAGCTTATTCCAAGGCTGATTTAAATTTTGTATAGGTAAAATGTGTTGCTTTGATATCTTAGCCAGCCCAAGTCAAATTGTTTTAAAGTCCCAAAGTGAGTAATTCCTTTTTCTCCCCCACTTTTTTAATCCTTTTAAGTCCTTACTTCTTAGCTGCCTTTGGAATCTTCTTTCACTCGTTGCTTAAGACAGGACAGTATATGCATCTCACACATTGAAAGAGCTACCATGTTCCATCAACATAGCTTAGGGCAATGTAAAAGGTCTATAAAAATGGATATGTGTCATACTTTTTTAAAAATCCAATTACTATATTGAGGGTTGCCAGTGGTGATTTTCTGATTTCATTATTCCATCTACTTCATCAGTTGACATTTTTTTGAAAAGAAGCACTTCAATTTATACCTCTCTCCATACATACACTACCTTACAGTTTCACTACCAATTCACAGATATTTGTATCCATACGTTATAATCCATTACTGTAAATCTTTGAAGCTCACATTGTCCAACCCGTGGCCTCCCTCGAAGGGAGGCCCTTCAAGCTGCCTTCCATACCATTGTGAAATGGCGAAATGGGCTTATTGTTTCTGAGCACCTCTGCACTCTCTGCCAGAAGATATTCCAGGCTCACTCGGTGTATTTCCTGCCTCAGACCAGAAGTCAGCCGTGTATCAAATGAATTGCAGTGCTTTTTCAATGGGAGATAGAATTTAGAAACCAACTCAGAGCTAGAGGTGCTCCTTAACGATGAA
Organism: Artibeus jamaicensis; assembly: GCF_021234435.1. Lineage (NCBI taxonomy): Eukaryota > Metazoa > Chordata > Mammalia > Chiroptera > Phyllostomidae > Artibeus > Artibeus jamaicensis. Next base: position 20,800,055 of record NW_026521843.1, read on the forward strand.
GTGTCATTGCTTTGAGATCCTTTGAGCAGGGAGATCCACTTCTCTCTCTCTCTCTCTCTCTCTCTCTCTCTCTCTATCGTAATTTTTTTATATATTGATATGCCTCCACTGGGGTATTAACTTTTATCATTTTTAGCATAGATTTAGGTTTACAAAAATAATTTTTCTTTTTTTATATTCTGGAGTGGGTGAAAGGAACAAATAAAATCACATATACCATGCCCTTTGAAAGCTGTAAGCTGCTATAAAAACTTAGAGCATTACAAATGTTATTACTCATAAATGTATTTTAATAAGTAATCTGCCATTTTGGATTTAGAAACATGTCTCAGAAATGTTCTTCATTGTTTCTATTGCTAGGTGTTAAAGCCCTTTGCTCTCGGTTAAAAATACCATTTAAGAATTTAACAGTGTAATATGTTCAATTTTGCATGCTTCTTATAAAGTTAGAAATGCAAAGTTTAGAGGGCCCCCATTAGCCTAAACATTTCTCCCTGATGCTGGCCCTTGTTCCAGTCAGCAAACTAAATTTCTGATCGCATTTCTTACTCTCAATGAATTCCAGTGTGGCAGGGTACTCTCAAAAAGCATTTTATCATAGTGCAAGTCATAAGACAGGTTATTAATAAGTGATTATTTCTCATAACAAAGAAGCATATTATAATCAAAGCTATTGTTTATTCTTACAAAAAATGTCCTTCTGCTTAAAATGAAGTCTGTTCCCATTTTTAATAGAGTTTAAGTGTAGGTAGTCAGAATTCAAATTGAATAAAGAGACAAAGGCAAAGCACCTGGCAAGTTTCAAGTACCGACCCATGCCCCGACTGGTGTAGTTCCATTGGTTGGGTGTCATCCTGCAAAGCGAAAAGTCACCAGTTCCATTTCCAGTCAGGACACATGCTCGAGTTGCAGGTTCAGTCCCTGGCTGAGGCGTGTTCAAGAGGCAACTGATTGATGTTTCTCTCTCACATCAATGTTTCTCTCCCTCTCTCTCATCCTCCATTCCCTGCTCTCTAAAAATAAAGAAATAAAACCTTCAGATATCAGCCCACACATTTTAAACTTTCTCAGTCTCAGATGCTGCTGTAGACACACACACACACACACACAAACACACACACAGACATACACACAGCTGCTATGAAAAATCATACTCAAAGGTCCTAAAAGGAAAATACTAGACTCATGGAACTATTTAGAAGAGACCTTAGAAACATACAAGTAATTTGATCCACAAGAGATAAAATCCACACAGCAAGAACCTGTTTGGCCCAAGTTCACAGTGGAAGTCGGTAGAAGAAGAGAGACAGAGCCCAGGTTTCCAGACCTTGGATCCAAATGCTGTTCTGCTATAGGAATCTGTAGAGTCAGGCATACATATGATATTGGTTACCTGTTCAGGGATAACATTAAACAACGAGAGTGGTGAACAGAATATAACCTGGTTGGGTGTGGGTAAAAGTCAAAAGACAAATGCAAACCACATGAAAACAAGACAACAGGGATTTATTCTGGATGCTTATTCACTAGAAATTATGCCCCCCCCAAATTTTGCTCTATCAGGTGTAATGAGTCTGTGACTCTAGTCAATGTTGCAGATATACAAAGAAATGTTCTCTAGATACTTTCATGTAAATAACCTGATATTCATGGGTGTCATCAAGACGACTAGTGTCCTTATCCTATTGTGCCTATGTGCGTGGACAAGGGTGGGGCCGTGAACAGACCCTAGAATCTAAGCCCAAATGACATGGTCCCCTGAATGGCTTTTTCAGCAAATGCTGCTGTTCTTGAGAAAATGTGGACATATAAAAATCCTAGGAAAAATCAGTAAGAACTGAGTCTCTTTTTCCTTTTAGGATTTTTAAGGGTCATGATGCAGGAAAAGAAGAGTATTCTTATAGAATAAGAACACAAAAAGTTATAAATAAAATTTAAAATTATATTGAATATATCTATGTCCCAAACAAAGCTTTGTGCAAGGACACATATCAACAAAACAATACATATTAAATGAATTCAAAATGTTCTTAGGGTCATAGGGGAATAGAAGGAAAAATAAAGGAAGCAAATAGGTTTTTAAAAAGTATTTCTTTGGGGGAGTGGTAATGACAGAGGTAGTGTTTCACTGAAAGAAAAGTCAATTCATCACAAACTTCATCCCTTAACCTGACTTCACAAAAAACTCAGATGTCGAAGACCACATTCAACCAGAAAGAGAGCTGGGAGTAAAAGAAAAAAAAGCTCACTGACAGAAAATGTTGAGCCCCTTGCATTTAATTTCATTCATAAGGTATCACAGGTGGTTATAAATGACCACTTTGATTTTCTTTCCATAATCCGCTGCTGAGAATACTAGCATAATGATAATTTGTATGTTCCAGGGGAGTGGGGAATGTGGCAGAGGAGAGATGAAAGAAAATCCAGGGGAAAGGAGGAGGTACTTCAAATTAAGCCTTAAATGTGTATGAAAAGAACAAAGACTGAGCAAGAGGAACCAGGAAGCCAATGGACAAAGACCAGAGACTTTCTGGCAACAAGGAGTTTTTTTCTTTGCACAATGAACTTATGCAATTAAGAAATTCAGCAGCAAGTTTAATGTTTTAGGTGACTAGTAAAAAATAAAACGTGGGAAATAGTTGTAGCCCTCAAAATATATGGCCCTTGGAATCTAAAGGAGGTTGTTGTTATAACATTTAAAGCTTAAGGCAACTTTCAACAGAAGTTTTTATTTTATGCCCCTCCACCTTCCCCCACTGTTCACTCCATGAACAGCCTGTCTTCAGCAGCTTTCATTTCTGTCCATACATAAAGTATTAGCTCATTCTTCTTCCCCCTTGGCCTTGAGAGGGAGTCTAAGTAATAAAGCAGGAGGAGAGCAATACAGGAAAACCCTTCAGTCCTTTGGTTTCCCCCTTAGATGTCATACCAGCTCACCCAGCAATGCTTCATTCGAGAACCCTGGTGCAGAAATTAGAGGGTCATGGACCAAGTTATGAGCCAGAAGATTGGCTAACTTCAACCATTCCTAGAATATAATGACAGCTACCTTCTCAGAAGGATGCTAGAGAAAATCAAGCTAGCTCCCAGAGGCTTTTTGACAGTATGGAACAGTCCAGAATAGTTCCTCTGTGCCATGGCTGCCCATTAGAATCACCTGGGGAAGCTCTAAAAAATACTCATGCTCAGGGTCACCCCAAGCTAATTAAGTCAGAATATCTGAGGGGGATGGGGCTGACCTGAATATTACAAAACCCCACAGGTGATTGTATTAGGCAATTGAGGGTGAAAACTAGTGTTCTAGAAGATCCAATGAACAGATCATTAATATAATCTAGTTGCTTATTAAAAGTCATTTTCTAACAAAACATTTAATTCATGGGCAAACTAGGCAGCTAAAATGGAGAATTAACCCCCTGTTTTGTCTTACTGCATTTTTTGAGGTCACAGCTGGGTACTAATTTATAAAGTGACAGATTGCACAAGCTGAGAAAAATGAAACAGAGTAAGGTGTTCAAGAATGTGTGTTGAAGCAGGCAAAAGGCAAGTACCCCGACTCCTAAGAGCAGGGATAGCGTCTTGTTTATCTTTAAATTCCACCACCTAACACAGTAAGTGTCTGCACAGAGTAGGTTCACCATAACTACCACATGTGACTGAATTGCCAGGGTAAACTTTATTTTTGTCTGGATTCATCAGATGGATCAAGATACTGTAGAGGATCTTCCTCCCGAAAAGCAGCTTCCCTTAAGTAAACACCTCCAGACAAGGCTGGGTTGACATGTAGGCAGGTGGTACTAGCTAATAATTTGGTGCCTCTTAAAGTGATATTCACTTTAAATGTTGGCTGGCTCTCTAAAGGAAAAGCCAAAAGCTCTGCTGGGAAAGGGGGAAAGGATACAGAAGTATTAGTGGTAGTAATCTGGATTTGCCAGTACCTGAACAAATCAGCTCTAGACCCAAAATTGCACTGGGTCACGTACCATTTTGCAAAACAAAAGCCCTTCAGTTAACTAATTCATCCTATTCAATATAATTTTAGTGATAATCTAGTGTCATTTAAACTTGTCACTGGTGATTTCATCTGAACCATCCCAAGTATTTTATTAATATTCCTACTAATTAAACCTCTGTTTTCCCTCAAAAAGGCTGTGAAAGATAAAATGATGCTTATTTTACCTCCTTTTGCTTCCCCAGGGATTTACATACGTCCTACACAGGTTGATACCCTGTGGCTGGTACATCTCTCAGTCTAACTTATTTTCTGACTGTCAGTATTACCACCACACGGCAGCACCTGAGACATTGCCTGGTTCCTATTGGAAACCACAACTCCAGTACCAGGCTTCTGTTTACCTCCCAGTTTCTCACCCCGAGGCATTACTCATGCTGACTCCAGAACAACCCCTCATGGTTTTTCCTTGAAAAACCTACGCTTCTATCATACTGTAAAATATTTGACTATAGAGAAATTCAGCCAATGATTTGCCTCCTGAGAACACTTTATCATGATGGTCTTATGGTCCATCTCTGCTACAGAAATATACTCTAAATGTTTTGCTTCAAATGCCATCGTTTAGTAAAACTTTCCAGAACCAATTAGAATTCTCTCATCCCTGACAAGCAGTTCTTTTGTAGCACTTGTCCCATTTTATCCCATGCCCATGCAGGTCTGTTTCAGTGGAAATAAAACTCACTCAGCTGGCTGAAACAAGGAGATATGGAACTGAGAAGTCAAGAAGTAAGACAGACTCCCCCATGGTGCAAGAAGAACTTGACCGAGTTCCAAATACCAGTGACTCCTCAACTCTTTCACTCTGCTTTCCCTCACGTGTTGGTTTCATCTTCAGAGCTGGTTACTCCCTGGTGGTAAGGTTGCTGCTGGCAACAATCACAACTTTCTTCTTTATATGTGGCAGAAATAGGATACAACATCCCATAGGCCCTGGAAAAAGAAATCTTGAGTTTCCTGTTGACTGACCCCATTTCCCAAGAATCCCTTTAAGTAAAGAAACTTGAGGCATTGATTGATTGATGCCTGAATCCATCACTGTAGCCCTGGAGTTTGTTTTAGACCAGGGTGGGAACTGCCACAGATTGTGGCACAGAAGCCAGATCTGGCCCACCATCTGTGTTTGTAAATAAAATTTTACAGAAACACAGGTATACCCATTTGTTTGCTTTTTCCCTATAGCTACTGCAAGGAAAGAGGTGAGTCATTGTGACAGGGACTATGGTTTCACAAAGCCTAAAATAGTTACACTCTGGCCTTGTACAGAAAAAGTTTACTAATCTCTGGTTTAGACCAACCAAGACTAATCCTCAAAAAGGCGCTCAGGGTCGTTCCCAAAGTGTATGGCTGCAGCAAGATGAAGGGGGGAAGTCTCAAAAAAAATCAGTCTTATTAGGAGAACAGAGTCCTTGAAGGCACTGACTAAACTTCTCCATCTTCACATTTTGCACAATGCTTTGAATGAATTCAGCTCAAAAGTTATTTGTAGAATTACTGAGTTGAATTGTTGCATTCTCTCCCGTTAACTTCCTCTCCTGCTTCTGGGAATATAGATATTGAATGCTCTAGAGATTCTCTAGGGTGTAAAGCAAAGTTTCTGCAGCTTGCTTCCTTTAATTTGCTGAGGAAATTATGGGATGTGACATTTATAATCACCAAGTCAACCATAAACTTCAAAAGTACTGCAGAAACTCCAAGAAAAATAAGAGTGAAAATTCTTTTATTATATTCAGTAAGCTTTCCTTATTTTGTTTTCATAGAAGCTTTACAACTATGAATCAAATTTGAAAGTATATTCTCCCCTTTCTATAGTCCTATAGTCAATCCATATTAATATGAAATAACCAAACAGTGACTGTAAATTTCAGTTTGGAAGATTTCTTGGATTGCTAAATAATTTCCATTATTTATAATGAGAATAGAGCAAGAAGTACATGTAATAGTCTAACATTTATAGTTTTGCCATGAAGAAATCATATATCTGGTGAATATTTAAGTATAAATTATGCATATTATTCCCAAGTTATTTTACTTATTAAAATGCCAGTTGTATCATGAAGACAGTTTGTCCAATATCATTCCTGTTTGTTTTTTAGGAGATATATTTTAGCCTACTGATTCACCTTGCTAATAAAATACTCATTTTTAAAAGGAAAGGGGAGGAGATAAGGACAGAGGATATAGAGCTGTAAAAAAAATTACCTATCAATTGCAATAAGAATGATAACACTTTAAAAACACTGATGTTATCCTAAGATCCAAAATACTCAATATTGTGCATGAACATCAAGTTGAAAAATGCAAAGGCAAAATACTCTAATTTTCTGAACAAACGGCATAACTCCATGCTGAAAACAGAAACTGAGCAGAGGAGAATTTCATGCCATTATTTTCTCTGAGTTCAGAATCCTGCAATTTTTAAGAATTAAAATACCTGGGAATTCAAAGCTATGCAATTATGTTTGACATCTGGATTATCATTCGCTGTTCAGTTCCTTGTTTCATCACTCTCAGGAAGTAAATGCTCCCCAACTGCAAGGTGGAGAAGACCGCTCCCCCACCTCGACTGCATGTGGTGAAAGAAAATGTCTTGCCTCATAACACCTAATTTCTTGTCTTCCTGTTTGGATTATGCACTGCTCCCAGTGGATTTCAGAACAATCTTAAAATGTTGTGATATTAGAATCTCATTACCTGATATTTACCACTGATTTCCTTCCATCCAAAATGTAAATTTATGCCCTTAATTTTTTTAGCATAAACAAACTACTTCCGATCCCACAGCTACTCGCACACTGTGGAACTGGGTATACCTCATATTCAATTGGTCTGATTCACCAGGGCTCTTTTAGGGCTGCCTCCGGAGGGGCAAGCTTTCTGTCTTCCCTGTAAGTAGTCATCCACTGTTACCTGAAGGCGAGATCTAGTTTGTCTTGTTTTAGGAAGTTATGTGGCTTGTAGCACTATCGTTTTCATTGAAATATAGAAAAGCTTAGTTTGATTTACATATTCCATTTCCTCAAAAACCACCTTTAGCCTTCCAGAGCCCTTCAACCCGCCCCCCCCCCCAGTAATTTGCATGGTCCTCACCCACATTTGCCAATAGTTTCTGACTTCCCTCAGATCTTCTACTCTATTTCCCACTCTTTGTCACTGAGAATAAAACTTCCAGACAACAGAACGTGGCTGTTTTGCCTATTTTATGAAACAACAAAGGTTAGGATGAAAATTATGTCACTTTTCTCTCCCTAAGCTGCCTTTTGTAATCATTCCACCTTAAGAAGTCATTCATGAACTATGTTGAAAGGTCCTTTTACCTTCAGCTAGTATTTGCTCATGGAGACTTGCCGCCCACTGTCTCCTCCTTCACTTTCCTGGGTCTGCACATTTACTTTGTCTGCAGGATGAATGGTCAGAATAGATGTAGGTTAACATTACTTTACAACGTGAATGTTGCTACACTGCAGCATTCTGTTCTGTCACGGATAAAAAAGATTCTATGTAGTTTTTAATAATCCTCCTTCTCAGAGCGATTACTGTGCTGTGTGTGCTCCACTGACCTTCAAGACTTCACCCACATCAACCAGGGAGAGGACAGCACAATGACGTGAGACCTTTGTGTTTGAAGTCACGCAGAGATGCAGATGATGGTTTTCACTCTGTGTGTGTGTCAGTGTGGACACATCTATGTGGATCCCAATGACAAAGAAGGAGGAATCAGAACAAAGAAAAAGTACCAGTACAGGATGTATCAAGTATGGAGAGGAGAAGACTTACACAGTTTAGCCCCACAGATATGTTAAACCAGTGTTGGAAGGAATCAACCAGATAAGGTAAAGTGGACTTCCTAGCTTACTGAGTAAGAGACTTCTAACTCTACCACGAGTCATGAATGGAGAAGAGCAAAATCCTGATTTATTGGAGTTTTGAAGTCTGGTTTAAGACAGGTCTTTCAATGGAAAGTCTTGCATAGGACTGAATCAAGATCTTGGTGTAATAGTTCAGGATTGGTAGAAACAAGGGTGAGAATTTTGAGGTGAAGGGTTCAAAGTGTGTTAGGGAGTAAATTGTCCACTTATACTGCATAGTGAAGAGTTAGTGAGCCTTTCAGGAAATTCCTGGAAAGAATAATAAAGTTGTTTGAAACTTTTATATTTTTGACAAGAATCTCTCAGAATGGTAAAGTCATATTGATGTAGACAGTAATTATTCTAGGCCCTACATTTACAATTTCTGTAACCTGGCAAATCATTTACCCATTTACATAAATCAAATATTCAACAAGTACTATTTTTTCCTTCTTTTTCTAATTTCTGGACTTTGTCTCCAAGCATTCAACCAGCTTTTATTTTTTATTCTATTTTTTTAAAACTGGAAATATGTATATTTTGATAGGTTTCATCCATTTCCTCTACCCTGACTCTGGCAACTACCATTCTACTCTTTTTTTTTTTTAGTTCAGTTTTTATAAATTCCACATATAAGTGAGATCACACAGTATTTGTCTTTCTTTGTCTGACAAATTCCATTTAGCATAATGCCCTCAAGATTTATCCCTGTTGTTCCAAATAGCAGAATTTCCATTTTTTATGGCTGAATATGCCATATGCCATATTTTCTTTTTTATGGCTATATATATATATATATGTATATATATATATCAATGATAGATAGATATCTCATATTTTCTTTGCCCACTTATCTGTTGATGGACACAGGTTATTTCCATGCCTTGGCTGTTATGAATAATGTTGCAATGAACGTGAGGGTGCAGCTATGTCCTTAAAACAGTGACTTCATTTCCTTTGAATATATACCCAGAGGTGGAATTGCTTGATCATATAATAAATCTATTTTTAATTTTTTGAGGAACCTTCATACTATTTCCCATAGTGTCTGCACCAATTTATATTCCCACCAACAGTGTACAAATGTTCTCTTTTGTATACTTTTGGTTTAGCCAACTTTTAAATCTAACCCAAGAGTTCCCTCTATCCACTTCCCTGCATCCCAAGGCTGCTGTAAATAATGACACAGCTCTTCTAATTGCTCTTTTATCAAGTGTTGTGAGCAAGGAGTACATGAGATCTTTTCATTTTTAACTTGTAGTTCTAATCCCACTTTGGAGGAAATAGATGTGAGAAAGTTGTACAAGTTCCAGATACTTCTGAAAATTTGTGTCATAGTTATTCCCAGATTTATTGAAACACTGAAGCCAGGTTTTTCTCTTATTTAGTTTGGCCAAATCATTTCTTAAAAGTGTCCCAGAGGTGGGAGGGTATCTACATTTCTAAAGTGACTGATAACAGCTTATTATGTTACCTATAACGGGGACTGTGCATAGCAACTCAGAGGTTGGATACACAAATGAACAATGATTAGACCATATTTGACAATGGAAATCTGGCCCATAACCAGGGCAGCAACCAGTCCAGGGACCCAAACCACAACTTCTGCAATAATTGCTGACCCAAAAAGGTCAGGACTTTGTCAATGACTATCAACTTACCTAACTTTTTCATCCACTTGCCCCCCCCAAAAAAAATCAGATCCAATCAAAGAAAACCAAATATGATCTCTAAACCAATCACACACAGGCTGTGTTCAAATTATTAGCACACCTCAATGCCAACAATCTCCAGTCAGAGTATAACTAAATTCTTCAATTCCACTTTTTTTTTACTACAGTGCTTTTCTATTCCCCAGCTTATCTTTAAACTTCTGGAAAACACAAGTGACTCTTTTGCTATAGCAAGTTCTGAATAGCCAGCTTCTGCTTGCTCTACTTTGGAGGGGATGGGCATCCTAACTTATTTCTATACAATAATCCTGCAAAATCAAGAGTCCCCAGTCACTTCCAACAGCCACTTACTAACAGGTCACTCAGCTTTGAGCCCCTGGTTTCCTCTTGTTCCTTCAGTTTTCATTGACTTGAGTACACTCAACAGGGACAGGACATTTTCCTCTCTCCACAACCCAGATCTCACCAGGAGTTAGTGATTTATGTGCAAGGCTTTCTGCATCACCCCAATCAACAAAGTTCATGCTGAAGTCCCACTGACAAACCCCCTTTGAGCTAAAAATGTACCCCAAACAGTAGGCCTTGGAAATCAGAGCACAAGTAGGTGGCAAGAAATTTAGCTGATGAAACAGAGTCTTCTATCCCCTGTTTCCTGACAGTCAGATTCTAAGGTTTATGACAACACTCTGGATGTACATACCCACTTTAGTTGGCCAGAAAAACACCCAGCGCCTTCTTAGGTTTGAATACATTTTTTTGTGAGATTTAATTCTCAAAGAAATCCTGTCACATTACTAGGTCAGAAAACCAAAGTTCAAATACATGAGCATGTTCATGGCCAACTGAAAATTTTCCAGATGGCTATTAAAAACAATATCCAGGGATTCCCACCCAAATGATTTGACACTAAGTTGAGTGTTTTTCTGTCACACCCTAATAAAGTACATAGTATGTCCCCCAACCCAAAAGGAAAGGTTCACATGAGAAAACTAATGTCAAGTTCCTAGAAATGTGCACACATTAAATTGAATCAACATCTAAATTTGATTAGTTCTTCCATCGCCCTAGATAGGGCCAGGTGTCTGTGTGATGTTTCATTGCTACCATAGTTCTTACCACACTGTTCTTTAATCATCTTATAGCCTCCAGTGCCTTTTTGATGTTAGAGACAATGCATTTGTGTTTCTGTGTCTCAAATATTAACAGTTGGTAACACATCACGGACACACCTTACGTGTTTGCTGAATAATGTAGGAAATTTGTGAGGAAGTGGAATGATTTGAGGCCAAGATCTGTAGCTGCACTAACCAGCTATGAAAATTGGGCACATGAGTAACCTACCTGGGATTCACACTAGATTAGTGTTTCTCAATCATTTTTTCATTTTGGCTCCCTTAAGGGGTCTTTTATAGGCATTTTTAAAAACAGTCATTCTCCCATGAAATTTTATCCCACATACACATTATATCCATTTATCTAATATATGTATATCTGCATTTTATATATAAAAAGTTTAAGGCTTTTTCACCCTCCAAGAACCAATATTGCCCTCATGGAAAATGCATGCATTGCATGGTTGATGTTTATCCCAGCTATAAAATACTGTAATTATTTAATTTCCCAAATTTTACATATTAGTATAAATGATATTTTAGTCTTCAAGGAAGTGGGGATCTGTGTGAAGCCCATAAGAGGTGCTAGTGAAAATGATAAAATCAGGGCAAAGATGAAACTTATTCTGCCCATATTTCATCAGGCTTCTTCCATTCTAAACCTGGACCTTGCCTTTGGATCATGGATCAGGGTACAGGTAAGAAATCTTGTGGTTTACTTTCTGTTTTGTACTCTCTATCTCCCAGAGGCTGCATGCTTGCCAGCCTCCCCCAGAAATGATGTACACTAAAGAAGAAGCTTCCAGTCTTCTAATGAATCAGGTCCTGGAGTGAGCCAGCCAACATCTTTAAAAGTAAACTCCTCAACAGGGACTCTAACATCACATCTTTAATCTGAACATTCTGGGGTTTTTTTCTAAGTATTTATACATACCCCAGGTAGTCTTTGGCTTAAAAATGAAGGAACAAGCATTTTCCTATAATAGACTTAATTAATAATTTGTGCCTGGATTTATACTTCATTACAATAAGGAGTAAAAGAATAATTTGTCCCCTTGAACACAACACGCTACTCTGAAGTCATAGGCTCAAATTTGGGCAACAGTTCTCTGTGATTCTCCCTCCCTCTTGCCCTCCTTTCCTCAGAATTCACCAGTATGATTGATGGACAAATGAAATCTACTACAAACCCAAGCTTTATCACTAGATAGGACATTAGAGGGATACTGACTTCAAAAAATATTGCCATGGTAACTAGCAAAATTTGGATTTGAATGCAGTGAGAGAAAATGACTGTCTCTCAACAAACAAAAGGAAAAATAGCAGTCGAGCATATAGAGTGATTTTGCCTTAGTAACCTGATTAACAAAGCTCTCTGCAAGGAGTATCGTCCAGTGGTAACATTGCCCTTCATGTCCCTGGCACTGAAATGAATAAACAGTGGGACAAAGAAAACAAACCATGACTGGGTAATAAGCTAATAAACACCCTGGTTATAAAATATAGTGTTTGGAGCTGTGTTGCTGGTGACTGTGCTGTCAACAAATAGATTTCAGTGGGGGGCTAATGTTAAAGAATGAACTGAAAACAGAAATGTCGAAACCCAGATTTAGTCCACCTCTTTAAAATCCAGTTCACGAAGGTCACAGGTCTCTGCTAAAAGTAATTCCAAAGCCTCCACTCCTCTCACCAGACTTCCCCAAAACATGCCCAAAGTAATTTCCAGAAGTTTTTTTCAGATCGTCACCTCATCTCTCACTCAATCGGATGGCTTTCTGCACATTTTATTTTTTTTTAAGTGTTCAGATTTTTAGATTTGGTAATACAAATCATTACAATACACTTGCCGTTAAAAGATATATGTGCTGTTGCATATTTGATGATATTGTTTTGAAGTTGGATCCATCCTGTTTGAAAACAGCAGTTTCCATAGGAACAGGTTTTCCAACTCGATCTTACAAGGAGAAGTGTGTCATAAATAATCGCCGTGCCCGGAGGGAGCTGTTAAACACCCAAAGAAAGGCAAAGAAAAAGAAAAAGAGAGGCATTGAGGGACAGCCACACAGTGATATTCCACAGTGGAAAAGCAAATGCTGTTGAAAATGCCCCAGATTCTGATTGAGGTAATAAATTAAACTTTCAGATTCCAAATCAATAGCTGAAATGCAATGCTGAGTTGATTCTAGTGCAGAGTTCAAAGAAAAGTGGTCATAAATAAAACCAGAATCTCGTTCAGTATTAATAACTCCCCTATCCAGGAGTGAAGTAATGGCACTCAGTTCCCTATTACATACATGTAATAACATAACTACACAAAAAAAGCATAGATTATTGTTCAAAGAGTCATCCTTAAGTGCAAGGAGTTCTCTTCAGGAAGAGCGGCTCAGCCATAAGGGACTTGGCAGCTGGGATACAGGAAGCAGCCCAGTGATGTGACAGGTGGAGAAGGGGAGGGAACTGAGACTCAGGCCCTTTGCTCTGGACTCTCTCCTCTTTTTCAGAGGGTGTTGATTATTAATCTTATCTCCTCCTCTCGTGTTCCCTGGATGCCCTCTCCTCCCACTTCAATCTCTAGTTCAAGTTACATCTCTGCTGATTTTGCATAGCGAAGTTGTCACTTGGGATTTAAAATCTAGCTGAAAAGGAACAGCAAGTGAGAAGTCCAGCCTGTCTGTGAGAGTCCTGTGAAGCCACAGATGGATATCGGAGACCTGGAGCTCCTATGGAAAGGAGGAAGCTATTCTCACATGTATTTATCTAAGAGATGGCCCTACAGGACTCTGTTTACATGGACCATGCCTTAGCGTTAGTTGAAAACTGAAAAATAAATTCGACCCTGACTCTGCACCCACAGTCCCTTCTTCTATAGGGTTTCTTGTTTCTGGAAGCCTCTGCAGGAGTATGCACACACAAATCCTCTTTTCTTAGCTCCTCTTACCATATAGCTCCTGCCACAGGCCATCTTTGTCAGACAGAGCTCTGCTATATATTAGGGGAACTCAATAAGAAAACCAGTCAAGAGCTTGCAGACTACACACACATACATAGACAAGTTTCCCAAGTCCCTAATATGATTAAAAAAATACCTTCCAATCCCAAAGATGTCAGAAGGTGCTTGTCCTCACTTCCCTTTTCTGCCGTCCTCATGTGGTGGCTGAGTTTTACACAAAATGTCAAGGTGCAAAACTCAGTTTTAATCCAAGGGCTATTCTTACTGCAGGGCATACAGAAAGGATCATTAAGCCCAATAAATATGGCAGAAATTAGAACAACTCTTTTCAGTTTAGAGCCAGAGAAAGGGCAGGCAACAATGGTCCTTCAAAAATAAATTGCATTGTTTGAATTACAAAGAGATTTTTAAAAATAAGGAGGAAATGGAGGAAAGTAGAAAGAACTTCCTTAAATTCTCTGCAAGAAAGCCCAGGATATACAGTGGGTGAGTAATCTCTTTTAAAGTCTAGGAACTCTGCAATTGCAGACCATGTGGCTGAGAACTCCCTGAATGTACTGGTGTGAATGTGTTCAAGTTAAGTAAATAGATGAGCAAAATCTCAGACAGAAGAGAAGAAACCAGAGCAAATCAAGACATAGAGACCACTTTCATCTTCATATAATTAATAAGAATTTTACAAGTTCTCAGAAAGAAAAGATTTGAAAATAGAATATATATATTCCTAAAATTAATTTTAATAATCATGTTTAACTTAATTGTATATAGTTTTTCTTATATTTCATGCCAGTTTCCTTTGCTGAGCCCAGCCAGGAGCTTGGGTTCTGGGAGACTAACTGAGAGCCTGGGGCTCTGGGTCAATTCAGGGCTGACGGAGCCAGCAGGAACCAGGGTGAGCAGTGAGCCGGGGTTCACAGGAGCCTTGGCAGCCTGGTGACTCACCAACCACCTGGGGCCGTCTGAGCTGCTTGAAGCCACTGAAGCTGACAGGCACAGGGGTGACTGGGGGGCCTGAGGTAGTGGGAGCCCACAGGGAACCACCTTGGGCAAAGGGGATCAACCTGGTTCTGGGGCCAGCTGGCTTTGGGGTGTGCCATGAAGTTGGGGCTTACCTCACTCTCTGTCTTCCACTGGAAAGGTGAGTCTCTCCCAGCTGGGCTGCTGGGCCTTGGAGTACGGATGACAGGGATATGTGATTTTATTATTCCTACCCTCCCGAAGCACCTTTTAACCTTTTATTATTTCTGTGCTTCACCCGGGTGCCAAAACACCTCACCTAGAACCCTTGGCTCTGGGGGAGGTAATCTCCATGTGTGGACAGCTGTTCAAATTGAAGTTTCGGATGGGGGTTCAATGCTGCAAATTCCCATGCCACCCTTTTGCTAACCTTATTCCTCCCAATTTCAAGACCTTTCAACAGAAATGAAAAATGTGTTAAATTTTAAAAGCTGAACACACAAAAAAAATGTATCTTTAAAACTTTATAATTTAAATGATGTAATATTTAGAAACAGCTGGATACATTTGTGTTTCTTTTAATGCTATTATAATGTTTTTCCACAATAGATGATAATATTTTTAAGGATGTTCTAGCATCGAGTAACTACAAAGTCCCTAAGCTTGAAATTCAAACACATACAGGTAACATCTATCTTCTCTCCTTCACATTTTGTGGCCACTCTACAAAACATGTGAGATACTGATGACCTAAATGATGTGGCAGTGGAAAAAGACATTTTGGGGAAAAAAAGTAATTTAATTTAGTGATTAAAAGATGTTGGCTTCAAGATGTTGAACCTAAGTAATTAGTAAAAATGATAATACTATTAATGGAGAAAAATGGGGGGAAATGTTCTATATCAGGTTTCAACAGGCTTAAATAGGAGTGGGCATGTGGGAGCATCAAAGCACAAAAGAAGATGAAGTTACAGACAATGTTTGAAGTTATTAATATATTTAAAGGTAGATTAATATGATTTCCATTTTAAGGCAGCATCTTGAATACAGAGACTGAACGGAATAAATAAAGCAGTTTGATTTTTTAAACAAAAAGGTCTCACAATAGCATAGATACTGGATTTTACCCAGTCTGACAATTTATACCTTTATATTTGCTTTTGCCCAATTTGTTGTTTGTTTCCTCATTTCTCTTTTCCTGTCTTGTTTGTGGTTAATCAAATATTTTGTATTCTGTTTCAATTCCCCTATTGGCTTTTTTTTTACTTTTGTATTGAATTTATTGGGGTGACATTGGTCAATAAAACTATATAAATTTCAGGCGTACAATTCCATAATACAGCATCTGTTCACTGTATTGTGTGTTCACCACCCCACATCTCCTTCCATCACCATTTATCCCTCTATACTCTCTTCTACCTTCCCCCGAGCTCCCTTGCCCTGCGGTAATCAGTCTTCCTTCCTCCCTTCCTTCCTTCCTTCCTTCCTTCCTTCCTTCCTTCCTTCCTTCCTTCCTTCCTTCCTTCTTGTTGCTCTAGGAATTGCAATATGTATTACATATTTCTCAAAATCTGCTCTGAGTTAACATTGTCCTGCTTTATATAAAACATGATACATTTCCAACAGTGTGATTCTATTCACTCCCTACATTTATGCTTTTGTCACAAGAATTACGTATATATTATACCTGCAGTTCTGTGTATTCCTCAACATGGTATAATTTCTGCTTAAAACTGTCATGTCTTTTGAGAAATTAAGAAAATAAAACAAAACCTACAGTATTGCATATTTGTTCACATGTGTACCAGGAAGAAAGTACTCATCATTACTTCCTGTACATTGGAGTTTCCATTTGATGGCAATTTTCTACGTGTAAAGAACTTGCCTTAGCATTTCTGGTAGTGCAGGTCAGCTGGAAATAAATTCTTTGTTTTACTTGTCTGAAAAGTTCTGTCTTGCTTTCATTTTTCAAGAATGTTTTTTGATGGATACAGCATTTTAGTTAATCTCTTTAAAATTTCTTTTATTTCAACGCTTTTAAAGATATCATCCCAATGATTATCCTTTATGTTTGCGATGAGAAGTCAGCCACCCTTTTGTAAGTAATAGGTAATTTTCTCCCTGAATGCTTGCAAGGTTTTCGCTTCATCTTTGGTTTCCAGTGGTTTAGATACCATATTTCTAAATGTAGTTTTCAATGTCTTTGCTCCAGTTGGGGTTTGCTGAGCTGCCTAAATATCTGAATTTATGTCTTTCACACTATTTGACCATTGTTGCTTTAAATTTTTCTGTTCCTTCTGGTCCCGTTACACATATATTTGACTAATCGATATAGCCTAGATGTCACTGAAGATCTGTTTATTATTTCAGTTATCTTTCTCTCTCTTCTTCAGATTGAGTAATTTACAGTGATCAACCCTGAAGTTCACTGATGATTTCCTGTGCAACCTAATTTTTTTTTAATATTATATTTCTAGTTCTAAATTTTGGGGATGTTTTTAGAGTTCTTTTATCTTTTTAAAAATTCCCTAGCTGTTTATCTATTTTACCCATATTTTTCTCTAAGACCCTTATAATCTTTGTCTTCATTTTCTTGGATTTAATTTTGGTTAACTTTATTTTTCTTGGCTACAGATCACATATCCCTATTTCTTCTCAGATTTAGTCATTTTCATTGTATGCATTAGATTGTAAATAGCAAATTATAGGGTATCTGAATTATGACTTCATCCTTTAAAGGGTGCTAACTTTTGTTCTGGCAAGCAGTCAAATTACTGAAGAATAATGTTGGTTCTATCAGACTTGCTTCAATTATTTCTTATGGCAGATTTCTTTTAGTTTTCAGTTTAGAACTGTGGAGTGCCCTTTATTGTAACATGATAATTTCCATAAAATGCAGACATTCTAAGGTCTGTAGCATTGAATGCTATAGTCACTCAGCAAAGTCTGTCCCCTCTGATGGAGCTGGAACTCCAATGTCTTCCAGAACTGCCGGACCTCGAATACCAGCTGACCCCTTCTCAGTCTCAGTTTTTCAGCAAGCAGTTTCTGCTAGGCTTTGTGAACACTTCCCTACATACATGCAGCTCGATGCTCAGCCATTTGTATATGAGAAACTCCCAAACAGACATCCGAGTCCTTTTCAGCTACCTGTTATTAGGTATGCTGCCCCACAAATTTCAATAGTGCACAGCCTGGCACTTTCATCCTCCATGTTCTTAGCCCAGAAATGTGGCTCGCTCTTTTGCCTGGGCTCCATCTCCCTGCTTGTCAGTAACAAAATACCCTAGGTGGAAGTCCAGGAAAATGTAGGTTAATCACTAGGCTCATATTGTGTGTTTGTCTTATCTAAGGGATCATAGTCCTAGATTGCCTTGTGAGCAGTGACTGAAAATAGTTGCTTCATATATGTTGTTCAGTCTTACAGTTATTTATTTATAAGACAAATCTGGTACCAGTTACCTTGTTGTGGCCAAAAGCAGAATTCAGCCTGATTTATTTTTCTCATAATAGCGATCAGCCCTTGACACATCTTCTACCAGTTAGTTTATGTGGTTGTCGTAAGTCTTTTCCCATTCTGTTTTGATTGAAAGCTCCAAGAGAGCTTTCTTAAACAGAATTTGTTTATTGTTCGATACTGCAAACGCTGCGTTTGGCATACTAGCTAATGAATGTGAGATTCTCAAAAACATTAATTGTTCAAAGAATGAATGAATTCCATATTTTCACTTTACATACTGTCAGTAAATTGGTGTTTAAAATCATAGTACAAATTTTAACACTGTTTCTGTAACTGTTAAACAAAGACCTCTAAGCTGGTAAACACCAGCTGACAACTGTCATCAATATTTGCTGCCTTGAGTGCTAGTCTGTTTACATCATCCATTGTTTGGCACATTCCAAGTTCATCCTCTCACTATGAAATATGGGGGGTACTCCCCAAAACAGGAATTTACTTATAAAAAATTGTGTATTTTTCTTACATGTTTAAACTTCAGTCACCTGCAAAAGTACTCTCCATTTGATGCAATACACCTACTGGGATGTTTTTCCACTGCTCGAAACAGTTTTTGAACTCATCAATTTTGACACCTTTTAGTGCTTTTTATTTTACCTTTTCCATGTCAGCAAAATGTTTCCCTTTGAGGACATTTTTCATCCAGGCAAACAAAAAGAAAATTCACTCTGGGCAAGATTGGGGGAATAGAGAGGGTGGGGCATGAGGGTCATGCTGTTTTGGGCCCAAAACTGTTGAATACTCAACACGGTGTGGACAGTTGTGCCCATAAATCACCCATCATGAAATAAAATGGGAAGATGTGTTGAAACAGTCTTCAAAAAATTCACTGAAACTGAACACATCCCCTCACAACAATGCCTGCTGGTACACTGATACAGATGAGTTCCTGGAACATTCACCTGGCATGGGAAGTCTATACTACAGGGAGACTTCCCTCCAGAAGATAATTCTTGTTTTGGGGAACCCCCTCATATATATTATGTTTGAATAGGGACATATGTATACCAGTGAACGTGGTGTTTTGTATAGTTACAAAAACAATAACAATACCTATGAATATACTACCCAAACCATTAACTCTGAGGATCCCTGGGTGCTCTTTCTGATTTCATTACCTTCCCTCTTCCCTCAGTGGATTTAACTAGAACTCAAATTTCTGTGTTAATTATTCTTTTGCTTCTTTTTCTAGTTTTGTGGGTTATACATAAACACATATATGTATTGTTTATTTCTTTCCTGTTTTACTGTATGTAGTCTGATTTTTTTCCACTAAACACAGTTTTGAGATTCATTCATGCTGGTGCATATAGCTGTGATTTCCTTTTTTCTACTGCACCAACATAGGAGTATGCTACCATTACTGATCTTACTGCCAATGAACATCTCAGCTTCTCCCATATTTTTGCTATTGCAAAACTCCTGCTCAGAGTGATCTTACACATGTCTTCAGGTACAGGTTTCTACACATGTACAGGTTTCTGTAAGGTATATATACCTACAAGTAGAATTTTGAGATCTTTGGTATGAAAATGTTAAGATGTAAAGATAACTTCAAATAACTTTCCAAAGACTCTGTTCTAATATACACTCCAAAGTGCAGCCCATGCGAGTTCCCATTGCTCCCATTGATCTACTTATCAATATTTAATACTCCAGACTTACAGTTTATAGCCCTTCTGGTAGGTAAAATGTTATTTCATTATGCTTAATTTGCCTTTTCCTGATTACCAAGGAGGTCGAGCATATTTTCATATTTGCAGCCACGTGTATTCCCCCTACTGCCAAATGTCTGTACAGACCCTTGCTCATTTTTTCCATTATGTTGCCTTCTCTGGTTGATTTATGGACATCTTTTTATAGTATGAATACAAATAATCTCTTTATCATGATGTTTATCAAATACCTTCTCCCAGTTTGTGGCTTTTTATTTTTTCCTAGTAGTTGCTTCTGAAGAATGGAAGGTATTAATTTTAAAATAATCAATTTTTTTGTCTTTACTCAGCTTTTCTGTGATAAGAACTATTTGCATCTTGCTTAACATTTTTTATACCTTAAGAGTGTAAGTTTCTTCTCTCAGTGCAAAATATATATGATTTTTATCTTTCTCATTTAAGTCCTTAAGTCCTTGTTCCGCTTGGATTTGGTTTTTGTATAGGATACAAGGCAGAGATACATTTTTATTTTTCCATATGAAAAAACAGTTTCCACAGCATCATTTATTAATGATTTCTTTACTCTCTGTTCTGCTACACCAACTTTTTAAATTATCAAATTGTCATATATAAATATGAGTCAATGTTTAAGCCTGATATTTTGTTCCATTGTTCTATTTGCACTAATGGACCTGCATTTTAAGATGCTGTTATAAGCATAGTCCCATTCCTAAAGAGATTTCATTTTCAAATGCCCCACATTTACTTACCTGTAAAATGCATTTAATAGAGTTACGATGGATGGAGGATATAACACCCAACAGCAACAAGAGTAAAGAACCAAATGCTGACTATAGTGTATCATGCAAGGATCTAATATGTACACAAAAGAATTTCGTCTCACAAAAAAATATAAAACATGTTTAAGAATAAGTATAAGATATAAAATGCCAAAGAAAACACAAAATGGAAATAATAACTCTCCCAGAGAGCTATAAACAGGAAAAAAAAAGCAGAGGGCCTCTGCCAGAGTTCCATAAGGCAGAACCGCTGACGGTAAACGCACTTACTGAACAGACCAAGCTAAGCCCATCGGCCCAGGGCTTCATGTACCAGCTGGTTGCCATCCACGTTCTGCTGCACCAGTAAGTTGATGGTTGAACTTCTGCATCCTAATTCTAAGTGCCAGAATGTTTGGTAGTAGCACCTGAAATAGGAAACGCCAACTCTAATAAGATTTTTTTTTGTATCTTTGGCTGTTTTAGATTTTCTCAATTTAAATCCTGGTTGTATAGTCACAAAAAAGAGACAGAATTTGATAGGCCCAAATCAATGAGATATCTACTGCAGGTTTCATCATAAGTGGTGGGCATCAGGGTCATCATGCAGTTCAGGTTTGGCTGCGAGGGTCCACCTCTACCTCCAGAGAAGGTGAAATTTGTGAGAAAGGGAGCATGTCCAGTGCCTGCTGCTCCAAGGAATGGTCAGAAGCATGATATTATGGCCATTGGCAAGTGCCAAAAAGTATGACTAAATGCTTTCAGAAACTGCTCACCAGCAAACCCCAGAATAATTATAACAATGATATACTTTTTGTTAATCCACACTACAAAGATTTACTCACTGATGATTGAGTAATATTCTAGGGGGCACAATGGTAGGAGAATTGTATACAACTTTTCTAAATGGCAAATTAGCAGTATTTGCCAAACACTTTAAAAGGTATGCTATACTCTGTAACTGAAAAATTCTACGACATCTTATGAGACTAACCATGGACTTATAAAAAGATGTCTTATATCGAGTTTTTCATAAGTAGACCACGACACAGAAATTTATTGCAAGTAATGTATTACAGAAGCACTACTGGGGGAAAGTGGAAAGCAAGACAAAGAAGCAGGATCAGGAAAAGACAGGAAGCAAAGCAAGGGGCAGTGGTAGTAAAACTCCAGGCAAACTTCAGCTAATCTCTCAGGGAAACTCCAGAGTGGAAGTCATGTCTCAGAGTTGACCCTCTAGAGGCAAATTTCCTGTGTGAGGTCATCTCCAGACACCTGACAGTCACTGCTCAGGCACTGAATTTCCTGGGTGCTTAATGATGTTACAACAAATATATTATTCAGAGTTAAATCTAATAGCAAAACAAGATAAAACTGAAAGAGTGAAAGCAAGTGAGAAAGCAAGAGGAAAAAAGAGAGCTCCTGCATTAACACACTTGCACATAAATATGAAAATTGTATCAAAGTGCAATGCCAAGTCCCTCTTGGACTGCCATCGCTTGGAGACTGCAGGTTTCCCCCACTGTCTGAAAGTAGGGTATTCCTATGAAAACTTTTATGAGTCAGAATGGTGTAAAGCAAAAAGGATTCCCATTTTTCTAAAGGGGTCCACTTTGCTTTTACAAAAGACCTACATCAGTGCCAGTTAGGGGTCTTTTGCACAAACAAAATGGCCTAACGAAGTGAGGGATGCCTGCATTGGGAAGTGCTTCTCCACCTCACCCCAGTTTTGTCCAGCCAGCCTCTAGGTCCGTGTTGCTTGTTCACAGAACAATACCTTCACTGTAGCCTTTGAGTTAGGCACCCTGAGGATTCAAAATGCCATGTCCATGAGTATGAGCATATGTCTATGTGTGTGTGTTGTATGTGCGATAGAATCCACATGCCTTAATTCCCACAGGATAACTCAACAAAATTATCTTGTATGACTCATCAGAAATCGGGACTGAGTATTGTCGCCATAGGTGACTCTGGAGAAGATTGTACACATTGTTAGAAAGCCCTGGGTAAGCTACAGGGGGAGAACTGAGCTGCTTCCTGTGACAGCCACAGGAAGAGCATCTGCACTGCCATCTCCCTGTGGATGGTGTGGCACAGTTGGGTGCACATGTCTGCAGGAGGGACACTGGGGTTTCCACCAGGGCAGCACCATGGAGAAGCCAGTGCCGATCCCCAAGGCCAGGGCCTCACTTTCAAAAGGCTTCATATTTGCTCTTTCCAATGCAAATTATTTCAAGCCATATAAAAACATTACTTAAAGGCCCAACAATTTTGAATGATCTGAATCTTAAAAAAATTAATCTATTTCATAAATGTTCTCTAACTGAAAAAAGACCCTCTCACATTTGAATGCCTTGGGATTGGCCCACTGAATTTTTGTGTAACCTCACAATATGTGGCTCATATTAAGTTGAAGCATGAAAGTTCAGCAAATGGAATTTAATATATATATGTATATATAGAAGAGAAAATAGAGGTTTTAAATGGAAATGACTTTTTCACCCTTAAATACAGGATTGGCACTTTCGGATTACTATACAATCCATTTAACTTCCTTAGGAACCATAAAAGAACTTTATCATCCATGGCTCAGACCTATTTTAAACAGCATTTCTTCTGGTCTCTTTTCAAGTTGTACCACAATATGTAATAATATATACATACACACAAGACCATATCACATTCCTTACATTAGGATGTAGTTTACTACGTTAATAATCTTTACAGTAAAGCAGCACCTTAAATTTCATATGAAACTATAAACTAGTATTAAATATCACATTCTTATTTATTGACCCCAACAAAAATTAATATTATTCATTTTAAAGTTATTTAAAGACTATTATCTTAAATATATGGGGAGCAGGCTGGGTGGAGGGGAGTGAAGAGGGAAACATGGGACACTGCAATAACATAATAAAACAATAAATAAGTACATAAATAAATAAATAAATAAAGCAAAAGTACTATGGTAACTACTGATTGAAGATTTGCTCGGAAAGATAAATTTCTCTCCGTCACCGTGCCCATTTCCTAGGGCTGCCATAACAAAGTACCACAGACTTGGTAGCAGGAACAGAAATGTAGTTTTCACAATCCCAGAGGCTAGAAGTCTGAGGTCAAGGTGCTGGCAGGGTTGGTTTCCTCTGGGATCTCTCTCCTTGGCTTACAGATGGCCATCTTCTCCCTGTGTCTCCACATGGTCTTTCCTCTGTACCCATCTGTGTCCAATTTTTTCTTTTTATAAGGTACCAGCCATATCAGATTAGGGCTCACCTGACTGAACTTATTTTAACTTGATTACCTATTTGATGACCCCCTCTTTCAATCCAGTCAACATTCTGGAGTCCTGGGCTTAGAACCTCAACATATGAATTTGGGCTGAGAGAAGACACAATTTAGTCCATACCGTCTCCTACTAACACAAGCATTTCTCCAAGAAGAGTAAGTAGACCTACTTCTGACTTGAATTTGTTGACTACAGAAGGGTTAAACCATCAGGACTTCATTGTCTAGTAGGAAAGAACTGAAGAGAAGCTTCTATAGGGTCATAAACAAACACCCAACCCACTTATCTGCCTAGGTCTTCTCAACCAGCACCTAGCACACAGTTCCTAGTACTCTAGGTGCCAGCACTCTAGGAAGCGCATGTCTTTACAAGAGACCAGGCCGGGTACGAGGAGGCATGATCTTGACCTGTGGAACCAACGCAGCCTACACAGAGATAAAACAAGACCTTGGTTCCATCAGCTGTCTCTAACCACCACAAGTAACCAAGTTAAATAATAGTTACCAGGAAAAAATAATTTACCGATAACTATTACCATGTTTCTCTAAGGCATGATAAATCCCAAAGTTAAAGTTCATGCAAGTTTACTATTATGCTTATTTATACTAAAAATGTCTGTTTTAATTTTGTTTTTAATTATTATGCATTATTCTCCTTTTGTGAACTACTTGTAGATTCCACTCTTTCTTCATGTTCTCAAATCCTACTTATTTCCTAAGACTTAACTTCAATCCTACCTCTGGTGAAATTTCTTCAAACATTTTTATCTTGAATTTCTTTCTCCTCATCTCTTTACTTAGAGGCATTGCTATGCGATTTATTCCTAAATGGTTTTTGTTTAACTTCCCCCTTATTAGTTGTGCATCTCCCAGCCAGACAATAACAATGGGTAAAGACCATAGTTTCTAGTTCTCTGTATACAGCAATGATTACAGCTGAGAGAATATAGTAGTTTGAATATATGCAATTGACTAGTAAACTGGTATATGTTCACCCCTACCATCGTACACATACTACCTGACTTTGTCTCAATTCTGTAAACAAGGGTTATCGTCTAGCAGGATAAATACACAATGAAATGTTCCATTACACTATGTTTGATAGATACTTTTAGGGTGAAGCATAGACATTATCAGAGGGAACACGTAAAACCACTGAAGCATCTTACCTATGAAAGTGACATGATTAGTTGCATTATAAAAAAAAAACAAATAAGAACAAAAACAGTGTGGACAGTGTTGAGGAGATGAGGAAGCTACAGCAAAAAGCCCGGCCAGAATTGCTTGCTGGTGGCCTGGACTTGGCTGATGGCAGTGGGAATGGAAAGAGGCAAAGAGATCAGACAAACATTTAAGAGGTACAATGAATAATGGCACATAAAAAAGGATCTGAAAAGGCATGTAGTTTTTAGGCTTGAACTGTTGCGTAGATGGGCATTTACAACAAAGACAAGAATATAAATGGGGAGGAAGATGATGGCTTCATGTTTGATCATGTTGAACCTGAAATATTGAATATGGAAGGAGACATGTTGAAAAATGTTAATATAAATCCCAAAAAAGAAAATTGTTGATGAAGATAAAGATTTGGGAATCACTTGCATACTGATGTTAACTGTAATTGAAATCATGGAAGTGAATAGACTTGTTCCAGTAGGGAGGGGATGGCTAAAGAGAAAAGGACCTAGAACCCCAAGCAGACAAAAACTAAAGGGTTGAACAAAATAGAGATTTTTAAAGGGGATAAAACTGAGGATTCAAAGAAGCAAGAAATATCAGGAGAGTGGGGGGTTTGGTAAAACATGGGAAGAGAGAGTTTAAAGGAGAAGTTAGTGGTATATAATATTAAAGGCTCCCAAGTGACTAAACAAGAACAGGACTAAAATGTATGTGTCTAATTTATGAATAAAAGCCACCATTGAGTCTATTAGTTTGGGTATTTATAACAAATAACTTAGACTGGGTGGCTAGTTTTTGATCACTGTCTACCTTGTAGACTGTGTTACAGTTTGTTTTTCTCTAACATAGTACAAATCCCAATCCAAGGTTAAAGTGCAGATTTGTTATTGTTCAGATTTACTATTATTTTTATCAAAAATTGTTACCAAAATAATTTTTATTTTTTAAAGCGTTTATTTATCTATTTTTAGAGAGGGGGAATGATGGAAGAAGAGAGGAGAGAAACATTAATGTGTGGTTGCCTCTTGCACGCCCTTTAGTGGGTACCTGGCCAGCAACCCAGGCATGTGCCCTAGTCTGGAAATAGAACCAGCAAACTTTTGGTTTGCTGGCCAGTGCCCAATCCACTGAACCACACCAGCCAGGGCCAGAAATAATTTTTTTAATCCTTAGAATGGATTATGAAGACATCTTTGATTTGTCCCTTATGTGGCTGAATTCTTTCATCTTCACTTAGTCTCTCCAGAATCTCATCATATTTCTGTTGATTTGTCTGAAAACACCCCAGTGGTTCATGCTTCCAAGTTAAATACACAATGTTTTTTTCTGTATTTACATCATTGCCCTTCACACCCTTTCCACTTAGGGAACTCCTCCATACCCTTTCATGATCCATTCAGGTCGCCTTGTCTGCAAAGCCTCCCCTGACATCTCCAGTTTAGCAGAGGTGCCTCTAATACTCATACATGCCTTATATTTGTCATTTATGGCAACTTTATAGTCCAATTTAAACACCCTCAAGATTTCAAATGACCTTACCACATGTTCTTTAAATAGAGACAAATTTCTCAGAAAATCATAGTTAGCAAAGCCTTATTTCATAATAATTTTTAAAGCATGTATGAAATACAAAAGCTACTGGAATCTTACACTTCCACAGCAGAAAGAGATCTCATAAAAACATTTTATTTTGGAACATCTAAAAATAATATTGAAATTATTTCTAATATTAAGTAAAGGAGACTTACAATGCCTTCAGTATGTGAAATAAATTGTAAAACTCACTTCCTTAATAGAAATATTTTCTATATCAGTTTAATCAACTACTTAGAGTTTTTCCTGTCTCGCAAATGTTATCAGATTTCAGGAAGTAGCGAGCATATTACCCTCAGATGAAATTAAGGAGTGGTATGAGCTCCAGATTGGAAATGAAGTTGAAGGAAAAGAAGCTCATAGGAAGGGCTTGAAACATAATAGAGAATGATTTTCTCTGTTATTCGAGGAAAGAAATAACTGTAATGGTGATGCTATAATGTTGTAAGAGATAAAACTAATAATAATATTGTAAACTATCAGATTTCATTGAATATAAAACAAAGAAATAAGTAAATTATACAATCTCCAAATTCAACTAAATAAGATATTGAGAAACTAAAATGAGAGGCTATAAGATAAAAATATATTATTAACAAAATTGTGTGACAAGGATATTGTCCCAAATAAATTATAGATATTAGTCAGATATCAGGGTTACAGAGAAAATTATGCACAATGTAGTAGCTCTGGAGGCAAACAATATGATCAACATTGTTAAAGCCTATTCAAACCTATTTTAAAGCTCACTGTGGAGTAGAAAAAAATGATTAAACATGTGAAACAATCTTAAAACCCAGTGTTCAAAGCGCTGAGCTTAGAAATATTTACATTCCCTTTTAAAAAACAAATGGAACACATAACTGTAGATTCAAGGAGTAAGAAGCAGAGCAGAATAAATAATGCATCATATTAAATTGATGATTTTTCTATTTTATCTCTGGACTCATGGAAGCAAATTGCTTCAGAGACAATGAGGAAGAAAGTCAAGCTAGTAATACAGAATTGGACCAAACATAGACTGTGATGTCCAAAGGATTTCTTTTTTCACAAACAATAGGTGGTGAAAGACTTTCAAAAATTATTCAGAGATTTATTGATCAAAGCCATATGCTTCTCAACCAAAGCAGCTTTGTAGTCAAACTACTCAAATTTTGGATGGTCAGTGCTCAAAGCATGCCTTTTTCATCACAGAAGTTATTGCCTTTTCGTTTCCAAAATACAACATTTCATATGGTTTTTGAAAAATTTGAATTGGTGATACAGTCACATTGTACAATGAGAACAACAGTAGGAAGTCTTCCTAATCCCTGTTCTTCATCTAGACACTACTTTTATGAGTCTTTGGTATATCTTTTCCGAGTTTCTTTATACAGATCAAAGTGAATATGAGTATAATATCTTGCTATCTTTTTACACATAAGAAATTACATTATAAATTTGTCTAGTTTCTCACCTTGTTTTCATCAGTAAACACACATCTGGGTAATCTTTCTGTAATAACACCATTCTGTTTTATGTGAATAGATTTGGGAAAAATGATCATCTCTTAGGAGTCTTCTAATTTCTGTTGTTTCTCAGAATACTTTTATTTCATTTTCTGTGTTTCATATTTGTGTTTTCCTCTTTTGTTCTTGATAAAGCTACATTGTGATTTATGTTTTATGATTTGTTGAAATAACACTAATAAGCACAGCTATTACATACATGTATGCATAACATATGGATATGTGGATGTAATAGATACACATGTGTGTGTAGATATAAACACCTACCTCTGGACATCTATGCTTACCTATATACATAATATGTAAATTTTATGTGAATTAAACTATAAATTAATTTGAAAAACTGGCTTTTTTTATCATTTCAGTCTTCCCATTTTAAACAAAACCCTGTTCTTAAATTTGCCTAAACTTCATTTTTGTCACTTAGTAAAGTTTTTTTATTTTTGTTTCTCACTGAACTTATTAAAAAATTGGGGATCTTTGGAATTCTTATGTAGAAGTCTAATAGTTGAGTGAAAGTGGTTTTTAAAAAATATATGGGTAGGCAAAAGCAGGTTTACAGTTATGAGTATGCAAAACACAGTTTATTACATTATCATTTATTAATTATTGTAATATTTTACACATGTACAACTAGAAATCTGCTTTTGGCCCCCACCCTCCATATTCAGGATGATTTGAAACATCTCTTTTTTCCTTTCTATGTTTTTGCAAAACTCAGTTGTTGAATGAAAGTGTTCTAGAGTCTTCCTCATTGTCTTCAGAGGCACGATTCACTAGTTCCTGCCTGTGTCCCTCGGGGTGAGTTATTTGATCTCTGCAGGCTTCATTTTCCTCATCTGTAAGATGAGAATGATTATGATAATAGTACCTATACCATAGGCTTGGTAGGAATGAACTGAGCAGCAGGTATAGAGGGCTAGAAACATTCCCTGGCATAATAAGCACTCACACACAAAAAAATTATAATTATGATAATGATGAGGTAGAACAGTAGTAAGTTGATTCCATAACCCTGGCAAGAATGTTCAAGGGAGATGTGTGTGTGTTTCAATAAACAACTGCTTAAGCAAATTTAATTTACTTCCCTTTAATTGTCATAAAATTAGCTTACAAGCAGTTATCCTATTGCTGAGGCCAAAGATGAAGAAAGCAAAGCTGGTTCATCTTTCTCACATACCCCACAACTCACCAGCAAGT
Source organism: Artibeus jamaicensis (assembly GCF_021234435.1). Lineage (NCBI taxonomy): Eukaryota > Metazoa > Chordata > Mammalia > Chiroptera > Phyllostomidae > Artibeus > Artibeus jamaicensis. The sequence continues at coordinate 20,829,326 of NW_026521843.1, forward strand.
CCCTTGGTTCTTTTAAAATATAACCAAACCCTTACCTCTGTGTACCATCCCTGCTGCTAATGCCGTGTTCTAAGCCACATCACTGGCGTGGTTTTATTCATTAGCTTCCCAACAAGTCTTCCTGCTTCAGCGGCCAAAGTGGTCTCTTTAAACTGAAATTAAATCTTATCATTCCTCATCCAAAACTTTTAAATGGCTTTTTAATCAAGTAAAATACAAATCATTTACAGTGGCTCAATGGACCCATATGCAATGACATCTGTCTCCATCTACTTTCACTTTTTCCCTCAATCTAACCCAACCATGCTGGCTTTTCTGCTGTCTCTTCAGCAGTCTTCTTCATTTCTACCCTAAGACTTTCCACTTTCTGTTTCTTTTTATCTTGAAATCTAGCCCACTTGATCAAACGTATACTTTCTCACTATTTTCAGGTCTTAGCACCAATGTCAGATTTGTCAGATTAGAAAACAAAACTGTAAGATACCCATTTACATTTGCATTTCAGATAATCAATAAATGTTATACTATAATTACGGCCCAAATAATCCACAAGATGTACTCATACTGTAAAGTTATTTGTTGGTTATCCACAATTCAAATTTAATTGGTCATTCTGTGTTTTATCTGGCCACCTTACTAATATTACCACCTTAGAGAGGTTTTCCCTTTTACTTTAAACCAAATACACCTCTCTGTTCCTCTGTGGCTCACTAGTTTCCTACCCTACTTTATTTTTTTCTCATAACACATTACTACCTGAAATTATTTACTTATTTATGTTTCTGGAATAAACTTTCTATCCAAAAAATGCAGATTTCATAAGGACAACAGTTTTCTCTCTTATTATACCCTATTCTCAATGCCCAGCATGTAATAGATGCTGAAACGCATGTACTCAATGGTTGGAGAAAAGGTACACAATTATGTCAAAATGAGCATAAAATTTTTTGCTTACTATTTTTAAAACAGAAAATCCTTAGAGAAATACAAAGCTATTTCCCTCACACAGTCACAGATAATTTGAAAATCATTATGGAACTCTTCTATTCCTCAAGATACTGTTATGGACAAACCACACCAACCAAGAGCTTATTTTTTTCCACTAGATGTTACCCTTATGTGACATCCAGACTCAGTCAAGATGCTTTCGTACAAGATTAAAAACAAATGAAAATCTAAAGCAGAGAATTAACTTACAGATGTGGGAGGAAACAGAGCTAAACAATCTAATTCACACATGCAGCAACTAAGTCTCAGGAATACAAAATTATTTTCCCCAAGTCAATATGTTAACATATTTGTTTGTATATTTTTTACCTTCTTCATCCCCACTATTTAAGCTTCATGAAAACAAAAACTTGGCCTATTTGGTTTATTGATTGCTTATAGTACCTTGTAAGTGCTTGAAAGATAGGAGGCACTCAATTAATATTGGTGGTTGAGTAATGAGCCAATGACCTATAATAATACCTAGCCCTTATGACTTTCAGCCAAGTGGTCTTCTCATAAGATATTATTGTTTTCTTTAACCATGATGGGTATTTACAGAATTGCATCAATGTTTCATTTTAAAAAATGAAAGAAAAAATGATTTACCATATTGTAAACACCGAGCTGTCAAGATTGAATTGCATCACAAATCCACATATAAAGAGAACTCTTTCTTTAGAAATTGTCAATTGATGCAAACCTCACAAAATAATACATGAGAAACTTAAACCTTTTACATTTTCTTTAATTTGTATGAGTAAATTTATGAGATAGAGCACTCTAAATTATCTCTACTAGTCAGTATCTTTAGAACATACCAAATAACAACCTTTGGGGGATTTCAATGGTCATGAAACTTGTTCCCACTATCTTGTTAAAAGAACAGCTGTATTACCAAAGGAGCTGATGATGGGAGATAATTTAATGGAAAAAAAAAACAGAGCAAATATTGTATTTTCAATATAAGCCCTGTGTCCAGAAGTAGAAGTCAAGGATTTCTGAGTAGACTGGAGACACACAAGTAATAGAAGAACACAAAGAAAGTGGCCTACCTAAATGCTGGTAGGGCCTGACAGACAAATAAAATAGGAAACCAATACAATACATGTCCTATCTAAAATAATCAGTCTCTGCTCACAGGAAAAAACATGGCCCTGGTATGGCCAGCTCTTTCAATTTTTCTAAAGAAGTCAAAATTAGTGATCTTTTAACATGTGAAATCTGCTATTTTGTAAACATAGAAGCCAAACAAAATTGAGAGCCAAACTTATTATGAGTATGAGAGATAAAATAAACAGAAAAAGAAGCTGGAAGTGATATAAATGTATGATTCCATTTATATGAAATGTCCAGAATAGCAAATCCATAGAAACAAAAAGTAGATTAATAGTTGCCAGAGGCTTTGACGGCGGCAGATGAGGAATGGGGAGTGATTTGTAATGGGTAAGAGGTTTCTTTGGGGTGATAAAAATGTTCTGGAATTAGATAATGGTTACTGTTGCAAACATTTTGTTAATATACTAAAAGTGAGTGAATTTTATAAGTTAGTAAAATTTGTGATATGCAAAGTATATCTCAAATTTTTTAAATGTGGGTCACTTTGTTCAGGGTATGAATGTCATTTTTGCTCTACAAATGGGCCAAAAGTTTAAGACCCAAAACTGGAACTTTGTTGGAGATTACTACTGGGGTATGAATCTGGAAAATAAGATTGTTTTTGGCATCTGACTTTAATCAAAACAACCAAAAATTTGGTCTCTGCTTTCAGTGTTCAGAAGAGCACCAAGCACATCTGTGACGGATGGGGACAGGACAGGTGTTTTGAATGGGTGGAGTATAGGATACATGTGGCAAAGTGGGGGTAATACTTGGGGAAGTATAAAGAAGGAAGTGAGTGGTAAAATGTCTTTCATGAAAGGATAAGGAATTTAGACTTTTTAATATAGACCGAGTAGCTTCAAAATTAGCATTACTTAAGAATTACCTGAGCAATTTTTGAAAACGTTCTACTTTCCTAAATACCATCGCTTCAGAATTGCTGATTCTGTCCATTTCTTAAGAGCCAGGAACCCATAGTTAAAGCCCACCTTGGGTGATGCTAACGTGCAGTCAGCTTTCAGAAATGCTTTGGTAGGAAGTGGCTGTTTCGAAGTCCTGGTCAGTAATGAAGGGGATCTGAATTGAAGCAGTGCTGACGAAGGTATCAAGGAAAGACTGGAAGGACATTTAGGGAGACCTAGTAAGCTTCTTTCCCCAAATTCATTGTTCTCAACATAGTTTTTTTAAGTATCTACTCTGTATGCAACACAGGATCTAAAATGTTAAAATCAAATCCTCATGGAGCTTTTATTCTATTTGACAAAATGCAGCTTATTTGGAAAGGTATGGATTTAAATGATAATGCTAGGCTTTCTCACAAGACTGGCTGGGTAAGTGGTCAATGTTGGCCTCACTGACAAAGGAGTAAAAATAATAGTATCAGCAAGCCTTTATGTACCTGGCAAAACTTTACACGTATTCACTCACCCGTTCCTTACGGTATCCATATCTGTAGTTTAGAAACGTGAAAATGTGCCGTGGAGGGAGGCGGACAGCCTCTGTGCTGCACAGCTGGGAAGCTGAGGGATCAACGGGGACAGACCCAGGATTTCAACCAAGTGGTCTGGCTCCCGAGAGGCCATGTAGTGAAGTCAACACTTTACTCAGCCAAAATCTCATTTATATGGAGTCACCCTACCCACGACTCCAAACTCCAGCATCAGCAATGTCTAGTCCAGGGCAAACATGCTTCCTGTGGAATCTACAGGTGAGTTTCAGGAGATCCATGAATCCTTGAAATGGTATAGAAAGCTTCCATGTCTATGTTTACTTGCATTCATTTTTGAGAGAAAATTCACAACTTCAGTAAATAAGCCTATGTCCAAAAAAGATTTAAAAATCTCTTTGCTGGCATCTATATAACTCATTTCATTGCAGGCATGGTTAAATTTGTAGGAGAAAGATCTCTGTGAAAGCTTGCCTGGTGATGGTGCCTCGGGGGTGTTTGACCTTTCGGCATCTCTGGGCCAGGCTGGAAGACTTATCTTGGGCCACGCATTAAGTATGCAAACACTAACAAAAAGGGATGAGCAAACAAAAGATGTTAAGTAAATTTACAGTTTTGTGTTGGGCCGTATTTATAACCATCCTAGGACGCATGCAGCCCGTGGGCTGTGGTTGGACACCCCTGCATGAAAGCCCCTCCTCCTCTCCTCCTACCCTCCCGTCCTGCCCCGTCTCTCAGGAACACACTACTGAGTGCCAATCAGCCAGAAGTCTCCCCGCACACTGCTTCCAATCTCAGGGCCACAGCGGGGGCCTCTGAATACAGGGGAAGCTGTGGAGCTGCTTCTTTACCATGTCACTAATGTTTTCCTTGTCTATAAACAAATTAGTATTAAATTCTACTCATTAATTAATGTGTCAAATGTGCCTGAATGTCATTTCTGACCCCTGTGGCTCACGTCTCCCACACTCACTTGGCTCTCGGGCCCAGCTCCCATGGACTTCAAAGAGCCCTCTCCCCTGAATGAGCACCAGGGTGTAAGGAGGCCGCATTAGCTGGTCCTGAGTATGTCAACGGCTTTGGCTTTTCCCAGGAGAGGCATGTTCCTTCTGATACTATCCCAGTCTTCTAAGGCAAACTTCTAATTTCAGAACATTGCCCAGTTACATTCAATTTTTAAAGAGAGTTTCTCAGTAATTATTTAACAGTAGCATCTATTATTGCTGCATATCGTGGGAGCTGGCAGGAAGAAAAGAAGAAAAAGACATTTGGAAGACAGGCCTGGTACTTGGAGCATGTTTTTAAAAATGCAGTTCCTGGACCACCTGGATTAGATGCACTGAAAGATGCTTGCTGAAAATTGTGGCCTTTGGGGCCCCATACAAATGTTCTCAAGCAGACTCTCCCTGAAATCTCCATTCTTAACAAGTACTCCAGGTGATTCTTATGCAGTCTTAAGGTGACTTAGGTGGCTATGAATATCTGAAGCTGGATTTTGCAGTGAAATAGCACTGAAATCATGGGACTCCATATCGGATTGTTAGAGTGTTCAACCAAACTGCTAGTAGTTCCCTTAGATCCTTGAGGACAACCTTGAGAACAGAGGGAGCCATGCAGACAGGAGGCAGGTGCTGAGGTGGCCCCCTGTGGTCACACAGATTTCAGAGTCACTGACTAAATCCCACTTGGAAGCAGAAGCTGGAGAACCACCACTGCTACTGTCTCACATGCCGAGCTTTCTCAGAGTAGGTTTGCAGCATCAGCTTGTCAAACCAAGAGCCTCTGCTGGGGTCAATATTATTTCAGGAGCTTATGGAAAATTAAAAGTTTTCAGGGGCATAGAGATGAAAGGAACAACTGCTCATAAATCCTCATCCTTGTACCATTTCACTTTCAGTTACTTACCCCAGACTGAACACAAAAATGAAAGTGAGGGAGAAAAATGTGGTTACGAAAACTCAACCATTTATGTACTTAAATGGCATGGACATGCCTCCTTCTATGTTCCCCAACTGCCTACTATTACTTCAATCTTCTTAATTTTTCAGATACTTTTTGTTAGTGGTAGGAAAATGGCACCAGGTGTTAACCACAGTTCAGCAACCTCAGTTCTTGAGTTCTGGGTAAAAGAAGAATTGAGGGCCAAGACTGAAATCATAAGAGAAAGTTTATTTACAAAGTCACAGAAGTAGAAGAAATGAGCTGCAGAACAAATGAGCCCAGGAAATAAGTTACAGCAAAAGAAGGGCCCTTGGAGCTTAGGGGAAAGCGAGAGAGACAGACAGAGAGAAGAGAAGGAGGACAGAAGTACAAAGGAGAAAGAGAAAGGGGAGGTTGGGAGTGCTGAGGGGGTGGAGAGTGGGGGGCACCCTAGGAAAAGAAAGGGGTGGGGAAAGGCTCCAAGATTCTCCATAGAGAGAATCCTACTGGGTCCTCCATCCCAAGGGCTTTTATTTGAGGTCTCCAGGGAGGATCTCAGAAGAATATTCATCAGCTTTCCTGGTGTCTCCTCAGGGCTGTGGTCTCCACTCATTGGTCAGCACCAGGGCAGGGGGTCATTAGTCATTGCAGCAGGTCCCAATGTTGACCATGGCGACGCTCCGCCTGGTTTTGCTGCTTTTCTGGGTCTGGAGCTAAAACACAGCTGAGGCCTAGGTGTCACCTCCAAGAGTTGTGCAAGGGTATGTAATTTTGCCCATGGCTAGGCACCGGGGACTCTCTGCCCTGGTGTTCCTCTGCACCTGGCCCATCATTCCTGCTCTGCTCGTGCCTATCTAACTGTCTACTACACTTTTCTAATTCGATATTTTCAACCCTCTGACTCTCAAAAACTTAACCTCCTGATGCCCTCCAGATGCCCTCATACTGCATTTTGCTGAAGTCCAGAACCTCAACAATCTCCATTTTAATAACACATCATGATACGGGCAATTTCCCACAGTGCCAGTCCCTAGGCTCTATGTTCATCCTCCAGTGAACAGCTATCTCTGAGTCCTCCTTTGTCCTTAAATCTTCTGCAGCAATTAAGTAGGGAACTAAAGGGCCATTTTGAGAATGGAATAGTGCTGATCAGGGGCACGTAAGCCCGAAGAGTGTGCTTACTTTTCTCTAACTTGCTTGGATGGAGCTGCCACAGAGCTAGCTGCATATGTCACGGTCACAAGCCTCTTAATAGTAATGAAAGTAAACTCTCATAAAAAATAAGTAACTTCCTCTGCATGTTCACCATGTGGCCAGCACTCTGTTAGCTGCTTCACCTGCAGTAAGCAATTTGATCCTCTCAACAATCCGGTGAGTGGGACTCCATTACTATCCTATTTTAGAGATGAGAAAACTGAGGCTTAGGAGGGATAAGTATGATCTGTGAAGCTCATACATAAAATAGTTGAGAACACTGCAATTCAAATTCAGGACTGTTTGATCCCGCAGTGAACACATTTTAACAGGCTTAGGTTTATTTTGTGTTAGTATGGTTTCACCTACAAATAATGAAAAACCTTAAGTAAGATGGGTTAGCTATTTCTAATAACAAGAAGGTTGGAGCTGCATGTTTCCAGATTTAAATAAATCAGGAGCTCTCCAATGTCAGGGCTCTGGGTCTTATTCTCTGAGATGCTTTTGTCTTTCTCCTCATGAGGATAGGATGGCTGCCATGGTGCCAAATGTCATCTCTTCATATGACAACATCCAAAGGCAGAAAACAATGAGGAGTGTGTCTCTTCCTACATATGTGTATTTTTATCAGGAAGAAAAATCTTTCCCAAAACTCCCCAAAAAACTCGCTCTTCTAAGTTATAGGTCAGAAGTGGGTCACATGCCACACCCCACCCCTTTATCAGTCACGGACAAAGGACTACGTCGCCTACTCAGTCCGCCCCTGATTCAGCCCATGGAGCCTTGGAAAGAAACCACCTCCCCTGAGCGCACTGCCAACTATCTGAATTCCTGAGCAAAATTAGAATATGCTAATAAAAAGAGGGGATAAATGGCTATTATGTAGGCAACCAACAGTGTCTCCAACATGTTATCTTTTAATGTAGTGCACCACTTCTCCTGGATTCTGCAGGATCTCCTTCTCCAGGAGTGCTGACTCCCCAAGGCCAATTTGAAAATACATGGTATAGTTTCTACTTTTGTAACCAGTAAGGAGAAAAAAATCCTAGTTATGAAAATTGCACTGTCTTTTAATCAGGGAGAAAATACGTGAGTCAAGTGATAAATATATGACTACTCTTCTCAAATAATTATAATGTAGGACTAAAAAAGTCAAATTACCTTTCAAATGATAATATAGTACTCTATTTCCCATAACCCCCTTCTATTTTATGGGTGTCTCATAGATCTTTATTTTCTCTTATAAACTTCTCAAAATTTCTTCATGGTCTACCTGTCTTGTGTCTCAATGATTGTTTATGAATGAGAACATCTAATTTTTTTATTTTCTAAACTGTTCAAATATTCCCACAAAAACATTATTTTTTCTGTCATTTTCCAAACTGGTCAAACACTGTTACAAAATATAAATTTACCCCAATAATTGGGAGTTTATGTAATTGGGCAGTTTATCCCATTAAGACATTCTGATTCTACCTGTGAAGTGCTTGGGACCTTCTGAACAAGGTGGGTGTATTATGTGTGTGCACTTTTTTCTTTTGTATAACAAACCTGTTGGCCCTTTTGGAAAGGCTCGGGGACGGAGCAGCTCACTGTCATCCCTCACTTCTCACAGCCCTAGTCTGCACGTGTCGCTGCAACCACGTTTATCTTCTTGCTGCTCCTGGCATTTAGTTATTCTTTCACCCCCGAGTTCCCCTGGCTCCACTTATCCCTCTTCCTGTCTTATGTTAAGGCATAGGTTCAAATTTACTTTTATGGAAATATGCCTCTTTTGTGAAAAGTACCTTTCATTCCAAATGAATCCCTCTACCTCATAATTCATAGAATCATATTATTAGTTTAAAAAGAGTATTCGAAGTGACCTTGCCAACCTCTTCCATTTTACCCATTAGGGAACTTGGGCCTGGATGGAATGAGGCTGCTTGATCATGGTCATGCAGCTCCTTAGTGAGCTCCTTAGTGATCAACAGGGTGTCTGGTCCCTGGAGCCAGATAAGGATGGAGATGGGAGAAGGATATGGGAGAATTGGTGGGGGCAAGAGTGAAAGAGGGAAGCAGCAATCCAACCTAGAGGGTCTAGAGGACCCAGAAGAGGGTAGGAGGGAGAACTCCATCTAGGGACCAATGAAACTGGGTAGCTTGGACTGAGTGTTTCCATTCCCTGGATTGTAGACCCTCCTCTCACCAACCTAACTTGCCTACAAATAGCCTTCAACCCTTTAACCTTCCCCGCCCCACAATTCAGTGCTGCCAGGTGAGCCATTACTAAAACCTGCACAGTAAGCAACTTTGTTTCCTGTCAAACTCATTTCTAGAGGGGCGGGGAAGCTATGTAGTGGAAAAGCCACTATTTGTGTCTCTTGGTGACAAATATATGTTTGAAACTCATATTTCAATTGCATGTTAGGTGGTTAGGCTCAGGTAACCAGAAATGCCACCAGGATTCTCACTCTCCATCCCTTGTCTCTGTTCTTCTCCACACACCAGCCTCAGTGACTTCATCTTGATGATAAACTCAGTAAGAAATTTCACAACTTAACCAGCAGAGGGAGAATTGACCCCTACTTTCCTTAGCTCCATCTTCAAAGATTCCCAGGACCAGTATGGTCCTCCACCAGGAAAAAGAATTCAAGAGGAGGGGAGGGCTCAGGTGTGTAAGGCTACGGCAGTTATCATTTCACCCCTCAAGACCTTAGTAAAGAGAATAGATACAGTGATAAACAAATGAAGTGTGAATTGTTGATTACAGGGAGACATAGGGAGATGGTCCTATCCAGTAACCATTTCTTTAATGTCATAAAAATATGATAGTTTTTCAAGGATTTAAACTATTTAATTGTATATATTTCTCTTTCTATAGAGATACATAGAGAGAAATATAGATTATAGATATATAGACATAGATTACAAAACCAAAGAACTGATAACAAGCCTGATATTAAAAAAACTAAATATAACACATAAAAAATTAAAGCAATAAAATCAGTTACTTATAAGGGTCTTTTTGTTTCAGCATAGACATATCACATTTTAATTAATATCGTGACACTGAAAAATGAACTTTGCATACCTATGGAATGTCAATAATAAATCAAACAAAAGTTTGCCATTGTAGTTTGTAATTGTAAGAGTGTTGTGCTGGTTGGGGTGGGCCTGTCACAGGAGGGCGGATACCGGGTGATTTTGCTTATGTGTGGAGTCTAATGAACAGGAAAACAAACTAGAAGCAAACTCAGAACTGTCAGAGGGGGCATAGCTGTCGTAGCTGTCTGAAGGTAGGTGACAGGTGAAGGGGTTAAGAAAAAATCTCATAGACAGACAACACTGTGGTCATTACCAAAGGGAGACGGGGGTGAGAGGAGGCAGGGGAGGGTACAGTGAGGATAAATGGGGATGGAAAAAGACAAAACGTGAAGTGCTGAATACCATATACAGATGATATATTATAAAATTGTACACCTTAAACCTATATAATTTTATTAACCAGTGTAGCCCCAATAAACATGCACACGCACATGTGCACACGCACACACGCAATTTCCTTAGAATCCCCTGAATCTCATGAAATGCATCTACCAGGCCAGACAATAACATGAAAGGCAATGACTGGGCCCAGCATTACACGATATGCAGGTACCTGGCTGGGTTATATTACAACAGGCAGCTACCAGTCTGGCCGATATTGTGAGAGGCAGCTATTTTCATGACAGGCAGCCAGCATCGCAAGAGGGAGACAGTCCTGCGAGAAACAGCTGCAGCTACTACGGCCAGAGGCAGTTACAGAGGCCGGATTATGTCACGATAGGCATCTACACCAACATTTCCATTATAGGGAATAATAACAAGGGGGAAATACAATATGGTTTCAAATGAAAGAGTCTAATTGTTGTTTTTTATTGTGTTTGTTGGTTCTTTTTGTTCATTAGATTCCACGTATGAGTGGGGTCATATGGTACTGCCTTTCTCTAGCTGGTTTATTTTGCTGGGTATGGTGCACTCTAGGTCCATCCATACTGTTGGAGGGGGTGGGCTTTCCACTGTATAAAAGTACCTAATTGGTTATTAACCCAATAGTTATTTATTTTATATTTGTACATAGCAAAGAGTTTGTAAAAAATGCAAAAAAATACCCCTAAAACATGGAGGAACTGGAAGCAGACTCAGGCATCTAATCCAACCAGGAGAGGTTGGCACTGAGAGGTGTCAGCTTCTCTGACAGGTGCCTCCCTGACAGGTGGACGCTGAGCCTGCAAGAGAGCTGCTCTCAGGGTGGGAGCCTCCTATCCCTGGTGCCACCCCTCATGTGCCCAGATCACTCTGAAGATAGACAGCCCTCTGATTAGGAGGATCTTTATTTTATTGAGTCCAAAACACACCCCCAAAAAAAGTTTACTCAGGCATATCTAAAATTTTATGTATCTTTATACCAAAAATGAAACAGAAGAGGCCATTTGTTTTTGCATTAATAGATCATACATTATTGGCTAAGGCTTTTAGTAACTGAAAACAGTATCAAATATAGCTGGTTAAGCAGAAAGGGGTTTATTAGAGAGCAATACATACCATACAGAATTTCTGGCAAAACCACAGAGACTGATTTGTATTATATGCCATCCAAAATAAGAGAAGCCAGGAGAAAAACCCAACTATACCACAGAATAGTCTGACAGAAAATCTACTGCTGGGATTACACGGCTGGGCAGCCAGAACACTGGGACTTGACACTTGAACCTTATAACAGAGCCGCCCAGAAGAGCCAAAGGTCTCCGACATCATGCCCTGGAGGAGAACTGGCCTTTCTACGTACAGCTGTGTTTCACCTGATTCTCATTTCATTATGTAAACCCAGGAGAACCTGGGCCACATCTGGAACCCAAGCTTCATGGGAAACAAGGTTTCTGCCTTCCCGATCTCAGAAGTGCACAGAGGCACACTGAAAGAAAGTTAGGATAGCTCTTAAACAAGCCAGCTCCAAATACCTGCTTCCCATTCTGTATAATCTGTTGGCCCTTTTCTCTTTTCACATAAAAACAGGATGTTTTACTGAGTCTGTGCACGTACTGGAGCCAGATCCTGTAAACATTTCTCCTTGGCACCTGGCACAGGGGAGCTCTCCCAACTTGCCCCTCCCGTAGGTGCTCATTCCCTGCCCTAGGGGTATGGCCGTTCCCTGTAACTGCCCTTCCTGCATTCTTTAGCTCTCATTTTACATCTTAGTAGCTAATTCCTTGTTATTACTTAAAAATTTTTATGTTAAACATTCCCTGATCACATTACAGTACGATCATCATCTCCTGACTAGTCTCTTTCTGATGCACACCCCAGGTAGTTCTGCCGCTTTTAGACTATTTATTATTGCAGTATATCTCTCTGATGTATTTAATGCTTTATTTTTGCCTGAAGCTCTCCACTTTCTCATATTGTTATTATCATCTCTTTTTCTTTGCCTGTACTAGATGCCTTTGCCCTTTACTTAAAACACTTGCTTTTAAAATATTCAGTTACATTTATTATAAAAAAAGCATAAAGCTGGAGTTTGTGTCTTAATTGGAGAGTTCAATTTGTTACATTTATTATGAAAGGGGATATTTATTCTCATTGCAGTCTAATTTTATGGTAATTTCTCTATTACATAGGCTTTTCTGTTCTGATGTTTTTCTGCTTCCACTGGCTCCAGAAAGTTGTTTTATGCTCTGTTTATTTTGTTTTGCATTTCAATTGCCCCCTACCAATACTTTGGAAATACTCATATGTTTCTCTACTTACTAGTTTACCAGCTTGTATTTTAAATTATATTAAAACCCATATTTTTCTGCCATTTAAATATTCTACTCTCATTCGCTCACACCACGTCCAAATGCCAGATTTTTCTGAACTACGTTACAAATGTAATTGCACATTGTTTTTACTTTTTCTTAGAATGTGATTCTTCTCTTCTTAATGTACTAATTGGACAGTGGCAGTACAATTTGCAGTCTCTTTATCCTCAGCCACAGAGGGTTACCTACGTATTTTACAGGTTCTCTGCTTGCTCACTATCACCTGTTGTATTCTTTTCCCCTACTTACTTTAGATCTTTTCATATTTATTATTAGTTATGCTGGAGTACATCCTTGAATAATTTTGAATGAAAATAGGAGCAGAATGCTTTGAATTTCTGCATATCCACCCCCTCAAAATGTCCTTTTTTCATCATTATGTGAATAACTTTTATGGGAGTAGAGTTTGTATACAACAGTGCTTTCTCTCTGAAAAGTTTATAAACCTTATTCAATTCGATTCTTGTATGGCAAATGAGAAGTCAGAGTCCAATATTCCTTTTTTATTATATTTGAACTTTTTATCTGTCTAAAAATGTATATATTTACTCTCTTTCCACAAAGACCAGAAATTTTCCAATGGTATGTCTAGATGTGTGTCTTTTTCATCATTTCTGCCAGACATTTAGTAAGCCCTTTTGATCTTTCTTCAAATCGGGGAGCTGAAGGTTATGCTCTGATTATGGATTCCAACTCCATCTGCTTCTTTTTCTCTGCGAATGCTGATTATTTACATATTACTTCTCCTAGGGCTGTCTTCCATGTCTCTTATATTTTCAGTTATGATTTAGCTTTTAGTATTTCCCCTTTGTGTTGAAAGATAGTTCCTCCATTCAACCTTCTGGTCTCAAACTCAGTTTTCAGTATTATTGATTCTGATATTCACTTTTAATGGTGCAACCTCCCCAATCAGAGCCACCTGTTCCCATTTTTTCACCTTTACTCTTTCCTGAGCTTTCTTTGCCTGCCCCTGTTAGAAAGTGAGGGTCTCTCGGCAGAAGTGGGTTGTCAGGCAGTGAAAGATATGATAAGATTTTCCCCAGCAGACCATGAGATACGACAGGGCTAAGTCCTCTCCACTGAGGCCTAACCAGGAGACTTCTCCAGCAGTGGGAACCATCTTCTCTTAGCTTCACAGAGAAAGAGTAATTCTACCCTCCCTGGAAATTTCTCTCAGATGACTAGTGTCAGCATGTGAAGTACATTTTCTGGGGAATGCATGGTGACCCACCTAAGTCAGCCCTGAGTCAAAGATTCTCACCACGAGCTTTGCCAAAGAGGGGGAGCCACATTGAAATGACTAGGTCCCCATTCATTTCAACATTGACAACAGTGGTGCCCTGAACTTGCAATGAGTTTGAGGCCTCAGATATAATATTTGGGATCTTCTCCACATTTGCCAGTTCTAGGCTAGGATTAGGCTACTAGTTCAGTGTCTCTGTAGAAAGAAGGTCTCAATAATATGCTCAGGCCATTTCCCCTTGTTGATGTTAATCTTTATTGTATTGGGAAGAATTTATTTCTTACGATGAAAGAAGTATTCCGTTTATACAAAATTCAAATGTTTGAAAAAGATTCAATGTACTAATAGAATATTGCTATTATCCCACATCCCCATTGCACCCCACCCTACCCAAAATGACCCTGAGTAATTCAGTATGATCTTTCTCTAGGTTCTCTTTTTATGTATATACTAATATGATAAGTATGTATAAAGTTAATCAAAATCATAAACAAATACTCTTTATTTTTATAATCAATTCTTACCTGGATCTGAAATCCCAGCCTATCTCACTTGAACATTACTCAGATCAACTTCAGAATTTCTCTTGATCCAATACAAAAATTTCTTAACAGATTAACAGATTCAGCTTCAAAAAACTAGTCACATCTTAGCTTAATATCAATTCCCAGGCTGTTCTCTACATCCACTTACTCTCTGACTTGTCTGTATTCGTATGGGTTTGCAAGGCTGCTGCCCAATAGGATTAGTAAGTGTATTAGGGTTCTCCAGAGAAGAAAAACTAATAGGATATATATAATAAGTACAAATATATTTATCATAGGAATTGGCTCAGTTATGGAGGCTGAGAAGTTCCACAGTCTGCCTTCTGCAAACGTAGAACTAGGAAAACTGGTGGCATGACACAGTTCAAGTCTAAATTCTAAGAATTGGGCAGCTGATGTGTTAACACAGTCCTGATATAAATTTGATAGTCTGAGAACTTAGAAGCTGGTGTCCAAGGACAGGAGTAGTGGATGTCTCAGTTCAAGCACACAGTGAATTCTCCTTCCTCCATATTTTTGCTCCATCCAGGCCCTCAACAGATTGGCTGATGCCCACCCACACAAGAAGGACCATCTGCTTTACTTAACTCACCAATTCAAAAACTAACCTCTTCCGGAAACACTCGCATAGACAGACTCAGAAATGTTTTCCCAGCTAATCTGTGCATCTTCTAGCCTACTCCAGTTGACATATAAAATTAATCCTTCCAGTAAAAATAAGAAATTATTTTTAGACCTGGGCCATTGTTAGGCTATTGGTGGGACTCTACAGATATGTCCTCCCCATCTGTTCTCACTTCCCGAGAGCTTTCAGCCCAGCGGGTGTTCTCTACAGAGTTCCACCACATATGCTGATGTCTATGACTTGAGCTGTCCACTCCTCACTGCTGTTAAGACTTTCCCCTCATCTTACACTTCTTCAAATACTTGGCGGGCCTTCTTCTACACCCCACTGGGACGACTGGGCTCTCTCCACTCCTTCTAAAAGCCAGAGGAAATGCTCTCCTATCTCCCCCTTTCCCTATCTCCACAGGCCACGCAGCCCTCTCTTCTGCTTTTTCACAGCTTACAGTCTGTGAGCACTGCAACTTGCTTCCCACTTAATGAATTATACAGGGTTGCCTGCTCTTCAGCCTTTAGATCTTGTCAAACAAGGGAAGATCTGGTTTTATTGTCTCCCCACTCCCATTGTATGTATGTGTGTGTCTGTGAAAGGAATGGGAGGCAGGGAAAATAAACCCACTTAAATACTCTATTATATCCCAGGCCCCCTCCTTTTTTCTCCCAAATTCGGTCATGCTCCTTTCAAGCTTTGCAAATGAGTCTTTCCTTTCACACTAGGTCAGAAGAACAGAACCAGCAGTTGTCATTACAAATTATTGGTATCAAAATACTAATCTACTACAAATTAAAACCTTACATAGCAATAAAGCACATCGACATTTCATTGTTGAACACGCAGATGTACTGACCACCTGTTAATATGTCCCCTCAATCAAATATTGCATGTAGCATACTCATACTAAAAAATTGTTTGTTGTTTACCTAAAATTCAAATTTACCAGGGCATCATGTATTTTAACTGACATCTCTACAGCAATCTCCTTTAACATAATCAGTGCATTATCAAATAGGACAAAATGTCCTGAATGCCAGGTTTTCTTCCCCATGCATGTGTCCTGTGCATCCTGGTTTGGTAATCCATCACTTGTTTATTTTTCAGTACTTTCAGGCAGATTCTTTAAATATCTTTTTCTGTAGTTAAGTTCATTAAGAGAGTGGACATGAGTTGCCCAACATGAGTTGTCTGGAAACAAGAGTCCCCGTCTATTTTCGGACCTGTGCCATATAGTGGGCCACAAGGTGGCGCTGCTCAGGTAGTATCAAGAATGTGCTTTTTTTGTTTGTTTTTATGTTTTTTTTTAAGCAACATGACCATTCTGGAAGCAAGGTACAGTTGTGGGCCCCATCCAAGGTCCCGAGTTGGTTACTGAGGCCTTTTAACTAAAGGGAAGTACCTTCCAGAACCGGGTTTGTGTGGCCGTCCACTCAAAGGCACGGTTTGCCTGGACTACTGCCAGCAACTCAAGTGAGCACTGAAGCTTCAAAGACTAAACCCCTACTCAGTTTTGATGCCCAGAATAATCAATAAAGCCTCCTACCTCCTCCTCCCACAGTGTTTCACCAATGGTGAGAATTTGGAATGTGCTCCCTTTTCTGGTAGAGTACAAATTTTTCCAACAAGCCTAAATCTCCAAGCTATACCCACACCTAAGTCTCTAAGCTACACCCATGCATTTTGTCAAATGGCTTTATTATGAGTCCTGTTGAAATGTGATATAAGTAAGGTAGACAGCCTCTCATCTTATCATATACTCTTCAAGAAAGGTTAGGTATTCAGCCTCAGAAAAAAGGGGCATGTTTTTATATAGTCATGTTCAATCTTCTGATTTTTACCCTGCAGACTTCTGTCTAATGTCTACAGACTATTAACACTCCAGGGCTATGTTTTAACCACAACCCATCTACAACAAGGAGATCATATTAGATAAACTATGTTGCATTTGATTTAATATCTCTGTGAAACCTTCATATGTAAGCGCCTGTAGTACTATCTTATTCCTTTATTTTTGTACGCATTCTAGTTTTTAATTTAATCTTTATTCTATTTTTCCCATTACCATTTAGTCCCCTTCTACCTCCCATCCCACCAGCAATCACCACACTGTTGTCCATGTCCATGAGTCCGTTTTCCTTTTTGCTCAATCTCTCCATTCTCTAATCTCCCCTCCACTAGCTGTCATTTTGCTTGCTAGATCAGTTTGGTCATCAGATTCTACATATGAATGAAATCATATGGTATTCGTCTTTCTTAGACTGGCTTATTTCACTTAGCATAATGCTCTCCGGGTCCATTTATACTGTCTCAAGGGGTAAAATTTTTCTTCTTTTTTATGGCCAAGTATTATTCCATTGGGTAAATGTCCCATAGTTGTTTTATCCATTCATCTATTGATGGAAACTAGGGATGATTCCATATCTTGGCAACTGTAAACAACACTACAATGAATGTAGGGGTCCTTATGTTCTTTCAAATTAGTGTTCTAGGTTCCTTCAGATATATTCCCAGAAGTGGGATCCTAGGTCAAAAGGCAGATCCACTGTTAATTTTTTGAGGTATCTCCATACTGCTTTCCACAGTGGCTGCAGGAATCTGCATTCCCACCAACAGCACAAAAGGGATCCGCTTTTTCCACATCCTCGTCAACACTTGTTTGTTAAGTTATTGATGGTAGCCATTCTAACAGGTGTGAGATGGTGTGTCTTTGTGGTTTTAATTTGCATTCTCTGATGATTAGTGACATTGAGCATCTTTTCTTATATTTATTGGCCACCTGTGTGTCCTCTTTGGAGAAGTGTCTATTCAGGTCCTTTGCTCATTGTTTAATTGTGCTGTTTGATCTTTGGTATTGAGTTTTGTTAAGTACTTTATAAATTTTGGATATTAACCCTTATCAGATGTAGCAAGTATGTTCTTCCATCCTGTGGGTTGACTTTTATTTTGTTGATGATTTCCTTTGCTGTGCAAAAACTTTACTTTGATGTAGTCCCATTTGTTTATATTTTTCTTTTGTTTCCCTTGCCTGTGAAGATATATCCAATAAAAAATTACTATGGGCAATGTCTGAGATTTTGCTGACTATGCTTTCTTCTAGGATTTTACGGTTTGAGGTCTAACATTTAAGTCTTTGATCCATTTTGAATATGTGTAAGGTTCAATTGTATTGATATGTATAGGGCTCAATTGCATTGCTATGAATTTTAATTGACATATTAAAATTAACAAAGTTTTTCATATAATATTGAGGAGAATTGTCTTACTATGTATATTTAATTTAACAGAGTAATATAAGTGGAAAAATGGAGCCATTTTAGCCCCCAAAATTGCAAGAATACCTGGGTGTAGTTAAGCATCGGCATCCCAGCCATGGCTTTAACGTCATTCATCCTGAATTACATCCTGGTCATGCTGCAAACCTGCACAGGCTACACAGGGGCCTTGAGAAGTGCTCATTACTACTTGCCTTATCCCTAGTCAGCCCCCTTCACCTTCCCTGGGGCAGTTGTTCTAAGAAGTTATGACCCCTTTTAAGCTTGCTTTCCCAGCTCTTCACCATAAGTTATGATATTGCCTTGTGCAAAATAAAATTATTTGAGCAGAATTCTCCTCACCTTACCTGACTGCAACCTCAGACTGACCTGAAGCATTTTCATCCTTTCTGCTAGTGCCTTGTCTCACACAGAGAGGCTTCTCTTCTCCCCCTGGACTCCAGAAGACGCTCGGATGCCACGCAAGTTCTAAACAACAACGCATTTTGTACCCAGTGGATTAAACTACATGAAAGTTTAACAAGTGAGCTCACATAGTCACACAACTCTATATAATTCCTTCAATAAACTATAGTTATTATTAGTTAGTATCCTAAGTTATTATTTAAAACTAACATCATTCTGATATACTTTTTGTACATTTGCTCCCCCCGTGCTTTAAAAGTTTATCTAAACTAAAGGTAATTCTTGAAATTTTAGGCATGCCAAATTTTGCTTCATTTGCTAAACATAAAATGTATACTTTAACCCAATCTCACTTAGATGATAGAAATTTATAAATGTACTTATTTATTTTTATTTTGTATTGTCATGTAAAAAATATTGCACTATAAAAGCAGAGAACTTTGAAAGCCTCGGGCATTAGCAGCAGAAGATATGGGAGCCAGAGAGAAAATAGCAGCTCAGAATAGCATGAGCCACGTGGATGCTGAAGGAACATTCATTTGGAGGCAATTAAATTTCCTCTTATTGTGTTTTCCTTTTTCACACAGCCAACCCTATAAGTGTGAAGAGCTAATAAGGCTTTCTGGCAAGTAGTCAAATATTTAGAGGCCAAGGGTCTTAAATTGCCTAAGTGCTTTTCAATGAATACTGATGTGCCGAAGGTTCATATTTAATTGATTCCAAAGTGACATATGCTTAGTAATGGTTCACTAAAGAATTTGAAAACCTTACTACTCCACCAGTTAGAAAGTATGCATCTTCTTCTATGTCAGAGTTGTTATAGACATGTCAAAGCAAGTCACCAGGTCACTGAGACTCTGGACAAAAGTAGTAAACACAAACATGTCTGTGTGCACTGGAGTGGCTGTGAGAGGAAAGGCAGAGGTGGAGGGTCTTTCAATTATTTTGAATTTGTCTTAGAAATTCAAGTGAATTTCCCTTGAATATCTCTAAGACACAGCTAGCAAATCCAATCAAGATATTGCATTTGAGACCTGAATACGATCACCAGAATATTCTGAATTTACCAGTCATTAGTACTGGGAATACATGTTTTGTCTCAACTAAATGACCCCTCACAAAGTTTGCTTACATCTCTAATTTTGCCAGAGGGTATATATATATTTCAAATGTTCAAAATATTTCTTTTACCTTCTACTATTAGAATTTTTTTATTATTATTGCAAGAGCTAATGTAAATGTAAGAGGCTCAGTGAGCATTAATGTATAAAATTACCATCCTCTCACATCGACTTATCACTGCAATCATTATTCTAACCAGAAGCATGCTAGAATGATTTGAAAGCCAAAAGAGAGTAATCAGTGACTTAAATCACTGGTCTTATTACCTGTTAACAGAAACTACCAAGAGAAGTTGATTTTTAGGAGAACAGGAACAGCTGGAAAGAAAGATAAGGCAAAGAGGGCTTGTGGTGAAAGGCAGTTTTCACTGAGCCCTTTTTTGCAGTTAAATGAGAAGAATCTTATACTCTGTAAAGACATTTTAATTCCACTTTCATAATGGTAGACAAGAGCATTGACAATGCCATTTTTTAACAAATACTATATTTATGATAAATATTAAATTCAGCCATTGTTGCCAAGAAATCATCCACACAGGTGATACATTAAATAAACTGAGAGATTTAAAGTATCCCGCTGTTTCACCAAATTCACTTATTAGGTTGAGTAGTTTTCTGGTAGAGTCTATTGGGTCTTCTATGTATACTATCATGTCATCTGCAAACAAGGACAGTTTTTCTTCCTCCTTTCCAATTTGAATGACTTTTATTTCTTTTTCTTGTCTGATCACTGTGGCTAGAACTTCCAATACTATGTTGAATAGAACTGGTGAAAACAGGCACCCTGTCTTGGTCCTGATCTTAGTGGGAAAGCATTTAGATTTTGCCCAGTGAGTATGATATTGGCTGTAGGTTTTTCAAACTGCCTTTTGACCCAGCAATTCCACTACTGGGATCATACCTTAAGGATCCTGAAACACCAATCCAAAAGAACCCATGCACCCCAATGTTCATAGCAGCATTATTTACAACAGCCAAGTGCTGGAAACAGCCTAAGTGCCCATCAGTAAATAAGTGGATCAAAAAACTGGTACAATGGAACACTATGCAGCAAAAAGAAAATAGGAACTCCTACCCTTCATGACAGCATGAATGGAACTGAAGAATATTATGCTAAGTGAAATAAGCAAGGTGGTAGAAGACAAATATCATATGATCTCACCTATAAGTGAAACCTAATCAACAAAACAAGCAAGAGAAACAGAACCAGAGACATGGAAGAAAAGAACAAACTGACAGTAACCAGAGGGGAGGCGAGAGGAGAATAATGGGGAAAAGAAGAGGAAAGGTCAAGTCGAGGAACATGTATAAAGGACCCATGGACAATGACAACTGGGTGGGAGAGAGGATTAAATGTGGGAAGGGGTAGGGTAAGGCAAGGGAGAGTACTGAAGGGAAAATGGGGACAATTGTAAGTGAACAACAATAAAAATTGAAAAGAAAAGATTTAAATTATCTTTAAATATAATGAATTTAGCGGACTTCTGACCAACATGGAGGCATAGGTAGATATACTTTGTCTCCTCACACAACCAAAAGAAAGACAACAAACTTAAAAACAAAAAATAACCAGAAATGCCAGAAAATCAAACTGTATGGATATCTGACAACCAAGGAGTTAAAGAATAAACATTCATCAAGACCAGTAGGAGGGGTGGAGATGGGCTGCTAGGGTACAGAAGACTCATGGTATGGCAGTGACTGGAGGACTGGAGTGAGGGGGACAGGGTCTGACAGAATAGGAGGCCCCACATTTGCATGCAGATAAGTCAGGAGGAAAAACTGGGGAGTGAGACAGACCGCACAACTCAGGATTTTAGTGTGGGGAAATAAAGCCTCAAAACCTCTGATTGAAAAAACCTATGGGAGTTGTGGCCATGGGAGGAACTCCCAGTCTCACAGAAACAGAAGAGTTCATTGGAGAGACCCACAGGGCCCTAGCATGTACACAAAACCACCCACCCAGGAATCAGCACCAGGGTCTGATTTGCTTGTGTGTAGAGGAAAAAGTTACTGAAAGCTTGCAGAGAGCCAAGTAAGCAGCATTGTTCTCTCTCACATCAATCCCCCACATACAGCACCACAATGCAGCAACATGGGTTGCCCTGCTCTGGCAAATACCTAAGGCTCCAGCCCTTACTACATAACAGGTGCCCCCAAACAAAAAAACATATATAGATGGCCCAAATGAAAGAACATTTCAAAGCTCCATAAAATATACAAGTAAGAGCTGCAGAGATAGCCAACTGATCAGATGCAGAGTTCAAAACACTGGTATTCAGGATACTTACAGAAATGGTTGAGTATGGTCACATAATACAGGAAAAAGTAAAGGCTATAAGAAGTGAAATAAAGGAAAATGTACAGAGAACCAACAGTGAAGGGAAGGAAACCAGGACTCAAATCAATGCTTTAGAGCAGAAGGAAGAAATAAACATTCATCCAGAACAGAATGAAGAAACAAGAATTCCAAAAAATCAGGAAAGGCTTAGGAACCTCTGCAATAACTTTAAATATTCCAACATTCTAATCATAGGGGTGCCAGAAGAAGAAGAAGAGCAAGAAATTGAAAACTTATTTGAAAAAAATAATGAAGGAGAACTTCTCTACTCTGGCAAAGGAAACAGACTTCCAGGAAGTCCAAGAAGCTCAGAGACTCCAAAAAAAGTTGGATTCAAGGAAGTACACACTAAGGTACATCATAATTACATTACCCAAAGTTAAAGATAAAGAGGGAAACTTAAAAGCAGCAAGACAAAAGGAGACAGTTACCAACAAATAAATTCCCATTAGACTATCAACTGATTTCTCAAAAGAAACCTTACAGGCAAGAAGGGGATGGAAAGAAGTATTCAAAGTCATAAAAGGCAAGGTCCTACATCCAAGATTATTCCATCCAGCAAAGCTGTCATTTAGAATGGAAGGGCAGATAAAGTGCTTCCCAGATAAGGTCAAGTTCAAGGAGTTCATCATCACCCTTATCATATAAAATGCTAAAAAGACTTACCTAAGAAAAAGAAGATCAAAACTATGAACAGTAAAATAACTACAAACTCACAACTATTGACAGCCAAACCTGAAAAAAACAAAACCAAAAGCAAAAATTAATTAGGCAAACAACTAGAATGGGAACAGAGCACAGAAATGGAGATCACATAGAAGGTTATCAGCAGGGAGGGGGATGAGGAGAATGTGGGAAAAGTACAGGGAATAAGAAGCATAAATGGGAAGTACAAAATAGATAGGGGGAGGTTAAAAATAGTATGGAAAATGTAGAAGCCAAAAACTTATATGTCTGACCCATGGACATGAACTAAGTTGGGAAAGGGGGTGGGAATGATAGTGGGACCAGGGCTGGAGGGCAGAGGGGAATAAAGGGGAGAAAAATGAGATAACTGTATAGCATAATCAATAAAATACATTTCAAAAAATAAATTTAAATAATCTTAAACCTGTTAATGTTTCCCATCTAGTTATTGCTTTGATAATTACAGTAAACAGTTTTTCTCTCATTTTCTCACATTATGTGAATGAAATACAGATATAAGAATGTAGACATATCAGCTAGGTGTTCTACCAATGCGGACAACTATAATTGAACAACAGTAAAATAATTTAAAAAATTATGTACACATATATACCAGAAGAGCACTGCTAACACTAACAAGCTTGGTTTTGTTGTATACAGATGAGTACAATAGCTTTTAAGATGCACTCTTGTGAGAGAGGTAATTATTGAAATCACTAAAATGGCAACTGCATGAAGAAGTGGTCATTTTCTTTAGTCTTTCCTGATTTTCTAATTAAAAAAAAAATCAGGAGGTGACAGTTTGACTAGTTGAAACTGAAAAATCAGTTTCTTCCTAAAGATTGGTGTTTTTATTTCATTCAATTCAATATGTGACTTTCATGCATTTAAAATGTACTTGACAATATTCTCAGCACTGTACAGAGTACAAAACCTCTCAGCCTCAAAGAGCCTCATACCGGTGAAGAAAAACTTTGAAAATGTAAGAATTGAAGCATAAATGAAACTCTAAAATCAGGCATCAAAGTGATTACAAGTCTCCACAATTAGAAACTAGAAAGTCTACCTTAAAATTTGAATGTGTTTGTATTATAGAATCAATCTGAAACCAGTATAACCAATATCACCCCCATAAATTCAATTTAAATAAAGGCAAAAGAATTGAGTATAGTAGAAGTCTTTAAAGAGAAAGCTGTGTTAAAAAAATGTTTCTCAAACAAGATTTAGGATTACAATGTCAGAAAGAAAAGATGACATGTTTCCTTCCCTCAAAATTACTATGTTGGTAGAATATTTTCCATTTTCCCATCAAGCTTATATTAACAATATTGCTGTAAACTACAAACAGCATGCTCTTGACATTCAAAGGAGACATAATGGACAACTTTCCAATCCTCAATTCACAAATTGTGCACTCTCATAAAAATTGCCCCATAAAATTAAGTCAAATTGATTAAGCATTTTAAGTTGTCCTATCTGACCCTTATTAAGATTTACTATAAAGAAGATAACTCTGACAGATGCTTCTGGGTGCAGGAAGGATAGCTAGATTCTCTTTCCAGCCCAAAGACAATGAACCACATTTATACTGTGGCCTTGGTGAGTGACAAATAACAGACCTTTGGGATGATTGACAGTTCAGGAAAATCTCTAAATCCTCAGGGTTGACAATAAGACCTAAGATGAGGAAATTTCTGTGCAAACCTGAATCTGGTCTAGAGCTTTTTAAAAATACAAATTCTGAGGAGGACCGAGGCATCTGCATTCTTTAAGTGTTCTATAGGGTTCTAATGTTCACCCATTCAAACCACCTACTGGAGAAGTTACTTGCACAAAATCTCTCATAAAGTCATGTTAAAAAAATCTATGTGTAATCAACTTCACTGTGATTTCAGAATTACCTCCTATGTTTTGAAACACAAAGAAATAATTCTTAATGTCTGCATCGAAGTACTTAGTTTATTATCAAAATAAAGACAATAAAACATCAAATGTTTATTAGAGCATATGAGTATGTATAAAATTCCAGAAACCTCAGAATTATGACAATTTCTTGAAAAAACAGGATTTTAATCTGTAAGTTATTTCGAGCAGATTCTGATGTGTTATAGAAAATGGTTGCTTTTTGGAGAGATAATGTAGCTTTATATTTCCATTTATTCATCATCTATAATCATATAGTGAACAAAACCTGCTTATAGAACTGTCTTTCAAAAGAATAAGATAATTGGTGGGAAATTGTAGGTTTATTTTTATCAAGCTGACCTCTTTCAAGGAACGAAATTGTTGCCTCATACATAATATTATAGAAGTTGACCTGTTAAGTGTTCAGCTCCTGCCAATCTTAGTGACACTCATATTCCCTCCATGTTTATCCACAAGAAAATTGCTTTATAAAAAAATATGAAAAGAAAATCTCTTTCTTTGGAAATATTATTTCAATAAACTTCTCAAAAGGCTACACAATTTCACTTAAAAAAAAGATATTTTCTTGGAAGGGAATAGTAACTACTTAACATGTCAAATTTTCAGATATTACTGGTCGGCATTGACAAAAATTCAAAAATTCATATCTCACCAGCATTTTCTTATGAAATTGATATTTTAGCTTCCCATGCCTGCTGTAATACATGAGCACAAACCGGATAGTTTAAAAGAACACGCATTAATTTTCATACAGTTCTGGAGGTAGAAGTCCGCCATCAGTTTCACAGGCTACAGTGAAGAGGTTGGGAGGTGGGGAGAAGCCCTGCCTTGCCTTTTGTGCTTCTAGAGCTTCATTCCCTGCTTCTCATAGCTCCTGGCCCATTGCTCTGCTTCCGTGCAGGCAGCATGGCCTCTTCAAATGTCTGTCTCATCACTACATGGCTTTCTTCTCTGTCGTCAAACTCCCTCCACCTCCCGTGTAAAAGGACTCCAGGGCCTACATCAAGAATCAAGGATAATTTCCTCCTCTCAGTGCTCTTAATTTAATTACTTAGGCAGGGACTCTTTTTCTATATATAGTAATAGTCGTGGTTACAGAGATTATGACCTGGCTCTTTGAGGACCTTTATTCAGCAGATCAGAATTGACAAGATGGTTTTTATCTGTCAGTATAAATAAGTACTGACAGGTGAAAAAAAGGAAAAGAAGGAGCGAGAAATTGTCTTACTAGATATTAAAATACAATTTAAACCTTCTATAATTACAGAAAAAGTATCAGCATAGGTTTCCAGTTAGTATTGTTATGCATGAGAACAGAATATGTGTTAGATAAAATGTTACAAACCAATGAGGAGGAAATGGGTAATTCAAGAATATAGTTACTTTTTATCTCAAGAACTAGATTAATTAGAACATATGATGTAGGACTTCCGCCAAGATGGAGACGTAGGTGGAGGAACCACCTTGCCTCTGTGCACAACCAAATCTAAGAACAACTATTTTTAACAGCAGTCACAACCAAGCCACACAGAAAATCGACAATACGGAGTCCAAAGGACAACTAGATACTCAGCTGGACCGGTATGAGAAGCGAAGCCAGCAGCGGAGCAGGTTAGCAAGAAAAAATTCCCGGGTGGTACGCGGTGAGCGCGTGCAAGCAGCCGAAAGCGCTGATCAAGAGCGAGCTAGCTACGGGAGCGCACAGGGAAGAGGCGCGGCAGGCTGTCTGCGGTCGGTCGCGCACCTACCTGGGGAGAAACCACTGAGGAGGGGAGCCTGCACGGGGCAGCAGGCTCGCACAGTTCCCATCGGATAAACAAGCCCGAGGCCTGTGGTGTGACTGGACGAGCTGGGCTAGTGGAGAGGACCGCCATTGCTCCCTCTCTGACCACGCCCACACACACAGCGTCACAAACCAGCGACCTGGGTCTCCCGGTCCTGGTAAACAACTAAGGCTTCGCTCTGCTTACTTAACAGCACGAATAGACCAAAAATGGCTCTAGGACAACTCAGAGCCCCAGAACCGATAGATCTAAGCGATGAAGAAATAGCCAGTCTTTCAGATGCACAGTTCAAAACACTGGTTATCAGGATCCTTACAGAACTGGTTGATTTTAGTCACAAATTAGAGAAACATATGGAAGCTAAACTAATTGATATGAAGGGAAATACACAGGAAACCAATAGTAATGGAAAGAAAATTGGGACTCAAACCAAGGGAGTGGACCAGAAGGAAGAAAAAAATGATCAAACAGAAAAGAATGAAGAAATAAGAATTCAGAAAAATGAGGAGAAGCTTAGGAACCTCCGGGACATCTTTAAACGTTCCAACATCTGAATTATAGGGGTACCAGAAGGGGGAAAGGCACAGCCACCAGTAGAAAACTTATTTGAACAAATAATAAAGGAGAATTTCCCCAAGCTGGCAAAGGAAATAGACTTCCAAGAAATCCAGGAAGCTCAGAGTCCCAAAAAAGTTGGACCCAAGAAGGGACACACCAAGGCACATCATCATTATATTAGCCAAGATTAAAATGAAGGAGAGAATCCTAGAAGCAGCAAGAGCTAAGGGGACAGTCACCTACAAAGGAGTTCCCATCAGACTGTCAGCTGATTTCTCAAAAGAGACCTTACAGGAAAGAAGGGGCTGGAAAGAGGTATTCCAAGTCATGAAAACCAAAGATCTACAACCAAGATTGCTCTACCCAGCAAAGTTTTCATTTAGAATGGAAGGGCAGATAAAGTGCTTCTCAGATAAGACCAAATTCAAGGAGTTCATCATCACCAAGCCCTTATTATATGAAATGTTAAAGGGACTTACCTAAGAAAAAGAAGATAAAAAAGATGAACAGTGAAAGGACAGCAAACTCACAGTTATTAAGAACCACACCTAAAACAAAAGCAAACTAAGAGGACAGCTAGATCAGGAGCAGAACCATAGAAATGAAGATCTCATGGAGGGTTAGCAACAGGGGAGTGGGAGGAGGGGAAGGGGGGAGAAGGTACAGAAAATAAGTAGCATAGACAGTAGATAGAAAATAGATAGGGGGAGGGTAAGAATAGCAGGGGGAAATACAGAATCTAAAGAATTTGAGACACGTGTTCATGAACTAAAGGGGGGAAATGGTGGGGGAGGGGTATGCAGGGTGGAGGGGAATGGAGGGGGGGAATAGAGCAAATGTAATGGCATAATCAATAAAAAAAGTTAAAAAAAAAAAGAAAAAAGAACATATGATGTGACTCCATACCCTATATTTTTAAAGGCCTAAAGAGTTAAATCATAAGTGAAGAAAATTTAAAATTCCAAGAAAGTTGATAGATATTTAACTAATTAACCATATAAAAGGGCTGTCTAAATATAAAGGGGTGGGAGAAGACCATTAAAGGTAAAATTAGTCAACTTGAATGTATAAAAATTGTGAAATTATGCCATTAAAAATATAAGCAAAATTTAAAACCAAGTATTAAATGGAAAAAAATGGCTGCAATAATGTTGTAGACAACTGGTTAACGTTTTTAACATAAAATTTGTCTTCTATATTAATAAGAAAAACATAGAACCAAAATAAAAATATTTAAAAACCTTTGCTAGAAGAAATATAAATGCCTAATAAACATGAAAATCTGATAACTTCTGTATTATCAAATAAGTGCAAGCTACATAAGAAAATGGTATTTGTTGCCTATAAAATTACATTGTTTATAAAGGATAATATTCATTGCTGCTCACAGTATGTATTACAGGTGTTCTCAGTTACAGGAATAATAATTTGTTATAATCTCCCCACCAAAAACTCTAGCAATATGTAGAAAGTCTTTTAAAAAGTGTGTTTTCATCTTATAATTTTATTTCCCATAGCATAAGAAATAATCAAAGGTCTAAATAGGGTTTTGTAAAAGGTAAAAGAAATATATACAATAAAACCGGAGTGGTTAAATTAACCAGTGTGATCCTTGTGGCCAAATAATATACAAACACTAAAAAGTTATCATGATTTTTTTAGTAACTAGAATATTTTCACAGTAAAATGCTAGATTATTAAAGCAGAATTTAAATTGGCTGTGTATATATTCAAGTACACACACACACTATATACAATCCTCAGGATGTTACTGGCAAATCTTCTGTGGACAAGTGAATCAAATTCAGCCAATACTAAAAAATGTTAGAAAAAAACTTTGATATTGGCTATGAAGAAGCAGAGACTAGTAATAGGAGACAATTGGGGGATGAGTGGAGTCTCTTAAACTACACATCTTTAGGCCTTACTTTTTTCATCTCTACAATGGAGTCAATCACACAATCCTTCTGACTGTACACATCATAACAGGCAATATATGCAATTGTTCTTTGTGTAGGATGTTGTAATATACCTCTAAAAACAACCAGATCTCCTCAGTGTCTGGTCACTATGCAAGAAAGCTCATAATAGTATGTGTGAAATAATATAAAAACTCAAGAAATAAGTTCAGAATAATAACTCTATAAAGACTTGGCTTCAAATTACAGAGCCCCATTAAATCAATTGTAACATTTCTGTTATTACCACATTATATGACCATAATGAAGATAATAAATACCTGGCATTTACAGAGTTTCTTTCATCTAAATATTCCCAGAGAGCTCCATCAACTTTATGTGCAAATTGATTATGAGCTACATGCAGATGAGACGGCAGAGGTTTAAATCACATTAACAACAATGCAGGTCTCTCTCCTTTCCACCAGTTCCTTTACCCAAGCTTACTAATTGGTGCAGAACATGAGCCAAATGCTTTCAAAAATAATGAAAATGAAAGATAATTTTAAGAAGTTTCTTATCAATGGTCCACAGTCTAACAAAAGGACTTGGAAAATGGCATAATTTGACAACATAGTTATCATAATTTGCATTGTAATGCTTAAGGCAGGGCTGTACAATTAGAAGAGAGGTCAGCTTTATAAATCATCTGAATATGAGATAAAAACAGGGGAACTTTTTTTGTGACAGGCTGCGGCAATGCTGGTATATGTCCATCTCCTGGCACTTTCCCAAACAATGAGAATCAGATGCCCACACACTCGTGCCTTCATGGTTTCATTTTCCAAAAGGCAGAGTCTAAGTCTCACCTATGAATGTCAGTAAAATAATACATAGAACCCAATAGTGGTCAATAACAGCT
The DNA here is from genome assembly GCF_021234435.1 of Artibeus jamaicensis. Lineage (NCBI taxonomy): Eukaryota > Metazoa > Chordata > Mammalia > Chiroptera > Phyllostomidae > Artibeus > Artibeus jamaicensis. Next base: position 20,859,118 of record NW_026521843.1, read on the forward strand.
CAATAACAGTAGCAATTACCTAATGCACTGGGACCCTGCTGTCCAGAGCAGCAGCCACTGGCCAAATGTGGCTGCTAAACACTTAAATATGCCTCTGCAACTGTGAACTGAATTATTTTATTGTATTTTAATGACATAAATTTAAACTTAAAAACTTTAAAAACTGTCATCATGTTTGAAACAACTTAGCTATCTGAATCTACTTTTTCAACAATAAATTACATGAAATATTATGCATATGTCAAGTGTTTCTGAAAAAAATTTAGCATCCAAGATGAGATGTGCTAAAAGCAAATGACACATACAAGATTTGAAAGACTTAGTAAGAAAAGAGACTGCAAAATAACTCATTAAAATAATTTTATATTGATTATAACTTGAAATAAGTTTTTAGACACATTGTGTTAAAATAAAACATATTATTAAGACCTGTTTCTTTGTTGTTGTTGTGGCTATTAGAAAAATTTTAAAAGTACCTACAAAGTCTACATTATATTTCTACTGGACAATTGTACCTGAGATTCAAATTTCTAGTTCTACCCTACAGTGTTTCCTCTTGGGGGCAGGAGTCTCTGAGATGATTCAGGAGCTCTTAACCCAGCTGAATGAGGAAGCATAGAATAATAGTATTTCTAATGCTGACTTGAAGAACAAAATGCAGTCCTTCAACAATTCTTCCAAAGATTGGGACGACCATTGTCCCCACTCTTTAAGCACAACCGGGCCCATCCTTCAGCCTTGGGACTTTTACCTTCTCTATTTCATGGCCCTTTCCTAGCTCCAACACCCTTCCTAACTGCCCTCACTAGCATTTTACATTCTTAGCTCTCTGTTCATGAGTCTTACTCACCCACCCACATGCACTCTACTGAATACCCCACAGAAACAGTTGAAAACCTTTTTCAGTTCTTCCCAAGTTCCTAAACCCTTACCCACCTCAACACCTCCAGAAAAGTCTGAGGCCAATGAATTTCTGAACTTCCTTCTTTTCAACCTCAATGATTTTCTAAACCATCCTTTTACTGTATCTTCTTGCCATTTGGTCCGCTTCATTTTAAATGCTGCAACTTGCTCTTTACCCATGTTTTTGACTGAATCTCCTTCCTCATCTTAAGAGGCATCTTAATCAATCATCTCCCCTCAGTCTCTCATAACTTCCACATCTCTCCATCTGTTAATTATGCCTCACACACCTTCATACGAGTAAACCCGGGACCTCCTAGACTCTCAGTCAGGCAGGGAGAGACCAAAGCTGCAGCCTATTCTTTTTTTTTCTTTTCTTTCTTTCTTTTTCTTTTTTTAGCCAAATCTTCTTTCCAGGTTGCCAGGAAAGTTACATGTCCTCATTCTCTGGCTCAAGGTTTACTCCAATCGGTAATTCTGACTAGTAAAACAGTGAATGATCTGGTTTTACAATTACATGATTTCTCATTTAATACTGATTTTGACCAAATCAAAGTGAGGTAACAAGCCAGTAATACCTGGAAAATCTCAGAATACCAGCTTGGATGTATGCACTCTTGTAAAGCTCCAAGCCCCTCCCTTCTTTGTTCTCTCTCTTTACTCCCTCAAGGCTCCCGCCCAGGGCTTCCTCCAGGTTCCTGTACTAGAGCCATATCAGGCCACACTTCCTGTCATTATCATGTCATCATAATATGGGGAGTGGCTGGTGCCCAGGCTCTTTTGTTTGGTCCCACCTTAGTCCTTCCTTGGAGATAACCCTATTGCTAGTTGGTTTCCCTCCAAGTGTGTGCACACCAGATGTGACCAAAACTGCTGTGATCAAAACTACTTGAGCCGAATATCCTTTTCCGGCAGAGCTCTCTGATGCCCATTGATGTTAAATTGACCTGTTTTCCACTGTTCTTATCCTTTACATCTGTTTTCTGGCACAGGCCCACTTTCATTTGCTTCTATCTACTTACTTTTATAGTATGATTAGAATTAATTTTATGTGTAGTTGATTCTCTGTGATGATTCTTTCATTTTTTTCTCCTTCACTTACAAATACATTCAAAGCCTGTTTCAAGAATCAGCCCTCTCACCTGCTCCATTTGAAAGCTCCTATCCCTTCTCTCCCCTTTTATTGACTTCTCAACCTCATGCAATCTGAGTTCCACTCTCTATTCCCTCTAGGGAAATTACTTTTCTAGATCATTAATATGTGCCTGATTAGCAAATTCCAGCCTTCACATTGTTCACCAACTCATCCTATATGCTATTCATATATCCCTCTCTTGGCAGCCTTGATTAAGGATTTTCTTTTTGTCATGATCGGGGCTAGTTAGCATCTTTTCTTCAGCCATACTCTTCATAGGTATCTGTTAGGTTTCTAGGCTCTCTCCTTGCCTTTTACTCTTCATGACTTAATTATCATTCTATAGCAATGATTCCCATTTCTGATTCAAATATGGTACCAATTCCTGATTCAAACCAAGCTTGCTTAATCACCTGTGAGACATCATGTCATGGGTAACCCAAAGGTACTAGCTCTTCCTCTCTACCCTCCAAATTTCTTCTGCTACATTTGGCATCTCAATAAATTAAATCACCATCTCACCAGTATTTCAAGCTCAAAATGTTGGAAACATCTTCAAGTATTTCACCTTTTTATTAAAGTATTTTTTCTCTCTAACACATCCAAGTGGCACCATATTCTGTCCATTGGTTCCCGAGGCATCTCTAACCCTCATCCCTTTGATCAGATCTCCATGTTACTGTTCTCAATCCAGTCATCATTGAGGCTTACCAGCAGCCCGATAGTTTCCTAAGAGCTTTTTCCTTGTGTGTTGTCCCCAAAGTTGATTCCAAACCTAAGCCTGATCATATTACATCATTCTTCTCAAAATATTCAATGGCCCAACCACACTTAAAATCAAACGAAATATCCTGAATGAACTGGCTGCCACAGATTTTTTCATGTTACCTTTCATGCTATCTCCATTGTAATCAGTGCTGTGGTCACACACCCAATTCACTGCATCACAAATAATTTCTACAATTTCCTGATGCTCTACCTTTCCCACAAAGTTTCCTGAGCCTCCACTACTCTGATCTCATTTCCCCTTATTGAATTTCTGCACCATCTTTGGGCAGTGCTTCCTCCATCAGGTCTGCTAGGTGTTCCCCTTTGGATAAAATCAATCTGCATTTACCATTGCACTTTCTACTTTGACTAATTCTTATCATGCGCTGCAGTGTTTTTCCTCTTTGTGATCATGGTTTCTCCACTAAACTGCAAGTTCATAGAAGCAGAAACCATGTTTCGTTCAACTTAATTTCCCTTATATTTCTCAATAGTAGGTAAGAATACCGTAAAGGTTTACTCAGTTATTGATGTAGAACAAAGTAGATTCTAACAAAAGGCCATGTTTCCTTAGAAAGTATACCTCTTTAAGAAGAGCTTTAATAGTTGTCAGACTGACCAGAGTAAATTAATATTCCTCTTTAAGGTAAAAAAACACTCATTCAGGTAGCAAATATCTACCAAAGACACAACATAATCCTAGAGTTGTGCTTGACACTTTGATGATTAAAATAAAACAATTACAGGCTCAGGTGAGAGTTAAGGAAGCTCCTGTGGAACTGACCCTTGGAAGAGTGGTCTTCTGTGGGCAGGGACATGGTAGCTGGAAAAAAGTAGACTGGGCTTTTCAAGTGGGAAGAAGAGAAACAAAGGGTAAAGGCAGGCACACGATTGCAAGTTGTATTATTGAGAGGTGAGTAGTATGACTAGAAAAGATAGTTCTTCCTGGATCATAATTTTCAAAATCACTAAGGCCTTTCAGTGGTATCAGGTGAAAGAATACAATGTGTAAATCAAACAAAACTACTGCAGTGAAAAGAGAAGGGAAGTGAGAGATTGGAACCCTGACTGTTCATTTGCCTCTTAATAACCAACCTCCTTCCCATCGTCCAGAACTCCCTCCATGGAGCACCGCTTGGTGAATTTGGAAAATCACCAGCCAAGTGAAAAACAAATGTAATGGAGACAAACATGTGGAGCACCATGCTGCCTGTCCCCTGTGCTCACTCATAATTTAGACTTTTTTCACACACAGTACATAGTTCACTGCATACGTATGTCCTTTATCCCTTTTAAGCTAAATAATTTTTATATCTGCATGGCTAGTTCCACGCTTTGTACATATCTGTTTCAATTATTTTAGAAATATTGATATGAATGGATAAATGGATGGCTGTGTGAATGCCAGCCTCCACTGAAATAAAAAATGTTTATCCAAAGTCTTTGTCAATAATCCTCTGCAATCTAATATATCCCCACCCATTTCCATCAGGGAATTAAGTTTGAAGGTGAATACAGAGCTTCAGGCTAAGGCAGCTTTACCAGAAGACTTCCCTGTGACTCCACCAGAGCTGAGGGATGCACTTCCAAAGGCTTTTACGATGGTTCCTATAGGAAACATCCCAAAGCACACATCTTTCTCATTGCTTCAATTAATAATTCACAGGCTTCCTCAAGGTACAGAGGCCCATGCTGGCTCCACTGCAGGTCTCAGAGGAAATGCAGAGCTTTTATTAAGAATTAGGAAGACTCTAAAGGCACAATGTGGTTAGAGGTTTAGCCAAAATCTCAGCACATGCAAATAGCCTTCGTACATGGAAGAGACATCTGGGAATGGGCTTGAAAGGATGACCATGGGCTGTTTTCTATTATGTGCTTGTAACCTGTTGGGCCATAGACCTACGTACACTTGTGTTCTTTTAACTTAGGGATAACGCACGTAGAGAGACATCATGATTAAGGGAGCATTGATGCATGTGGACAAGGCCAACTAAAAACTAGATTCTGTATTTCATCCAGGTATAAAAACGAAAAAGCCTCTTAGACTTAGGGGGGAAATAAGAGCAGCAGATTTCTTTTCAATTAAAGATTTTTTTTTTTTACAAAAAAAGAAAACACTGCCATCATTTTTTAAGATAACCTCAGGTTTTCCCTAAATAGCTGGTACCTCCCTACAGATTTCTTAACTGTGGAAAGAATAAGAAAATATGGTACATCTAAAACAATAATTTTCTTTTTCTTCCCTCTTTTGCTCTTTTGCTTTATGTCTAATTGCCAGTTAGATGTCTTTGACTCTATAGCTCACAAGTTTCAACATCTGATGAATAAATCTCATTATTGCCTAAGACAAAGTATTGATTCAACATGCTTTTATGAGGCATGTTTACAGCCAGCACTGTATTAGTTGCTGAGTATATACTAATTTAAAATAAATGAATAACTAACTAAACAAGCATGAAAACTGCTTCTCAAACTTAGAATCTAGTGTGGGAGACAGACACCAAGTCAAAGCCTGTGTACTCTTACAACTTTTCATATAATATACATTGTATCGTATGGGGGTAGTAGGAAAACCCACCTTCTTTGGTGAGATAAGGGAAACCTCTCCCAAGACATAACATTTGTGGTTAGAATGGAAGGATGGGTAGGAATAAGCTAGACAAATGGAATGGAGTAAAATGGGGCATGGCAGGGATGAAGGTCATGATTAGCAGAGGAAATAAAGTGTCTTCCAATAGTGCTTTCAAGGCTCTCAATAAGACCAGCAGGTTCACTGTGGAGAGTATAGGGACATGGCATTGGATGATACTGAAGAAGTAGGGGACAGCCATACAGAACATTTATAAGCCATGACAAAATATTTGGCTTTATCTTAAGCATAATACCAATAGATTGGGAAGTTGCCAGAAAATTGGGGTCATGATGTTACATGTTTAGATCTGCTTTTGAAAAGATTACTACAGTTGCATTAGTTAGGGGGCAAGAGGTGACCCAGAGGTAATGACAGGTCAGATTAGGGCGGCAGCTATGAAAATGGAGAGTAGATAAAATGAAAAGGTAAATAGAAGGAAAATCTGAAGAAAAGATAGGAGATAGGAGATGCAGGAGAGATAAATATCAAAGGGGGCTAAAGATCTGCTTTGTAAAAGGAGGTAGAGGTCAACACCCAGAGGCGACTCCACACCTGTCAGCATGGCTAAAGTCCAGAACACGGACAACAATGGATGCTGGAAAGAATGTGGAGCAGCGAGAACTCTCATTCACTGCTGATAGAAATGCAGATGGCGTAGCCACCTTGGAAAACAGTTCAGCATTTCCTTACAAAGTGAAACATAATCTTTTTTTAAGACTTTATTTATTTATCTTTAGAGGGGAAGGGAAGGAGAGAGGGAGAGAATATCAATGTATGGTTGCCTCTCATGGGTCCCCTGCTGGGAACTGGCCTCCAACCCAGGCATGTGCCCTGACTGGGAATTGAATCGTGATCCTCTGGTTCACAGGCCCACGCTCAATCCACTGAGCTACACCAGCCAGGGCATGAAACATAATCTTAATGTAAGATCCAGTACTTATATTCCTAGGTATTCATTCAAATCTAAATGCATGGATGAATCTTAAATGCACATTGCTAAGTGAAAGAAACCAATGTGAAAAGGCAACATAATGTATGATTCCAACTTGCGACATTCTAGAAAAGGTAAAACTGAGGAAACGGTGAAAGATCAGATCTGTGGTTGCAGGAGCAGGGGAGGAAGGGGTGGGATGGAAGAATGAATAAGTGGAGAGCAGGGGATTTTCAGGGCAGTGACAATGTTCTGTATGACAGGGTAATAGTGAAAACATGACATTGTGCATTTAGCAAAACCCATAGAATTATACAATACAGAAGCTGAACCCTAATGTACACTGTGAAATTTATTTAATAGCAATGTTATCAATACTAGTCTATCAGTTGTTACAAATGTACCACACCATAGCAATATATTAACAATAGGATAACCTAAGGGCAGGAGGAGAAGGAACGTATGGGAACTCTGTATTTTCTGTTCAATTTTTTTAAACCAAAAGCTGATGTAAGAAATAACTCTTCAGAGAGATGGGCAATCTATAAACAGAAATGAGCCACACCTCACAACGTGACCCACTGGTTTAGGAGGGTCACTGGTCTATAGTCATTTCCAGATGAGATGAGCAGAGTTCAAAGTTTCAGATCTCGGAATCCTCATGTATTTTGATGCAGCCTATGCATTTATGTCTCATGGCTAATTTTTAAATACATTTTAAAACTTTTTCATAGAACTCATAGAGTGTATTTCACATGTTCCTAGGAATACTAATAAAGAGACTATGACACTCTAGGAGTGACCCATAGAACAAAATGTCTGGGAAAAAATATATACACATATCCACTGAGGAAGCCACCTCTGATAATAGCAGACTGGGCAACTCAAATCTCCCTTCCCACTTTGAATAACTGAAAAAACAGACATCATAATGTGAGCATGTGTCTACTATAAAGACACATGGGAGAGCACAGATCTAAGGGAAGTTAGCTAGCTTTTCAAGCCCCTTTTCTTTTGGTAACAGTTATGAGTTTTAGAAAGAATAGCTAAGAAGGTAAAGAGAGTCCAGGGTCATCTTCCAGGGCCAAAGGGATGAAGCTCAGAAGCCAAAACCTGCCAGTGGAGACCCTAATCCCTCCCCCTTCCTCTGGGTTGGCACCGCAAAAGGGTTACAATTAAGCAGAAGAGTGGGCAGGAGGAAGTAGGTGGGGCTGCACAGGACTACAGCTCAGCTTCAAACCTGTCTAATCTCTCAGGTTGGACGGAAGTCTTCCTACACTGGCGGTGCCCTACCGTACCCGGCAGAGGAAGAAGATAACATTACCCCAGGTCACACATTATCCCTACAGACAATTTTGCAAATATAATGTCTGACATATAGTCATAAACAACAAAGTGTCTGAGGAACAAACATGGACAAAAACAGCAGAAACAACAGACAATTGAAAAGATTCCATAGAGGCTCAGAATATCTAAATCATCATAACAGATTTTCTAGAAATCTCTATGTACTGGGATTGAGAAACAAAACTAGATTTTTAGAATTTAGCATAAAATTAAAGACTATTGAAAAAGTATCAAATGTAATTCTAAGCTGAAAAAAATAACTAAAAATAAGAAGTCAATAAATGGTTTAATAGCAGACTATACATTGTTGAAGAAATAATTAGTAAGCCAGAAGATAAATAAGAAAAACATGCTTCAAAGGGAATACAAAGAGAGAAGAGCACTTAAAAATAAAAATAAGAGAAAGAAATAGATGTATAGCATCTACCCATCAGGTCTGTTATACATATATTTGGAGCAGCAGTGAAGAGAAGATGGAGCAGAAGGAGCAATGGAGAGATAACAGCTGAGGGTTTTTTTTCAAAATGATTAAAAAACATCAAGCCACAAAATCAATAAACCTTTAGCACTTCAAAGCAAAAGTTTAGAATAGCTTAAAGAGATAAGAGAAAGAGAGATTAACTGATTATCTTTTAAGGGGAAATGTAGTACTTACTGACTCCTTTAAAAAAATCAGATTCAGAGGACATAGAATAAATTCAAAGTGATGGGGGAAACTAGGATAATGTAAAATTTCATTCCAAATAAAAATATAATTAAAAAATTAAAGAAACCACAGATAGGTTTTCAGACAAACGAGAATCCATCACACCCACACTAAATACTAAAAGTCATTTATACACAGAAGGATAATGAATCCAAATGGAAGAAGAGAAGTGGAAAAGGGGAAAGAATGTTGAAACAACACATTTCAGAAAAATATAAATTCATACTTACTGTATAAATCAACATTAATAACACCCTTCGAATAAAAATATACTGTAAAATAAAGTGCATCAGTAGCATACAGGTTGAAAGAGGATGGAGTTAGAAGGTTCCAGGATCACTGTGTTATCCAGATAAACGTTTATCCAGGTAAAAGTTCTAAATTAACACCAGCCATCGATAAATCAAGGACACGTACTCTAATCTCTAGGTGACCACTGAGGGATGGTAATAAAGGATGGTTCATCTTCAAGTACACAGACGAAAGATAATAGAATGAATAAATGGATAAGAAAAGGGAAAAAAGGAAAATAGAATACTAAGATTGAAAATTTAAACAAAAATATATTAGTGGTTACACTAAAGTGAGTGAGCTAGATGTTCCAATTTAAAGACATACATTGTTAGATTGCATTTTTAAAATAACTTATATGTTATTCATAAAACAAGTATAATCAACTTGAAAAGCACAGAATGAAAGATTATGAAAACATGATAACCAAAGAAAGCAGGGTCACTACACTGATATCAAAGGAAATGTTAAGGATAAAAGCATTATTAGAAAGAAGTATATACCAAAAAGATAAAATATTTGATTTGCCAGGAAGATACAAAAATTCTCAATTTTTGCCCTAATAAAAGTAGCTTCAAATCTTTAAAGCAAAAACTTCACAAAAACAGGAAAAAAATAAATAATTCCATACTAATATTGGAAGATTTTTAACACATCTCTCAATAATTGATAAAACATGCAGACAAACATTCAGTAATTATATATAATATGTGAATAACATGATTAATTTTACTTACTGAACATATATGGAACAATTTACCCAACAACTGCAGAATAAACACTTTTTTAAACACACAGAACATTTAAAAAAGTTAATTAGGTAATATTTGAGGCAATAAACAAACATCAGAAATTTTCCAAAAATTGAAATATTGTATAAGTCCTCTTACAATAATGCCATTTATGTAGAAATCAACAAGAAGAAGATAATTAGAAAATCATCATTGTTTGAAATTAAGAAACACAGCTTCAAATAACTTCAGTGAATGTAAACTATCACCATTCAAATTATACAAATATTTTGAACAATACTGACAACTATACTATATATTAAAACCTACAAAATACAACTATTAGTTAGCATAGAGAATAATTCAGAGCTTTAAATGCATATAAAATGAAGTAAAAATTATGAATAAATCTCACTCAAAAATATAAATTAAAATATACTAAACAAGATATATACAAACCAAATTCAGTAATATTTTTAAAAGGAAATAGCACACCAGAGCAAACTGCTTTATTTAGGAACTTGACAGAATTTAACATTCAAAATACAATTAATGTAATTCAAACATCAACAGAATAAAGGAGAGAATTAGCAATCACGTGATTGCTAATTTAACACAAGCAGTTTAATTGAAGAGAGGTGAATGAAAAGGTTACTGGAAGGAGAGGGGAACCACCAAGAAATCAGATATGGAAAAAGTGACTTCCCATTCCCACTGCCAGGTGGAATCTCAAAGGGAATGAACTTGATGAGCATTGCATTGGAGGTGGGGCAAGGAGGTAGGGGGTCACAAGTTTCATTTCTGAAATCTGAGCCATGTTTTTCTTGGACCATGTGATGGTTCCAAGGATGGCTGCTTTGTGACAAAATCATCGATGCATATGTTTCTGCTCTCAGCATTGTAAGGAGGTCAAACGATATCAGCAAATGGAAAATTGCTGATACAGGTATTGCAGCTACATGTCAATGAAAGTGAACGAGTGTGACATGCAGAGAAAAAATACTTAGAATAAGGATAATTAGATATGCACAAACATCTTAATTAAAGTGATTATAAGGTGGGCCATGAAAGAAATGTCCTAGATCTTCCAAGGAATCCCCAACAAAATTCAAAAGGAAAAAAGAAAAGTTAGGACAGTAAAAGCAAAATGAGTTTTGATTTGTCTAAGATCTTATTCACAGTTTTCATTATTCCCTCTCCCTCAGGAGGGTTTAAGGACAATCTGGAAGCCTAAGGATTCTGCAGCAGGATCTCAGAGACTAAGGATCCACACGAGTATCCTTGACAAGGTGCTTTCTCCTTCCTACTGCATTAAAAGTGTGCAACAAGCGTTCAGAGACCAAGGGAAGGGATTCCACAGCTGCCCACCTCCAGTCCACATATTATGTGACAAAAACAGATTCATAATTTTAGCCTCTGTAAGTGGAATATGCCATTATAATAGCTGAAAATACTTCTAATGGGCTTTTTATGGCTCTATTTCTATCTGATAGAAATCTTTCTAAAATAAGACATTTTCATCCCTTATTAGGCATATATGTTGAATTTTTTACATTCATTTCTTAATGAAAAAGCACCACATTAAGATGTGCACTTAATTTTTTCTAAATTATGCCAGCCAGAAAATAAAATTTCTACCGTCACACCCTAGGCCAGGACTGGGATAAGGCGAAATTTGGGGGGAAATGCGAACTTTACTGAAAAAGTAAAAAAAAAAATCAATGCTACTGATTTTTTCCTTTTACCCTTTTACCTCTGGCTCCAAGATGGCCAAGTGCTACTCACTTGCTGCTACCAATTATTTCATAACAAAACAAATATCCTCCTTGAACCAGGAGAATTGAAAATTAAGAGAGAAATGAATGACCCAGCTCTTCGATTCAGTGCTTTTAACACCCTGTACCTACCCTCTGATGGGCACAGCCCCCCTGTCAGTTCTTTCCCTTCCTGTTATTTAGAAGCCTTTGTTTTCACTTACATGTTCAATGCTGGTTGTGCTTCCAGAAGGTCCCAGTCACCACCATTCTCTACTCCATGTAAATTTATATGGAGGATTATAGCAAACTTAACAGTGTGCTAGTCAGACTCCCCTGAATTCAGGAAGTTATCCAAATATAAACACAGTTTTAAAACCCATGAATGTATACAAACATTTCTGGAATGATAATTGCTTAAGATTTTGATTTGTTCCAGTAAACATTTGTTGGGTACTTTATAGTCATTTGGGGTGGTAGGTTTTGAGGATGCAAACACTGAAGGAAAAGAGGTACCTATGCTGTCTGCATTATTTTTAAACACTCGTTTCTCAATTGCCTGTGGGACTAAAATGTAAAACTGTCTTATGATTAAACATCAGGTGCGCTGATGATGGAATAGCTAATGCTAATATTTCAAGAACAAAGAGACCTCTTGCAGTAAACGTGAAATTGCACCATGTTTATCTAAGCCCTAACAGTCCCAACAGAACAGCAGCCGAGAGCAGGTGCAAATGCGGAACAAATGTCAGGCACGGTAGTGAGGGAGCATGGCGTCTGGGTATTCTCCAGTCCGTCAGGGAAGAAATTGACTGGATTAGAGCTTTTGTCGGAAGGAGAGTCAGAGAACAAAAGCCTTCTCCTTTCTGTCCCTAGGCAAGCCCATCCAGTTCAAAAGGGACAGAGTCAAGCCATAGGTGTCAGATGTAGGCCTTTTAATGCCACCAATCAGGGAGATGAGAGGCTCTTTATGTTCCCTATAGGATATCAGTGGGATTAGTGAGGAGAGGCAACATGCGTGGGTGAAAACTCATTATGACTCATCCCTTTTCAATTATCTAAGGGTCTCCCTCTGTGATAAAGGAATCGTCAGAGCACTGGGATTTAAGTGATTTTAAATGGGTTTTTTAGTCATAAAGAACAGTAGGTTCCATAAAGTTGAATCACATCAAAGTTGAGTCATTTGCCTGCATCACTGACAAGTGTTTTTCCTGTCAATGGGATCAGAGAATCACGTTTTCTTTTTTTTTAATTTTTTTATTGTGCTCTCCCTGCCCTCCCCATCCTCATCATAAACAAATCAATAAAACATGAGTGCTAGTGAACAGGCAGAGCACCAATATTCACTACCCAGACCTGAAGTACAAGTAAGTGTTGTGTTGCATCAGAAGCCTCAAGCAAGGCTCAGCTAATGTTCCGTACATTGGAAGGAGTTGTACAATTGTCACTGGTAGTTTAATTTAGAAGCAGCCTGACAGTGTGGGAGTGCATGGTCTTGGTTGTCTGGAAGACATGTTTTTTTGTTTGTTTTCTGAGGGAGAAGCAGGGGGAGATTGGCATTTTCTCCCTCTTTTCTATACTTCCTATGTTCCTGCCTACTTTGCTGCCTTTCATTCTTTCTCCCAAAAGTTTAAGGAATCTGGGGGTGACATCCCTGGTCTCCAAACAGTGTCTCTTTGATGTGCAGCAGTTATTTTAGATTTCCCAGTTCATCTGTTATCAATACCCATTGATAAGCTCACACATCTATTTTTAATGGTGTCTCAATCCTCCAATTAACTGTGCTTTTGCAATGTGTATAGTCAACTAGGGTTTTATCATGAATCTGTACGCACAACCGTGATGAGAGCCCATAAAAATGCTGCAGACCCTGGTTCTAAGCTCACCTCATCCTTATGTGTAGTGAGCCCACCTCGTGTTTTACCAACAATCAAATAATTCACTAATCTTTTTCAAGTCAGGAGGTTAAATAGAAATCTAAGTTTCTACCTTCTTGAGAAATTGGACACGATAGCAATACTAGGACTGTATTCCTGACCATCAACATTGCCCAGGGCTGAGTAGGGGCTGCTGGTTTCGGAGGTGTGAGCTGTTCAGTTCGCCATCATCACCCCTAGCATGTTGTCTTCGTTTATATTACTGCCCTACACCTCTACGGACACCAGAGCTTATAACACTTAAGGTTGATGAATCATTGGTGCTACTGAAAAACGGCATTAGGACCTAATCCATGTAGAGTCTTCAAATCACTGAGAGGGAGCAATAAATAATAATGGTAATTAGAATAAATGGCAATTTATTTTCTACGGTGACAGGCTTACTATGTGCAAGGCACTGTTGTAAATGTCTTACATGGATTAACTCATTTCATTTCCACACAACTCTTTGAGTGGAATACTGATGTGATCTCCATTGTACAGATGAGGAAACTGGCACTGAAAGGTGAGTGACTTGTCTGGGTATGTGGCTAATAAGTAGGCTTGCAGATTAACGTGAGATAGTTGTGAAACTGCTCTGAAGAAACTAAATATGTGTCTGTCTCAAATCATTGTTATTGGCATCTATCCATCCCACCAATCTTTCAAGCAGGGGGACACAATTCTTACTAGAAAAAAACACAGATGGCCAGATAGCTTGGAAGTAAAAATATGTTTATGCTAATAGATTACAATTAAGTTAGGCTGTTGATTTAAGCTTGAGTTAAAATTATTACATGAGTTGATTATAATTTTCAATTGACTTAGTTTTTGCTTTCTTCTTGAGACAACCCTGAGAATTTTAAAAACATGATGATACTTCTTCCCATGCTGCTTGTACAAAGATGTGTATTTGATAGTAAAGTGATACAACCACATTCAGCCCTTATGCTTACCTCAATCAATGCCTTTCCCCAGGCCTTAAAACCTTTGTACTCCTGCAGCAGCACAAAGCCATTTTTCAACAACAACAACAACAAAATTAAAAAGCGAATTGTAGGCTTTCTATAAGTAAAACCTCCTCCTTCTCTATTTGCATTTCTTGGGTACCAACTTTATTTGATGTCCCAAAGGCCATATAGTAAAAGCAGAACCTGGATCAGAGTAATGGATGTAATATTTCAGTGTCTATGTGTTATTAATAACTGACAGTATTTCACTGTATAGTTTGTGAATTTCCTTCACATTTCCTCTTTTAATCTTTACCATAGCCCTGTAAGATATTAACGCGTGGGTGATTGGTAATCCTCTCAACAATATAAATGTGACTTATCTTGACATAGAATATTAAGGGCATATAAAAATAAAAGGCATCAGCTGTGAATTTCTGAATTATTTAGATTGTTATTATGATTTCATAACTTGGATTTAGAAGGGACTTTATGGATCCTCTGGGCCAATGACTTCATTTTCCAGAAAGGAAACCAATTCACAGTGAGTTAGCGGCAGAGCTAGGGCGAGAAACACAGTGTCCTGATTCCCATTTCAGATTTCTTTCCTCTCTAACTTACCTTATTTGCTGAAAATAAAAAGGTAAAGGAATATGCAGTTTCCCTGTGTTTGCAAAAATAGGTTCTGTGTACAAAGGTAAACTATAAGGGAGAAATTTTAAATAACCATGAAACAACATGGGTAAAAAAACAGATTTTTTTTTTGGCAAAAGAGATGGGAGTTGGAAGAGAATAATAACCCTCATTACACAGACTGTAGTTTTTGATAAAGGAATCTTACTTCTGATGGTAAAGTCATATGAAACATCTATGTCACTGATCACCGCACAGAATTGTAATTGTCAGTTTATTATCACTCATTCAGCTACTCAGTCATGTTATTGACAGTAGAAGGGTGATCCCACTGTATAAAGTTCCCATGTTCAATGTTGTTGGCCATTACTCACCAGAATTTACACTATGTTTAGCAATATTCAGTATATGCAGATCCAGAATAAATTGTGTTCCTGCTACCAATCAGTTAGCATTCTAGTCTCTTAATGAAGTTGATGTTGCAACTATGGATGGATTGTGCTCCCAGAAGTGACCATTCCACCTGTGCCTGGATCTCATCTCCTCTCCCTTATGCCTCAGCAATGCATCAACAATGTTCCTCTCTTTCCTGAATCACAATTTCTCCTTCTGTGTTGGCTCCTTTCCATCACCCTGAAACATGCTGCAACTGTTTCTGCCTTAAACATGAAAAAATTCCCTTGGTCTTACATCTTTCCCAACAGTTACTATATTTCTGTGTGTTGATTGCTAGAGAAACTAGAAAGATGTGCTGATACTCCTCCGTTTCACTTTCTCTCTTCTCTGTCAAACCATCACCAACGAGATTGATTTGTCATGGCTCACATCCACATTGCTCAATTCAATGGTCAATTCTCAGATTTTCCTTCTCTTTTACTCTTAAGTAATATTAGACCTAACTGGTCACCCTCCACCTTGAAACACATTTTTCACATGGATCCCTTGACAACAGTGTTTGGTTTCCCCCCTTCTTCTCTGGTCATCTTTTCTCAAGTATCTGAATACAATCATCTGAGGATTTTATGTTTCTACTTTCCCTCTTAATGATGACATTCATTTTTATGACTTTAGGTACTAGCTACACAATCCCGAAATTTGTATCTCTAGTCCAAATTTCTGAATTTCTCTATGAAATCCAGAATCTTATACTCAATCTTTAATTAATGTTCAATATTCCTCTTGAGGTCTGATGAGCAGCATATCAAAATTAATTGGTCAAAAATCTAATTTTTATTATTGGACCCCAGCAAAACTTCACATCTCTCGCACACTTGTCCCCATCTCTGTAAATGATCACTCAATCCTTTTACCCACACGGGTCCCTCTCTTATTCCTGATCACCCTCCATAACAGTCACACCCTTTGTCCTGAAAATGCCTATTCTCTTTCCCTGCTTAATTACTCTCTTAGGCACTTATCACTATACAATATAACATTGGCATATAGACACTAGAATGTAAAGTCCACAAGGGAAGCAATTTGGTCTGTTTCACCCATTGCTATGTCCTAGCAGCTGGAAACATGTCTGTCTTATAGCAGATATATATAGATATAGATATATATATATATATATATATATTCATTGAGCATATATACATACATATATATACATATATATATGCTCAATGAACCTATTATTCAGAAATAAATTATCTCTTAAGAAACAGTTCTTTATAAATAGGAATCCACCATAATTTCTGTAATTCCTCATATTTTCCCGAGTCTTTCATTTTTCCTACTTCATTTCTCAAGCTACTCATACCAATGATGACAATATGAACTCTATCATCATTCAGAAACGTATCACCTCAGAATGCACTCAGACATTTTATAACCTCTCCCCAGATTCAGGAACCTTCAGTTCCTTGGTCCTACAAGGCCTTTCTGGCCTCAGTTTCTTATTCAGCCTGAGTTGTATGACTAATTCCCATGAGCAGATCTATAACGCAAGAGAACAGCTCAATCCATTGCATTACTGAAACTTACCATTCTTGGCCTTTAATCATACAAGTGTTTGATTAAAAGAATATACATCTAAACCTAAGCAGCCCAACAAAGTCTCAGTCTCTAAGTCAGACTGCTTTACTTCAAATAGATATTGGTTGTAGTATTTATCAACAATGTACATTAGGGCAAATTTCTAGCCTTGAAGTATCAGTTTCCTCATTGTTCATATTTGTTCATATTTCAGAAGCTATCTATAAAGACTAAGTGAGCTAATCTAACTGAAAGACTTATTACAATGTTACTATTGCAGTTATTACACTCAAATTGTTGAGAACAACAAAATAATATCATAAAACCACCAGACACAATAGTGCCCCTACAATATGTGGGCCCTCCCCTCCTGCTCAGCAATGTACTTATTGATTCTTCATTGTCCGCCCCTCTCGTTTTGCTAACCCTTTTTCCAAATCATCACCCTCCCATCAAGCACTTAACTTCTCATGTATCCACCATGTTTTTCCTGTCCTTCCAGCCTCAAAAATAAAGAATAATCAGTTTATTTCAGGAGAGCTTGTCTATCTTTACTCTTGATATCTTTCACTCTGATGAATGACTCCCTCTTCTTTCTCCTAATCCTTACTCTCTTCATTTATGGCACTATTCCTCAGCTTATTTTAAAAAATCAAGTTTATCCTATAGGTTGTTTTCTTTTTAATTCTCTGTAATCTAATATCCCATGTAGATATTATTGTCATGATCTCATTTATGTCAGTCAGCCAAGCTTCTTGAAGAAATAGAGACATCTCATATAGTGAATTCTTCATTTCCCACTAAATTCTTAACCCTTTAAACATATTTTAAGCATTTACTGTAAATAATAATCTTGAATACATGATTTAAGGTTACATATGTTCCAAATTTCCATATTGTTTAGAAATTACTCCCTCACACAAAAAACATATTTTGCTCTGTGATAAACTACTAATTCTCTCTCTTAATAAGGATAGTAGAATCAGTGGTTTTAGTTTTTCTAGCCCTATTTCAATGAACTTTTTTTACTTCAAAATTTTTGCTTTTATTTTCAAGTTTATTTTCAGTGAAATGAGGCCAGCTATTTTTATTTGCATATTTATCACACTATTAATCCTAAATACTTTGGGTATTTACTAATAGTTGTTAAACTAATAAATTCTAATTAGGAAACTTTATAAGTAGACTCAACTAATACTTTAAAGATGGAAAGTACACTTAATTTTTTTCTTTATTTGTGATGCTGTTCTGTGAGACTGTATTTCATTCAATAAAATAACTCTATGACAATCATCCTAAAGTTTCCTTTTTGGGGAATTATGAAGTACTAAGCCTGTCAACCAATTTAGTCTAATAAAACTCATCAAGCAGTTAATTGACATGATATTAAAAAATTGATTGATTTTCCACCTTTTCAGTAAGTTAATTTTACTTTCTGAAAACACCTTTTGAAGAGGCTTTTCTGAAGTTTCAGACTATTCTTCATTGGCTTCAGACTGTTCTTCATTCAACAATTTCAACAGAAGTGGATACTGCAAAAATCTCATTTGGCAGGAAGGAAAATTGCTTAGAAAAGTGGAGTATGCCAGTCAATTTGTCAGGTGTTTTCCCATTAAGGACTTTAGAGATAAGGGTCAGTCTTTGAGCTGGGAAAAGATTCTAAACACACACTTCCCTATCAAATGGTTTTACAAAAAGCCAAATTCCAGACCATTTGGAGCTTTGAAGATAAGGATACACACATTGCCAAGTTTCTATCAACGCAGCTGCCATTGTTATTAATTACTGTAATAGTGGTTCACACACACGAGTCATTACCTGACATGCATTGACTCAGGGCATTATCAACTGCAAGTGGAGAGACCATAACAATAACAGGTATAGGGAAAATGGAGCTGCCCCTTTCCATCAGGTGACTTCCGTTATGAATAATTAACCTTTTATTTTTAATTTAGTCCCATTGATATTGGTTTTAAGTTATTCATTTAACTGAAGGTGACTGTCCAACATTAATTAAAACTTATTATATATCAACATTCTGCAAATATCTATGAAGGAGGCCATGGGAAAGGCAAAAATTCATAAGTTGTCTCCCTGCCCCACTGAAGGATTTGATAGCCAACAGGAAAACTACATATAAAATACCATAATAAAGTAGTATATGGTTGATATCAGAAGTAGAGAACAACGTTTTGGGCCAGAGGAGGATGAGATCTTCTTCATTTGGGAAAATCAAAGAAAACTAAACAATTCTTGTTGAATGGTTAGCACTTCAGCATAAATGGTTGGAGAGCAAAGTACATTCAAGTGAAAAGACAAACTTGAGTGTAGTGGCCTATTCCCAGATGGTAGACCAGTGTGACTAGAAAAAAGATTTGTTTAAATGAGTGAGAGACAAGAATAGAAAGGTAATTTCAGAGTATGGAAGGAAAAAACAGACCGGAAATAGAGAAATTGTGGTAGAAATCAAAAGAAAGGAAAATCTATTTTTACATCCATAAAAGAAAATTACCAAACTTGTAGTATATTCCCAAGCAGATATAAAACCAAAGTGCTTAAAGTCACTCCACAATTTTATAAAGCTTTCATCTTGATATTTTTCTGTCTTCCTTTGCCTTTGTGTTGACACTGCTACCATCACTTTCTAAACATTTTATGCCCTAGGTATAGGACAGGTTATGCTCCCATTCACACCCACCATTTTTGTTTGCTTGTTTATTTCTAAAATAAGTTTTCTTTTAAGTTTAGTATAGTTTTAGGTTTACAGAAAAGTTGCAAAAATAATACAGAAAGTTCCCATGCTCCCAGCACCCAATTTGCTCTGTGGTTGAGATCAAATGTTAGTTTGGGATATTTGTCACAGCTAAATGTCACCACAAATACTGATATTAATTCTATTAACTAAAGTCTCTACTTTTCTCAGATTTGTTCATTTTTTCTATAATATCATTTTTCTGTTTCAGAATCTCATCCAGGATACCACATTATATTTGGTCAGCATGTCTCCTTGGGCTCTTCTACATGAAAGTTTCTCAGACTTTCTTTGTTTTTGATGACCTTTAGAAGTAGAACATCCTTCAATTTAGGTCTGTCTGTTATTTTTCTCATGATTAGTCTGGGATTATGGGTTGGAGTGGGAAGACCACAGAAGTAAAGCCACATTTTTTCACATCACATCAAGGGTACCTACTATCAACCATTGATATTGTTTAGGTAATCACATGGCTGAGGCAGTGTTTCTTAAGTTTTCATGCTTAAAGTTATTCTTCTTTCCCTGCTTTTCCGTGCTGTGTCTTTGGAAAGAAGTCACTATTTTTAGCCCACAGTTAAAGGATTGTTGGGAGGTAAGAATGGAGTTATACTTTGCCTTCCTGAGAGTACAGTACCTACATAAGTTCATTGGAATTCTACACAGGAAGTTTGTCTATTCTCCCTCGCTTATTTATACATTCAGTCAGCTAACTACTACATCCGAATAATTCATGGATATTTACTGCATGCTCTGAATTGTTATATTAATTATAATTCAATATTGTGCTATTTATTTTGTTGCCCAAATTTTTTCAACTTTAGCAATTTCAGAGGATCCGCCATTGTGGAGATCAACAGCATCCTATGGCCCCTCGGCCATGTCCCTGTCCCTTTCCTCATGGTCCTTTGGGCTGAAAGCCAGCTTTTTCTGAGGGTCATCTCTAACTATAATTCCATCAAAGAAAAACAAGAAGCCAGTAAAGTAAGAAGAAAATAGATTCTACACCATTTTTAATGATTGCACTACTAATTTTATGTGTCAGTAAACAATTTATTCAGCATTGTATTTAAATTATGTTTCTAATTTGCAAATGTTGCCCTCCAGTAGATCTCAAGTCAGAGAGTTAGGCATGAAGAAATGGCAAGACAATGTCATTGCAATTAGAAATTCTAAAATATTCAATTAACTGTTTGGGGAAGTAGTAAATAGTTCACCTTCCTTATTCATAAAAGGCATCTATGAAAATTGATTTATATTGAAGTCATAACTGTGTTTCTTAGACCGGTTATGATCATGTCCAATTAGAGGTATATATGGTTATATCTGGATCTTCCCTGAGGATGGTTATTATTTGGATAAGTGTAAGGACTGGTGTGGAAAATTAACCATTAGGACACTTTAAAAGATGTTAAAGGAACTTGTCTAATTTCTTTATAATGGGATTTTTTATGTGCAATAGAGCACTTGAAATAGAAAGCCACTTCTATCATATCCCTAGCATGTTGAGTAGATAGCCAAAAAAGACCCTTACCTAATTTTTATGGCTTTTTTAGAGTCCCCGTCACCTTTGTAACCTCCAAAATCCTCCAAAAAGTGTGAATCAGAACTGTATTTATAGTCACAGTTTATAAGACAAGGTGTGAATCTCTCTCAGAGCCTTATTTTGTACAACTGAAAACAAATAAAGAAAAAGTGTGCCTTTGGTATTATTGCAAGAGCTAATTGAAATAATGAAGGTGAAGTTTGTACAACCCCTCAGACAATGTTTGCTTCCCCTCCTTTGTATGCATATTTCTTTCCTTTGACAAATATTCCACATAAACCACCACAGTGCATATAGGACACCAGAGTCATGAACTTAGTGTTCCTTTTCATTTCTTTGTTAAGAATGCCCTACCTAATTAACATAAAATGTTCAGCTACCTATTCCCTTTCCCACACTGTCTATGTGCCCCTCCTTCAGGTTAGAACTCTCTTACCAGGTGCCCCCAGGCATACGCCCACCCCCTCTACAAGCTCATTGTCAGTGAAAGACATAACACATTCAGGTGTATTTTGAGTATTCATTTGCATCAGTATTTCAGTGATAGCACTGTGTCCTCTATACTTCATATTATCTAACATGGTCACAGTAGGTTATTGGAAAATGTCTAGGAATGAATAAAAGGCAGGAATGGAGGCAGGGAGAGAAGGAGGGAAGGAAGGAGGAAGGGAAGCTTACAGCTAGAAGACAGGCATGAAGAGCTTTTCTCTCTGTTACAAGGCACCTACCTGGATATAAAGCAGACTTATGTTTCTTGATTAGGTCAATGGAGATTTTAAGAAATCTGGAGCACATTAGTGGAGCGTAACATGGAAGTTCTGTTTAGCTGCCTGTACTAGAAATAAATGCCTCTTCATCATTTGTCATGTTATCACCTTAAGTACTTAACGGTGGATCTGGGCAAAACGTTGAAGGCTTCAGATTTTTGGAGCCCTCAGAGTTCTTCTACCACTCCTCCAGTAATGCAAAGCTCCCTGGGTTTCTCCACACCCTCCCTTATAAAGCCTGCCAGCAACCTCCTGAGTTATGCGTATGCATATGACTACCATAGAACAACACAATCCTCACTCCACCCGGATCAGATTGTTGTTTTTGCCTGATTGTCAACCTTCATGAAGTCCTATTGGATAAAATTTAAATGCCAGGGGGAAATTTGGGGGTTTTTTATTACGAATAGGTTTGAGCAGAATGTTGGAAAATTCCCCCTTGACCCTGAACTTTTACTCTTCCCACAGCCAATGCTGAAGTACAGATGTTTTCTGAATTGTAAATTTGACAGGATCCTCAAACCCAGTCTTTACTATCATTAAGCTCAGGGCTTGAAGAAGATTTTTTTTGGATGAAATGGGGCTAGTGGACCATCTATGTGCTGGAGTTGCTGGGCATCAAGTTCCTGAGACTCACTCACACCATGAGGTTCTTGGACCTGAGGCCTCTCAACAATTAAACAAGCCTCCTACAGCACCCAGCCTCCTGAGCACACCTTGCCCTGATGAGCTCCCCTTGTCTGACCTCAGTTCCACTGCACCTTATAATCTGCTTCTCAGTCTCCCTTTTGACATGTGAAAGAAACTTGTTCAGAAAAAACCCCTGAACCCGTAAACTGTCAGTAAGACTTTGGAACACAGTGCATTCATTCAAAAAATATTGTCTGAATACACAGCAAAGCTAGGCACTGTGGAAAGTAAGGAGAGCTTAGACATAATTTCTGTCCTGAAATATTTGTATTCATAAAAGATCTTGCAGCTCAATGAAGATTTTTTCAATTATTAGGTTATTACTCTCCCCACTAAAGATATTTTCTATTTCCCATACGCTATGATTTACACAAAACAACAAAAAGAGATTTTCTGTTTCTTCTATCTTTTGTCAAATATTTGCTTTGTTCAAAGCTAGCACAATGCCATTTTAGTTAAATCCCATTTGTTTTTCAACAATATAACTGTCACGTCAAAGTTATTTTATTATTATAGAAGTTAGTAAATCTAAATAAAATGTATTTTCAGAATAAAATGCCATATACTCATTTTTTTAATCTTTCTGTTTTCCCTAAAAAAGTATGGATTTCCTAGCAAAGCATTACATTTCTTTTTTTTTTCTTTGCCTTACTTTTTTTCAGGGCTATAATGCCTATCTCCCCCTTCCTTATCCATAAGGAAGGAAGATACATGCTGAAGGAACCTTTGAGGTCCTGGCTGGAATCAAGGACAAAGCAGTTATGGAACCTTTCACAGCAACCCTCAGGGATGAGGGCCTTACCTGTCTTCTGCTCCCTGATCAGAAATAGTGAATTATCTGGGGATGATACACATTGGGAAATCCCAAGGAATGGAAAAGCTGTGTGTCACTCAGTCACCACATGTACACTCTGTACCATGGCTTCTATTCATTGAACTTCTTTCTAGAACATTGTGCTGAGACAGTGCTAGGTGTTTACTAGGATGTATAGTGCCCCAGCTACTGATAGACTCACGTCAAGTGCAAAATGTGATACCCTCAAAACATCAACTTCATCCTTCATACTAGTGTGTAACCCAAGAGGTCTCAGAAAGCAATTCATTGATAGCTGTTTGATGTACAACATAAAGAAGCACTGGAAACAACTTCCCCTTCCGAGTCTGTGGCTCTATATTGTATTTGAAATAAAACCTAAAAATTTAGTTCAGCAGGATCTTTATTGGGTTGGTTAGCACTGTCTAAAATAAATGTTTCTCTTGTCAACTTTTCAATGAACTTGTCAAAAAGAGAGGGATCTTCATTCTGTGTATAAACAGTGCTATTTATTCACCAAACAAAACTGCTTCATGAAAACTAAATCATTACCATGCCAACTAGTTTTTTTTTTCAAAGCTCTCTTTAGGTCAGTAAAATTTTTTGCAGCACATTTTGTTTTTGGAAAGATGATGCTGATTCTTTCCTGCAGGTGACATGGGAGTCACAGTGTGATCTATGTGACTATAAAGGGCCATAAAGCACAGTTTGACCCTTCCTGGCCACCTCTAACTCCAATCAATATTGCAACTATAACCAAACATAATCAAATAATTTGCAGTGTTAAGACCCAGAAGATTGCAAAAAGGCTCTGTAGGGGGTGTAAAGACTCCTTTGAGTCTCTCAGATTGACTGGGGAGCTGCCTCCTCTTAATGCCTCTGACTCTAACTGAAGCTACTCCAAAAGGAAAGCAATAGGATATTAAGAATCAGATGACCTTTGAATCTATTTACACCTCTGGGCAAACACAGCGGTGAGGCTACCAGGAGCTGTGAAGGCTATTCTCTAATAGGAATCTTTCGCCATTTGCACCTGCTTGAAAGACAGAAACAGCTGCAGCAAAATTTTCACAAGGTTTAGCCTTCTATCTTCCAGACAAGACTCTGCCTTCAAATAAACTAACAAAAAAACCTTTTACTTTGCTCTGTTTTGTTCCATTTTTTTAAGAATACAATCATCTTATCATTGTGTTGTGCTACTGTCTCCAGTAATTTGACCCAGTGGCTGAGGCCTGTAGAAAGCACTGTATTGTTAGCCATCAAGTCACTTCGATTAAATTCAATAAGTAAGGCAGTAAATATGGCTTATGGCTGATTAAAAGTACAATTGAGTATATACTGAAATATTTAGAGACCTGTGAATAAATCAACTAGTTAATAAGTTCAATGTTTTCACAAAGGGCAAATTTATCCAATAAATACACTGCAAAAATATAAGCTCTTTGTAGCCTTACATGTTCAGCTTTTTGGAATAAGAGCCACTAAGACTTCAAGGGGACTTCAGAGGCATTCTGCATTCATGCAAGACTAACTTCTTCCAGTTTAAAATTCTTCATCTTTACTCTCAGAACTCTCCCAAATGAGAGATTCAGCAACCCCATTAACCTATTCCTATGTATTTAATTTAAATCCTTTCTCATTTAATTGTCTCTAATCTTTGAAAATGAAGGAAATTTGAAGCAGGAAGAATCATAATGAAAATGCTGGGTATTGATCTTGTCCTTCATTTCTGCAGTGTCTGGTTCTTTTACATACAACTCTGCACCCTTTCATTGGAATGACTCTTATGAAGGTCACCCATGACCAGACTACTGTCATTCCCTGGGGCCTCCTTTAAGTCCTCGTCTGACTTCATCTCATCACAGAATTTAACCAACTCACTATCCTTCCTTACATAGCTTCCCCACAGAACTCCACATTTGGTTCTCTAATAGCTTCTCTTTACTTCCTCTTGCTTCTTCTATCTATCACTCATGAACTCAGGTGTTCAGTCCATTATGTTTTCTCTGGTTTTCTTAAGTGACCACCTCCAATGGTTTGTCAATCAACGTTACCCCTTAGATCAGTACATAGGAATTTAATCTCTCTTCTAAGCTCTACAGACATTTCCTGCAGCCTATTTGATGTGCAAAGAATCTAATGGGTATCTCATACCTAACAAGTTTGTCCTTCGCCCCAAACCTGTTTTGTTTTGATTAGTGACATCACATTTCATCTAACTGCTCAAACA
Organism: Artibeus jamaicensis; assembly: GCF_021234435.1. Taxonomy (NCBI): domain Eukaryota; kingdom Metazoa; phylum Chordata; class Mammalia; order Chiroptera; family Phyllostomidae; genus Artibeus; species Artibeus jamaicensis. The sequence continues at coordinate 20,884,588 of NW_026521843.1, forward strand.
AGGGACCTCAGAACCAGCTTTGGCATTCTTTTTGACTCTTAACATTAATTGATAACGAGGTTACACCAATTCTGCTTCTGAAACACTTCTCAATATATCTGTCCTTCTCTTTCCACTGCCACTGGCTTGGCACAGAGCCTCTCTCTCACCTGGTCTTCTTTAATATCGCATCACGCCACCATTTTCTTACAGTCATCTACCTTCCCACTTAAACCTCTGTGTCAGGGATCTGTTAAAAGCAGACTTTCAGTTTGCAAAACAAAAGTAAAACAGACAAAATGCTTGATGGCTCACTTTTGCCTACAGATACAAATTCAAACAACCTGTGTTGAGTACGTTAGACCTGCTAGACCCTGTAGTAGGTGCCACCACAGGTATTACGGCTAAGAAGCATGACAGAGTAAGTTAGAAAAGATGGGTTCTCATCCCACATCTGGGTCGAAAAGTTTCCTCTCCAATCCTAAATGCCACCATCTGTAAAGGAGAATGGTGAATTAGATTATTTCTAAGAATATTTCCATTTCTGCCATCTTTTTCAGAATGGCAGTTAAATATAGTAAAATAACATTGAGAAATCAATTAGGCTGTTTGGGGGTATTGTTAGAGATATGAGGAGCTTAATTTTTATTTTAGCTCTATTAACTAATAAGTGTCTATTTCTGGACAACTGTTCTGTGTCGGGGAATCAGAGTGACAGATAGAAACAGAAATCAGTTCTCATTTCCTAGGCACACCTGATCTAGTTGTGAAAAAAATAGATCACATTATTAGTCCAAGTGGAAAAACATGCATAAACTCAATTTCTTTAAATAAGTGATTCAGTAAAGAAACAACTGCGGAGAACAGATCATTCTCCCATTGCAAGAGAATCCCAAATTTTTACATAGCTCAAGGAAGTGGAACACAACGTATTCTGCCATGTGTATGTGCACTTTTTTTACCCAAATTTTAGGGAAAAATAAGTGTGCACATTACACATGGGTAGTACTAATTCTGTATCTATATAAATGTTTTTATTTTTTATTTATGATTAAATAAATAAAAAATTTGCATTGAAAGTATAACCTTAGAAAGCACTAATGATATCCATGTGCAAAATAATACCCCATAATACAATAATCAATGTTATTTCTAATATAAATAACTAAAATTGAATTAAAAATTAAAATGAAAGTTTGAGCCAAAAATGTGGGCGAGCATTATACAAAACAGAATATGGTAGTTCCTTAAGTATAGGCCACACATAGTGACTTCCTTCCAAAGACCGTAGTAGGAAAAGATGAAGATCAAAAGAGTAACTCTACAGTGGAAAAACCTAGTAAACACTACCTTAGCCAGATATCAAGGTCAATGCAGAACTCCACCCTCCATCCACCTAGAGTCCCTAATCATTAAGCAGAAGACATGAAACAAGAATCTACTTTTCTTAGCTTCACTGTGATACTCTTTGCAGGGCAAACTGGAGGTGGCAATCAATTCACTGAGATCTGGACTAGTGATGCAGAGGACAGAAGCCAAGCTCATCATGGCAACAATCCACAGAAACCAGAAAGTGAAAGCTACCTCTAGAGTTGAACCAGCCTTCTAACCAGTGCAAAACTAAGATACTAAAACCAGCACCTGAGACGAGACCAACTAGTCAGGGCTTAGGGAAAGACTGAGACCCTATAGGGATGTTGTTGTGAGCTTATTTCAATCACACTGAACAGCAGACTACATAAACATATCTAACTGAACCCCAGCCATTGCTGGAGAAGAGACTCCCCAGGTGTTCTTTGGTCCACTCAGCACCAGATCAGATGCTGGGTGGGACAAAATCTAAGCAAAGGGGCTATCTCCATCCATAGCCAGACAAGGCTAGAGAGCTCAGGGGCTGGCAAGCAGGGTCTGTAGCTCCACAAGAGAAGGCTAGGTGCCAAGCAGACACAGTGCAATAGAGTTTTTGTGAGCACCCTGCAAATGCAACTTTCCCTAAGTACCCACACATATGGAAGATACCTATATGAAATAACTACACAGTAAGTAAGACTCAGGCAAATAAATATATAAGCTAGATTTTCAACTAATAAATGTCCTGAGTCTTTCTTGTTAAAGGACAGTATCATCTTTAAAACATTCAGTCTTACGAGGAGGGAATTGATTTCCCTCATCACACGAAGGGAACTACAGCAAAGCGGGGCAGGGTACACGGCTGCACTCTAATTTTAGTCCAGCAGAGCCCTGTTCTTTGGAACACTTGTTTAAAATAAAAATTGCTTTCAACAAAGAAAGAGTTTTCCCAATCATGTATCTTGTGGATTGTATCCTGTGTTAAAGTACCAAAATAAAACCAAACAATTTGAGGGCTCATTTAGTCCTTTCAAGCCAGTAAAACAGCATTATTTTTCAGGGCCCCATAGTGATTTATCCAGAAGGAATGTTCCCCTGAATGAAAGTAAAATGTTCACCCCCTGTGTCTAATTCAGTTTTCCTGGGCACCAGCTGACAGTGGCAATAGTCATCCCGTGAAAGTGACATTAGGAGTCACATCATTCCTGGCTAGTGAGGAGTATATCTGGCCAACCTAGAGAGTAAGTACCTTTGTTCCCACAAGTTACATTTTCACCAGACAGCATCCGTCCTATTCCCTAAAGGGAAATTCCCTTTTTAAATGGATTATATGGGACTGGGGTGGTTGTGTGAGCAAAGGGGTAGAGTGGGATGGACAAGACATTCTTTCTTCCTCAATGGCCCTAGGTGAGGGTCCGTGATGGCAGTTGTTAGCACTTTTCTACTGGAAGTGCCCGAGATGTTCAGAGCCAGTAGCCTCCACCTAAAAATGGATCTGTTGTGGACTCTGTCCTAAGGTAACTTGGATAAGTTATTTAGCATCTAAAGACCCTACATTTCTGTTCCTTTCTTTTTATACTGTGAAAGAATTTTTGATTAATTTATTTCAAAGATCAAAAATGTGCATTGCGCTACTGGGGATGTTAGAGATTTGGAGGTAAATACCCTACTGCTAGTCCCCTCCATCCCAATCTCCAGCATGTTGTAGTCAACGGTGTTCACATTTTCTAGAAGGAATGCATCCTGGAAAGGGAATGGAGAGGGGTAATTTACTGAGAGGGGAGAAAACAATTTGGGGCACATTGATTTATACCAGAAGAACATCTGCTTTACAGACCCTCGAAGTGGTACATAAGAATAGGAGATTAAAGAGTCTTGAAAGTGAGGATGCAAATTCTCATTGTGATCAGAAGATGAGACAAAGCAGCTGTAGCTTAGGTATAGGTGCTTGTTTTGTTTCCCAATTGATCTGAAAAGTAAATATGGAAGCTGATCCATTCTCCAACAAAAGAAATATTTATTCATTTATGTGCATCCCAAAACATAGTTTTGGGGGCTCTCCAGCTAACCGTGAATGTTGCATACTCAGTTCTCTCCCCTCTGTGCTTTAAGAATTGAAAGATCCTTTCAGGAAAAGATGATGCTACTTCAGACTGAGGAATATGTGACAACTCCCCAGCTAGGGACCCTGCTAGAATATCACTGCTTATTGTTCAGTCTCCCAGAAATTAAAGACTTAACATGAGCCTCAATGGCCTTAGAATTTATTTCCTCATATTAGGTTTTCTGGATCTGGGAAAAACTAACAATTATTGATTTTCAAAAGAATATTTAATTGTGTTATTCACATAAAAATAATAAATACACAAATAATAAATAGTATTGGCATAAAATATGATTTTACTTTGAAAGAAGGCTTAAGAGCAATAAGAAAGGGTAATATAATTTTTTTAGAATATACAACAGAGTCATGGATAATATACATTTCAATAAATTTGAATTGCAGCATAAGTCCTTTTCCTTAATCCTATTTATCTTCCCATTTCCTCAATAGTTTACTCTAGAAAAATCAATTAGTAAATCTCATCCTCTAAAATTAAATTTTACTTTTCATTTTTGAAGAGATTCTAAATCCAGGCAATAATTTTTAAATTTGTTGATTTCTAACAGAACAAGATACAGAGAGGACCTTCATTTCCACATAATTAAGTTTTCTACAACCCATTCCTACAAACATTCTTTGGGAAAAGATTAATTAAAATTATACAGAAATAATACTGACTCATCAGCATAAAAATACGGTGTACACAATGTTTTCCTCTCTTACATAAGCATTATTCACGTCAAGACTATTTTTTTAACCACAAGTTCCCTACACAATTGTAGAATCCAATCACTACTTTATCCGATCATGGTTCACTCGGAGCCCTTGGCAGTACTTTAGGAGGATGGGTCACAGATCAGCACTGCCGCTGGGAGCAGAAGGTGTCCCCTCCCCAGCCAGAGCTCACATTAAAAAGACATCCTTCGAAAGGAAGTGTGTTGAGTATGAAGAATAATGGAACGCCTCTTGAAACATCATTTTATTCTGAGACATTGGTTTTTTGATTTGTGACACTGAAGAAGAAAAGTGCTTTGGACTGAGATTTAGATAAAGTGACTGGATGAAATATAGTGAAGATCAAGCCGGCCATAGGTGCTAGCCCCTCGCTGACTCCACTTCCTGTCTGTAAGATATTATTTCAGCTTGTTATGGAAAATAAGGGGTGGTTAGTTTTATCAGTATGCAAATATGAAAGATCTAATCTTTTAAATGCTGGATGGAGTTGGGGGTAGCAGGTGAAGATCTCTGCGCAGATTGTTTGGAAAAAGTAGTGTCTTTCTGCCACTCATGAACTATGTAGAAAAGGCAGGGGAAGCCTGGGACCTGGGAGAGAGGATCGGGAAGGGGACGTATTCCCCCCGGCTATTGTCCCCCGGCTATTGTAGGGCCAGTCTCCTTTATCACTGAGAAGTTCATGTTTCTCTTCGAGGCATTCTGTGGCCTTTCTGGAATCATTCACATCTAAGCCTGCCTTCCTGTGTAATCCTCCAAGCTTTAAAATAATGTCTTCTATCTGAGTCTTCCCTTCCCATAAGGCACTATTGTGGGTTTCTAATGTAACAATAAATGATCCTATATACCCATTTCCATCAAGTGCCACAAATTGAATCACTTTCCCGGTTCATCAGTGGTGACTAGCATCTTTTAAAAAAGAAGGAAAAAAAAAGAAAAGGATTTCTAAACCTAAATAAACATTGCTGAGATTCTAAGCACAGTGGAGGTGTCGATGAGCAATGAGTTTCTGGGGAATATTAAATTTCACTTTTGGAGGCCCATTTTACAACACCAACCTTCAACAACACTTTGCTGTGACCCTGGAACAAGAATTTCCCCCAACACATTTCTAGCATTTTGGGGGGGAGAGCTGAGTCACAAGTCCACAGTTAACTTATTTAAACAACTATGGAGAACAAAATGCTGATGTTGCTGTAAGAATAACTGAGTTATTTCTATAACCAGTGGCATGACCTTGGTGAATTACTTAAATCCTTTAGAGTTGCAAGATTTTCTTCTATAAAAATGTTAAAATAACACCTACCTCACAGATTGTAGGTAGCATAGCATCTGTGAGATGAAAGGTCATTGGCATATACGGTCAAAAGCAAAAAGGGCAGATCCATTTCAACTCAAGTAACATCTACTTAAGTTACAGTGTCTATTTGTAATGCTTGAAGGAATGCGAGCTACATCCAGCAGGAAAGAGCACCGTGGTTGATTAGTGATGTCTGCTGTGAGGGCCAAGTATAGGAGTGGAAGTATGTATGACACATAAATGACATCTCTTTGAAGATAGTTTTTATTATTTAATGTTTGAGGGGTGGTCTTGGGTATGGTCTCCTTCCTCCATGAAGCCTTGACTGGTTGAACCTACCCAGCCTGCTCCCCTAATTTGATGAAAAACTCAGGTTTGTAAGTTTACTCATGCAGTGAGAGGTTGTTTGAATAAAAATATCAATCAATAAGTACATAAAAGACAGAAAACTGTACTTGAACAACAATTAAAATTTTAAAAAGTGCAAATATTACTGTGCATCAAACTCTTCCTTATTCTTCAAAAACAGAGAGTATACATAAAGACAAACAAGTCAAAGACATCCAGCAAAACTCTTCTTAAAATGAAAAAAACATTTTAATACTTACATTGGGGGGGTTGTTGTTAATTATGGGGAAAGAGCAACATCTGACACTAGTTTCCTTTTTCACAATCAATGTAACTATTTAGTCAGAAGAAGAATTCAAGTGGAGTAAAGATGCTAGAGAAACGAAGAAGTTTTGAATTAAAGAACAATGGAGTAGAAATGGTAAGAAAATGCAGATCAAAGTGATGGGGTAGGGGAGTGAAGAAGGGACAAAAGAAACGACAGATAAGAGCAGAAAGACCAAAGACAGGGTGAAGAGCATTTAGAAGGAAGGAAGTCAGAGGAAATGTGTTTTCATTTATCCTCTCCGGAAGGATACTTTAAAAGGAACATGATGTCACTTCCTTGTCATTAGAGCAAAGATATTTCATAAAACATCGCAGCAGTCTTTATTTTTTTCATCAGGACCAGATTATTGCCCCATACAAATTTGATTTTTCTTCTTTTCCTTCTTTTTTTTTTAGCCTGAGTTTCACAGAGAAATGCTGAAATGATTTAGTTATTAAAAAATAGATAAATTAATCTAAACTTATTTTCACAATGTGTCCCATAAAGCTATTTACTACCAAACTTAAATTCTGCCTCTGAAATATATGTTTCATATAAAGGAGAATCGGGGCCAGATCTGATCTCACACTTTTAAGAATCATGTATCTCTACTTCTTTGTGAGAAAATCCAAGCAACGACGACATTCCTGACTCAGAAGTAACGTGCATTTAAAACAATGCTCTCCCCTTACACGTTTACAAATCTGAACAAAGTGTCTTCTAATCTTTGTTGATATAAAAGAAATTCCCCATTATTTTTATTTTTATTTCCATTGGTATATTCCAGTGAATCTGAATTTTAGAATCTCCTTAAACTACAAAAGTTTGTTTGGGCAATTATAGATATGTGTTTCTCCATTTCCTTGGGCAGAACACATCCCGACCATACCCTGAGAGATTACGTCTCCCGAGTGGATTTCGTTGCAGAAGACCTTCCAGGTTCTGTGCCTGTGTGGAGGTCTGCGCGTGTCCAGCCTGGTATGTGTGACCCTCTCAGTCCTCTGCAGGCCTCCCAGGACAGGACCCAATACAGAGCACAGTTCCTTACTGCATCTCACAGCCAACTCTGGCCTCAACAAATAACAGGTTTTGTTGAGTTGATTAATTTTCCAGGAGTGGGGTCCTATCTAATACATGACATAGATTATGTAATAAATCGATAAACATACATGTGAACATGTCACTTGCAAAACAATGCACATGTTCATAGTAGGTGAATGCCTGAGCAAACTAAGCTGTACTCATTAACGGGATCGCTGTACAGTCATTAAAGACTATATTCAAAAATAGCGTTAAAGATATACTAACTGAAAAAAAAGGACTTAAAATTGTATAGATAGTATAATTATGTATAAAGTAGGAAAAAAATAAACATATTAAAAAGACCAAAAAGAAATAATACCATGACTGTGATTGGGTGACTGTATTACAAGCAATTTTTTTCTTCTATTTTTTATCTTCAACATTTGCTTTAATGAAATCATGTTATTTTAAGAGTACAATTGTATTTTTAAATTTTTAACAAGAAGGCCAATTTTGCGTATGTTTTTCCTCCTCAATTTATCTTTTTTTTTTTAAGTTTTTAAAAATACTTTACTTATTTATTTTTCGAGAGAGGGGAAGGGAAGGAGAAAGAGTGGGAGAGAAATATCAATGTGTGGTTGCCTCTTATGTGTCTCCTGCTGGGAACTGGCCTGCAACCCAGGCATGTGCCCTGACTGGGAGTCGAATCACAATACTCTGGTTCACAGGCCCACCCTCAATCCACTGAGCTACGCCATCCAGGGCTCAATTTATCTTTTACTTTTTCTTTCAGGTGAGAGGAGCAAGGCAAAGCATAACAGGGGTTAAAAAAAAAAAAAGAAGCAGCAGAAACTTGATTTGGGATGAGATTTGGAGACTGGAGGTAAAGAGGTAAAATATTCACCTGGCAGTATGGTTGCAGATTTTGCGTTATGTCAAAGTCAAAATGAGATTAGTCCACCCAGAATGAAATGATAAACAGAAAACCAGATCTAAGGCCATAAAAAGAGGAAAGCCATTAGAGACGATACCCTGGCACTTCATGGGACATCTCATATGTAACTTAATGGCATCTCCATACTCTCTGACATGGGAGAGAATTAAGCACCAGCCAAGACTTACAGACAAAGGGGCACTTTATCAGCAAGACAAAGCACATGGATAAAAATACTCTTCTCCCAGGGCCATGACAACCTAGGATCATCCCATCAGAGGTGAGGCAAGCTCTTGGATGGCCTCTGAGTTCAGCTGAGGAATCCTGCTGATTTTCAAAAGTTTGGTGATTGCATCTGCATTCTTGATAGTAACAAATGTTAAATTCTCGGTCACCTTGATCACATTTTGGGCCATGAGCTGCATGACTTCCAATACTTGATTTGCTGTGTGTCCAGTGTCAAACTGCTTCTTGAAGTTCCATTTTCCTTGGCCTAGAGCCTTCTGGAACCAACAGGAAAAAACAATAATACACTGTACTGTAGTCAGTGAGTGTCAGCTCCATCAAATACAGGGGAGTTAGCACCGCATCCTGACCTCACCTCCTCAAAGATGGACCTCTGGCAGCATGACTTGGCACAAATACTACAGAATTCAAGTCATAGTACAGCCACGAGGAAATCTCATCCTCACTTTATCATGCAGGGGGAAGCCTGATTCCCTCAGTCCCCACTCTGCCAGCCTTTCCACTCAATGCCACTTAGACCTGAGGGAACCACCGGGTCACAGTGCAGGAGAAGAGGAAAACACAGCTGAGTCTAGGTATCCACTATAATGCACAACAGTTATCTGTACTGTAACCAGCCCCTGTGCTGTTTTCTTTATTTAAACAACCTGGGTGTGAGGACCAGAAGGAACTTAACTCCCCTGTGTTGAGCTGTGTAGTAATACATAATGTTAACCTATTCTTTTAGCTCAGTCCATCAATTTCTTATTCAACATAAGTTCTTTGAGGGCCCATTCTGGGCCAGCACCATCACAGGCACTGGGTACTCAGCAATGAATAAAAGAGGATGCTCTGATCCTTGTGTATTCCATAGTCTTGATTGGGAAACCTGAATTGTTAACACAGAGGAAAAAAATAAACTAGATATGTTTATGCATTGATAAGGATATGAAGACAATAAAGTAGGATACATGACCAGGAAGTCTACTTTAGACAGGAAATGTTGAGGAGGTAACATCTATGCTGAGTCAGATGGTACAAAAACCTGGCAAAGACCTGAAGGGATGCAATATTTTTAGAAAAACAGTCTCACACAAAGCTAAGATCTTCAGTAAAAGAAGATAAACTAACAGGAAAAAACCTCATTGAAGGAGACAAGGAAGACGCTTGGCATCTCATCCTGGCTCTGGGTGAAAGGGCAGGAGAAGTAGAAATGATCCCTAAGAATGTGTATTTCCAAGCTTGAACTCTCGTGGACTACAGCCAGAATTTACGTGATTCTCATGGGAGGGAGGAAATAGAGCTTAAAAATTATTCTTGAATGAGTATTCACCCTCCCTAAGCCAATGAAAATTATCCTTAGTGAAAAGCACCTAAAAACTTGTCTTGAAGGAAATTCCACAAATTACATTTCATGAAACCTGTGCTCACATTAAAAATATGTATATACAGAAATAGACCCAGAAAGATTGCATATATTAGAATTCTTAAATGTATGACCTAAAATAATTATACTTAATATGGTTATAGGAATAAAACTATCTAAAATAAAACCAAGAGGAGAATATGAAAACAATGAAGTATACTTGAAAAAGAATTAAATAGACTTTATAAAAAATTGATATTGTTAAAAATGAAGTTAGATACTTAGCTAATGGATTAAACAGCAGATTAGACACAACTGAGAAAACACATGTAAAAGTATTTTGTTGGACTAAATATAAAGAACTTGATAAAGTTTGGGGTTGGTAGATTTATGCACAGAAAGCTGGCCACCCCTGATTACCGCCAATGGAGGGTTAGAGAAGAGAGAGGTGAGCTTATCCAGAGTCCTCTTGGGGCAGAACATTCCCCTGAAGCCTCCTTCCACCCAGGGAGGAGTGTGAGCTCCAAGACAGAAGAGCCCAATGCAACTTAATCACCATTTAATCTGCAGCATTTGAAACAGTCCCTGGTAAGTGGTCAATACACATTTGTTAACCCAATTATTCAATGAATAAATGAATAATGCTGTATTTGATAGCAGTTGGTAGAAAACCTACAGTGCTGTTTGAAGATTGAACTCTAACCCTGGATAATACATCTCTAAATTATCTGAAGGAAAAAAAAGTTCAGCCCATCAGAAGGTATCTTAATGCCCAATGCCACCTGTTCAAATGTTGCCTGTAAAGAGAGATTTGGGTTTCTGTACATGGTCAGGTGATGTGCAGGTTTTCTCTTCTCTCATCCTCTCCTTTGGATGTTGTGATGAAAAAACCCAAGCAACACTGAGCCTCCACAATCTGTTTCACCCCCACTCTCTCTGCACATTTGGAGATATTGGATGTAAAACTTAAATGCTGGCCGAAGGGGCACTGACGGAGAACTCTTTATCAAGTCTAACAGATTATCCCAAGCTTATCTTTAATGCAGCATATCAGTTGGAAGAAGTGGCAGGAGAAAAACAGAAGTAAACAATTTCCACTGCTAAATCTCTTTCAGTATGTGCTACGTCGCATATCACATGGGTATTCTCTGTTCACAGTGACCTTCCTGACTCTCCGGTAGGCATGGTTCCATCAGTACCAAATCAGCTGAAAACCCAGCCATTCCATCTACAAGACAATCTACAAATTCACAGATAAGATGCTGCTGTCCCTGGGGATCAACCTCAAATGGGGGGGGCCACTTTTTCACCGAGGCCCCTCCCTCTACAGGTTAGGAAGGGGGCAAAATGGTGGCTCTGGGCCTATATCCTGCTGGGGTCTCAACACTGCTGCTTTTAATCTGGGTCATTCATTATTGTTCACAAGAGTGGAATAGATTTTTTAAAAAGGATGAAAATCTAGCAAAATAGGGCAATGACTAAGGCTCTGCCTATCATCTACACTCTTTATACCCTGAAAGCCTAATTGAACTGTAAAAGTCAGAGAAAAAAACAGAAGTCACATATGAGGGACAAGCTTATAACTGAATTACTAAAACTCTAACTGTTCTATGAACTTTTTTTTTATCCAGAGCTACAAAATCCTATGCCAGAGGCCTGCACAATATTTCACTCTTTTCCAGGCACTACAGACAAAAATATACTTTCTGCTTCCTGCATAGAAAACAGAAAGAACAGGCATTTTAAAATCCAAGTGATGGTCCTTCAAAGACATCTGAGATTAAAACCAATATCTGCAGACCATTTACTAAATTCCAAGCCCTCACCCATCTACAGCCCAGTTACAAATGTATTGCAAGGGAAGGAAAGCCTATGCACATTTGTATTCAGCTCAGAGACATTTTGAATAACAATTACACCTGCAGACCCTGTGTGGACAGGTGCTGCAGACAACCAACAACAAGGGAAGCTTTCTTCTGCAACTGATTCCAGAAAATGCCTGCAGACAGAGGAGCGCAATAGCTCCTTTTGAAAGAGGCAGATAAGTATTGTGGGCAATCTCTCAGCCAGCTTCCCAGTGTTCGATGACAAAGCAAATAAAAAGCTGAGTTTCCAAGCACAAGTTTCCAAGCATCTCTCCTAGCTGGCTCTATGACATCAGGTGCCATCGTGTATTATAAGAATGTGCCATTTGAGGTATCAAGGACTTCTTAATTGCATGCAAAAGGACACGTACGCATTGGAAATAAATTGACCACAATAGTACATGCATGCCCCTCTTATGCTTGAACTACAGCAAGATCTTGGGATAAATGACTTGAAAGATTTGAAAACTGCTTAGATACTATAGATATTGGTTGGATAACACAGGGAAAGACTGATCACTGAATTCTACTGGGCCTAATATTATGCTGGAGCAAAATACAAATACATATGAGATGCATAAAGCTGTATTAAGAGAACGCTATGGTGTAAAGCTGAATTTCAAGCATGACAAATGTGGAGTCCCAAGTTTCCCATAAAATAAATTATTATAGACAGAGGAAAATATACTATTAGGTTGCACAACATGGTAGGAATGGACACGTTTTCTACAAACACCTGTAGCCATGAAGGATTATTTCTAACCCTGGCACCTCCTTAACCAAGGTGATATGTTCCACGGGAATTGGTGCAGGGTCTAAAGTTCTTTAAACCTACATCAGGACCTCGGGGGTTTGCATGGGTAAGATCCATTTTCCAGAGTGGTTAGGGAAACCACTAGATCTGGGGGATTTGGCAACATGACATTTAAGTAATGGGAAAAAAAGGAGGAAATTCTGTCAATCATCTATGTATATGATAAAGTCTAAAAACTTCAAACCTCTGAACATTTAGAAACTTTTTCTTTATGGAGGCAAAAGCCAGTTATCTAGTCAGAATTGTTCATTTCACAATCACAACCACCCAGCTATTTTGGAGAGGCGGAAACCCAGAGTTGAGGGAAAGCCTTGAATTACATTTCAAAAATCACAGAAAAAGAATTGAAAATTCTTTCTCCACTTTAAAAACTGGCTAGGAACTAAGCTCACGGGAGTGAGTGACTTCACTCTTAGTGTATTTTTCACCTCTGAAGGGAAAAATAGTGGCTATTTCAACATCATCTATAGTTTCATGCTTGAAACAGCACCTACAGTATATTCATGAACCAGAAAAGGCCTTATTACTGTTATACAATTCCATTTTGGCATCTACTCAGCCATGAAAGCAGTTCCATTTTTATGTGAATTATGCCAGATGGCATATGTACTGTATGGTTAAAACAAACACGCAGAACTCAACTCTGCTGCAAGCACTTTAACTGGAGGGAACATTTGGTCATGTGGTTATATTTTCTGCACGTGGTGCTTCAAAGTAACCAAAGCCCTAAATTAGAAGACACTTTTGTTAATGATCCCTTTTGTTTATTTGTTTTAGCAAGGGAGGGGTGTTATTAAGGATCACCCTGCTGATAACAGTGGATTGGAAGTGATTTCTAGCCCAAGCAGAGCTCCTGAAGAACTCAGATTGCTTTAAAAAAAAATTCTATGTCAACCAATGTAGGCAGAATAGGCTGGGAATGACCCATTGAACTGTGTCCGGATGGAGAATGAAGTCTCTTGATTATTCAATTAAAGCACATAGGATTTAAGAGCTGAGAAGAGTTCTTCCCTGGCTGGAGTGGCTCAGTGGACTGAGTGCCAGACTGGAAACCAAGCTGACCCTTTGGTCACCAGTTTGATTTCTGGTCAGGGAGCATGCCTGGCTAGCGTACCAGGCCCCCAGTAAGGAGTGCACAAGAGACAACCACACATGATGTTTCTCTCCCTCTCTTTCTCCTCCTTTCTCCTCTTTATAAAAATAAATAAATAAAATATTTAAAAAATACATGCAAAACCATTAAAAAAAAAAAGACCTAAGAGAGTTCTGTTAATACAGTTACCGGGTGGGGAAGGAAGATAGATTTAAATATGACTTCTTTCAACAAAAACAAGTGTTAAATGATATAATGATCCTTATTACCTTATTAGCAGGAACAACAGTACTAGTATGTGACATAAGGGTCACATATGTATGTGAGACAAACAGATCCCACATGTTATAAAATTTAATTAAAGTAAAACCAACAGTGACCACCTGCCACCTTCCTAGCATTATGCCAAGTGAAATGGGAGATAAAGGAACTCAATTTGTTATCATCTTAGCTGGGGGAAACAAGTTTCAGAGGCATAAAACAGAGCTAAAATTGAATAGTATATTGCCAAAGAGGAGATAATTAGGGGTCATCTTAGCAGTGCTATCCTAATAAATTGTTACACGTCCTTATGGAAATCTGAGGCACTACCAACCTCCTCTGCCAAACCATGGAATTGGACCAGAGTGGATCTCAATGCTTTTGTCTTTGTATCAAAGGTTACCACCCTTCTGAGCTCAACTCTGAGCTGACCCGTCCCAAATTCGTGTTCAAATTGCCCCTCTCTCCCCTCATTTACTAATAATTCAAGTCTTACTGTGCCTTCCCAGTCACACACTCTCTGCATAAGAATATTATTTCAAACTGTCATTAGTCATTTTTCACACTGGTGAAACAAGATTCAGATGCCCACCCTCTGAGGAAGGCAATGAGGAAGCCCACAGGGCAGCTAGCACTGGGGGAGAACTGGAAGGAGTAACCAACAAGAAAAAGAAAGACGAAGGGAATAGGTTGGCTGAAAACAAACGTCACTGGCTTCATACTTGCCCAGAGCAGGCTTTCTACTCTTCCCCACAACCAATCATCTTCAGTAATCACCAAGGAGGAAATACCTTAGACCCAGAACCATTTGACTGTTTTGATTTTCAACTCTTCAGTAGTAACTCCTTCAAGGCCTTGACCTTGAATCCGACAGCCTCTTCCTAATATCATATGATGCTTCCTGGGTCAGGCCTGAGCTGAAAGCTGTATGTAATACCTTTCCTCATAAAGAAAAGAAAGACAGAAGGTGAACCTGGCAGCTCTGCTAAAGAATCAGTTATTTCTTTTTCAGACTTTTTCTTAATCTTACAGTTGACACATATATACATGATGTCTAATTTTCTGATCTGATGCATATGAACATCTCCGAAAGTAGCTGGTAACATCTCAGTAGGGCCAGGACAAGGGTGAGGTATGAGAGGGGCTTTGCACAGTCCTTGGAGCCAGAATCTCCTTCCACTGTGCACCCAGCTGCCTCGCTCACCTCACTCTAGACCTAGCCCTGCATTTCAGCAAATTAGAATTTCAACTGTGGTGCCTGATTTATTCATAGCACAGGTCAAGATTAAGATATTCATATAATTAACCAAGAAATAGACACACATAAAATGAATCTTTACTTGAATTCATGACTATTCCCTGCATAATGATTACATCAGCCAAGCAGGGATGAAACGCTACTGACTTAGAACTACAAAAAATATATAGTGTTAGTATGTTAAAGGATTCCAGCCTTAAAATAATCACAACATCTTCGCCAGACTTATTTTAAATTGAATTGGAAACACAATTTGCTGTCTAAGTCATGGAAGTAAAACTGCCTTAAAGAGAGAAAAACTGCTCAGTGCTCTTGCCACATGACAAGTGGGAGAGAGTAATGAGTAAGTGGGAGAACTGGCAGGAGCCGGAAGGGCGCATTTCACATGTGATCGTTTGCTAAAACATGCAGCTTTTCAGCTTTGAAAATGCAGACCAGGCTACAATGTGGCTTCTCTTTTGGATAAGTAGTGAAGTTTGAATTAGGGCATTTAACTCTGCCAGTACCAAGAGCTGAACTAATCAGTACTATCCATCTTCCGTTGTCACAAACAGATAATCAA
Source organism: Artibeus jamaicensis (assembly GCF_021234435.1). NCBI lineage: Eukaryota > Metazoa > Chordata > Mammalia > Chiroptera > Phyllostomidae > Artibeus > Artibeus jamaicensis. Next base: position 20,900,109 of record NW_026521843.1, read on the forward strand.
GCCGAGAGACTGTTGGGTCTGATGCTTGGCAGAATGAGCACAGCCCATCGAATGGACAATTCTCAGTCTCCCAGGAGCCTGCGTGTGAATGATAAGAAGTTAGAGAAGATAGTGGCAACAAGAAGTCAAGATTCATTTTGTTGCAATACTAAAAAGCCAAGACAGCCAAAACAGCTAAAATATCAAACAGAAGTTGGTTGGTTCAGGAAATCCAAGTTACAGTTGGATCATCAGAAAACAGGAAGGTAAGCCCTGGCTGGTGTGGCTCAGTGGATTCAGCACAGGCCTAAGAACCAAAGGGTCACTTGTTTGGTTCCCAGTCAGGATGCACGCCTGGGTTGTAGGCCAGGTCCTCAAGTTGGGGGTGTGCAACAGGCAACCACACATAGATGTTTCTCTCCCTCTCCTTCTCCTTCCCTTCCCCTGCCTCTAAAAACAAATAAATAAAATATTTTTTAAAGAAAACAGAAAGGTCATAGATGTCTTTGATCTTCAGGAATAGCTAAGACTAAGACCAGGACTGCGAATGTCTCTCTCGCCTTCTCCCTTTCTCTTCCTCACTGTCTTTCTCTTTCTCTCTTCTCCCTGCTTCTTCTCATATTGGACTGTAGACCACCTTTCTCCCAATATCAGGAAATTCAACCTGAAGAAAAGGACATCACCCTGAAATCTCATCGAGAAGAGAATGGGCAGAAGAAGGAGTTGCTAGAGAGGCGATTCCACTGGTGTTCTTTTCACATACATTCTAAATGCCACCTTGCACCAAAGACTAATTTACCCTTTGAAAAAGAAGGCAACCCTAATAAATGTGGTGGTAAAGATGAGGTATTTTCTTATTTTTAAATAATTTTAAATGTAGAAGGAAAAGAATGAGGATATTTGAACTGCCTTTAGAGACAACACAACATTACACCTGTGCTTAAAAGGCCTATTGTTCACGTCTTGGTGAATCTGATTTTACATTGTCAGAAGGGAAAACAGGAGCAAGGAAAGGTTGGGTCACTGATCAACTTGGCCACAGTACCAGAAAAATAGTTTAGGAGAGAGATTATGTGGAGCACCATTAATGCCACCCTCCAAAAAAGCATCATCCATGTCTCCCACGGCCCAAACAGCACTTAAGACAGCCTTGTGGGGTTATTGCTTCTGTTATTGTTGTTTGTGCTGTTTCGCTTTGAGGAGTGACAGTGCAGAAAAGGCCTATTGCTATGGATCCCAACATGATGAAATGTCCCAGGACAATGCTCAACGGGTATTTCCTCCTTTCGTTTGAAGAAGTTCCTGACCTGTAAGCATTTGCATCAGTCAGCATTTGTTGGAAAAGGCAGACGAGAAAAGTTGTCTCTACCTTTCCTGAATGTAATAATAATAGCAGTACTGATAAAATAGTCATGGCAACATCAAAAACAAGTGTTATTACTTTTAAGTACAAACAGCTAGCATTTATTAAGAGTATACAGTCCACAGATGTAGCTTTAAGAGTTTTACGTGCATATGGTCACTTTCAATACAAAATAATGATGAGAATCTGTTTTCTAAATCAGGTATATATTTTAAGACCCTTCAAATCCACCAACACGCATTCACTAAAATTTATTATTCCCATTAACCCAACAGTTAGACACAAGATAGGTGTTTAAAATCCAGTATTGAGCCCTGGCTGGTGTAGCTCAGTGGATTGAGCACAGGCCTGCGGACCCGAGGATCGCAGTTCAATTCCCAGTCAGGGCACATGCCTGGGTTGCAGCCTAGTTCCCAGCAGGGGACGTATGAAAGGCAACCATACATTGTTTCTCTCCCTCTCTCCTTCCCCTCTAAAGATAGATAAATAAATAAATAATTTTAAAAATAAAAATAAAATTCAGTATTGAAACAAATGACTCTCCTATCACTAGACCACAACTCCAAGAAACTGTTGCCAAATGTTGTCAACAGGAAAAGAGAAAGTGTTTCTTTGCTCCCTCAGAAAATCCAGGGATTTCCAGAGTGGACATAATACTTGAATTGTAGCAATCTGTTACCTTGAACTGTAGCAATCTGTTACCTGAATAAGTTTATCAATTTGGTAAGGAAGCATTTTTTATAAATGCACCAGTCTGTAGCCAATATCACATAAAAAGAAAAAATTATGAGTTAATCACATACCCACAGAATCTTTTTTCTTTTTTTTTTTTCTCTTTTAGAGAGTGAGTTCTCTTTGCATTCTTTTCACAATTTGTAAAGTGGGTGTTTCCTTCTGGGGTCTTTTATGGGTTTAAACATTTAATTCAATAATATTATTTTGCACCTGTAAGGACATATCCCTGGAACAACCTAACAAAATGAGTGCTTTGTTTAAATTTGACTATGCTTTTCCTGTAGCTCTTAAGATTTTATTTTTTTCCTTCTGAATTAATAAAACATTCAAAATTCAGATGGTACATATGGTGTCTTCCATGGGAACATTTCACTTAAATTATTTAGAATGCTTCAATCTGATTCCACTTTAATAAACACATGAGAAGTATCTCTTACATTATAAATGTGTGACTAGCCAGATTAAGCATTTTCATACGCTTTGCTGATTTTTTCTAATACCTTCAGGAGTTATACTAAATGTTTTATGTTTAATCAAAGGGTCTGATGCGTGCTATTTATCATCGATTAAGCACCTGCTTAAATATTTCTAAAATACCAAGTGACAGTCTGTACCCAGTTACAGCAAACAGCCCAGCCTCGTGCTTGTACATTCCAGTGCCGTTCCTCACGCACAGCGCTTGTTAGTCAAACCTCCCATTAAGTCGTTATCCCCTACATCTTAAGGCTGCTGACCTGCACATAGGAAACAGGGGAATGTAAATTTATGAAAAAACTCCTGGGGACAGTTTGGAAATATGCATTGACATCCTTAAAACTGTTTACAACTTTTTGACCTAGAAATTCTACTTTGGGGAATTCAACTGAAGGAAGCAAATAAATATATGAAAGAATTTCTGTGTTTATCACAGCATGATTTACATCAGTATAGTTACCATGCCCCAGCTTGCAATTTTACAATCAGGCAAATTTTTCACTAAATACCCAAAATTGGTGAGTACGTGCCATTTTACCCTCCGTTGCTTATGCCCGAATTAAGCTGACTTCAGATCGTCATTCAGTTTTTTTCAGAGAGGAAAATGAATGTCTTGACCTGAAAAAATACTTTGGTCCATTTTTAAAATGAAGGCCGGTCACAAAGCCCTATGTTTGCGCAGGGTTGTGCCATTCAGTGAGTGGGCAGAAAAACAAACTTGTCTGTAAAAGCACTGAGGTGTTAACAGTGGTTATCATTGGGTGCTTAGATAAAAAATGGTTTTAAATAAATAAAAACATAGTTTTAATTTTCTTCTTAATACTTATTCTGCAATTTTTCAGAATTTCAACAAAGTGATTATTGCTTTTACTATTTTAACCAGTTAATACTGTAGATATTATAAAACCTATCCAGGTTCTAAACATAAATGCTTCTCAGCCTCCAACCTCTCGCCTCCTTTACCAGTATATTCTAGCTTCTGAAGGTAGTTCTCTGCATCCCTGATAAAGCTCTAGGGAAGCCCCTGACGCCAGCTTCTCAGACAGTGCAGGGCCGCTCCATTGAAAGGTTGTGACCTGCTCACACATCCCAAACCCATCGCTCCTACTCATTCACTCTATGAATGAAAACCTAGATGAGATCTCTGGCAAAGTCAAACAGGTACGTCATCTCAGGTGGAATTTGAACTTGTATCAGTTACTCAGCATACTTGTTCATTCGGGAGTCTACATGTACAGATTCCGTTTCTTTCCATAGCACAGGGCCCCACACATGGAGACCTTTAAATATTTCAATTTAACCTGGAAAGGACTGGATTGAGGACAAACCCAGATATCCAGCATCCTACCCAACACTTCCACCTACCTGTGCAAGCAGCAGCTCATATGAAATCTGTAAAAATCCTTCCACTGGCACCCTGTCGCCCACTGAATCTGCTCAGACCCTTACTCTGGCATGTCAGGTTCTCCAGACTCTATCCTCAAGTCCATTTCTGCCCACAATGCTTTCTATTTCCAGACGTATAATTTCCTTCTTACCCAAACATTTTTATTCACCATAATTTAAACATATAATGTGTTTTTCAATTTCGTGCATGTGCTCATGCTGTTTCCACTACTTAAAATTCCCTGCTCTATACGGATTGTTCCAACTCATCAAGTAGTACACCTTGCTTTTCTTTGCATCTTTCCTAAGACCCAAGGAGCCTAATCAAATTTCTGGTTCTGCCCTAACTCAGATAGGGGAAATAAATAGACTGCTTCCTTTCTTTAAACTCCTCAAGTTTTAAAATATCTTTTCTCATTTGATAGAAAAACAATGTCTGTATAATAATGCTGACATTCTCCTAATAAAAACTTAAAGATTGGCAGGTAAACTGTGCTATACCATCAACAGATTCCAAGATAGAAAACAGGATTTGAGACAGGAAAATGGGCAAGTGAATTCTCATCTCTATTTAATTACAGATCACTCATGTAAAATTTCCTCTGGATCACTCCATCAACACAGCAATGACATTCATACCAATTTTTCAAGGCAAGTCATCAGCATGGCAAAGCAAAAAAGGAAAATAAAATATTATCAGTCTCTTTGATTTGATTCCTTTCTACTCACAGTTTTAGCTTATTAGATTGTATGCATTTCTAATAGCCGCCACAATATAATGGTACAAAAACGCAAATAAAACCATCAGAGAAAGGCCAGTTGTGGTCATATGGTAAGTGCCAGGCTATGAAGTTCACAATGTGTCCTGTAGGGAAAGGCGTTCCTCCTGGGTATTTCAGGCAGGGGAATGATGTGATCAGATTTGTTTCTTACAAAGTTACCTGGTCAAAAATCAAAGATGGAGTCTTGCTGAAAGAGGGGTGAAGTGTAGGGAGCTATGGCAATGATCCAGCAAATAGTGAACTAAGGTACTGAGGGTTTGGGGAAGAAGAGGGAGGACCAGAGACCACAGGTCATATTTAAAGTGGTTTTGAAAGGCAACGTGTTGACTGCTTGAATCTAGGGAGTGAGGTACCACGTATATTGTAAAAAATGGGCTTTTAAGGAAAACAAACATTTTGAAAAACAAACATTCATTAAAAGTTTGCATGGTGTGGGTGGGTCACAACTGTGGAAAGGCGGTAGATGCGAACCACAGCTAGCTCTCTTCTCATGCCAAGAGACAAAGTAAGCTCTGCAAAGTGTTCCCCTGTGGATCTGCCCATCTGTGGGTCTGAGATGAAGAAGGCGCGAAAGGAAAGTATCCTTCAGACAGGAAATTTTTATGAAAATGTTTCCCTACGACAAGCAATATCAACACACAAAAAGAAGGAGATATAAAGAGCAGAGGGTTAAGTATGCAGTTAAGTCCAAATGCTGAATGCTGAGTTGCTAAAATAGAGAGAAGAGGGTCTTTGGCATTAATTCTGAAATTCAGCATTCAGAATGCTTCTCGGTTCCTCCAATAGCATTTTACCACAACCTGGGCCACCAGATCACACCATACTTTTAATATTAACTTATCCACAGCTCCAGATTCGGGTGTTGCAAAGAGCCCAACACCCACAGATGTTGGAACCGGGTTTAGCTGCCCAGATTTTCTCAGCCTTGAAGATGAATTCCCAGGCCCCTGATTCCTTCTCATGACACATAGAGCAGAGGAAAAGGAATTGCTAGTGCCGGTTTCATGGTAATTTCCTTTCTGCACACACACACACACAAAAAAAGATGGTAATCATCAAAAATTGAAAACTGGGCACTTTCATTTTCTACCATCTGTAATCATGTGCAAGTTGTGGCAAAGCCAAAAAATGAAGTCAAAGTACTAAGGCACCTTATATGTCATTTCTTGTGTCATTTTTTGGATCATGGAGCTGGAGGAAAATAAACTGTTTGCAACAGGGTAATCAGTTCTATGATGCAGTCATGCAAAATTCCCTTTTCAGTGACAGGGCATCATTAGAGAGCAACCACATGATGAGGACAGGGGCTGGCACAGACTATGGGGAACAGCCACACTCCTGTAGTTCAGCTGTTCCATCACAGATCAGAGCAGGCCAAAATGAAGATGAGCCTCTTTTAAGAGTAGAAACTCTGTGTTGATATGAGAGCAACGTGCTGCACAGGTGAGCTGACAATGGGCTTGGTGGGGCAATCAAGTTTTCACTAGATGGAAACTGCTAATGAAACAGAATACCTAAAACAATAGCTAAATCTCAAGCACTCTCCACAATAAAGCCTTTAAAATACATGCAAGTTCTATCAGAGAATAAATCATTATGTTTAGAGATGTAGGGGGGAATTAGAAAGTTAAAGTTTCTGTAAGTTAGAAAAATTAGACAAGATATCATGCCATTTAAATGCATAATGAGTAAGCCTGGTATATTAGTTCACACACACATAAAAAAAGACAAATGAGAACTACCCTGGGGCCAAACTGGAGCTAGAAAATACCTGCTGCAATGTTACTAGTAATACCCAAGCTTTAAGGAAGACATGCTTGGTCCATCCCTGTTGCCACAAATGGCAAGATTTCATTCTTTTTTATGGCTGAGCAATGATCCACTGTATATACGTACCACATCCTTTTAATCTTAGGGTGCTCCCATGTCTTGGCTATTGTGAATAATGCTTCAGTGAACACAGGGGTAGATAGATCTTTTCAAATCAGTGCTTCGGATTTCTTTGGATAAATACCCAGAAGTGGAAAAGTTGGGTCACTTGGTAGTTGTATTTTTATTTTGGAGGGGACTTCCATACTGTTTTCCACAGTGGCTTCACCATTCTGCATTCCCACCAATAGTGCATAGGGTTCCCTTTCCTATACACCCTCAATAACACTTGCTGTTTGTTGATTTATTGATGATAGCCATTCTGAAAGCTGCGAGGTGATATCTCACTGTGGTTTTGATTTTCATGATGATTAGTAAGGTTGAACATCCTCTCATATGTGTATTGGCCATCTGTATGTCCTCATTGGAGAAATGTTTATTTAGGTCTTCTGTTCATTCTCTAATTAGATTTTTCTTTTTTGGTGTTGAGTTCTATGAATTTCTTACATATGTTGTGTATTAACCCCTTATCAGATGTATTATTGGTGAATATCTTCTCCAATTCAATATGTTGTCTTTTTGCTTTGTTAATGATTTCCTTTTCTGTGTAAAAACTTTTTAGATTGAAAGATAAACACTGTTTGTCTTTCATGGTTTGAAAGATATGATTTCGCTTATATGTGCAGCCTAAGAAAATAAGTACACAAAGCAGAAACAATCTCAAAGCCACAGAGAACAAATTAGCTTCAGGTAGGAGGGTGCTTGGGGAAATGGGTAAAAAAAATTTACACTTCAGGTAGAAGTATAAATTTCCAGTTATAAAAATAGTTATGGGATATAAAGTGCAGCATAGGAAATATAGTCAATAATACTACTCACCCTGGCAGGTGAACTGAGCTCAGTGGATTGAGCACCACCCTGAGAACCAAAGGGTCACCAGTTTGATTCCCAGTCAGAGCACATGCCTGGGATGCGAGCCAAGTGGGACCCCCAGTAGGGGGTGTGAGAGAGGCAACCACACATTGATGTTTTTATCCCTCTTTTTCCTTCTTTTCCCCTCTCTCTAAAAATTAATAAATAAAATATTCTAAAAAAATAGTATTACGATAACCATGTATGGTGTCATATGGGTACTAGATTTATTAAGATTATTTCACAAGGTATATGAATGTCTAATCACTGCATTGTACACCTAAAATTAATATATTAATGTCAACTCTAATTTAAAATATGCATACCGGACTTCCGCCAAGATGGAGACGTAGGTAGAGGAACCACCTTACCTCTGTACACAACCAAATCTAAGAACAACTATTTTTAACAGCAGTCACAACCAAGCCACACGGAAAATCGACAATACGGAGTCCAAAGGACAACTAGATACTCAGCTGGACCGGTACGAGGAGCGAAGCCAGCAGCGGAGCAGGTTAGCAAGAAAAAATTCCTGGGTGGTGCGAGGTGTGCGCGCAAGCAGCCGAAGGCACTGATCGCGAGCGAGCTGGCTGCGGGAGCGCACAGGGAAGAGGCGCGGTGGGTCGGTCGGTCACGGTGGGTCGGTCGGTCACGGGCATTTACGTGCGGAGAAACCAGTGAGAAGGGAAGCCTGCTCGGGGCAGCAGCCTCACACAATTCCGATTGGATAAACAAGCCCGAGGCCTGTGGTGTGACTGGACGAGCTGGGCTAGCGGAGAGGACCGCCATTGCTCCCTCTCTGACCACGCCCCCACACACAGCGTCACAAACCAGCGACCTGGGTCTCCCCATCCTGGTAAACAACTAAGGCATCGCTCCGCTCACTTAACAGCACAAATAGACCAAAAATGGCTCTAGGACAACTCAGAGCCCTAGAACCGATAGACCTAAGTGATGAAGAAATAGCCAGTCTTTCAGATGCACAGTTCAAAACACTGGTTATCAGGATCCTTACAGAACTGGTTGATTTTAGTCACAAATTAGAGAAACATATGGAAGCTAAACTAATTGAAATGAATGGTAATACAAAGGAAACCAATAGTAATGGAAAGGAGATTGGGACTCAAATCAATGGAGTGGACCAGAAGGAAGAAAAAAATGATCAAACAGAAAAGAATGAAGAAACAAGAATTCAGAAAAATGAGGAGAAGCTTAGGAACCTCAAGGACATCTTTAAACGTTCCAACATCTGAATTATAGGGGTACCAGAAGGGGGAAAGGCACAGCCACCAGTGGAAAACTTATTTGAACAAATAATAAAGGAGAATTTCCCCAAGCTGGCAAAGGAAATAGACTTCCAAGAAATCCAGGAAGCTCAGAGAGTCCCAAAGAAGTTGGACCCAAGAAGGAACACACCAAGGCACATCATCATTACATTAGCCAAGATTAAAATGAAGGAGAGAATCCTAGAAGCAGCAAGAGCTAAGGGGACAGTCACCTACAAAGGAGTTCCCATCAGACTGTCAGCTGATTTCTCAAAAGAGACCTTACAGGAAAGAAGGGGCTGGAAAGAGGTATTCCAAGTCATGAAAACCAAAGATCTACAACCAAGATTGCTCTACCCAGCAAAGTTTTCATTTAGAATGGAAGGACAGATAAAGTGCTTCTCAGATAAGACCAAATTCAAGGAGTTCATCATCACCAAGCCCTTATTATATGAAATGTTAAAGGGACTTACCTAAGAAAAAGAAGATAAAAAAGATGAACAGTGAAAGGACAGCAAACTCACAGTTATTAAGAACCACACCTAAAACAAAAGCAAACTAAGAGGACAGCTAGATCAGGAGCAGAACCATAGAAATGAAGATCTCATGGAGGGTTAGCAACAGGGGAGTGGGAGGAGGGGAAGGGGGGAGAAGGTACAGAAAATAAGTAGCATAGACAGTAGATAGAAAATAGATAGGGGGGGAGGGTAAGAATAGCAGGGGAAATACAGAATCTAAAGAATTTGAGACACGTGTTCATGAACTAAAGGGGGAAATGGTGGGGGAGGGGTATGCAGGGTGGAGGGGAATGGAGGGGGGAATAGAGCAAATGTAATGGCATAATCAATAAAAAAGTTTAAAAAAATAAATAAATAAAATAAAATATGCGTATCTTTAAAAAGGAAGAAATTCTATGCATGTCATTTCTTTAAAAATTAAGAGATAGTGGAATAAACATAAGCTTAAGAGACAGGTGCAGATTCAAATCCTGCCTCAACCACTTGATAGCAATGTGATTTCACTGGTTGTAAATTTTGGATAATAGTATTGGCTTCACTGGATAGAGTGATGGTAACAGGTGGAAAACCTGTTCATGATTCATGTTAATTTGTATCTCCCTTCTTCCTTCTCTTCCCTCTGAAGCCAAGGCGATGTTCAGCCTCCGAAGGGATCGGTTACAGCAGTGGTTGGTCCTGAGCGGGGCTGAGTTCTAAAGCATCCCCCAAGGTTTCTTGTTCATTTCGGTCAAGCCACCCTCATTGAAGCTTCCATTCTCTAACTCTCAGGTTTTGTTTATTGATTGATTTTAGAGAAAGAGAGAGGAAGGGAGGGAGAGAGAGAGAAACCGAAACACTGATTTGTTGTTTCACTTATTTATTAATTAGTTGGTTGATTCTTGTATGTGCCCTGACTAGAGATCAAACTCAAAACCTTGGTATATGGGAATAACCAGGATGACACTCTAACCAAGTGAGCTACCGGGCCTGGCTCATTTTCTAGTCCTTTAGAGATGAATTGATGTATCTGCCTGAAATAAAAAATTGCACGCATTGTGCTATGTCCTAATCCTGACAGCTAAGATAAAAGTTGTGTGGAGAAGTGGGTCTCGCTGAGGCAATAACACAGAAAATACAACTCCTTGAGTCAGCCTAGTTTGACTATTTTCAAATATTGTTGCAAATGTTTCCTCCTCTGTTTCAGTTTTTAAAGATCTGATAAAACAAAAACCTCTTGTTAGTCCCCTAATTCATGCTTGCACAGAAGAGATCTAAATGTATTTTTTGAGGATATGCTCTGACTGTCGAGCTTTACAATGATTTCATAAAATATCACATGTGAAAGAAATATAGAGGATGAATTCTCTCAGGGAGAAACAAAAAGTCCCTCCAACTTCTGCAGTTTGTACTCCATTATGCCGCTGAGACGTTATGCCTGATTTGGGGGAAATGAAAATAACCACACTCAAGCACAGAGCACAAAGACAGGCTGCCTGCTTCCCCAGCTCCTCCTCCCACAAATTCCCAGCACCGGGGAGGCCAGGAGATGTCAGTCAAGCAATCAAGGGGCTCTTTGCTCAACTGTTCACTGAGGCCACTCCACACCGTAACTCTTCTGATCCCCTGATTATGCTGAAGGAAAGCCTGGGGATATTTTTCTCCCTTTCTTGGTCACAAGGTATTAACAATGAAATGAAACAATGAATGAATAGACTCTGTTAGATGTAATGCCTGAGATGAAGTGTGTACAGGGTGAGTGCATTTGTCATTAGATCCAAGATGGCTTCTTCCTCATACATTTTGAATATTGGGACACAATGATGGAGGACGCTCCTGATCTGTGTTCATGGCTCTGATGAGGGTCTGATATATCACAGAAAGAGACAGAGTTATGTCTATAATATAAAATATCAGATAAAAGTATGTGTACTGGGGGGAGAAGCACAGGTGAGATGAGAGGGGAAAAAGAGGTAGTATCTGATACACAAAAAATGTTCAACACACGTTAACTAATTTGGTTGTTATTGTTTTGGTTATTGGTGGATTGTCATCACTACCAAGGGTAAATGTTGGATAAACTGGACAGGTAGAGGTCATAACAAAATATTAGGAAAGATAAATAAACAAAAATAAACAAATGTAAGGGAATATTTGTAAAAACTCAAAGAAGGAAAAACATATATGGAAACAAAAAAGAAATAGAAATTAGGTCATTAAGAATGATTTGGAACTTTATTAGGTAGGTAAATACAGATCAGTGTCAGCCATAAAACCCTGGGTAAAGAACATGGACTCTGAACTGCATAAATAAGATATCTTGATGTGTTTTTTTTTCTTTTCTCTCTACAGGTTCACACACCACACAGAAAATTCACAGGGTGTGTAAAAATTCAGTCTATCGTTCTCAACCAACTTCTCCCAGGACCTGTTTCTCGCTTTGTTCTGAGTTGTGCAAAACACATTTTAGTACAGGATTTCAAGTACGTTGACTTTTAAAGAGGAACTTCACTTCAGGAGCGCTTCAGGAATAGGGAACGAAACCTGGGTGCTTGTCATTGTCTGAATACTCTCCCTTCATTGTCACAAACATAGTGCCCATTTTTCAGATGCTTCAGTCTCATACCCACTGCAGCTGATGCTTAAAACAGAATCAAACATTTTAAGAATCTTTCTGAAGCTTTTGTTCACAGTCTAAGCCCAAAACTTTCCAAGAATAACTTAGGCTTCTCGGAATTTATTTATTATCATTGATGATTCATGTTTTTAATTATAATTTTACTGTAACAAAATATGTTAATAAAGGTACAATATCAAGCTTTTAATTTCTTTAGTTAACAAATTGCCAGGTCAGCCCTACATTTTTTCCTACCAAGGGCCTCATTTCCACTACCATGTAATAACAAGCCCTGAGTTCAAAAAGGCCATGTCAATGCATATTTGAAACTCACCCAATCATGGGATAAATGCCAAGAGTGTCTTACTGCCCAAACTGCACTCATCATTTCACTGAACAATTTTTAAACACTTTCAAGGTCATGGCCAGCCAGTGTGTTTCACAGTGTTCAGTAAGTTAGTTTTTTTTATTATAGGTGAGTCAACACAATTCTTTAACATACAGGAAGGTCCATACTTGCCCAGCTGAGAACTTGTAATGAGAAACTGTGCACGCATCTTTGGCAGATCTGTACAATGGTGAAATTAATCATGGCCACAGTTCAGACTCAGGCCATTAATGTGGATAAAGCCTCACCACTCATTCAAAAGTCATCATCTGTTTTGGAAATAAAACCCACTAACTCACTGACCTTTTGTTATTAATGCACTGACAATGTTTCAGACACTATGCTATAGATCTCACACGTGATGTATATTTTACTCTAAGAAACAATGCAGTGAAGCAGGTACTATCACCGGGCACAACCTACAGGTAAGGAAACCCTCGCTGACAAAATGAAGTCACTCCCAGGGTCACGCAGCTAGTTGGTGGCAGTAGGTTTGAACCCAGGTCTTTCTTTCTCTAGAGCTATGCTCTGAAACACTCTTCACTAGCTTCATGCCCATAAAAATCACCAGGAGGTCTTGTTAAAATTACAGAGTTCTGCTCAGAGATTCCGATTCTGATCCATAAATTCTCAAATAAGCCTCAGGATTCTACACACCAAAAAGTACCTACCCTCTCTCCAGGTAATTATAACAGAGATGGTCAGCATTTGGAAATGCTGGGATCCCTGCAGCATCTCCCTGGTTCTGCTATGTGGCCTATTACATATTTTAAAGATGATGGCAATAATATCACCCATACGTGCTCTTTTCTTGCAATATTCCCATCAAGAGATGGAATATATTTCTTGACCCTCTTGAATCTAATAGGCCCTGTGTCTGCTTTGACCAATAGAATACAGAACAAATGATGCTGTGCCAAGTGGAGGTGTAACCCGTAAGTAGCCTGGAATCAGTGGCATCTTTAATTTAAGAGACTACCATGACTTTTGGACTTCATACCTTCAGTATAGTATGAGAAACCCAAACCACAGGAAAGGGCTCCCAAGGATGCAACACCTTGTGATAAAAAAGAGAGCAAAAAACTTGAGAGAAACAGAGAGAGGTGTGAAGGAACACCAAGGCACCAGACATGAGTGGAGATGCCACCTCGGAAGTGGATCCCCCAGCCCTGGCCACCCTAGTGGACACCACCTGTAGCAAGGTTGAGCCGTCCATCAGAGCCCTTCCCAAATTCCTGACCCACAAATCATGAGCAAAATCAATGGCTAGGTCGGACCCAAAGTTTTGGAGGAGTTTTTAATAGAATAGTAGAAGATTGAAATATACTATCAAAATATACTAGCAAAATTATACTTGAAATTGTAAAAATTGAAATTCTTATGCAGATATAAATTTTAACCAAAAATTAATGTAATTGAATAAAATTTTTTTCAGTAATTATCTGGAGATTTTCTTGAATACAATTCTGACTCTAGGGTCAAATTTCTATAATGGTGTATATATTCCAAAGTTAAAAATATTTTATATGCTAAAGTTCTTGATACATTTTCTTTAATTTTGTATTCCCCCTTATCTTTATTTTATGTTTTCAGTTTTATTGAGGTATACTTGACAAGTAAAAACCGTATATAGTTAAGGTATTTTGATATATGCATATACACTGTGAAATGATTACCATAATCAAGTTAATGAACAATTCATCATTTACATAATTACTATTTGTGTCTATGTGGTGAGAGTAATTAAAATGTCCTCTCTTAGCAAATTTCAAATGTGTAATACAGTATTAGTAGTTACAGTTACAATGCTATACATCTGATCTCCAAAACTTAGCTCCTTGCATCTAGAACAGCTCCAAAATTGTGCTGTTTTCTGCAAAAGCAATGTGATGTGAGGCACACACAGAGATCTATGTTCTACTCTTTTGCACCTGATTCATCTGTTTAGAGATAAAAGTCAGACTGGGTCATTAAATGAATTTGTATGTGTTCTTCCTCTAGAGAGCTGAATCAGGACTGAAAGGCTTCATTATCGTAAGTTCCCAAATGAACACAAATCCGGAGTAAAATTAAACAAACTTTTAACTTTCATAAGCAATTAAGTTTTCAGCACTAATCCATTTCTGTGCTGGAGATGTAATGGCATTTTATCCTTTTAACCTCATGCCTAGACACTGCACAGAAAATCCTGCTTTGATCATTAGAATGGATGCACGTACCAAACCGTTGAATAACTACACTCATTCCCATCTGCTAAGGAGGCACAGTGCCACAGAGCGGTGCCTCGCCAGAATTTTTCAGGCATAACAATCAATCAAGATAGAATCAGACATAAACTATGCCGACTACAACAACAGTTCTACCCCATCCTACTTTCTGTTTAGCTCTGGGCAAAGTGTTTCAATGGAAACATTATGGCCATCCTGTGTGGACACAGGCTTAGTGCCTGGGACCACCTGATGGAAGCTGTATCTGACTTGCTACAATGTCCACCATGTAGTGAACACCTCCCTGTCAGGGCCACCTGAATTGGAACACCATGTCTTTCCCTTGACCTAAAGCTCTACCTCATCCTAACCTACAACCACCCCTACTTGGCTTTCTTGAGTTTATCTCTGAGTCATTTCTTTCTTACAGAACCCGTGCCAAACTGTCTCAAATCCCTCAAATCTTCAGCACCACCCTTTTCTTGACTTCTTCATCCAGTCTTATGATTCAGCTATGGGTTATAGCTGATCACTTCTCTCCAGCAATCCAGGCCCATATACCCAACTGTTCGTAGTATACCTCCACTGAGATGTACATGGGAACCTCAGTATTAATGCATCCCCAAATGAATTTTCTATCTTCAGCTCACCGCTTCCATTTAATGAATGTTAATGTCATGCATTCAGTACTGAAAATCCTTCCCTTTATTCTTTTTTTTTTAAAGATTTTTTATTTATTTATCTGTAGAGGGGAAGGGAAGGAGAGAGGGAGAGAAAATCAATTATGTTGCCTTACCCCTCGCTGCCTCAGAGAACCCCCCATCTTGGGGCATACACACAGGGCTCCTTCCCTTTATTCTAAGTTACCAAGTTTCTTCATATTTAGCTCCTCAGATCTCAAATTTAGTCCCTCCTTAGAGTCATTCTACCACAAGCTTGGTTCAATGTTCATTATCTCTCACTTCAACTATTGAAGAAGCTTTCCAGACTGCCATACATTAGCCTATCAAACTATGTAATTTTGGTATGTCTTATCTTTTTTTAGTAGCTCTTTACTTTATGATACAAAAAGCTCATGTTGTACTTTCCTTGTCCTTTCTCTAGAATTGGCATTTCTTCATGGAAACCTGGTGCTGGTTGTTTTTAGACCTTTCAGTGGAGGCCAAGATGTGGATGCTAGGTGTACTCCTTGCTATAGTGAAAGTTGCTATTCCAAGACCTTTCCACTAGAGAGAAGAGCTAGGGAATATATCTACACACACATTCACACACACATCTACATCAAATATGAACAGGTTGCAAGAGAACATTGGCTTTGAATGGAAGCATAGACAACAAAAAAATGAGATCAACAAAAATAATAGTTTTTGTTTCCTTTTCTTTTTATCCTTTCCTTTTCTGAATAATTCAATACTAACGTCATTGGGTGAGGCAAAGCAAGAGAGCTGTCCACATGGATGGCTCTCTGGGGTGAGATGTTAGAGAGCAAACAGGGTAAAGAGGATGTTTACACAGGAGAAAGGCCCAGTTTGAGTTACCCTAAGCCCAAGGCAGAAGTGGAGGGAAAACCAGAACAAGTGTGTGGAACAGTGGACTGGGATGGTCTACTGGAGCCTGAGCTGGGGTAAGGTTAAGATGTGCAGTTAGAAAGCTAGAAACTTAGAAGAGTTGGTGGTGTAAATTTTAGTTTGAGTGTGAGACCATGTCTTGGCCAAGGGAAGTCCTAGGGAATCAATGGCCTAGATTTAAAAGAGTTAGGCAGAGAGCAAGAATTCTTTCTTACTTTAATTCTATTCGCACCTTTGATGGGTTGGATGAGGCACACCTACTTTGGGGAGAGCAAGTTGCTTTACTGAGTGTATGGATTCAAATGCTAATCTCACCCAGAAACACCCTCACAGACACAACCAAAAATAATGTTTACCCAGCTACCTAGGCACCCCATGGCTCAGTCAAGGTGATACATAAAGTTAACCACCACCATATCCATATACGAGGATGTAATTTCAGAGTCTGAGTGGGGTGTGTTCATATGAGGGGGAAGTCCTGGGATGAGGTGTCAGGACCAAAATGAGGTGAGAAGATATTCACAAAAGGGGACGATTTGCATGGGTATCACAACACGGCAGAGCAAGCATGCTATCTGTGCAGAGAAGTGGCTTGGTAAAGGGTGTTAGACCCAAGCAGGATGAACAAATTATCTGTATTGGGGAAGGCTCGGCATGCGAAGTAGTGGCACAGGGTGATATGGATGTGAGGAGAGCATCAGGGGAGAGGCAAGGGTAGCCACAGGGAGGGGCGACTGGTTACACACAGGGAGGTTGATCACCTGTGTGATCGCACTGAGCCTTCTCCCATTGTGGACACACTCCTCAGCCTGCTTGGCCTCCAACCTCTCACACAAGCCAGCCACTGTGTGGACAGCTCTCTCGCTTGGCCCCACCCAATTGTTTGGGGGCTGAATTTTTCAATAAGAGAAAGGGAAAAGGAAAAGGAAAGGGCTGTCGTGTACTTTTTATCGGCCCTTTTTCTTTACCTTTTTCTCATTCACAGCCAGTATTTGCTGAATTCATTTCCTCCACTTCCAGTCATTCCTCAGTCCACTCCCATCTGCCCTCAGCCCTCCTCCCTTTCTGCTATTACCAGATCAATGACTACCTTATTTTCAAATCCAAGAAATGATTTTCAGTCCTTAAGCTCCTGGATCTACCTGAAGAATTTGGCAAGTTGACCTCTGAAAAAAGCCCATTCTTTCTGCTTCCGTGGCGCAGCACTGCTCTGCTGTTCCTTGAATCCCTCTGGCCCCGCCTCTTCCTCTGCCTATTGCTTACATGCTGGCCCTTCCCAGGCTCAGTCCCAGGCCCTTCTACTCTTCTCATGCTCACACTCCCCGTTGTCAGGACTGCCTCAGCTCTCGTCATCACCTACATGCCAATATTTTGGAAAACTTTATCTTTATCTCCGCAAGCCTGACTTTGAGCTCCAAACACATACACCCCATTCATTCAACTCAGTAATATTTATTGAGCACCTACTGTGTCCTGCATGCTCTGTTGTAGACGCTTAAAAAACTTTTTTTTAGATGTCTCAGAGGCACCCAAAACTCAGCATACACAATGAATGTCGTTGCCACCACCGTTCCTCCATGGCCTATGCACACGTCCAGGGCTCTTTACCTCAGCAAGTGACATAATCGTCTTCCCCTCTACCAGAGCCAGAAACATCTGACCTTCAACTCTTCACCTTAACATCCAGGCAATTACTAAGTCCTCCTTGTTCCAGGTTTTATGTATATCTTAAATTTGGCCAGTTTTCTCCATTAACACTCCAGACCTGTGCACCATGATTCTGGAAGATAGCCTCCTAATCCAGTGTCTGGAGTGTCTTTGCCTCCAGACCAGCTCCTCACACACACAAACTCTCAATCTACTCTCCACATGGTAGTCAGACTACTATTCTTTCTAAAAATGCAAATGTAATCATGTCACTCAATCCCCAGCTTTGAAATCTTTTGTATGGGTTTTCTTTGCCCCTGAGATAACACGGCTTTGTCCATAATGTGGCCTTTGTAGCTCTTCATCCTCACTTCCGCTGTGCATACACACTTCTGTGCAGGCTCCAGGTGTTCTCGCCGCTTTATGTGCCCCTCCTCTCCTGCCACCTCCACCTAGAAAGCCCCATACTCTTACCTTTTGCCTGACAAACCTCTACTCAACCATCAGATCTCAGGAGTAAGTAATGTTACTTCCTCAAAGAAGTCCCCCCCTAATACATAGGCAAGTTATGTCTTCTGTTCCCTGGAGCAGCCCCCTCATGTCACACATCATGCTTGCTCCCCTGCAGCAACTTGTTTAAAAGTCTGTGTTCCCAGACAGGCTGCATGTTCCATGAAATCAGGGATCTTACCTACTTAATACCATCATGCCTCACACAGTGACAACTATACCCAATATATATTTGCTAAACAAGTCAGTGAATTAGTGATGCAATAATAATAAACTAAATTCTATTTGCTGTATCCTTTTACATTCAGGAAACATTATGAATTGATTTTAATGCATTCAATTAGTGTAACAGACACTATGTGATGCTATATGATGAAATGGTTGAGGACAGAGCCCAGGGCGAGCCTGCCTTGTTCAAATCCCAGGATCTCCCTTTATTCACTGTGGGCCCCGGGCGGCCATGACCTTCCCTGTACCTCTATTTGCCTATCTGTCATATGTTGTATTGAGGATTAAATGAGTCAATATGTATAAATTACTTAGAAGAGTGCCTCTACAACTTACTGAAACACTATAGAAGAGTTATTATTATTTTTGTGATATTTTCATAAGACTTTGCCCTTACAAACTCCATTGATCATTGAGAATAAATTCAAAGGATAAGAAATTCAAGAAAGTACACAAAATGGGGAACGAGATCATTTTGTGCAAAGGTTCTAAGCAAGTTCAGTTCCAACCTGCTGTGTGGGCATGATTCTGAGCAGCGTAGCTGTTTGGTCCCAATAGTGACTCAATAGCTATTTGAAAGTCACCCTCAAGAGAAGATTAAGTTGTAATTGTCAGCCTGAACAAAGGGAAGGAACCTCCAGAGATCTCCATGTTTTATGAACATGCTCTCCACTCTGGCCCTAAATCCAAGTATCCCGGTCCCATTTTTGCAGGGACCTTCCAAGGTTCACCATAGCAACACAGAAACACTGAGACCTCCCATTAGGGCCTGGTAACCATTCATTGCTTCAGGCCATACATTACCCCTCCCAAGTACCACATTTGTTCTGAAAGGAACTTGTGTGGGGGGAGGGGGGCGAAGATGATGGAGAGAGTGGCTTGCTTAGCAACCAAAGTGCCATTATAGGTCCACTGGTTGATTTACAATTTGTTCTCTTTTGATGGTGTATTGATCCCAAGATGAGGACAGATGAGGACAGTGGGAATATCAGGTGTGGACCTTGTTGTTAAGGCTCATTCACAAATACCTGGCAAAGAATGTAATGCATAAATAAATAAAAGATATTTTACTTTTTAAGTGTGAAAACAAAAGAGAATGGGAAAGAATTAAAGTAGATTGAAATAGGCTTGTAAGAAGATAGGGGTTTAATGATCTGTGTTTTTAAAAATTTGTGACAGAAACTTAGTTTTAAGGTACAAATAAGTCATGGGGATGTAATGCACACCATGGCGGCTATGGTAAATAATATTATATTGCATATTCGAAAGTTGCTAAGAGAGTGGACCTTTAAAGTTCTTGTCACAAGGAAAAATCTTCCTGTGGTGACAGATGTTAACTAGACCCTGGGGTGACCATTTTCACACACAAATATGGACTCAATGCATTGTACACCTGAATCTGATACAATGTTATATGTCCATTAAAGCTCAATAAAAAAAATTACAACTAGTATCATAGCAGATTTAACAAATGTTAGTGTTTAGAAAAGCAAATACATAAAATCTAAAATGTGAAAGCTGCTTTCCCATAGAGAGGCTTCAAAATATTTATAAATAACATACATAAATAAAATAAAATAAAAAGTACATAACCGATGATATATATTTCTAAAAATAGAATAAGAAATTTCATTTTACATGACAGAATAAAAGGATTTTCTAAACTAAAACTAAGCATAATTTACAAGCCCATGCAGAAAATCAACTGGATTAATATAGAAGGCATTCCCCCCCTTACTTGAAGAAGATACAAGAAATACTGGATAAGAAATCAGACATCAATCACGCTAGTCTAAATCAACACCCAGTTTCTGCCAACATCTAAAATAGGGCACAGATTCAGAACCCACCAAGATACTCAATAGAAGAGGGAATGACTCGACCCCAATTCCTGCATCATCTCAGGGGGAAGAGGAGACCTTCAGTCACACAGAATCAGGTCAAAACCCAGGCTCCCACACTCACTGGGTATAGGATCTGCGAAGAGTCACAACTATATACTCTTCAGTTTTCTCATCTGTAATTTGGATATAAAAACACACCCAAAGGGCATCGATGCATATTAAGTTAGTGAATATCCGTAAAGTGCTGCACAATGCCTAGCACCTAATAAATTCTCATTAACGTTCCCCATTATGACATTTATCACACTGATCTCCACTGCACCCCAAGGGTGCTTTTCTATATACCTATAATCATGTATATCACTAGTGGAATTGTTTGAGATTTGGGCTTCTTTGCCCTTAGGTTGAAAAGAAGCTCCACCTTTAGTGTTAACAAAGCCTGAGAATCAATTCTAGCTTCCTCATTTCCAGATAGTGGAAGTTCAGGGAGGCCTTTCTAACTCCTTCACTTCATTTTCCTCATGTTTAGGAGAGAATAAAACCTACCTTGCTGGGTTATAATAAAGATTAAGTGAAATAATCTATGTAAAGTACCCAACATAAAATGATGTTTCATAAATAGCTACTATATTATAGAAACTAAAAAGAGAAGAGGCAAATGCTCCACTGATATTTTATTAGAACTTATTAAAGTAGAAATTCAGGTGAAGAAAGACTGTTTCAGAAGGATGCCAGTTCAACAAGCCAACGAAAAATCTCCAGAGGAGATTGTCTGTTGCCAATCACTGGGATAACCTGGTGAGCTGATGATAAAATATTTTCATACTTAAAAAATAAGGCATTTGTGTCCTTTTGGCAGCAGAGAAAACAAAATGGTATTTGGTGTGATTTGCTGTAATTGTATATTTACCAGAAGCAGCTCACTTTATCTGCTCAGCATGCTCCTTTCACATCATTAACCTACAGAAATAATTATCAGAAGTAATTTTAGAAAATTATAGGACAGCAAGACTATTCAGAGGGTGAGGTGACAAGGGGCTTTCCTTCACTCCTGAAGGCTACATAGATTCACACAGCAAACCTCAGTTTACTGGAATTCAGGAAGTAAGTAATCAGAGCGCACCTGAAATAAAGGCCCTGAAAAAATTCTTCTGATCACTTATATTAATCACATTAATGTTGATTCTTAGAAAGAAGACACTGAGTAATTAACAAGGTAAGTTTCCTAAAACTATAAAATCCACAGATCTAAAATCTTAAGTGATAGTATAAATCATGATCGATGTGTTCCTTGTTAACTCTGGAGGAGACGATTTGGGTTTAATAGAAAGAATAGTGCCCTTGGACTCGGATACCCAAGTTCAAAGCTCTAGCCTGCCACTTGCAATTGAATCAGCACTGTTGCTCACCAAGCTGCCCGAGCTTCAGTTTTATTCCCCATAGAATAAAAAAGCAATGACCTCAGTATGTTGTTTACATGAGAAAAAGCAGATTCTTTACTGGCTCAAAATAGAAGCTACTATTAGTTAAATGTAATTTACGTAGTTATTAAATGAATCAAAGATTACTTTTAACATAAGATAATAATTATAATAGCTAACATTTATTACTTATTTAATATGTACCAGATGCTTTACTAAACATTTTGCATTAATTATTTTCCTCTTTCCTTACCACATGGATCCAGCAATACCACTTCTGGGTATACAGCCAAAGCAACTGAACTCAGGACCCAAAAGAGATACCTGCACTCTCGTGTTCACTGCCGCACCATCCACAATAACCAAGACAGGGAAACAGCCTAAAGGTCCACCAACAGATGAATGGGTAAATAAAATGTGGCATGGGTATTACGTACATTATTCATAGATAAGCCTGGAGGACATTCTGCTAAGTGAAATAAGCCCAACACAAAAGGAAAATACTGCATGATTCCTTTGTATGAGGTATCTAAGGTACTCAAACTCATAAAACAAAAAATGAAATGCTGGTAGCCAGTGGCTGAGGGGAGGGAGAAAGGGCTGCTGTTCGATGGACACATTATTTCAGAGACGCAAGATGAGTGAGTTCTAGAGAGCTCCTGAACAGCACAGTGCCCAGAGTTAACAAAACTCTGGTGTGTACTTAAAAATTTGTTAAGAGCTTAGATCTCATGCTAAGTGTTCTTAACACAATGAAAAGCAGGTAAAAGGGCCTCTTTTTCTCATTTGAGGAAAAAGTTTGGGAGAGGTTAAGTAACCAAATTTTACATAGAAGATAATTGCCCAAACCAGAATAAGACACACGTTTTTCTCACACCAAAGCCTATGTGTTTCCAAAGTATTGGTTTTCAAATTAATTCTTAGCAGCGGAATACTGTGTTCAAATGAAAACCATATGCCATTTCATTTGAGCCTAAATGCATGTAACAGAAGAAAACCAAACAGCCAGGATTCAGTCCAATACCAAGAACTGTACCCTCACGGTGGTCTCAGAAACACCTCTGGGGAACCCTAGGATGCCACAAAGATAGAACGAAAATCATTGCTATGATGAGCACATTTTTTTCACATTTATGACTGTGGCAGTTTGCAACCCAAAGGTCTATGACAAGTAATAATTTGTCATGTCTCTAAGGCAATAATTTGAATCTTGCACTGCAAAACTGTCAGGAGAAAGTCATATAGCTGGTAAGCGAGCTTTTCAGAAGTGTAAGAATGTGTCCGGGTTGCACATGATTTGTTATACACATACAATTTGAGAGAATATCCAAGGCCTGACCAAACATTTTCACCATCAAAAGACTCCCGAAAGATTTGGACAGACTATTGACAAAATATCTGTATTCTAAAATACCTGACTGTTGCAAACTGGCAAAGTATTTCTTACATTTTATTGCTCATGAATAAAGGGCGCCACGTTACTCAAACAGTGGCTCACCATTGCCTGGGGTTGCCAGATCTAACGAATGAAAACACAGCTTAACCTGAATTTCAGATGAATTACCCATGTCCTTTTTGTACAAGTATATTCCAAATATCTCATGGGACAATACTAAAAAACTTATCTGTTATCATTTCTTTATATATATTTTTTTATTCTATGTGTTTACTTAGGAAATTAGGTTATTAGTAGCAGGTGGTAAATGGCAACCTCTCTCAAGCCATACATACAGACTTTCCGAACACATTAGTCATTCCAGGCAAATTACAGGACAGAATGACATAAATTATACATAACCTATAAATGAAGAATAAAATATAGTAATTAACACAAAATGGTTTGGGTATATTAGTAGGTCAGGCACAGCTCAGAATTGGTGAGCCAGAAGATACGTAGTAAGAAATTCTCTACAAAGAGATGGGAAATGTGGAAGAGGAGTGAAAGGGCATAAAAGGGAAATGGGAATATCCAGATTTATTTAATCAGAGTTCCAGAAGGAGTAAAAAGAAACAATGATAAAGAAGCACTATTTGAAGAGACAATCACTGATAATTTTTCACAGTTGATGAATGAAACAAATAATTAAATGGAGTAACTCACACACTCACCAAAAGGGCAAGGGGAAAACGTTCAGCTTTATACCAAATATACAGCATTGAAACTACGGAACACTCAAGACATTATTGAATAATCTTGGAATCTGTTATATGAAAATATGTAAAAGTTGAATTGGGTACAGCTCTTACAAAAAGATCAGGACTTACAAAAACAAGAATTTCAAAAAGGAAAAAGTATAATTTCATGGCTAAAAAACCTAAAAGTGAAAAATTTTACAAAAAAATGGGAGATTGTTAAAATTTTTAAATCAGCACTCTAATCATAAGCATATTTGAAAGGAAAAGAGTAACATATTTAAAAGGAAAATGTATCATTGAAGATTAAGAAGTCCTTGATAAACTCAAACTTTTTAAAATAGACTTTATTTCTTTATTTTTAGAAAGAGGGAAGGAAGGGAGACAGAGAGGGAAATAAACATCAATGTGAGAGAGAAACATCGATCGGTTGCCACTTTCCCATGCCCTCACTGGGAACCAAACCTGCAACCCAGGTACATGCCCTGACAGGGAATCAAACAGGTGATCTTTCCCTTTGCTGGACTAAAGAGAAAGCAAGGTAGACTAAGTCTCCTTGGTCAGGGTGATAAACTCAGAATTTAAAACAATGTGTTCAAAGATAGAGCTTTAAACCAACTAGCAGACACCTGGCCCTTAAAAAAGCTTGATTTCTTTACAAAGATTTGTGAGGATGGAGTGTGGAGGGGGGACCTTAGGAAGTTTCTCTGAGCCAAAAAACAAAATAATTTCTAATTGTCTACATAATCAGCTTGAAAACATTGAAATGTTATGCTGATTTTTTATTTAATTTTGAGGGTAGGAACAAGAAAGCACAGGTTCTTGAAGGCTACTACTTGCTTCTACTAAATATACTTTTATTCTTCGTGGTTTGTAGCTTTGAGAGTTGTTATTTTCCCTTTTTCCCTAACACCAAGAGCATTCCACATTTCCTTTCTCGCATGGAGGTTCTTTGTTTCTTACTACCGTATGATTCTGTGTGAAAGCTTAGAAACACCGTAGTTAAGAAGTGGACTTTCCACCCGAGTGAAGGCAGGGACAGAAATGGAAAGAGGAGAAGGATGGCAGTACGTTGACATCGACATGCATCCACGCAGCTTCAGTTATGTGAAAGGTTCCACATTAGACACAGAGAGCATATAAAGATATACAACACCTACAAACTAGTCCTGCCATAAACTGAACCACTGGTGAATTCACCTCACTGGTTTACATTTTGGGGACATACCTTCACCTCTTATGGAGAGTGATTATGTGCAATGTTCTCATGAAATTCTCCTCTGCATTGCATAAAAGTGCTGTCAATGATATGGGTTCTCTGCTCCATGTCCCCTTCTGAGGATTCCCCACATAAAAACATCTTCCAGAAGTCAGTGCCAAGAAAAATTTAGTGCCCACATGTCCAACAATGGGGAAATGTGTATGTAAATCATGGCATTTTTCACATGACAGAGTGTTATGCAAGCATTAAAAAATTGTAGAAAGATGGGAAATGTTTATGATATGTGAATAAAACAATACAAAATGATATCTATACTGTGATTGCAGATATATAAAATACATATTCAAACAAAATAATAATAAATACTCAAATATAAACTATATAGTAGGATTGGAATCAAAGGTACCTTTTTCTCTCTTTAGAAACATGTTTAGAGTGGTGCAAAAATGTATATTGTTATGGAAAACTTTATCTCTCACAAAATTTGGTGTTTATTGCTTGTGATTCTCTTTTTACCTTGGGAGCAAGAAAGCACAGAGCCGCATATGATACTCATTAACTAGTATTATGTTAGCACTTAGGGCTGACATTTTTTCTTTCTTTTCCAGGCTTTGATTGTATTCTCCTAAATTTCCTTTTTAGAAAGACTAAACATGAAGAAAAATCAACACATTTTACAGGCTTATTTGCATGCAGCTTGTAATATGCTACAAAAAATGCAGCTAGAGAGGTTAAGAAATGCATTAGGAATAGACTGGGGTGATGCTCCATCTGGAATGTTGCCACCGAGGAGGTGTGCTCTTCCCAGGGCTTCATCGAATCAGCAACACTAAGCATTCATACACATTGCTGGAGATCACTTGATTAAGGTGGTTTTTCCAGATTTCTCCACTGAAAAATTACTATTTTTCTTTTTGTAAGTAATAAATACTTGGAGGAAGATACTTCAAGATCCTACAAATGCTCCATTTCTCCTCAAATTTGCATGCACTGGTGTTCAACGCACATCAGGTGATCTTGACTATAGCAATTTTTACTGTGATTTCTACCTTGTTCAAATGATAATTTTTCCACTTCCCTCCCTTCCTTCAATATTAAGTATTTGGAATTTTTCTATGAGGACAATTTATCCTTTCTCCATTTATGTATTTGTTCAGTTGTTTATTTATACCAGTATAGACTCATGGATATTTATTCTATGAGTTAGAATCCAATACTATCAGTATTTATTTTGTTGATGAAATTCTTACGGATTTAGCCAAAAGGAGCTCATTTGGCTCTTGTGCCCTTTTAATGTAAAACTAGCATTTTTCCCATTTCTTTGCTTTTTGACCTTTCAAAATGCTCTAGGACCACCCTGTAAGCTTTACCCACCTCAGCCCCGGAATAAACCACTTTTCTAAAGAATGCTGGTTTCTTCTGTTGCAGGATGGTATTTAGAAGGAAATCTCTGAGTGCTCACTGTAGCTGTGCTCGCTATTTCTGGAGTGTTGTTGCTTCTAGACCCTCCCAGCAGACAGAGCTGCTCAGGAACCTGGTTGTCTCAGTGGCTCCGCTTCTCCCCTGGGGATAGGTATGGGCCAAGCACAGCCCTTATCCCTGTTCCTGCCCCAGTGGGTAGTGGTCAGCCCTACCTTGTTTCCTCTACTACAATGGATTTGCATATGAGGGGGGACCAAAAATATGGGCTTTATTTATAAAAAATGTGTATTTATTCTTACCTGTTTAAACCTTAGTCACCTTCAAAGTACTCTCCATGTGAAGCAATACACCTATTGAGGTGTTTTTTCCATGGCCCAACACGGTTTTTGAACTGGTCAGTTGTTTTTGCCTTTTAGTGCTTCTGCAGTTTTTTGTTTTACCTCTTCCACATGGGCAAAACGTTTCTCTTTGAGGACTTTTTCATCCGGGGAAACAAACAAACAAAAGTTGGTTTGGGAGAGAGCAGGTAAATAGGGAGGGTGGGGCATGAGGGTCTTGCTATTTTGGGTCAAAAAGTGCTGAACACTCGGCACAGTGTGGGCAGGTGTACTCATAAATCACCCACCATGAAATGGGCAAACTCATTGAGAGAGTCTTAAAAAAATTCACTGAAGCTGAATGCAGCCTCTCACAACAATGCCAGCTGGTACCGTGATACAGATGGGTTACTGGAACACTCGCCTAGTCAGGGAAAGTTTGTATGACAAGGGGCCCACCCTCCAGAAGATAATTCCGGGGGGGGTTGGTCCCCCCTGTACTGGACTGTAAACAACTATGTTTGTTGCTTTCCCCCTACACATCAAAGCTTTCATTCCATGGGAAAATTTGGTGCGAGGGGTCGAGGTGGAATCCTGTGTCCCTCCTGTATTAGACGCTTTCTTAATGCCCTCTCCGACGTTTGCCATGAGTGCTCCGTCGAGTTTGAGGAGAAACAGCTTGGAGAGATTGCAGATTCACCCGGTCTCTGGCCCGTGGGGCATCGCACTCGGACCGGTTCCCTAGGCCCCGCAGTGGAACGTTTCCTACCAGCACCTCCCTGTGTCCACACCACAGGAAATCAGTGCTCACATCTTGTCTCTCCCTGCAGCGGCCTCTCTCTCCTTAGATGTCGGTTGAGTCAGGGGATACCCTCTGTCAGGTTTTCTGACAGGTTCAACAAAAGTCGCCAACTTATCATTTGTTTACTCCCTTTTTTTTTTTTCATTGTAAGAGTGTGAGGGACACTGTTTCTATCTCTCTACTCCCTTGAACTAGAAGGATTATTTGTAAGATAAAGCCAGGTTTACATATCTAACCTTCTCTCACTGAAATTGACCACTTATTTTTTGGATATTTAACATATACTACTTTATATGTTATCTCTTTTTATGTCTGAAATACTCCCCATCTGAATGGTAAGCTTTGTGAAAGTTAGACGTTTTAATGGATTAGTGGTAAAAGTATGAAATTGTATCTTTTTCCCCTGCAGGAAAACATAATGTCTCAATGATGGATCAAGATACTTAAAAATCTGGCTGGTAGAATATTCCTTTTGAGGAGGAAGTGGGAAAAGTTAACAACATCTATGAGCCTTAGGTCCTTCATGTAGATCAAAAAATGAAAGAATTGGACCAATTGTGTCTAACCCTTGGGTTAGGGCACAGAAGGCCTCAGTTAAGTGGAAGTGTTTTTCTGAAGAGGTATCCTCCTTAATGCATCGACATTTTAGCAAAGCTCCTTCAAACATTACTCCCATTTTTGAAACACTACAACACGTGCAGGTATGTTTCAGGAGAAAAAGAGAAGTCAAAGGATAACACCTAGGGAAACCTCATCAAGAACCGGGTTCTTGAGGAAGGCGAGAGTGGAAAAGAAGAGGTTGCAGTAGAAAGAGAGCAAGAGAATACGGCAAACACGCACAGCACACTCCACAGCATCACAGAGAATGAGAATGGAGACCGTGAATGCACCAGTTGCTCTCCTGAGCATTGTTGCTGAAAGTCTCCAATAACTCAAGTTCTAAGGAAAGTATGGTAGTGTGTTTGGCTGCTATAACAAAATGCCACAGACTGAGTAGCACAAAAACAACAGAAATTGCTTGCTCCCAGTTCTAGAGTCTGGAAACCCAAGATGAGGTGCCGGCATGATCAGGTGAGTGCCCTCCTCCAGGTCACCTGGCAGAAGGGACTAGGGACCGGTCTCTCTTGGAGTCTCTTATAAAGAGCACTACTACCACTGAGGAGGGCTTTACTCTCACGACTGAAGCACCTCCCAAAGGCCCCACTTACTAACACCATCAACTGCATGGGTTAAGATCTCAACATATGCCTTCCTTCTAATTTATAAATAAATAAATAAATATCTCAACATATGAATGGGCAGGCTGGCACAAATATTCAGGAAGGAAAACATTTTTTAGAAGTTCTATTTGCAGAACACAAAGCAAAAACTATGCTCATTGGTGATATGTACCCCAGGATGGAACTGGTTGAGAAAATTTTGTCGGTTTTGATTTGGGTCATAGGCTGACGACTTACAAAGGCCACACAAATGGCTGAGCCCACCGAGCAGACAGAGAGCCGGGCAGTGTTGTCCGCTCATTTGACATGCATCTGAAAACACCCACACTGAGGTTCTGACATCGACTTCTAATTCTCTTCTCACTAAGGTATTAGAGGAACCTCTTAGCCCGGAAGACTGAGAGGAGATGTCTTTGGCCTAGTCCGTTCTGTCTAGATTTATCTTCTTACCTTTAGTGCTCTGATCCCCTTCCCAAGAACCCATCATTTTGTGGTTTTATTCCATCCACACCAGCTGGGACTGAAAAGATTTTCCTACTTCCATCATGGCTCACGAAAACCTCTCAAGCATAATACTCATTCACTTCTTTTCCAGACTAAGATATAATTAACAATAATGCTAAGTGGACTTGCTCCTTTCAGTAGAATTTGAGAAATCCACGCTTCCATTTACTTTAGAGCACAGGCATGGCGCCTTTTCCTGTGCGCCCTGCAGCTTTTCTCTCCCTGACCTCACCACTCTGAATTCTAGCCAGCTGTTCTGGAGTTAGTGATCAGCAACACATTTTCCATATTCCTTGTTTTAGAGGAATAGCTCTCTGATTCGAGTTTGCACTGAAAATAGATTTCTCGTGGGAAGGAACCATTACATAGTTACCAAACAGCTACTAAACATCCTCCCAAATACAGGGCAATTCAAGAGATTACCATCCCATAGCCACAAAAGATATGGCTTTTTGGAAAAAATTATATTCCTGCCCTTCCAAGGAGGCAAGAGCCTCTGTGAAAATTGTAAGACAACCCAAGCAATTAGGTAGGATTTAGTAACTCCACAGTTCAGGTTGGATTAGTTTCTTTGCCATAGCCAGGAAAAAAATACACTTTTGGTTAAATCCTTTATAATAGTATTTCTAAAAATATAGGTTATAACCCAATCATTAGTGAGTTCTGAAATCAATTTAGTGGTTTGTAACCAGCACTTTCTTGTTAAACAGAGTGTAATGGAAGAGAAGAGGAGGGTAGAAAAAAGAGTAAAGGAAATGCACATGCAAGGTAGATATTATTTCATGAACATTTTGTTTCATTTATAAAGAGTACCCGACGACCTCCCTCTTTTGTTTAGTAAGCATATTTTAAGGAACTTGTCTGGACAGTTTAAGATGCATATAGATAAAGCCAATGTCTGAGTCCTCTATCATTCATGTTTTACAAAGGAACATCCCTTCTGCCTTCCTCCTGCCTGGGATTTCTGTCCTATGAATGCCGTGACTCCCAAAGTTCAGCAAGCTCTGATTGTATCACATGGCCAGATCCAAATTCGAGGTTAAGTTTTCCAAATCCACCCAAGGCAGCCAATGTCCCAGCTCAGGGCTTGGAGTATATTGAATTGGGAATGAAAAAGCACAACAACCTCAGAGGTTAGTTAAAAAGAGATGGCAACTACTTATTATATCACACTGAAAATGATCAACAGCTCTGTGGAACACTGTCTTGTGGTCTCCTTTAAAACAGGACAAAACTACAAAGGCAGCAAGATACAAAAGTAAATGCAAATTCCTTGGTGCTAGGCAGAGAGCGCCAGGTAATAGACTGGCAAACACAGCATAACACTCTCAGTGACTCCAAACTGCTGGGATCCCTGGAGAGACCCGGTTCCCAGGGAAGGATAATTAATACCCATGGGTCCCAGTGAGCTCAGCCTCATGCTGGCTGCTTTACAGACCCACCCTAAACAAAGTGTAGTCTTTCACTCATGCAACAAAACCTGAACGGAGAGTGATCTTCATCCAAGGATCAATGACCCCTGCCAATCTGGTCATGCAATCTCCCTATTTAAGACCCCCAGGGTCTCTAATCCTCTCAGAGGAAAATATCCGAATTTTGGAACATGACCTACAGGCTCGACATTCACTGTCCTTGACATTGCTCTTTAGCTTCACCCACTTCCACTCCCACCTCCCTCTGACCTCTGACCGACTCCAGTACACTTATTTGCCAGGCGTTCTCTTAACAGCAGGTCTTTGATCACGCTGTCCTATCTACCTGAAACACTTTCCCTTCTACTTCTACCTACCGATTCCTTTTCACCCTTTAGTTCTTCACTCAGATGACTCTTCTTCGGTGAAAGCTGCTTTTTCCACGCCCTCCCATGCCTGTGTGCCCCTGGTAGGAACCCTGCCCTTCCACATCACATTTTTCCATCTATAGTCTAGTGATCTCTACACTCTCTTACGCCACAGCTCACGGGTCCAGACAGTGTGGTGTTTCTAGTTCCTGGTGCTTCTTTCTTGATCTTCGTTTCTCATTCATCCTCAGCATCAGACTCAGTGACATTTTATGATCTTTGTTGCCATGGCAACTGTGTTTTCAATGTATATTGAACTCTAGGCCTTCTCTGGGGCTTGTTTCCCACTCGCTACAGGTGTAACTTTCTTTTGCTTAAATATCCTCATCTTTAAAATGAGGGTTATGGTTAGGATTATATAAAATATTCTAAGACCCTCAGTGAAGTTTCCGAAATGTGGGCATTCAGTTCATGGTCATTATTTTACTCTGACTTTGATCTCTTGTGCCTATGTAGTGACACCTGCCTCACCTGATCGCAACCATCGCCCTGCTCCTCCCCTCTGCAGAGAACACCTACACACTGAAAGATAAAGGCCCCATTTTATGAATTTCCACCTTTACCCTCCCTATGGACTGAAGCAACATTCTGGAAGCCAACTTTAGCTAGGATCTTTGAAAACTATTCCCCCAAGTTCTATATCGATCTCTGGGTTTTCAATATCACTAGCCTCCTTATTGAATCCTTTCCTGGAGTTACTGATAACCTCCTGACCAGAAAGAAGGTTCTGAGTGTAGAACATTTGTCTATTGGTTGAGCCCCCAGGGCAAATTGTCCTGAATGGACACCATCAATGAACACCTTCTGTGGTGACAAAGACCTTCTGCAGAGGATCCTGTTGCACCAAAGAGACTCCAAGATCTGAGTTCTGGTCCCTAGTCTGTCATGTAGTGGCTAGTGACGTAGGACAAACCTCTTAAAGTCTCTCCGTCTCTGTTTCCTCATCAGTAAAATGAGAAGAATTGAATAGATCATGTCTATGTTTCATTGCAGCTAAAATACTCTTTGATTCCCTGATTCTGTGTTTAGGGTAGAGTTCAGTCTGGATCCCAGCAGAAACCAGCTGGCACATTCAAAGCAGGAATTTAAAGAGAACTTAATAAAAGGACTATTTACAAAGATGTGGGTAGCGTGTGAGGAAACCACAAAGGATAATGTAGCACAGCCCCAAGGCTGGTAATAGCAGAAAACCACAACCACTCGTAACATTTCCAGAATCCAGAAAGAAAGGCAGGTGGAGAGGATCACCTAACAGGAGTGGTAGCCTTTGTGGTGGAGGCAGCCAGCTAAGGAAATCCCACCCGATGGGAAGGGGGCCCAACAGAATTATTACCACCCCCATCAGTCTCCCACTGATGCTCCTCAACCGTCAGCCAGCTGGAACCCAGAAAACAACAGGGCTCGCTGATGAGAGCCTTATGTACGCGTCAGTCTCACCAAGTACAATGCAGGGTGGGGAAGGGTAGAGAGGAGATTCAGAGGGGCAATCAGAAAGTGTCCAGCCCACAGGGATGCTGATGACATTTCATCAGAGCCTGGGTGCAGAGAGCCCTTTTGTACATGATGAGTTATAGCTATATAGACATAATCATTTTTATTGTCTAACAGAGCTTTGCCGGTCCCTTGACATTCTGGTTAATGTAAATCATTTGCAGTTCTTTAAAGAAATGGCATTGTTACAACCAGCTCTGCCAAACATTAAGATCAAAGCCACAGGTTAGTGAAATCTGAATTTTTGCATGTTGCTAGATAGTGTTTTTGCAAAATAACTTATGGCAACATAAAATATTTAATGTTGTGCAGTAACTTATGCACCTTATTTCGAAAACAGTTTTGATTAGATGACCTACAGAGTATCCTTTTGAGAGTAGTCTAAATTATTATTATCCAATTCCTATGTAGATTTATAATTAATCTAACAACTATGATCTGACCATGAATATGCCTTTGCCATCTGGTAGCTTTCCCCTGAATTTGATCATGAATAATACATAACCATCTGACAGTTGAATCGAATCCACAATGCAGCCATACATGATGCAGATTCATCTATAGTGTGCTAATTTGCATTCTCCATCATTTTCATCTAATTCTTACCCTGAGTTTTTTCATTGAGTTTCAGACACCCAGGGAACAATCTACCTACACAGGAGGCCATATGGGATGCAGTGTATATTCTCCAGTGTCCTGGGTCTCATCCTAATTGTCACCAGCTGAGCCAAAATGTGTCACTCCAAACATGGGCAGGGATGCTCTTGGGCATTCATAAGATGCTTAATGGGGCTTTCAGGATGGTGTTGCTGACAGTGTGTGTTTTGATTAGACTTCTAAGTGCACATTTCTTTTTCCCACTAGACCAGTCCTATATGTGGGTGGAAGAGACAGCCCTATGACCACAGGTGTCACATAGTAGCTGACCACCTTAAAAGAAGTGAAGTGTGAGAATTTAAAATGATAAGCCAAACAAAACATTGCCCACCTGACCTCCTCACCTGCACTTCTTTAGTGTTACACCTGCACGTCATCTCCTGTCAGTTGGTACCCTCCGGTGGCTTCTTTTGCTATGCCCTTCTGGGTTGGTGGACGCTGTTAAAATCTCTACTTCACATGCCTTATTTATACACATTCTAGTTCAAATGCTAACAGTAGACAGTGCTCATCAACATGAAAAGTATTTCTCAGCCCAATTTGTTTGACAGACCATCAGGTTACACATTTTGTTTTATATGGTTATTAAGATATTTCTCTCCATCAATCTTGACTCTGGGCATTCCAGCAAGTGGAGTCTAGGATATTTGCAATTCACAGTCATGATCCAGTTCCCTTCACAATTAGTTCTACATTCCCTATAAAATCTATAATATTATGGCTGGAAATAAGGAAGCCTGCGTGGTAATTTAATGCTGGCAGAAATCTATGAATAAAGTTTTGTAGTTGTTGGTTTTGAAGTGACAGTAAACTCATGACATTTATATTTGAAAGGAGTGCCACCTGAACTTGAAAGTGACTACAATTTATACATATAAGTGTGAGGGTGAGCAGTTTATTCCACACTGTGTGCTCATCAAAGTTGGCCTTTTTTTAAAAAAGGGAGAGATAAATAAATAATTTTATTTATTTACTTTTAGAGAGAAGGAAGGGAGGGAGAAAGAGAGGGAGAGAAACATCCATGTGTGGTTGTCTGCCACATGGCCTCCACTGGGGACCTGGCCCACAACCCAGGCATGTGCCCTGACTGGGAATCAAACCAGTGACCCCTTGGTTCATGGCTGGCACTCAATCCACTGAGCTACACCAGCCAGGGCCAAAGTTGGCCTTTGATTTATTTCTTCTACTGCCACTGTGACTAGCAGATCCTGCAGCTCCACTTCGATTAAACCTCCTTATTTCAGTCTAACCAGAGTCATTGATGAAAAGTCACTCATTCATTGTTGAAGCTGCGACCCAATTCCCTTTGCATGGATCTGGGCTTATGATCATCCCATTCTGTCCATAGCTAACTGATGGGAAGATGACCTAACTCAAGGCTATAGCACAAGCAACCTACAAGTCAACTAATGACCCACAGGGTAGACCAAAGGTTTGCCCATCAGAGAAGAAGCCATGAAACTCATTTAATATCAAATCTTGGGGAGTTGGAAAGTCAGATGTAGAGATAGGGCAGTTAGTGATAGAGAAGGAAACTGAGGGAGGGGAGTACACAGAAGCCAAAAGCAGGGAGAAGCCATAATAATTTAAAGAGAGTGACAGGAGCAGTTGGAGCTGAGACAGTTGGATTCAGCCCACGGTGGTGAGTCAGAAGCAAGAGGATGGGCACATGCTGCTTGGTGATGGAATAAACAGCCATGATGCTGAGCTACCGTTCGTCTCAAATAACCTTGCAGCATTGGGCCAGGGAGGCAGGTAGTGCTGGTTAAATCACCCATTCGCCTATTTATGCTTTTTTGTCTAACCGCTAATCGCACCTGAGGTAGCAATCCTGTAAAAAAAAAGCTATTTAATCATGCATTTTCTTTTAAAAAATTAATTTATTGGGGTGACATTGGCTAATATAATTATACAGGTTTCAAGTGTACAGTTCTATGATACATTATCTGTACGTTGCATTGTGTTTACAACCCAAAGTCAAATCTCCTTGCATCACTAATCATGTATTTTCTGAAATAAATTGTAAAAGTTAGTAAATTTGAAAAATAGAATAGAAACTTCTCTGAATTATCTAATTTAATCTTATAATTGTTTGTTCTCACCATCTGTAATCTAACCTCTCTGCCCTGTTTATCTAATCAGTGCTTCTGAAAGGGAGCACTATTAGTTTTGAGAGGGACAATTCTTCACTGAAAGGTCTAGAAAGGTTCTATGATTGCAAGGCATTTAGCATCCCTGGTCTAAAGTGACTTCCCTCTTCCCCACTGCAACATTGAAAACTAAATCTACACATTTCCAATGCCCGCTAGGGGGCAGTACTGGTTGGATAAGAACTGGAGCAGAGCCTTCCCATTTGTCAAGCGGCAGTACAAATCAAATCTTTAATTCTTTGATTATTTGAGACTATTGATTTCTGTACCTTCTTTGAATTCCAACTGCATTTAGAGTCAATAAAACATCACTGACTTCTGAATTGTATTTTAATTGCTTCGTGTATGTTGGTTTGTCTCCTCAGCTCGATCATACATTTTTTAAAGCCAGCAAAAATCTAAGAAGTTTTCTGCATCCCCATCGTGCCTTACATGCTCCTAAGTACTTAATGAACTTTTCAGCAACAGTTCCCATCACATCTCTACCTCTGGCCCTTGACCCTCTAGCAATTAGAAGAAGCTCTTCAGAGTTCCCTGAACACACCCTGTGTTAGTTCATTATTATGTCACTGCATATACTGTATGTTTTTGCATATGAGTGAGCTGAAAATGACCTTCTTCAAGGTGAAATCCTACCCAATCTTCAAATTCCAGGCTTTCTGGCAAATCACTCCTTTTTCTATAGTTTCTATGGACTTCTATTGATACATAACTTCTCTGTTTTTTATCTGTTTCTTGCTCCTAAAGAGG
Source organism: Artibeus jamaicensis (assembly GCF_021234435.1). Taxonomy (NCBI): domain Eukaryota; kingdom Metazoa; phylum Chordata; class Mammalia; order Chiroptera; family Phyllostomidae; genus Artibeus; species Artibeus jamaicensis. The sequence goes on from NW_026521843.1 coordinate 20,936,306, forward strand.
GCAGAAACTGTTTCCTAGACCATTTCCCTAACTCTTAGAATGATTATTGGTAGGTACTCTGTAGAAGTCTAATAAGCATTTTTTATTATACCTGATTATGTAATTTTTTTTACATTTTTAAATTCAATCATTTTTATTGTTATTCTATTATAGTTGCCCCAATTTTTCTCCCATTGCTTTCCCCTGCCCTACCCAACCACTGCTCCCACGGTCAATTCCCACACTGTTGTCCATGTTCCTGGGTCTTTCATACATGTTCTGTGTCTAGTCCCTTCCCCTTCTTTCCACCGTTATCCCCCTCCCCCTCCCCTCTGTTCATTTTCAGTCTGTTCCATCTTTCCATGCCTGTAGTTCTATTTTGTTCATTAGTTTATTTTGCTCATTAGATTCCTCTTATAAATGAGATCATATGGTATTTGTCTTTCACCAACTGGCTTATTTCACTTAACATTATATTTTCCCTTCCATCCATGCTGTTGCAAAAGCATGCCAAGTGCTGGAAACAGTGTAAGTGCCAATCGGTAAATGAGTGGATCAAAATACCATGGTACATTTACTCAGTGGAATATTATGCAGCAGAAGGAAATGAGGCGCTCCTACCCCTTGTGATTTTTACACAAAAATTTTTATATTTATAAGCATAAGCTTAGAATGGAAAATAATGGTGGTCACTAAATAGGAGAAAGCCATTACCTTTTTCTTTGCTATAGCTTGTGCTTTTGCTAAATAATTTTAAAGAAATGGAATATACATGGTTTCACTACTGTTCAGAGCTTGATTCCAACTTACATATGTTAGACAGTGTCATTAAAGCACCTGAAACAGTCTACTTGGTTATGCCTTGTTTAATTTCTCTCATTCGGTTTGCTCCCTTTTACAGTTGTGCCAATCAAGTACTCAAGATACTACTACATCAGCTGGTGTCAACAAGAAATTAACTCAAGCTTAACACTCAACAGGAGGCAAAAGAAAATACCAGTCTGCATTTCATTAGAATAGATCATTTCATTTCTATTCAACACTTGGCTGGCAGAAGTTTTCTCTATTACTTCCTTACAGTACAAAACACTGACACTCATGATTATAACAAGCATTATGCAAAATAATAATAAAAATAATCATACGGAAAACCTTATCAATTAATACACTATGAAGCAAAGAAGCATCTGTAGATATACATGAATTAATGAAAGGTTTAGGCCTAGAGCTCCTTTTAACAACATAGGCCTGGTAAGGAATATTTGGAAATCAGCTCAGGTCTCTATTCAGTGCTACTGATAACTGATGGAGTTCTGATTGTCAAGGAGGAGTGAATGATAACATCTTAAAGGCCATACATACTCATTGCTGATGAGCCAAAGACCTGAGTCCGGCTGGATGTTGTCAGGGACTTCACCAGGAAGTGAAAAGGTGTTTCATCAATGCCATCCTGTGAGGTCTCTTCATCTTGGCAGCAACCATCCGGGTGGTTCAGGGTGGTCTTCCAGATTACGCTAAGAGAACCAGGAAACCACAATCCAATCAATATCAACAGAAGAATGTGTGAGAAATGGAATGGTGAAGAATTCCACAATTTGAACTGTGGTCCATTTCTACTGAGTTTCCAGCAATTAAATAAGCTGTGGAAACTTAATAGACATTTTGTAATATTATAACAAAATGGCTACGCAAATGTATGAGACAGATTGGTGACAGAAATCTATTAGAAGAGACATATGTGCTTTGTCAGTGTTCTTCCGTGTAAACATGTTTTTGTACTCACTGCTTCACATAAATTGCAGTAGTTTTATATTTGGCATAGATGGGGGAAGCTTTAGTAAAAGGTCCTCAGTGTTCTCTTTTATCAAATGAATATTTTCCTTCCAAAGTTGTGGTGTGAAATAACAGATGTAACATATTACAGTACTAGGAACAGAGGAAGGGTGTGGTCAATGGTCAATGTTATTATCCTCTACCTTCAGGGTTGAAGCAAGACAGAGTACCGCTCTCACCAGATTAACTAAATATTTTGATCACAAGAAAAGCTAATCAAGGAGATCAAGTAAATAATTTGAATCCTTTTTCCAAAGGAGAACCCCTAACACTACAGATATTTGGCCCATTTTGCCTCAGACTCATTCACTCACATATAAACTGCAGCTTTCCAGAAATTTGGGGTCATAAGTTACAATTCTGGTGCCCTGAGAAATATTTCACAATAAACCCTCCTTGCCCCTCACCCAGCTTCCCGCTTCTGCATATTCCCTCACTCGTCTTTCCTGGGGCCTTGCCCACTCCCCTTCTCAGGGAAGGAGGTACCCCAATATAATGAAAGGGTATTAAACAGAAGGAGGTTTCAATCCAGCTTTTCCAATTCTTGTCCATGAAACCTTGGCAGGTTACTTAGTTTATCTGAGTCTCACTCTGCTCATACCTAAACCAGGAACAGTAAAGTTTATCTTGTAGGGCCATGGGCAGCAAATTGTGGGGGAAGGGTAGAAATGTGTGTTTGTGTGTGTATAGTGTATGTGGGAGGGTTGTTAATAATAGGGGGAGGGAGAGTAGGAATTATACCAGAAAAATTGAGATTAATAGTCCTAGTATGTGCCACATACGTTTATTATTGTGTTATTGCTACATAGATGCCAGAATTCTCTGCCCTCCACACAGATATTCCAGGAATAATCTGGGGCAAGAATATTGGATTAAGAGTAATAAACCCATTTTATTGAGGCGGGGGCTGTTTCTTTCCTCTGAAATATTTGGCTCTTTGACTTTCCTCTCCAAAGCTTTATTTCCTCTTTCAGATGAGTTGGTAAATTGTGACAATTTAAAATGGCTTTTCTACTCTTGATGGTCTGTCTCTGTCATCATTAACTTTGTTTTCTTTCTCAGGCTAATTATTTAATGTTTAATTTTATATTTAGGTTTTTTTAAGCAACCAATATTGAAGTAATTTTAGATTTAGAGAAGAATTTCAAAAATTGCACAGTTTCTATATACATTTCACATTCAAGGAGATTCCTATTAATATTTTACACATCCACAGTATATTTACCAAGACTAAAGAATTAACATCACGGGCCTGCAAACCAAAGGATCGCGGTTCGATTCCTAGTCAGGGCACATGCCTGGGTTGCAGGCCAGTTCCCAGCAAGGGACGCAGGAGAAGCAACCATACATTGATGTTTCTCTCCCTCTCTCCTTCCCTTACCCTCTAAATATAAATAAATAAAATCTTTAAAAAACAAAAAAGAATTAACAGCAGCATGATACTTATAAATAAACCATAGTTTTTATTCAAATATCTCCAGTTTATTCAGTAATGTAACTTTTCTGTTCTGGAACCCAATCCAGGTTTCTACATTACATTTAGTTATTGTGTCTCCTTCATCTCCCCCATTTGTGACAGTTCCTCAGTCCTTCCTCATCTTTCACATCTTGGATACTTTCTAGGAGTACCGGTCAGGTGTTCTGTAAAATATTTCTCTGCTTGGGTTTATCGGAAGTTTTCTCTGGATGAAACTGGAAAATGGGTTATGGAGAACAGCACTGCAGAGGTGACCTGCCCTTCTGGTCACATTGCATCAGGAGGACGTGACATCAGCGTGACATTATTGGTGAGGCTGACACTTTGATCATTTGGTGGAAGGGGTATCTGCCGAATTTCCCCACAGAAAACTTACTGTTTCCTCCTTTAAATATTCTGGTTTTGAGAAGCATGTCACTAGTCCAGCATACAGTCAAGAGAAGAAAAATAGAATTCCACTTCCTGAACAAGGTTGCATCAATGAATCTCTAATCCCCTAATTTTAAGCAGTTTACACAGAGCTTTCAGACAGGAAGAAGAAACCCTCCAAATGCCCAGAGACAATATCCAAATATATCACCCTCAGTTCCTTAATCATCTACCTCAAGAGAAAAAAAGGTTTGACTTCAGTCAGATATGCCATATGCCTATCAGTAACAACACAGGAACAATTATTTTGAGTAGTCTTGAAAGTAGACCACGATGTATATTAAGAACACAAATATCCCTTTACCTCAGCATAAACATTACAAATGGAATAATCTATACAAATAGAGAGACTCTAGCTATATGGAGCCTGGGTCCCTTACTAAGCGGTTGCGTGGACCGTATCCCCTGCTGGGTCTTGCTAGACTGTGAAGTGAATGACAAATGAACCTCTATGATGTTAACCCACTGAGCTGTGGGGGTTATTTGCTATTGCCATCAGACTCTCTTCATCAAAAACAGGAAGTCCCCAAAACAGCAGGATTTGTTCCCATTAAATTGCTTGCGTAGGGCCTAGCACAGTCCCATGTGCACGTAGGGACCTAAACGTCTTTAAAGATGGAGAAAAAGGAGAAGAAAGTGAATAAATAGCAGGCAGGCAGACATCTGGTTTTTGAGGACAGCACAGCTAAACTCTGCATCTGGTTTCCTACAACGTTGTCACAAAGATTACCTACAAAGAAAAAAAATGGGATGACAAAATTCTATTGGAAATGGTAGCAGGAGCACTAGGCTTAAAAACATCCCAGGTGGAGTGAAAGTTCCCCAGAGGTTTCTGACTCACAATTTTGAGCCAACGTAGGAGCAATTATTTTAAGTATTCTTGAAACTAGACCATGCTGTACATTAATAGCACAAAAACCCTTTTATCTCACAGTCAACTTTATCAATGGAAAGTTAGATGGGAAATAAAGCATAATCTAACTTAATGGAAAGTAAATAGGGGTACTTGGCCAGGTTTCTATAGCTTTCAAAGAAATTGCCTACCTGGTAATTATAAAGTAATGAATTACCACATATCTATCACCTTTTAAGAGTTGCTGCTTTTCCATTGCAATATATCTCCTAAAAAGCCCTATTCTGCTATATTATCAATGGGAACTCAATTTTCATCATTAAACCTCAATATTTTTTAACTTACTGAGTATATTCTTTTCCATACTTTCAGTGTATAGCAAGACTTATTATGGAAAACCTATTTATGTGACGTTTCACGGGTAGACAACCCAGAGGTTGAATCCAGCTCCCCTGTCTCTGTGTCTTCTAGAGGATGTCCGAAAGACGCATGTGCCCTGCTCTGGCCCTAAGAATTTATGGCCAGTCTAGTTAGCAAAGAGAAGGGGTTTGCCAAAAACTTTGAGACCTACCGACCAGAGCTCTCCTATTTAGTCATCCCACATCTTGCAAACACTGAGTCAGCAGTTGTTGATGGGCTTGCGGAGAAATGCTGCCACATCCACCGAGGCCAATTACATGAGGAAGTCTGGGGCTTCCTGCCTCCTCTGGCCTGGCATCCAGGGCTGGCTAAGAAAAGTTGCACTTTATGCATTAAAACATGGATCACTGATATTCAAGAGGACTCGACATGTTCCTATCCTCACTTGTTGTCTTAAGTGTGAAAAGGCAAAGCCCAACACTTATTTCATTGAGTGTTGGGAGGAAAGACACTTATTTCATTGAGGAAAGACATTGAGGGCAGACATAAATAAAGAAGGATGAACTACCCCCGCCCCACAAAAGGTAATTTAACAATCAGTTCTTCAGTTCAATAGCTGCTATACACTGATTTATTGATGAGCAACCCGACATGTGAACTCCTGCTGGAAGTTAATGTTGACATTGGTGAAATGCCTTCAGATTCCCTATAACAAACTGTGAACAAACTCTAAGAAATTCACTCCACTCCATATCCCCTAATTCCTGATGTTTGGGGTTGGGTTCTAATACCTGAACAGATATTAAAACAACACAGACATGATTGAAATTTACCTCAAATTTCCTCTGAGAAAATCAGTCTTTCATCCTAACTGCCCCTTTGGCAGAGGAAGCTCAATAAAATGCCCTCTTTAAGCTGCAGACATACCTCGTCTTATTGTGCTTTGCTTTGCTGTGCTTCATAGATGTTGCTTTTTTTTTTTTGCAAGCTGAAGGCAAAACCCTCCACCAGCAAAAAGATTAAATGACTCACTTTATGGGACCTGAATTTGCCTTGGTTTTTACTAAGTCTAATTAGGCTGCCTCATTTGAGTGTCCTGCTATTTTCTATTTGGTTTTTCTGTCCTTGTTGCTGTTATCATTGTTGTTTTTCCCGTGGGTGTGTGGGGTGTTACTTCCTTACTATTCCTATTAGAGAACAGTCCCCGCTCCATCCCATCCACCTCTTGTGTAGAGAAGAAATCATGAGCACAGCACTTCTGTTTTTAAGTGGGTTTAGTCTTGCCCAAGGATTAACCATTTGACTGTCTACTTAGGGTGACTATATACTCTGTCTTTCAAACTGGGACACCTTTTAGAGCACTATTATTGATTGAATCTTGACAACAGACATAAACCAGGGCTGTCTGGAACAAACTGGGACATACAATAACACTCATAGGGACTCAAAACAGAGCTGTGCACTCCTATCTCTCAGATATTTTAAAATCTTCCATGGGACATTCATTTCTCTCAGGGGGCTCACAAAATAGACCTGTTTCCATGACATCAGCTAAAGGCCGTGTAGCACAGTGGTGGAGCACCAGGGCTCTGGCTCCCTCCCAACCCTCTGCTCCTCACCTCTGAATGACGACTTCCCGTCTCCCAGCTACAGAACCACATCCCCTGGGCTCCCATTCCAGCACCATTCTTTCTGAGTCATGTAACTTTATTTGAAAATGACTCATAAGGTTCTGCAGAATGATAGGAGTTGCAGTTATAAAACAATAATCAGAGGTCTAACACATCATAAGCACTCCATTATCTATTGGCTGTTGCAGTAGTAACCCTTTTACTTAGTGAGAACATGCCTTCCAGTCTCACCCACTTGTTTTTACTCTGCCAGCCTGGTTGATGTGGTGCACGCTTTTCTGTCTAAGGGCTCACTGATGTGACTGGTTATTTTACACCTCGGTGTTTGCCCAGGCATTTTGTCCTCCCATTATTCTTCATATGCTGTTTCCTCTTTATGTTTTGTATTTTCATAAGATTGCCTCCAGCCAAACACATTGAATGCCTTTCACTATTCGGCGTCTTTTCTGCACAGTGGAGTGTTAAAGAACGCGCCAAAATGAATCGTGACTTCATTTTCAGTGACACATTACTCTGTCTCCATATCTTCTTGGGAGTTTCATGTCAGGCATCCATTTCTATTCCATTGCTGCCTGAAGGTTACAAAAGAATGCATCTTCAGAATCATCATTAGTATCTTCTGCTAGAATATGCATAACTCTCTGTGACAATTTAATAAATCTTGCATGAAAACTGGTATGGAGTCACCTTTTGTCAAAGAAATCATGAGGAGAAAAATGTGTTTTCCAGGTCTCAAAAGGAAATGACCTTTGTTCTTTCTGAATATTATGGCCATGGCTCAGGCATCCCACCCTTCTGAAAGCAGAAAAAAATACCTGCCTTAATCTCTCAGCAGGTACAAGCAACTACAAAGTTACAATTATTTATGTGAACCACCATTACCAGAGGGAGGAAAAAAATGAACATACTATTTTACTCACATTAACTGATTAAGATAGTTAGGCTTAATTTCCATATCTTATTCATAACTTTGCAGGAATGGGAGGGAAAATAGAGGAGAAAGGTCCCCATAGCCATAGACCACACCCTGACCCTGTGACTACCATAAACACCATCTTACTGTCATCGACACTAACAGTCACTGAACATTTCATTGTCTTCTGGCATGTAAAATACCTAATCTCATTTAATCCTAAAAATAACACCATGAGATGGGTTCATCAGTAGTGTCAAAATACAGGTCACAGTATAAGGAAACAGAGGTGTATTAAAGTTAAATAACTTGGTCAATGTCAGCGAACAGGGTCATAAAACCAGGTCAGGCTGAATCCAACACCCACATTAACGATGTGGTTATACCTATGTCTTTCTCGAAGGAGGTATGGATTAATTGTGCCTGTGAAAAGTTTGCAAAGGATATGTTTACTAGTGGTGAGTCAATAGAAATGTTTAATCTGCAGAATGTAGCATATAATTATACAAAGCTGCTTCACCGAGGTAAATGATCAATAAGAAGCCTATTGTGTGCTGTGCAAGGCAGACATCTTACACATTATGTGTAAGTCTAACCAGCTGACGACCATTTTTTTCAAAGCTATTTTATTCTTCTGTCCAGTGAAGCATATGCCACAGATCAAAACCAAGAATACTTCTTCACACAAGCAGACCTTGTAGTTCTTTCTTTGATGAATGACTTCCATGTCAGAGAGACTGCTCCAGGTTATTGTTCTAGAGAGGTTCACTGCCTTTGTGCTTTAAATGTTTTAAGATTGGTTATGTCTGTACTGTAAGCATGATGAGGGAATTTTGTAAGGAACAGATGGCATGTTCTAGAAGCTTCTATCTAAAATTAGACTGAAAAACAATAATAGTAATTAACATTTAAAGCACTTAATAGGTTCTAAGTATTTCACATATGTTAATTTACTTAATCTTCTAAATAACTTTGTGGAATATTGGCATTTATAGTCCCATATTATAGATAAGGAAGCTGAGAGGTAGTTATTCTAATTGGTGGGGCCCAGATGCCCTTAGTCTCAAAGACAGGGCAGGGTGAGGTTGGCGCCTGAACTATGAACCTAGGCGGGACTAGGTGCCATTCACTGACCACTTACTGTTCTCTGGCTTGCAGTCTAAGCCCAATACTAACAGTATCTTATTTTATCCCCAACTTAAACCTAGAAATTGTCATTCCAGTTTTACAGATACAAAACCAGGGTTTACAGAGGCTATTTGCCCGTTGTCACAAGGAAAAATAGCACAACCAGTATTTGAACACAAGTGTCTTTATTTCTAAGTCTGTGTTTTAACCCTCATGACATCCAGCAGGCCTTTGTTTAGTGAGAAATTTCTTCTGTCATTTGAACTTTACACATTTTGCTTATGTCTCCTGTAGATTATTCATAATTTGTTAAAGCCTATTGCTATATTTACTTTTCCCTATTGCTGTTTAATTTATCAACATCTAGGTCTCCCAGACAAGTCCAAAATTTGAACACACTTTCCCCTGAGTCTTCTTTGCTCTCGTCTTAGTGGTGTTATTGAGACTGGCAGGGCTGTCCAACCCCTGGTCTGCAGGCCGCATGCAGCCCAGGATGGCTCTGAACTTGGCCCAACACAAAATCGTAAATTTACTTAAAACCTTTTTTTGCTCATCAGTTTTTGTTTAGTGTTTGTGTATTTACTGTGTGGCCCAAGACAACTCTTCTTCCTCCAGTGTGGCCCAGAGATGCTGAAAGGTTGGACACCCCCACTAGAGGGTTACTTCTTCTTCACTGTTAAAATTATGTTTCTTTTAAACTATTGCTCCTTTAGACGTTAATAAACTTGACCAACTTCTTTAAATGGTGTTGTTCCCACATTCATTTATCTTTCTAAACGATCTTTTCTTTTTACTGTTATTTAATTACACTTGTCCCAGTTTTGCCCAACTGCTCTCCCCTGCCCACATTCCTCTCCCACCCTGTTGTCCATATCCATGGGTCATTTATACTTGTTCTTTAACCAGACCCTTCCCCTTCATTCCTCCCTTATCCCCCTAGTCCCTCTCCTCTCTTCCCTGCCGGTTTGTTCCTTGTTTCCATGCCTCTGGTTCTGTTTTGCTCGTTTGTTTGTTTTGTTCATTAAGTTCCACTTACAGGTGAGATCATATGGTATCTGTCTTTCACCGTCAGGCTTATTTCACTTAGCATAATATTCTCCAGTTCCATTCATGCTGTCACAAAGGGTAGGAGCTCCTTCTTTCTTTCTGGTGCAGAGTATTCCATTGTGAAAATGAACCACAGTCTTTTGATACACTCATTTACTGATGCACACTCAGGCTGTTTCCAGCACTTGGTTAACGTAAATAACAATGCTATAAACACAGGGGTATATAGGTTCTTTTGAATTGGTGTTTCAGGATTCTTCAGGTATAATTCCAGCAGTGGAATCACTGGGTCAAAAAGCAATTCCATTTTTAGTATTTTGAGGACATTCCATACTGTTTTCCACAGTGGCTGCACCAGTCTGCATTCCTACCAACAGAGTACTAAGGTTCCCTTTTCTCCACAATCTTGCCAGCACTTGTTGTTTGTTAATTTGTTAATGACAGCCATTCTGAACAGTGTGAAGTGGTATCTCATTGTGGCTTTCATTTGCATCTCTTTGATAGCTAGCGATGTTGAGCATCCTTTCATATGTCTATGGGCCCTCTGTATGTCCTCTTTGGAGAAGTGTCTGTCAGGTCCTTTGCCCTTTTTTTAATTGGATTGTTTGTCTTCCTGACGTTGAATTGTACAAGTTCTTTATATATTTTCAAGATCAAATCTTTGTCCAAGTTATTGTTGGCAAATATGTTTTCCTATGTGGTTGGTTCCCTTTTCATTTTGCTGATGTTCTCTTTAGCCATGCAGAAGCTTTTTAATTTGATGAAGTCCCATTCGTTTATTCTTTCTTTTATTCCCCTTGCCCTAGAGGACATATCAGCAAAAATATTGCTGTGTAGGATATCTGAAATTTTACCACCATTGTTTTCCTCTAGTACTTTAATGGTGTCATGGCTTATATTTGTCTTTTATCCATTTTGAGTTTATTCTGGTGTATGATATAAATCTGTGGTCTAGCATCTTTTTTTTGCATGTACCATTCCAGATCTCCCAGCACCATTTATTGAAGAAGCTATTTTTATTCCATTTTATGCTTCTTTCCCCTTTCTCAAATATGAATGGACCATAGAGACACTGGTTTATTTTGGGCTTTCTATTCTTTATTTCAGGCTTTCTATTCTGTTCCACTGATCTATGTGTCTGTTCTTATGCCAGTACCAAGCTGTTTTAATTACAGCCCCCTTGTAATTCAGTTTGATACCAGGTATTATGATCCCCCTACCTTGTTCTTCTTTGTCAAGATTGCTGAGGCTATTCAGGGTTGTTTCGGGTTCTGTATAAATGTTTGAAATATGTGTTATATATCTGTGAAATATGTCACTGGCATTTTAATAGGGATTGTGTTGAATCTATAGATTGCTTTGGGTAGCACAGATACTTTAGTGATGTTGATTCTTCCAATCCATAAATATGGTGTAAGCTTCCATTTATTTGTATTTCTTAATTTCTTTCTTCAGTATTCTACAGTTTTCTAAGTAAAGTTCTTTTACCTCCTTAGTTAAGTTTATTCCTTGGTGCTTTATTTTTCTTGTTGCTATAGTAAATAGGATTTTCCCCCTAGTTTCTGGTTCTGATAATTTATTGTTGGTATACAAAAATGCCTTTGATCTCTGAATATTGACTTTGTGTCCCACTATTTTGACAAATTCACTTATTAGGTCAAGTAGTTTGTTGGTGGAGCCTATAGGGTTTGGATCTTTCTTTTCGATGAAGCACTTCTCTCACAGTCATTCCAAAGTGTGAATTTTAAAAAACTTTTGTAAGCCTCTTAATTTTTTTACCAAAATGGTACTTCAGCTGGATATTAAATTCTAAGCCCAAAGTTCTCCTTCAAAACATTGAAGAGTTTATCCAGTGTTGCTGGTAAGAAATCTGCCATAAATCTGGTATTTGTTTAAATTTTTTCTTTCTCAGAAATTTTTTAATTTTCTTTTTGTCTTTATGCTCTGAGGTTTAACTGTAACCTGACTATATATTTTTAAATTCAACTTTTTAAAATTATAGTCAATATACAATACTAAATTAGTTTCAGGTACCAAAATAGTGATTCAAAATTTATATACTTTACATAGTGATCACCACAATAAATCTAGTAACCATTTGTCACTGTATATAGTTTTTATGATATAATTGACACTATTCCCTATGATGTGCATTCCATCCACATGACTTCTTTTATAAGTGGAAGTTGTTTTCTTATCTGTTGTGTTCAATACTCTATTAGCTTTGTATGCTGAACTTTTATATCTTCCTTAAAGCCTGGGAAATTCACGTTTACATTCCTTCCTCTCTATTTTGCTACTTGCTCATCACCTGGGAATTCCATGTTGTAGCTTTCGACACCTTTATTTCAGGGTTTCATGAGTCTCAACATTCCTGATGGGTTCCATCTCCTTTTCCTGATGTCGTCCAGGAAAGTATTGTGAACCAACTTTTGACCCACTAGCTTGTACTTCAGCTGAATCCATTCTGCAATTGCAATTGGCTCTCTGGTTGTTTGTGGGTTTTGTTTTTTTTTTGTCTGTTTGTTTGTTTTTAATATCAACAGTTATGTTTCATACCACAAATTTTAAATTAGTCTTTTTTCCTGCTCTATAATATCAAAAGTTTCCCTTATCTTTCTTTGAGAATATTCACTAGGAACATTGTAAATTCATATTCTGTTTTTTGTTGTTGTTGTTGTTGCTGCTGTTCAATTGAAATTTCTTTTTTTCAATCGAATTTAGTGGAGTGGCTTTGGTTAATAAAATTAGGTAGGTGTCAGGTATATTCTGCTTCCTCTGGAAAGGCTTTTAGTTTCAGTTCTCCTTCTTATTTGGAGCTTATGTTTCTTAAGTATCTAATCTTTTTTCTTGGGAGCACATCTTTCATTCCCTTGAGCAAGGGCCTAGGCTGGGTTCCTTCAGGGAGTGATGGTATGGAGGATCCTCGGGACAGAAAACTTCAAGGGCTACAGCCTGGGCTCACCGATTCCAGCCCCCTCCCCAAGCTCCCTGCCCAGGCCTCATCCTGTGGGGCTTTCGCTCTAGGCACTGATCTCAGCAACACTGGGACAACCATCCGTCTTATAACTGCCTAGTGCAGGAGGATTGGGAAGGAACGGAGGGCACTACAGAGTCCAATTTCCCCACCACTTCCCCTTGCCATTGGCTCTCCACCCCAAGAAATCACTGCTCCCTATTTACCTGGGATATGTGAAAAAGGGTGGTAACCTGCTGTGACTCCTCCCCCCATACACGTTAATCTTTCAGTTTTGGGTCCAGTCAGAAAAATGAGGGTGAATAAAAGGACTCGGCATCATTTCTCTGTTTCTTCCTGAGTCTGCTGTCCCTCCAAAATCAAGATCAACCCTCTCTGTCTAAAGAAGTTTTGATTTTGTTTTAGTCACTGGAACCCATTAGTGTCTCTATATTTATGTGGTCAGGGCCAGCTTCATGGGTTATCGTCCTGTGTAGTTAGTTGTACAGCACCCACACATAGATGCTCCCTCATGATTTAATGCTGTACTGTCACCATCTTGAAACCCTAAGTGCTTTTTGAACACAGGGCCTGCATTTTCATTTCACCCTGGGCCCCGCAAATCATGCAGCCAGGGCCACCCGTGGCATCTCCAAGACCAGCTTTAGCAGCTTATGTCGAGTCACCAAGTTATCTGAAACTAACACAAGTTAGATTTCCGAAGAATTCACCCACAGTTCTCTGAACATGGTCAAGTACAGACTGTTCCTTCAGATTTAACAAAATTTTAATAAGTGGCTGGGGATCGAGGGGGAAGGATGGTTCAGTCCAGCATCTCATTCTGTTATTACAACTACAAAGAAATGGTACCTTATACCACACACAGGTATGTATGGAGGAGCTAAAAAGTCCTCATTGTAGGCATGTTCTCACCTAGTAAATGTCCAGCCCTCCCATTTTTTGTAGGTCTGAATTTGGGAACCATAAACTTTGGTAGGTAAAACCTTAGAGCTTATTTTAACCTGAAATTGTCTATAAATGCATGCAAAATCATGCCTCTACGTCTAGAAACATATTTTCCTGGGAATACAGTCTATAGCTTCATAAGATTATCAAAGACATCCAGACAAAGATTGGGAAAGACATGCAGCCCACGGTTTTGTGAAAAGATTCCATGGGCTCTGCGAGAGAGAGAATCCAGTTGCTCCCCCATTTGACTCGCACAGCACATGCAAGATTTTCTCACTAGAAATGATGTTGTCACATCCTAAAGGTATAAATTAGGAGTAATCACTAGTTACTAATAAGGGCTTATTTGAGCTTAGAATGTACTGCATGCTGTGTTTTATTAATGTTAATTTGAAAAAAGATCAGCAAACAAATTCTTCTCAAATGGTCCAATACTTGATAACCTTTTACCAGGTTTCTTTTCTAGTAGTGAAAATCTAAGTATTAAAATATTTTTTTTCATTTTATTGAATTTATTGGGGTGACACTGGTGAGTAAAATTATATAGGTTTCAGGTGTATAATTCTGTAATACATCCTCTGTATATTGTACTGTGTGCTCACCATCTGAAGTCAAGTCTCACATCACCATTCATCCCACTTTACCCTCGTCTACCTCCCCCCCCCACTTCCCTTTCCCTCTGGTAATTACCACGCTGTTGTCTGTGTCTATGAGGGGTTTTTTTGGGGGGGAGGGGGCTTAATTCCTCCACCTTTTTCACCCAGCCCGCCAGCCTCCCTCCCCTCTGACAGCTGAGTTCTCTGTATTTATGAGCCTGTTTTTATTTTGTTTACTTTATTTTATTCATTAGATTCCACATATAGATGAAGTCATGTAGTACTCTTTCTCTGACTATTTTACCTAGCATTGGTCCATCCATGCTGTTTTAAAGGGCATGATTTCCTTCTTTTCTACTAAGGCCAAGTAATGTTCTATTGTATCTAAAAATTTGCCCAGTAGTGTCAGGACAATGATCAGGGTGACAACTTATTGTACCAATTTTCATTCTTGTTCATTATATTCTGTTAGCATTGTCTATTACCAACGATTCGTTTGAAGGAAAATCTGTGGAGCTTTCAATGTGATTGAATCCAGTGCTTTGGCCACTGCTTCCCACTCCCTCTGTGACCCATCCCCCCCCCCCACCCCGCCAAGCCGGCCACCCCACAGTTTATCTGAAATCCCTGCTGCTCTATTTGATTGACTGCTGTCAACAAAGAGAAAAAATGCAACTCATGGCTCATATTCTTCCAGTTCACCTTGATAATTACAAGTCTGGAAGTTAGAGATGTACAGTGATTGGCAACCTGACACGTCCCCTAGCATTACCGCTGGTACAGAGCTTAGTAAAGCTCTGTAAATAAAGGAGGAAGGAACAAATACACACTAGTAACAACAGCTGATGTTTATAGTGTGCTGCTTTCCCGACAAAAGTACTTCACAGACATTTTCAAAACGACCCTCTTCCTAAGAAGCTATCATCACCCCATTTGAGGAAACTGAGGCACAGAGAAATAAAATTATTTGACCACAGTGAGGAGAGGGACCAGGGCTTGCCCTGACAGTTAGACTTGGGAACTCAATGTTTACAATGACGTCATGATACCTGCTTCCAGAATCAGAGCTCCCGATTGGCATGAGAATACCAAAGTAACCACACAGCTACATAATAGCGCTCCAACGCATAGCAAATGTATTGGATCATGTGCCTAGTCTATGCAGACTTACCATAGGCCAACATGGGTCTCCTATAGGATACTTGAAATAATAAAAATATACTACAGAACCCTGTGGAGGCTGCCCGGAATTCAGGAAATGCCCAGCTAAGGGAAGCACGAACCTCCTTCTTCCCTCATGAACGATGCCCTCACCTCTACCTCTGAGCTCTCAGAGTCCAACTCATAGTTGGGACTGAATAAACATTTGCTGAATTGAACTAAATTAAGTGTGACCTTGCACTAGTTGCATCTCTAAAACTGAGTTTTTTTCACCTCTAATAAAATGAAGAGGCGAGTCCAGAGCTATGGCTTTTCAGCCCTGGCTGTACCAGAGAAGCTCCTGGGGGAATAATAAAAAGCACTAATGCTCCCACCCTATCCCGGGGATCTTGGTCTGAGGTAGGTTCCAGGCTTTATTGCTCTTTTTTTCTCCCACCCACGCCCCCCCCCCAGGAAGCTAGAGCTGAAAACCACAGACCAGTATTTCTTGAAAGTTTGTCATCTAAACCAGCAGCAGCAGCAGCCTACAAACAACTCAAGGTCATACTGCAAATAGCTCCACTCCACTTACATAGAGGTGCAGACAGATGAGAAATGCTTCCCGGAGAACAATAACCTGATTCATTAGCATATTTAATTTCTTACAAACCCTTAGACACATGTTACAGTTGGTTCAAATGCTACTGCCTCATGAAACCACTGACCTTAATTTCCCAAGTCCCTCGCCACCCATTTCAGCCAAATTTCCTTAGGGGTGAGGACATGTTGATCAATATACTTAAACTGACTAGTTATATTGGATCTATTCTCTTGTCACGTTTTTTACCTACTGGAGGCATCTCTAGCAGCATGTCACCTGTCATCTTTAATGAGTCTTATGAAAGGAAATATTTTTAAAAGGACCTTTTAGTTGAAGTAAACAGAGAAAAGCTTCATTTCCTTCTATCTGATTAGATACTCAGATTTGGAAATCTATAAATGTTTCCAGGTTTGCATGCTCCCAAATACTTTTTAAAGGTCATTTACATAATCCTGTCAAGAATGCCATATGGTTATTGGATCAAAGACATAGTCATTACTTCTGGGACTTTCATCCTGTCCCAAGATTAGCTTCCTTAGCATGTTCTGTGAGTTAATGGGCATTTTTCTTTAAACCTAACACAGGCTGATAACGTTCTTCTCCATGAATTTAGAATTTTAATTCAAAGATTATGCAATCACTATTTTTTAAGAAGTAATTTGTTTTGAGGGCAAAGTGCTCTGCCTTAGGAAAAGCAGTTTCCTCTTCAGCTATTTTGCTTTGAAGAAGAGCTAACGTGCTGTAACACCAGAAACGTGTGCATCTTCCACAGCACTGCACCTTGGTGACTTTGACTCAGACGAGAACTTCAGTCTCACTTCTGAAACAGCGTCAGAGGAATTTTTGGAATGTCTCAGAGAACAAACAAGTCTCTGGTATAATTTCATATCTCTGACATTTTCTGCACTTTGTGAAGAAAGAGATAGACAATTATCACAGTAGAGGGAAAGAAGGATTTTAAACCCATAAACATAGATCTAGATAGGAATGTATCTGTGCTTATGTGATGTACCTGGGAGGCAGTGTGGCCTCACTATAGGAATCAGAGGAACCTGGGCACAAGTTCAGGTTCTGTCACTTACCAGTTGTATGATCTTCTCGCCATTTCACTTCTCTGTCTGTAAAAGTAGTAGCAATGATAATAATGTCATGAGCTATGATCAGTATGAAATGAGTGACATAAAGTTCTTATTATTGTGCTTTAATATGTAACTTCTCAGTCAAGTTTGTTAACAGTGTGGTGGTGATGATGGTGGGTGTTCATGTGCATGTTCTATGTACCATAGTGGCACCATGTACCCATGTACCACTCTGAATCAGACGTTCTTTGATTTATTTCTCATTTAATGATAACACCCATTCAATACCAGTGTGCTAATAAATGTCTAAGAACTGTCTCTTATATAAGGAGTGGGATGAAGGAGGAAATCCCTGGTTTGTAGAATTTCTTTGGTGTACAAGGACATCCAAGGCCAATCTACTGGCACTGCATGATGTGACTGAAAATGAGAAGAGATGCCCGTGACCGGCTATTGGTCCCTGGCTCCAGCTCACCATTGCACTTATCAGCTCTTAGTCCCAGCATCCACAGACTGCTCTCCCTCAGAAGAAGCTATATGGTTTCCAGCGATTAAATGTGTCCAGACTTGCACTAAACAAAATATAACTGAATAAAATACCTAGTGACTATGGATGAGGGTCACCTTAGAGGGTCTTGTTCAGCAGAACTGTCTGGTATTAGAGCAGAAAAGAGCCAGAGATCTGCTCTACTATCAGACAATTCCTAATTCTGATAAGGAAATTTGAGCACCAAGGATTTTGACATTAGGTGACTCACCCACATTCCTACTGCTGTTTCCTAATAGCAGTAAGATTAGAAACCACCTCCCCTCGCTGTTTTCTTCCTATGACTTCTGCCAGCACAACCTGTGGCCTCAGGCCACTCGGTGACAGAACTCAGTAACAGAAAAAGAATCTGTCTCTATTTGCTATAGCCTAGCTTTCTAGTCACTTGAAAAGAACACAAGTTTTTTAAATCCATGAGGATTTTTTTCTCAAATGCCCGCACATGGACTTAGGCCTAAGGCTGGCCTTGGGACAGCCTTACATTAACGGTTGAGACTGGCTTTATGAGATGCTTTGGGTGTCATCAGAACACAGCCCTCTTCAAAGGTAAGCACTCAGAAAAGGGGCTTGCAGGGAAGACCACAACTATGATAAGATTTTAATGCATGGACATGCCCTTTTGCAAATTAATTTGTTTCAAATTTACAAATTTTAGAGCACCTGTCTGTGCCAGACATCCCTGTTCTGGATGCTGCAGATTCAGCCAAACAGCACAGAGAGAGCTCCTGCCTTCAGGAATTTGCTTTCCACGTAAGGGAGGGGGCAAGTAGGTGGGAGGAGTGAGAAGAACAGAAAGTGATTGATAAGATACCTTATAGTTGCAGAGCAAATATGTGCTCTAAAGAAAAGCAGATCAAAGTACGGAGAAAAAGCCATGGCAGAGGGTGGAAGGGGCTGCTATTTAGATATGGAGGTCTGAAAAAAAAAGCCTTCCTGAAGCGATGACTTTTCGGCAAAGCCCCCCAAAAAAATGAGGATCTGGAGGAAAAAAACTGTCCCTGTGAACGGAAAAAGTTAAATATGAAAACCCAAAACAAGCCAGCACGTGTGGAACACTGGAAGGTCTCAGGAAAGGATAGTAAGAAAGATTGAGAAGGACTAGCGTTATCATGGAAATTTGTTTGGGGTTTGATTCTAATTGTGATGGGAAGCCTTAAATGGTTCCGAGCAGTGAAAGAAAGGGACTTGATTAAACTTGGGAGATCATTCCAGGTGCTGTATGACTGCAGCTACAAGCAGAAGCAGAAAGTCAATTTGGTCAGTTACAGCAGCGGTCCAGTTGAGAGATGATGGTGTCTCAGACAGCTGTTGCAGAAATAGTGAAAAGTGGTTGAATTCAGTATAGATTTTGGAAGTTTTGCGAGCATGACTTTCAGATAGACCAGATGTGGGGCATTAAGGGAAAGGAGGAATCAAGGATAACTCCTGGTTCTTAGGTCCAAACCCACAATTTATGGCACTGCCATTAATTGGACAGGGAAAATTGAAGGAGAGGGAAGTCCAGAAGAGGTCAAAAGGACAGTACTTTTTTGGACATGCTAAGTTTGAGATGACTATTATTAAATCTAAAGATAGATATAGATGTCAAACTAAGGGAAGAATTTGAGTCTATAAATATAAATTGCAGTGGCATTAGATTTAATTGGCATTTAAAGCGAAAGGACTAGTGAGACAACCCAGTAGAGAATAGAGAAGAGAAGAGGTCTGAGACCTGGGGGCAGAGTCCTGGGACTCTGTAATATTTAGAGTGTGGGAAACAGGAAGATTCAGCAAAGAGCCTGAGGAAGAGGATCCGGGGGAGGAGAACACTCACAATTCTGTATAACCCAGGAGCCAAGTAAAGAAAGTGCTTCCAGAATAATGAAGAAATTACTAATATAATAGTCTGCTAGAATTTAGGTAGAGAACTCAGAACTGACCTGTGGATTTTAATAGATGGAGGTTAGTGGTAAAATTACTAAGAAGAGTTTCAGTGCAGGAGCAGGGAAGAAAGCCTGACTGAAATGAATTAAAGGGAGAATAGGAGACTGAGAACTGATGATGGCAGGTACTGACCACTCTAGTAAGAAAGTGGACTTTTTTTTGAGATGGGAAATATTTCAACGTGTTTGTGTGCTGACATGAGTAATCTGGTAAAGAGGGACATTTTTGTGTTGAGAAAAGGTATAACTGCAGGAGCAGTATCCTTGAGTAGATGAGAGAATCTGGATCCAGTGTGCCAGGTGGGGTGATCATGGCAGTAACAGTCCATCACTGTGGCCAGAAGAAGACAGCACACAGGAGCAGAAATGTGGATGGGTTGGAAAATGAGGTGAGGAAATACATTGCAGCTCTCTGCCCATAGCTTTTCTTTCTACAATTGAAATAAGATGCAAAATCCTCATCAAAGAGTGAGAACGAGTCAAGGAGTGGAGAGACTCGATAAGAGAAAACAACCACAGCTGTGGTAGTAACTGGCTAAGGAAGGACGAAAGCAAGAGCATTCAAGAAGGATCTTAGGCGGAAAGTTGGTGGAGGGTAAGGTGTGACAGTACATTGTCTAAATGAATATTATGTGATGTTATCAAAAGTGACAACATAATTAGAGGAAAAGTAAAGAATTTTTGATGAATTATGGAGTGTGTCTGGAAGGGGAATAGTTCATTTCAATATGGCAGGATAGTAACAGATGGTGTAGTCTAAGGTAAGTATGTCAAAGACCTTGTGTAAAATGAAATTCAAGGTGAAAGTTTGAATAAAATAAACAAATAAAATGGGACACAGTACAAACACATGCATGTAAACGTAGAAGTGCACAAAGAAAACATACAAGTACATGAGCACACATGTATACATAACAACAAATGCCCACATGGACCTCCAACCTTTCAACTTCCAAAATAAAAACAGGTTGAAGAGCTCTGCCTCCTCTGATAATCTGAAAAGTATCTAATTGCCAATAACCTGACCTCATACATACATGAAATAGATGAAGATATAATATAAAATTAAATTTTCTTCATCCTTTTTTATCTACTTCCTGTATTTTATAACTTTTCTTCTCCTTGCCTTTCCTCTGATTATGCTTAAAATAAATAACACTCAATCCCTAAGAATTAGAAGACAGTTAAGGGATGGTGCTTCTCCCCACTTCAATTTCAGGTGGGTGGGAAGTTTGGGAGCAGCAGTAGCAAGGTTGCTGCCGTTCCCGACACCAGTCCCTCACAACCCATTACCCCCTGCCCAGTGCGGGGGCCTGACCATGAGGAAGAACATGCGAAGCATGATGGTAGTCAACTGCAAGTCAGGACTGATTTGTAGACTGTGAAATCTACTAAGAGGGTCTTGACCAACACTTTTTTTTAATTAGTTTAAAAATACAATAGAAAATTATCAGAGTGAATGACATAAAATAAAGGTAAAATTGGGGGGGGGAACATGTTTATATGAAGATTCTATATTTATGTGAGTAAACATCACGTATATTCCCACTTAGACACATACATGTAATGAGTCATGACATAAAATATACTGTGGGTCACAGTTAGCAATGTTTAAAAGCAACTACCCTAGAGAATCCTATCCACTAGGACAGCTAGTGAATTCTATATCCGTTTGGTTAGAAAGGGATTGCAGAAACTGGGCCTCCCTATCCTTCGTCCCTGTCTCAGTCTGTATGTCTACCTGTCTACTGAATATTCCACTCACTCTTATGTTCCAGTTACTCAAAACAACTACATTTACTTCAACCCAGTGCATCTCCCAGCCTTGACGGTCTATAGCTCTAAAATCATTCATTCATTCACTCAGACTCAAACTTTCGGAGTAAGCCAGTCAGTCAGCTGTCAGCATGTTTGCATTCTCTTTAACTGCTTTTGTTCCTCTTTGGTTCCCCATCTAAATGCCGCCACCCTAACTTTCCCCCAGTACTGCTGCAATATTCTCATACCAGGTGTCCCAGTCTATGATTAGCTAGGTTGTCGGTCCCTATAAGATTGCCACTTAAATTCTCTAAATCACAGTGTTGATGCCCCTGATCAAAAACATTCATTAGTTCTCCAAAATGTATCTAATATATCCCAAGCATGCTTTTGCAGGCTGTTGAATTATTGGTGCCTGGAGCTCAGAGACCTTCTCTTATCATTTTATCATAAGTAAGAGCTTCTCGTACCTGTATATCTTAGGAACCCTCTCTCCACCTAACAGGATAATTATATAGTAGGCACAAAAGAAATTTTGAAGAATAAATAATAAATGGAAAGCATTGTTATTGAACCTTCAGCATATAAAATGAAAATAAAAGTTCTTATGAATTAATAATTATATTAATGGAAATTTCTTGATATGATTCAACATCTCAAATTTCCAAGAAGGCTAAGAAAACATAACATCAGCTGGCATAAATAAATATCATGAAGTCAATGCGATTTACATAGGAGTCTAGCATTAAAAATGAAGGAATGGATTTATTTTTATGAACAAATAAATTGACTTTTTGTTCATTACATCAGCACTATATAGGTTTTCATTACATTTTTAAATGTAAACCATAGTCAGTTCTAACAAACACTACAAAATTGGGGGCTTTATATATGCAAATAAGTTAGACTGCTTAAAACAGATGGCTTAAAACTTTCCTTCTATATTTCTCATACAAGTGTCCAAAGTATGAGGAAATGATTGACAGAATGGCCCAAAATTATTTCTACACCCATAAAAAAAATGCATTCAACAATAATGGGAAAATAATCACAATGCACCAACTGTACATGAAAACTAGGCTGAAATCAGAACTGACAGCCCAGTTCGGAAATGTACATTCAGTCTAATGGGAGAGAACTCGGCAGAAAATAATTACCTGTTACTTTCACCCTCTTTTCAGTGAAATTAACATGAAAACATTTTCAAGTTGTTGGTGGAGGAAAATTCAGCGCATAGGTTAATATTGTCTTTAACTATAAAAAAGCAGTGCACACATTTTTTTACATGCAAATTCAGTTGCATATTGTTTAGTGTAGGAAAAGTTGGCCATGGTGGAGAAAATATCTGCCCGTTAGAACAATGGCACCAGGTGCTAACAAATGCATTCCTATTTTTGGTTGTATTTTAATTCCACTAACAAAGAAATATGCAAGACAGAAACCAAGATAAGCGAAAATTACATCTAAGTTTTGTTTAGTTTTAGTATTAACTGACTATACAGCTACTTATGAATATTTATATAAAAAGAATTCTAACTTTAAAAATATGTTGTGATAGGATGCTTAGTATATACATAACAGTTTAAAGTTCATAAAGCATTTCAAAGATATTATCATTGTCTCTTTTACGAACTTGAAAAAGTTTTAGGGCCTATTCATTGATATGGTGCATTATGATGTCATCAAAATTATGTTGTAGAAAACTATTTATGACATATTGAAAATTTTGTCAACTAAATGGAAGTTTAATATTAACTAGAGTGGCAAAGACACTTCAGAAAGACAGAAAACTGTCTAGTTTATTCTTTCTCACATTTTCCTGCTGTCTGTTCTGGCACTCCTCCAAGCAATATGACTGTCTCCGTACACAAAACAAGTAACTGCAGAAGGGTTCTTGTTGCTACTGTCTCACCAATAATTCCCATAGAATAAGCTTTGTTCTTTCTCTCAAACCCCTGATTAAGTTAACTGTTCCTTAAGGACATGATATAATACAATGATCAAATATTCTGGCTAGAGCCATGTTGCCTGCTTGAACCTTAGCTCTGCCACTTACTGTGTGTCTTTGGGCAAATTATTGAACCTCCTCTACAGATGCATGAAATGGGAACGAGAAGATTTCCTATCTCAGGGGGCTGCTTTTAGGATTAAATAAGATGGTGCACATAGAGTATCTAGTGACTGGCAAGTAGTAGAGAGTCACCTGAGGTTTGTTTTTTTTTTTTTCCTTCAAAGAATAATGCCAAATCTATTCATGGCATCACCAATCATGGACTATAAAGGAAGACAATGCCCTTGTGTTAAAGCTATAGAAACCTCTCCACATGCCTTTCTTATTCTGTGAGAGTTAGTGCTGTGTGGACAGTAGAGAATATATTAAAATATAATGAGTATTAAAGCTTATGAAGCCTTAGCAAAAGCTTTTCTCTTTCATAAGTGAAGTGAGGTTTGGACCAAACCATGACCAGGCAGAGCCTGCCTCCCTTGATAGGATGGATGTCATTTGTCCAGTACAATCTAAGATTCTGCTGACCAGTCGCTGTCTGCCTTCAAGTAGCCAAAGGATCTCAAAGTGACCATAATGACAAGAGAGAAACAGCTCTGGTAGCTCTATCAGTAGAATAATGTCCTCACAGGCCACAAGTAAACAGTTAGATTCCCAAAAGTTTTAGAATTTAACCTCATTTGGATAAAATATTAAGAGCAATTTCTGAGTGATTTGTACAAAAGACATTCTTTGGGTGGGGGAATAATTTTAGATTCACAGAAAAGTTGGGAAGATGGTAAGGAGAGCTGCTATGTACCTGCCACCCAGTTCCCCTAAGGTCAACTTTTTACATAACGACAGTACATTTGTTAAAACAAAGAGACTGACATCGCTACATGACTATTAACTCCAGTCTTTATTTAGAGTTCACCAGTTTTGTCCAATGATGTCATTTTTCTATTCCAGGATCCGAGTTTGCCTTGAGACATCATGCCTCCTTGGTCTCTCAGGTCTGTGACAGTTTCTTTGTCATAACCTTGGCAGTGTTGAGGAGTACTGGCCAGGTATTTTCTAAACTTAGCCTCTGTTTGGTTTCTCCCAATGGTTTCTTGTTCATGCTTTGAATAATGTAATAGATTTTTAAGAATACTACAGAGATAAAGTGTCTTTCTCATTATATAAGATCAGGAGATGTATGATAACAATATGACTTCTTACTGGTGATGCTAACCTTAACCACTTGGTTATAGTGGGGTCTGCCAGTTATCTCCACTGTTAAGTTACTATTCTTCCCTTTTTCTATCAAATCTGGGTTTGATAGAAACCCAGGTGGCTGGTTTGCCACTGCTTCTTGTCTCTCTCACAAGACAGAGAGAGGAAATAATATGAGTAACTTATCTTCTTTTTTCTTGTCCATATTTTCTAAATTTCCTGCTAATAATTTTGTTCTTGTTTTCTATTGCTGTTATAACAAATTACTGCAAACTCTGTGCCTTGAAACAACAAAAATGCATTATCTTACAATTCTGCAGTCTACAAGTACAAAATGGATCTCACTGATTAAAATCAAGATGTCAAGAGAGTGGTGTTTCTGGAGACTCTAGGGAAGTGAGAGAATCCACTTTGTTGCCCTTTCCATCTTCTGGAAAGTGCCCACGTTCCTTGGCTAACAGTGTCCTTCCTCTTTCATCTGCAAAGCCAGCCACTGTGGCCTGGGTTCCTCTCAAGCTCTGTCACTTTGACACTTGCAGTTACATTGGGCATGGTCAAATAATCCAGGGAGCATCATTTTGCCTGCTAAAAATGTGAATCGTTTTGTAACAAGAAAAACACAGTATGATAAACTAGTCATTCATAAAACTAATAATTTTTAAGTCTAACCAATAATTTTGTTTTGCTCTGCAAATTTGAAAAAGTACCCTCTTCTCAAGGAATTTTACTTCCATCTGATGAAACGTTGCCATAATATATTGATTTGGTTAAAACAAGAAAATAGTATATAAAACCTACAATGTCGAGACTTCCACCAAGATGAAGGCGTAGGTGGAAACATTCTGCCTTCTTGCACAACTAAGTTTAAAAGCAACAAGGTTTTAACAATAAAAATGCAGCCAAACCACAGAAAATTGAACTATCCGGAAGTCTGACAACAACGAACCCTTCAGCCAAACCGGTAAGAGGGGCAGAGCCAGCAGCAGAGCAGGGTCAGGCAGGAAAGATTCACTGGACCCACCGGGGTGTGCGACCCAGGTGCGCCAGCAGCCGTGGACAGATCCCAGGTGTGGAGAAGCGGGCGGACCTACTGAGGGCGCAAGGCGGTGGACCCACTGAGGGCTGACCACAGTCATACATTCGCACGCAGATAAACCAGTGAAGGAGCGAGCGGTGAGACAGACTGTGCAGGCCCCAGCAGCAGGAAGCAGGGGAGGGGACTGCCATTGTCCCTCTCTGACCACGCCCCCACATACAGCATCACAAACCAGCCACCTGGGTGGCCCCGCCCTGGTGAACACCTAAGGCTCTGCTCCTCATACGTAACAGGCACAAACAGATCAAAACATGGCTCAAGAACAGCTCAGAGCCCCAGAGCCAATAAATCTAAGCCATGAAGAAATAGCCAGACTTTCAGATGCACAGTTCAAAACACTGGTGATCAGGATACTCACAGAACTGGTTGATTTTAGTCACAAATTAGAGGAACATATGGAGGCTAAACTAATTGAAATAAATGGAATTACACAGGAAACCAATAGTAATGGAAAGGAAACTGGGACTCAAATCAAAGGAGTGAACCAGAAGGAGGATAAAAATGACCAACCAGAAAAGAATGAAGAAACAAGAATTCAAAAAAATGAGAGACTTAGGAACCTCCAGGACATCTTTAAACGCTCCAACATCCGAATTATAGGGGTACCAGAAGGGGGAAAGGAACAGCCACCAGTGGAAAACTTATTTGAACAAATAATAAAGGAGAACTTCCCCAATCTGGCAAAGGAAATAGACTTCCAGGAAATCCAGAAAGCTCAGAGAGTCCCAAAGAAGTTGGACCCAAGAAGGAACACACAGAGGCACATCATCATTACATTAGCCAAGATTAAAATGAAGCAGAGAATCCTACAAGCAGGAAGAGATAAGGGGACAGTCATCTACAAAAGAATTCCCATCAGACTGTCAGCTGATTTCTCAAAAGAGACCTTACAGGCAAGAAGGGGCTAAAAAGAAGTATTCCAAGTCATGAAATCCAAAGACCTCCATCCAAGATTGCTCTATCCAGCAAAGCTTTCATTTAGAACGGAAAGGCAGATAAAGTGCTTCTCAGATAAGATCAAATTCAAGGAGTTCATCATCACTAAGCCCTTATTATATGAAATGTTAAAGGGACTTATCTAAGAAAAAGAAGATAAAAAAGATGAACAGTGACAGCAAACTCACAGTTATTAAGAACCACGCCTAAAAACAAAAGCAAACTAAGAGGACAACTAGATCAGCAGCGGAAACATAGAAATGAAGATCTCACAGAGGTTTAGCAACAGGGGAGTGGGAGAAGAAGGGGGGAGAAGGTATAGAAAATAAGTAGCATAGACAGTAGGTAGAAAATAGATGGGGGAGGGCAAAAATAGTATGGGAAATCTAGAATCTAAAAAACTTGAGACGCATGGTCATAAGCTAAAGGGGGGGGAATGGTGGGGGAGGGGTGTGCAGGGTGGAGGGAAATGAAGGGGGGAAATAGAACTGTAATGGCATAATCAATAAAATATATTTTTAAAAACCTACAATGTCTGCTACATTATAATAAATATATAAATTCATAATGACTATTATACAAATGGCATCCCTTAAATGTGATGTCCTGATGCTGTATATGACACACTCCAGCATTCGCAGTTCCCACAGCAGAATTAAGTGAACTGTGGCAAAACCATGACCTTCATTAGTTGTTTTTCATACATTTACCTATTTAATGTCCTTACTACCCTGCTAGGTGGTGATTAATATCACACTTAATTTAAACGAGACTTCAAGTAATTTTCCCAAAGCCATATAGCTACTAAGTGTCAAAATTAGAGTTAAAAATCAGTAGACCCAACACCAAAGTATTTATTCTATAGTGGGTCTCTCTACAATCATCACCTATGTCCTTCAGAATCAAAAGAAAGCAAAGGCCAGGCCCCTGTAGATGCTGGAAGAAAATGTAAGTCCACAAGATTCTCAGTTTTCCTGCTAAACCAGGGGGCATAGCACCTCTCTTTCCACATGACCCCACTCTGCCATCACCATGGTCTTGACCTTATAGAAAATAAAGACTAGAATTTTTTTTATCACACCAACAGCATAACTATTTTTAAAACTGTCCCAGTGCCAAATGGAAGTAAGTAATAGAAACTGAAATGATTGGTGGTTACTAAATAGGCCTTAAGGAAAATTCTGATAAACAATCATGAGGAGAAATGTTTACACTTAGTAGTTCAAATAAATACAAGTTAAGACAACATTTATAGAGCACTTCAAAATAAAAATAATGTTGGGAAATAGATTTTAACATTTAGTGTAGTTCCTGTGGAATTAGGAAGGTCATTTACTGCTAATAGCAATGGAAATTGTCACAACATTCTTAAAATGCAATGGAAAATAGCAAGACCCTTACAAATGTTCATGAATTTTTTGATCCAGATGATCAAGAAATTGAGAAAAATAGAACTTCCAGCCAAGATGGACTATAGATAGGTACACCGTGCCTCTTCATATAACCAAAAAGACAGCAACAAATTTAAAAACAAAAAAACAACCAGAACTGTCATAAAATCAAACTGTAGGGAAATCTTAAGAACCAAGGAGTTAAAGAAAAAACATTCATCCAGACCAGTAGGAAGGGCAGAGATTGGCAGCCAGGCCAAGAAGACTTGCAGCAAGTCAGTGGCTGGAGAACTGGATGGGCCCACATTCATGTGCAGAAACTAACTAGGAGGAACAACTTGGAAGCAAGACAGACCATGCAACCCAGGGTTCCAAGGCATGGAAATAAAGCCTCAAAACCTCTGATTGAAAAAACCTGTGGGAGTTGCAGCAGCAGGAGAAACTCCTAGCCTCACAAGAGAGTTTGTTGGAGAGATCCACAGGGTTCTAGAACATACACATCTCACCTACCTTGGAATCAGCACCAGAGGGTCCAATTTGCTTATGGGTGGTGGAGGAAGTGACTGAAAGCTGACAGAGAGGTGAACAAGAGTCATTGTTCCCTCTGAGACCCCTCCCCCACTTACAGCACCACAACGCAGCAATGTGGATTGCCCCGCCCTGGCAATACCCAAGACTCCAACCCTCACTACAAAACTGGTGCACCAAGACAAAAAAAAATGGCCCAAATGAAAGAACAGATGAAAGCTCCAGAAAAAAATAGAACTAAGTAATGAAGAGATAACCACCCTATCAGATGCACAGTTCAAAACACTGGTAATCAGGATGCTCACAGAAATGATTGAGTATGGTCACAAAATAGAAGAAAAAGTGAAGGCTATGAAAATTGGAATAAAGGAAAATGTATGGGGAACCAACAGTGGCAGGAAGGAAACCAGGACTCAAATCAACAATTTGGAACAGAAGGAAGAAATAAACATTCAACCAGAACAGAATGAAAAAATAAGAATTGAAAAAAATAAGAAGAGGTCAGAACCTCCAGGACAACTTTAAATATTCCAACAACTGAATCATAGGGATGTCAGAAGGAGAAGAATAGCAGCAAGAAATTGAAAACATATTTGAAAACATAATGAAGGATAACTTCCCTAATCTGGCAAAGGAAATAGACTTCCAGGAAGTCCAGGAATCTCAGAGAGTCCCAAAGAAGTTGGACCCAAGGAAGCACACAACAAGGCACATCATATTTACATTACCCAAGATTAAAGAGAAGGAAAGAATCTTAAAAGCAGCAAGAGAAAGGAGACAGTTCCCTACAAAGGAGTTCCCATAAGACTATCAGCTAATTTCTCAAAAGAAACCTTGCAGGCAAAAAGGAGCTGGAAAGCAATATTTTGCATGACTTGCATATTCAAAGTCATGAAAGGCAAGATTACTCATCCAAGATTACTCTATCCAGCAAAGCTATCACTTAGAATACAAGGGCAGATAAAGTGCTTCCCAGATAAGGTCGAGTAAAAGGAGTTCATCATCACTAAGCCCTTATTATAAGAAATGTTAAAGGGACTTATCCAAGAAAAAGAAGATAAAAAATATGATCAGTAAAATGACAATAAACTCACAACTATCAACAACCAAATGCCCCCCCCAAAAAAACAAAAATGAAAACAAACTAAGCAAACAACTAGAACAGGAAGAGAATCATGGAAATGGAGATCACGTGGAGGGTTATCCGTGGGGAAGGGGAGGGGAGGAATGAGGGAAAAGGTACCAGGAATAAGTAACATAAATGGTAGGTAGAAAATAGGCAGGGGGAGGTTAAGAATAGTATGGGAAAAGGAGAAGCCAAAGAACTTATATGTACCACCCATGGACATGAACTAAGGGGGAAGAGAATGCAGACAGGAGGGGGTATGCAGGGCGGAGAGGAATAAAAGGGGGGGATGGAACAACTATAATAACATAATCAATAAAAATATTTTCAAAAAGGAACTGAGAAAAATACATTTTTATTCAACAGTATAAAAAACCTACATTTGTATGCTATTTATCATCAAAAAACCTAAAAACACCCGAAACAAAACAGTAGCAAAATGATTTAGTAAATTACAGTTTATCAACTTGATGGAAAACTGTATACTTATTAAAATGCTAAATATAAAGGTAATGTAGAAATGTAGAAAATGTTTATGGTTTGAGTAGAAGCAAAGAATAAAAGGGCCTGTATTCTAAGACTGTAGCTGAAAAAGTATGTATTTGTGTAAACAAATACCAACTTTTCTCATTCTAAAAGGCATATTTTTAGTATATCAACAGCTGTGAAATCATGATACATTTTACAATCAATACTGTCTTCTGTTTTAATTGGAAGTACTTTTTCTTTCCAAGTGGTACTTAAAATAATGATACATCTTAGACTGAATTAAATGTGGTACTATTAGAAACCATACAAACATCTATGAACATTGAGGTGCATAGGTTCTTTTGAATTGGTGTTTCAGGATTCTTTGGGTATAATTCCAGCAGTGGAATTGGTTGGTGAAAAGGCCGTTCCATTTTTAGTTTTCTGAGAAAATGCCATACTGTTTCCCACAGTGGCTGCAGCAGTCTGCATTCCCACTAACAGTGCACGATGGTTCCCTTTTCCCCACAACCTCGCCAGCACTTGTAGTGGGGAGAGAGGAGGGTGCCAGTGGGGGAAAGAAAAGAAAGGGTCAAGTCAAGGAACTTGTATAAAGGACCCATGGACAAGGACAACAGGGAGCGGAGGGTTGAATGTGGGAGAAGGGAGGTGGGCAGGGCAGGAAAGAGCAGTGCAGAGGTGGGGGGAGGAATAGGGACAACTGTAACTAAACAGCAATAAATTTTTTAAATGATCATATATGAATTAAGATAAATTAATTAAAGATAATACATTTTATTTTTAAGAAGCAACTTTACAAATCTGAAACTGATTTGTTAAGGTTGGAGATTCTAGATGTTTCATTTTGCTTATGCTCAAAATTAAACTTTTTTAGAATAATGAATAAATAGATTTAAAAGCCTCTGATGGGTAGCAGGAAGTTCCAAAGGGAGGTGCATCTACAAGGCATTGTCATGTGCAATGAATAAAACTTCTTTTAAGGAGAGGAAAGATACAAAATGAATTCTGAAGAAAGGAATCTGTTTTTAGCAAGGAAAAAGAATGAAGAGGAAAGAGGTTCCAAAATATAACTTGACCCACCTTGTGACACATAGAATGCAGTTTTCTGTCTAATGTCAGAGTGCTCAGGAAGCTTATGCTGCTGGAGTAAACTATAAAAGCTGAAAATAACCAGGTAACTGTCCTTCTCATCATTCTTCATTAAAAGTGGCTCTGCATTAGACATAATTAAATTTAGCATAAACAAGGTAAGCAGTTTTAATCTTACTCAAACATTCTTGCCAAAAACAAAAGGCTATAGTATAAATTCACATGTGATTAAAGAGTCCTCAGTTTTCAAAATACAGTAAGTAGTGAAGACTATAAACACACAAAAAAAGGAAGTGATATTAAGAAAGAAACAAATATCAGGATATTTAAAAATAAAATTTATTACAATAATTTTGAGAGTTTTTAATCAACTATAGTTAGAGTGATCAAAAGAAATGAGCTATCAATCAGTTCTTTTTCTTTTACCTTTTTCTATAAGAATATATAAGATGAGATTCATTTAAATCTAACTGAAGTCAAAAGTAAGTGCAACCTAGAAAGAGTAGCCTAAGTGAGAAAACTAAGTTGGAAAAAAAGCATTAGACCTGTAATCATTAGAAACTAGAAATCTTGATTATAATAGTTTACTCTAAATAAGTGATGGCACCCTCCCATCCTTCCCCAGTAGCAGAGTCCCTGTGTGTGGAGGGACGCACAGCCTCCAGGAACAGATTTGATTCCCAGGTTCCTCTGCAGCCTGTGTCCAAGCTCTGGGAGGTGGGATGTGATGCAAAGCCCTCCATGACCCAACTGTATCTCTCTTTAAGACCACTCCTTACAAAGAGAACGAGTGGTCTCCGCTTTCCCCAATTTCCCTCTTTTGCCAACTTTCACTTGATCTAATGGCTGGAGGTCCAAGAGCCATCTTAGTTTATGGGTTGACCCAGTGACCAGCAATCAAGACTCCTAAAACTGGTGGAGCAGACCTAGAACCTAATGACACAATGGGTCCACTCTTCCATCTTTGGATGGCCACCCCTAGATGTCCACTGCCTGTCTTCTATCTTGGTTAACCCACAAGTATTTCTGGTATTTGATATTTAAGTGTTTAACTTGAGTCATAACTAACACATCAGGTGTATGTTATGATGTTCTTGCTTTGTCTGGAACTCATGTAACATTCTTCAGAGAATAGGTTTCTTTACCTCATTCTCCAAATTGAACAATCAATACATAAGTACTAACATCCACTAGG
This sequence comes from Artibeus jamaicensis, assembly GCF_021234435.1. Taxonomy (NCBI): domain Eukaryota; kingdom Metazoa; phylum Chordata; class Mammalia; order Chiroptera; family Phyllostomidae; genus Artibeus; species Artibeus jamaicensis. The sequence goes on from NW_026521843.1 coordinate 20,968,573, forward strand.
TGTTCTATCCCATGCTCTCTGTTTATAAAGTGGCAGAAAGGGAAAACAAGATGAGCAGGAACAACAAACAAAAACAGTGTAACTCAATTCAGTACTGGCATTTGCGACTAGGTGGATGGATCTTGAGAATATTGTGCTAAGCAAAATTAGTCAGACAAAAAAAGTTAAGGACCATGTGATTTCACTCATAGGCATAAAACTGAAAGCAACAAATGAATAAACAGGAGAAACAAACAAAATCTCATAGACAGACAATAGCATGGTGGTTACCAGAGGGAAGGAGTTTGAGGGGGTAGTAAAGGTAAAGGGGGGTCAAATGTATGGTGATGGGAGATTTGCCTTTGGGGAGTGAGCATACAATGCAATATATAGATGATGTATCATAGAATTTTACACTTGAAACCTATATAATCTTTTTAACCAATATCATCCAAATAAATTAAATTTAAAAAACAACAGAGTACTTGGATAAGGTGGTAAAAAGGAAGAGAGCCAGAAACTAGAAGGTCTGCTCTTTTCTTGTCTAATTATTATCAGCTCAGCAAACTTAAACTTAGGATTTGAACTCAGAAAACATCCTTAGTCCTAGCCCTGTGAACTTGAAGTATTTGTGTGGCCTCTCTGGATTTCTTTCCACAGATGACTATATACTAATCTCTACTAGGCAGGACAGCTTTAGGGTAAAAGAAAATCATCTTTGTAGAAATGTCCATTTCAATCCTTTGTGTGAGCTTAGACTTCTTGAAATGAAATTAGAGATGCTCTCTCTACTGAGTCTTCTCCCAAACACTGATCTTTGACCAGAATACATTTTCTGACCACTCCTTCAACTTCCTTTAAAAACTTTCTGAAGTCTCACTTCATGGATACAATTGTTAGGACCATTTTCCTGTTGGCTTGCAAATTAGATATATCACACTGATGCATTTGATTATGGAAAATTCTGTTTATCTCCAATATGTCTTTCGAGCTTACTTAACTGCCAATTTCCAAAGAGAAACAAATGGAGTCGCTTTCACAGGCTCCTAGCAGGTGAACCACAGGTGGTTCAAATTCATGCTCTTTAACAACCACCTATGTGCATATCATGATGAGCATCAAGTAGATACTTTCTGAGGATGAAAGTGAGTTTGGGAGAGGTGGTGACAATAAGAATAATTCAACATACAACATCATGAAGGTTGCTCAATAATTAATAATGAATCCTTAATTAGTAATGAAGAATTTCTCACGAGCTCGTAAAAAAATGCTGTCATAAGCTTTATGTCTTTCACCTCATATCCAAAGCCTGCTTAAAGGAAATATTTATGGAGGACTCTTTAATAGTCTTTTCATCCTTCCTATCATTTCAGGGTTTGCCCTCCATTCAAGCTAATACCTCAGGAAAGATGCCCTCCTGCTCTGACTTATGCTGGCCCTTGAGCTGGGTCTCAGATAGAATTGTTGCTTCAGTCATTTACTGGGGAAGGATATTAAAATCATACAGCTTTGTGTAATGTGCTTGAGAATATCATCCACGGCCCTTAGGGGCCTTCTATATGACCAATTTGGCTTATATTTGTTTTCCACCAAAATTTATATCATTATTCTACTCATACATTAAAACTAGGTCCCAAACTAACTTTTCTCATCAATTGCCAGTGTGAGCTCCAACAGCTCTGAAGACCCATAGAATGTGAACACTTACATTCTTCTTTCATCTCCCATCCCCAGTCCTAACTTTCTTCTCATTCAAATTTATATTTACCCCACTCTTAACATTTTTCTCTCCTATTTATATCTGTGTATGTGTGTCATAAGCAACTTAAAATGAGTTACAGGAAACAAACAATAGATAAGCAAATTAAATGAAGTAAAGTAAGGGTCCATTGCATATTATATCAAATTTAGGCAGAGCAGATGTTTTAAAGTATCCTAAGGACCAGTGTCCAAAGCCCGTTTCACCATATATATTACCTGCCTATCAAGATACGCCAGTCCCGATGCTGAGTAGTCTTCTCAAACCACAATGAATCAGACCCTGAACAAGAAATATTCTAGGGAATATCCTTAACTCAGGGATGTTGGGAACACTGGCCAGAAAGAAAATCTTTTTTTATCCCAAGAAAACTGGTAGAACCCATAACTGAGAGCTCTTGGAGGTGATTGACTTCTTGCTTCACCATGTCATCTGCACACCATCTCCACACATGGCAGCAAGAAAATATGCGTATTTGTGACCCTGAGCTTATCCCAGAAGAGTTTCCATACAGAAATACGTCCCTATTTATAAAGGTATTTGCTTAGCTTTTAGTTTGTTAATACAATTGAAAGTGTGACCATTGAATTCAGGTCAGGTAAAAGCTAACTAAGGCTAACTTTTCTATGTATTGTGTACTCAGTCAAGTAATAATTGAACATTAACCAAGCACCTATTATTTGTAAGGCACAGTGCAAACTGCCAGAAGGGACATAAATACAAGTCATAAATATAAGTCCAATACTTGAGAAGCTTGCAATACAGTGAGGAAAGCTAAATCTTATGGACTCAAAAGTCCATAAATATTATGCAGATAACCCATTCTTCAAATGGTATGTAACAAGTACAGAATTAAGAAAGCTGTTATGAAGGCCATGAATTTTACAATAATCCTTGTAATTTCTAGAGCATCTTGGAAGGAAGAATGAATGAGATAAGCATGACGGGTAAGAGGGAAAATGAGAAAAAGGTGAGGCATATTCAGGAAAGATCCCAAAACTAAACCATGTGGACTGCCTCATTATAGTTAAAAGTAAACAATAAATAAAACCCCTGGCTTGTCAGGCTGTAGAACTGTGGGAAGGGCAGTCTGTTCTTAACTGAGTGAAAAGGAAGGTGTCCTTGAACCTTTCCAAGAAAGGGAGTGACAGCATCAGAGATTCCTTGAGAGGTTTGATCTGGAACCAAATGAGGGGTGAATTACAGCTGGGAAGAAAGAAGTCATTGGAAAACAAGAAACTTACCCCCTTTGCTATTTGTTTATCTCCTCCACAGCAAACAGCAGGTGTTAATTCTACACTGATTATGTGCACTGCCTAGGGCATCACACACAGAATTATTACTAATAACCCTTGGAATAATGTTCTAATGAAACTTAGCTTTCATGATATGCAATAATAGCAGATATTTGAGATATGGAAATCTATAATTGCTTTATAATTTAACTCTCTCCATCATTTCAGTTTTTAAAAAATCAAAGAGTATTTCCAGCAGTGTTTTTGGATTTTTTTTACTCTGGCAATCAACGCGGCCAGGGGTATGGTTTTCTGAACATTGTTCAATGGAAATGTTTACTTCTGCAAATCCTGCCTTTACTTTCCAAATTATAAGTGTGTTGGTTCTCCTCGAGCTCACTAAGTGCTTTTGCTCCACAACCACTCATCTGAACAGTAGTAGAAAAGCCTTCAACAAGGCAATTTCCATCACAATCGGAACCAATCTGAAATTCAGACTTAGTGTAAAAAATTATTTATTTCCTGCTTTCAACGCTCATTTCTTAGACACCAAAGAATAATTCTATTAAAAATGCAATTAGCTGCAATCCTCATGCATATCCAATTCGGCGACTGTTTACTTAAAACCTTCTTTGGCACATTGTTTTTTAAAAGTTTCACAGTTCCAAATCCACAATGTGTTTGCACGGAGGTAATTTCTGAACTTTGTTACCCCTTTATAGCTCCATATTGTATACTATTGCACGTGCTTATCCCCATTGTGCTGAAGCTCACCCTCCAAAACCCTCGTCAGCCCAGGCTAACCCTACCCCACTGCACACGGTAAGAAATAGTGATCCCTTCATTAATCATATTTTCTAGAACACTTGTAAAAATCTCCAAGGATAAAATTTAAAATTTTATTTCTGCCCCTTCATACAAATTAATCACATATTGACATTTTTTAAATTCTGTGTTCTTTAAACAAAATAATACACTATAAATCACGTTATAATTCCCTCAGTCTCCTACCCTCTGACCCAGTTTTCTCCCTCCTCAGAAGCAACCCCTACCAGCAATTTGCTACTCAACCTCCAATCCATTGTGAGAGTTGGATATACGTAAATGTGTCCATAAATAATGCACACTGTTATTTTTGTGCTGCTTTTCACATTTAAATAAATTACACTATAAAATCATATTGTTCTACAATAGTAGCACTTAATATGTTTTTGAGATTCATCCAATGTGCCTGTAGACTGGCCCTGTTTATTCGTTTTTACTACTGGACTATGCTCCATTGTATGAACAAATGGCATTATATTTATTCTGTTAGGATATTTCATGATATTTTTCTTGTGCAGGTTGGTCGAAATGTTTTATTTTCGCAAGTAACGCTGCATGGCAGGCAGCTGTGTGCAGCTGGGCTTCTGCAGTTAGAAGAGTCACCTCTTTGAAGCACAGATTTAGAAGTCAAATGTGTGTGCACTTTGGGGGTTTTTTTGGAAACTGCCAAATTGCACTCCAAAGTAGCTGTATCATTTCTATCCCCTTGGCTATTTCAGTCTTATTCATTTTTGACTAATCTGATGGGTGAAAATTGTGACTAATTGTTGTTTCCATTTGCATCCTCAAGACTACCAGCAAAGAAGGCTGAGCGAAATTCTCCGCTCTGTAACATGCTGGGGAGCTGGCCCCCGCTACGCAGAGTGGGAGACAGCACTGTCAGCCTCCCTGTCCTGGCAGGGACTTGTGTTGTGGTAGGGTTCCATCTCATCACTCACAAGGCTCAAAGAGGTGCCAGAGAAAGATCATCAGCCCCCAAAAGGCCTGCACAACCCAGCAAGCCTCCCAGCGTTGCATATTAGTGCGAAGCAAAAACTCCTCGCCTGCTGCGTGAATGGTGAGGAGCTGCCTGTGTGTGACTGAGAATGTCTATCCAGAAGCCACTTTTTAAAAAATAGAAATTATCTGTTCAAAGCAGTAAGGCATCCTCATACCCCACCGAAGAAAAGTCCATCTCTCTCTCTCTCCCCCTCCACCTACTTTCTCTCTCACACGCACACATGCGTGCACACACACTACCATTCTAGACATTGAGAGATCACCTGTTCCAAGTTGCTCATTTCATTTCAGCTGCACATCCCATAGGAAGAAGGTGTCCCGCCCAAGGCAGCTGAGCCAGAACTCCAACTCAACCAGTGCCGTTTTCTGCCTTCATAGCCAGGCTTCTGTTCCTTTTTTAGTGTCAATTTATCCACCTAATTGCTAATTTTCTTCTCAGGGAAGCAGAGTGAACTAAAGAAAACCCCCAAGATCCCTTAGCCCCCATCACCCACAGCAATTTGTGCTCCACCTGTCATTTATTCCACAATGAACCAGGGGTAGGGGGGTTCACCTGCTACTGGGCTCCTGTATTCCTTTTAGTCAGCAACCAAACCATGCCCAGGCTTCCTACAGACAGCCGCGTGGCTGTGCTGGGAAGTGGGGGGAGGGGGAGTGGGGAGTGTGACGGACAGACTGATCCGTGATCCTGCCTCTCAGTGTCCCCGCTCTAGTGTAACCCCTTCTGTCTGTGCTCAGGCTGGACCGGTGACTTTATTTTAACACATAGCATGTGACAGAGGTGATAGGATGTCACTCCTGGGATTACATTATGTTATAGAAAAGTCCATGTTGCTAGCCAGCTTGGTCTAGGCTTTTGCTTTCCTTGCTGGCTTTGAAGAAGCAAACTGGCATAAGCCCTCCTGTCGCAAGAAAATGAATCCTGCCAACAACCTGACTGGGCTTGGAAGTGGGACTTGGCCGACAGAAGCCTCCGAACAAGAATTCGGCCTTGGCCAACACCTTGACTGAAGACTTCCAGGAGACCCAACTAAGCCATGTACCTAGAGAAAGTCTGTGAGATAATAAATGTGTGTCATTGAAGCTGCTGTGTGTGGCTATTTGGTGTACAGCCCATAAAACTAACACAGGCAGCTGCCCTTCATATGTAGTGTCTTAAAAGTCCAGTATGTGGGAAAACCACTTGGAATCCTCTGCACAGAAACAGAAAGGTCTACACTGAGTCCATTCTTTCAGGCCCGGTGACAACAGTCTACTGCATGACCTCTCCCGTCTGCTGTAAGGAGGTCAGAACCCTGGGCACCTGGGGCTGCAGCATTTGAAACCAGGCCAGACACAACAGACAAGACCTCCGAGCTTTCCTAACATTCTCGGCATCTGGACTTCACAGCGGAAGTGTGGAGAAAATCACAGTAGGGTGTTTAAAGGGGCAAAGGACCAAAGCGTAGTTCTACCCTTGAAATGAGAGAGCCTCCGGCCACTAGTCCCCATCTACTCCTGATTCCCATACAAGCCAATCAAGCTAAGCTACTGCAGGTGAGTCCTTTCTGTAACAATTGAGACAGAATTTTTCATTATGGGCTACACAAGTCCTGGAGGATCAGGCCCCTGATCATCTTGTTCCATATTTCTGTACTCTTGTCAGACATTCTTTTAGAGCTGGTACTCCACTTGCTTTCTCTTGCCAGGGGGGCATTTGAACATGCTGGCCCCTATCATGCTGTTTCCTCTGATTTTACAGAGTTAATTCCTTCATCAGATCTCAGCTGAGGTGACAGTGCACCAGAAAAGCTTGTCCTTACCTCTGTAACTAGATAATGCCTGATGACAAACCCTCAGGGTACAATAGCTTTCACTCAATTCTTCTCACAGCCTAACTGTTTACTGGCCGGTGTGATTGGTGTGATTATTTGCTTAATGTGATCATCTTCCACAAGTCTCTTTCTGAGCCACAAGGGCAGGAACCAGGATAAGTTTTGACTTCTCACTGACTTGCCATTAAGTTGCCCACACTGAGCCTGGAGCTTGGCACATAGTATGGGCTCAATAAACATGCACTCAGTAAAGACCTGAATAAATCATATCTGTGAAAAATAATTGAGGAAAAGATAAACCCTAGCCTGAGAGTCAGGAGATCTGGTTATAAGCCGGCTTTCTACTCAGTTGCTGTTTAAATTTGGAGGGAGCCATTCCTCAGTTTCCCCAGTGCCCGTGAGTCTCTAGCTCTCTGATTTGCTGGTAATATTGCTGGAAGTATTTGTTGCTTGTTACTAACATAGTCACTACTATTCTTTTCTTTACTTTGCCTCTTCAAGGGATCAGTGATGGGAAGACCTTTGAAATCCTGCTTCATTTCCTCAGAGCTCCACAAATTCTCAAGAAAAACTTCTCAAAAGGACTATAGGCTGCACATAAACCACAGAGTCCATCGGGGCCTAAAGTTAAAAGGTCATATTATGTACAATGGTCCTCATAGTCATCTGGGAACAATAACGAAAACATATAAATTACAAAACCCGGGATGGCCGACTGCTGTATCCATGGAAACAGATGTTGGCTTGGCCAAAGTGCTCCACAATGATTATGATTAATCATCCTTGAAATCACTGTTATTTATTGGTGTATAACTGATGGAACCATGTTGGAAGGGCTGTATTGTAGTTTTACAAATTTCCAGTTGCCAGAGCCAGCACCCTGGCCATAAAAGAGCAAACTGCTCTTTAAAATGCACTCATTAAATAGCCGTCAAAGAGAGAAGGGGAAGTGGAAAAGCCATAGCTTGGAATAATAGTCAATAAAAGCAGTACGCTGACATGAGTCACTCATGTTCAAAACAAAATTTCCTTCCCTGCTTCATATAAACCTCGTGCTAAAAAATACTTAAGGAAGTGGGAACCCTTCTTTGTGCGTTCTTTCTAAAGCTTATTCACAACTCTGCTTTCTCTGTGTTTCAGTCAGAATCATACCTTTGGAAAAAGGTTATGGCTTCATTTATTGTTTCCTCTTTCTTTAGCCCACCTTCTGGGTCACAGGTATTTTTCTACCTTTACTACTTTATGAATACTCTGAAGTCAGATTCTTTTGTACCTCCCCCCTTAAAGGTGATTTATTTTAATTTGTCCATATATGTAGTTGAAGGACATCCAGGTTTGGGAAGAGTCTTTCTTTGAACTTGTTTTGGGTGGAACTCAGGGCACTTTATGGTGACAAGGAGCACCTGGCTCTTTTAGAGTCAGTAATCTTAGCTTCCACAGGTCTCCCTGTGACTCCCTAACCCCACCTTGACCAACAAGCCCAGTGGGCACCCAGCAAAGTGTGCACAACCTCACTCGCCCTTGCACATGCAGTGATGCACACCTGAGACAGAAGAATACCAAGGGATGTGCCAAAAGACCCAGAGGCCATTGTAAGCTTGTGTGCGTTCCTAATGCATATTTTCCCAGAACACGTCCAATCCTCAAATACATACAGCATTGTTTTCAGAGACAATAGAGGGCTGAGAGATAGGGCCAGAGCTTCAGATGTTGTTGATAGAAGCCTCTCTTAAGCACATCCATAAAGCTGCTGCCACATCATTCTTGATTTAACGCCACAAATAAACAGCAACCCTTGGGCCTTGGGCTACGCTCTCTAAACAGCTCTGGGATTGTTCGGCACAATGCTCTGATTGTCTTTGGGGTGGGGCAGCTGGAAAGAGTTAGAGTGGGAGCTTGGAATTTGCTAAGGCAGCCATGCTAGAATACGTTCCAAGCACCAGGTGTATTAGCTACTGTTAATGTGCAGAGAGGCTCTGAGATGTGTTTATAGACACAATCCCCACCAACCTCCTGTCTTACTATAGTCACTAGACCTAGAAAATGATCCAGAATGCTCTGGGCAACTGGGAAGGACAAGGCACACACCATCAATTGGAAACTGGTAAACAAATAAAGCAAAAGTATTTTAAATAAATGAGATATGTGACTATTCCCCAGTACTTTTGACCAGAGATTATTTATTTAATACAACATAAAAGGGCAAGCATGAAAACTACATGCTAAGTATTCATGTATACAGGCAAGCAGGGGGATGACCCAAGGAGGCATGTGGCACTTCTGTATCTTCAATGGGGAGAATTGAGAATTCCCTCCAACGGTCATTTGATCCAACCCTCTGAACCATTCAGAGCTAAGAATTCTCATTCTCTGTTTTTAAATACCTCATAAAGAAGACTCTTTCTGGTTTTATTTCAAAGCATATTCCAGAGATTGTTTATAAAGTATAATTAAGAAAAGTGACAATTTAATGTACTCAATCCCAGCGGTCCTCAACTGGGGATGATTTTGCAATCTGGAATACTTGTGGCCTTTACAGGACATGTCTTATTTTATCACAACTGGTGGGGAAGTCAGGTGCTATTAATGTCCAGTGGGTAGCAGCCAAGGATGTTGCTAAACCTCCTACAATGCGCAGGACAGTTGATCACAACAAAGAATTACCAATGCTAAAATGTCAATAGTGCCAAGGTTGAAAACCCCTTATTTAGACAAATAATCAGTATGACTAAATTAGTCCTCTCTGAAACAGTTGAGTAAAGGCAAAAGATTTACAGTTTGAATAATTTGTCTCATCATTAAAGCCATCTGCGTGGACAATGCTTTGGTCCAAACCACTGCATTAATCCCATTGAAGAATAATATTAATACTTATTTAAGTAATATTAACAGACAACTTTAACTGCCTACCATGCAGGCAGACTCTGCTTTTACAAGGGTCACCACTGGAGAGGTGGGGAGGTAACATACACCAACAACACCAGGTAGGTGGTTTAGAGAAGAAAACAATCCATTCTACTTGGGCACGGGGAAAAGTTAATATGGGAAGATAAATGTAAATGCTCAAGCTAACTATGCTTTACTTTCTAATAATGCAAATTGACCATACCATGGAACTCTTAATTTAAATGATACCAAGGACTCTTCTAAACACTTTACATTCGTTATTTCATCCTACATTCTAAACAATCCTAATTTAGTAGGAACTATTATTCTCATCTCAGAGATGAGACAGAATTCTAGCTGGGACCTGTTTGTCTCCAGAGTGAATGCAGGTAACTGCTGTACCACAGCCTCTCTGGGAAAGAGGACAAGTAGTTTGGGCCAGAGGCATCATCTCCCAATCATTGATCCCCTCATCTCCACAGACAGGAGCTAATGACCTTTAAGGTCCTTATACCACCAGCATTCATTATTCTAACACCAACAGGGAGACAATTATTACATAAAACAATCATCTTGGAGTAGGCTCCACACTGTGGAGGGAAGCAGGTTTTTAAATAACTATAGAAATGGTAACTTTTAAATAGCAGTCTGGGATATCAACTCTAAAAAGAAGTTTACCTTACTCTCTAGTCACCAAATGGAGGAAAAATGAAGTCTCTGTCATTACCTCCTTAAGGTCAAATCTATTTTATCCTGAATGTACAAATACAATTTGAACTTCACTTTCATTTCATTCATTTATTTGCTCATTTGTTCAACAAATATGAACTGATTATCTGCTGCATTCTGAGCAATGGGCTGAGTACTTGGAACATAGCAGTAATCGATTAGACTCAAAGCTCTTAACTTCATGGAACTAATCAATAAAAAAGGAGCCTTGAGAGTTAAAGATTTCCAGGTAAATAGAGTATGTATAATGTTTCTTATCTTTGAGTTATTGAAACTGTTGCCATCATAATTCATCTGAATTTCCAATTTACACTAATCTTACTATAAAATGCTCAATTGTTCCCCTGTGTGTCTTTCAAATAGATGTAGTCATGACTTCCAGAAGGCATGAATAAAATTCAAAGAATGACATCACCTAACTTTTTTCTAGACATTTAAATAGCAGATGAAGATGTACTCAGCTAAATGATACCAATATGATTTTCTTATCTCGACATCTTTTATGTTTTTCAGATAACTTCTCAGTTCCATTCCAATGTATAGTAACTAAAATATTTTCATAAATTTATTCATGAAAAAATATGTCAGGCTGAGATATTTTAAAAGCAATTTCAATTTTATATCATGCATCTTTTTCCATGTTGCATTTTAGATATGTCCGTTGAGCAGGTTTCGACATCCCTTTAAACATTAATAAGGAAGATTTTTATTGGCTCCCTTGACAAAACCACTCCCTCTACCTTTATTTGTTTCTTGTGTTGCTCCCTATGTCTGGAAGCTCCTATTTTTTTCTACACGAACCAATCTGCACCTCCCTTTCCACCCCTATGTGAGATTATTTTATTTAGGAATATGTGCTTATGTTCATATTTTCCCCTTTTCCTGAAAAGATAGGAAGCAGCCTATAACAGGACACACAGAAGTGACCCAATAGCATCAGTTCAAAGTGAAGCCAGAGGAGAAAGTGAAACAAGAGGAGAGCCAGGAACAAGTCTCGAACACATAGCATAATAACCCACACGTGTGCAGTAGGTGAGTTGTACACCTGACTCTAAGGTGCTGGCAGCCAACATGAAAAGAAAAACCTTAGTTCCACAACTCACAGTGTCCAGGAGATACTAACAATCCAAATTTCCTGGGGAAGTCTAATTGTTCTTGGTACTCAGACCAAACAGGAACTTTCCCTGGGATCTTCATAAGTAGATGATGTAATGAACAACCACCACCCCTTCTTTATAGTTCATCTAACAAGATCCATGAGCCTACTCACTAAAATAACTCCTGATGTAGGCCAGTGACTACCAGCTCGTGTGCCATGGCAGGCACCCTAGTGTGAGCAAGAGGCAAACAAGTGCGCCACAAGAATTTTTGAAACATGGAATACCTGACTACTGAGTCAGGGACACTGACTTCTTTTCCCTTAGATTGTCAAGTAAAAAAATGACAACAGCCAACACAACAATAGCCATCCAGTGTGAATGAATTGATATTATACCCTTTTTTGTCAGATCAGCAAAAATTATAATGTATTTTTGGGTATGCTGCAGAATTTGAGTAATTAGTTTATGTGTGCCATAAGATGGGAAAAGGCTGAAAATCGCTGATGCAGGCTAATGGCACATACAGACATGGGCAGAGGAAAGGTATTCTGGAGAGGGGAGAAAAGAAGGCAGAGATGGCCAGCCCAGCTAAAACAGTGTTTCAGCCTCTGCTGATCAACACAGGGCTTTGACACATGGATCTAACTTAGAGGATAGGGAGGTGAATTAACTCAGCAACTCTTTCTAAATAGTGTTTCTCCTAGATTCTGATGAATACTGTGTGGTAACAGCAAATGCATCGAGAATGACTATTCTCTGTACCCCTGAGTTCATCTTCCTGTGCCCAAGCCAAACACAGAAGGGGAGCTAGGGTTCATCTCCTTTTGCAGAAGCTGGTGACCCTTCAAGCTATATGTCCAATGGTATATGTTCAGCCATTACCCTCTACAAGGTGAACAAAGGGAGCACTGGCAAGATAGGCCAGGGGTAGTCTCAGAAAATTATTGTGAACCCACTGCAGATCCAAGTAAGCAGTTGAGGCCCACAGTTCTACTCCATTAGTACTAGCCCAGATATGCTAAAGATAACCAGACATCTACATTGAACAAAGTAAAACACCACCATAACACTGAAAACATCTTTGACTTTAAACAGAATGCTTTCTGTTGTGCGTTCCAAAATAAACCATTGTGAAATGCTTATCAAGGAAATAGCAGCAAGTTGTAAGAGATTGTTAAGTACTTAAAACCAATGAAAAGATGAGAATATCTCACAAAAGCTGTAATGTATTTGGAAAAAGGAAAGAATAAGAAAAGGCTAAAAGGTTTATCAGTGGCCTTTCTTTTAGACAATAATTGGCCAGCAGGGTCAGATGCCTGTTCAGGCCACTCCTTGTTTTAAATAATAGAGCCATAATATTCATGTGAGAAACAATGTCTGTGCTACTTGTCTCTAGAAAGCCAGAAGAGGGAGGGTTTGAAGTCAGCTCAACTAGGTCATTAAGAGCCAAGTTTCAAAGAAAAGAAATCTAAACACAATCCTTTGTAATCCCAAAGGCTGTGGTTTGCCGTGTCCAAAGACTGTGCTTATTTGCCTCCGATCTGAGCAGAACCATAACAGGGCCCGTTTTGTGAAAGCCTCTGTACCGGGGGTTCTGTCTAGGTTGAGCTCCTGTGCTTCAAGCAGCCAAGTGTTGTACACAAAGGATAAAGAGCAAGGAATGGAAAGACCAAAACACAGCAGCAAGTTGATGTCTCCCATGTATTTTGCTAGGAGAGAATAATGAAAATAGCAGTGGTCTGTAAAGGAAGAACCTTTGCTTGATGTTTTCTGTTCTACATATAAAACATTGACCTGGGAAAACTAAACCTGTAATTTGACAATCAATTACCTAGCATGTACTTTAGGGCTATTGTCCAATAAAAGAAGGCTATAGTTTGGGATAGGAAGCATTGTTTTTTCAGGACATGAAATAAATTATAGCATTCATCCAATCCAATGAGCCAGTACCTATAGTATAAATAATGATGGGAAGGTTAGTGAGATGGGTCCTTGAATTGCAGGGGGGAAAAAAACCCTTTTTTTCTCTGCAGGGGGAAAAAAACCTCCTCAGGATGTAACTTCAGGGTGCAGCACAAATAACACCCCCTTTTTTAATTACAAAATCTTTTATTACAAAATCATAAGCATGCAATTTTGTAACCTAGTAATATCCCACTCAAGTACACCATATGACATTTTAGGTGAAATGTTCAAATTAAAACTATAAATTATCACACCCATATTATTAGCCTACCAAACACACTCAAGCAGGCCTTGCTTCTGCCAGACCCTTTTCCTGACAAGAGTTATGATTTTAGGTACGTTTTTTGAGGTAGCAATCAATTAGACATAAGTTTTCAGTTCTATGAGGTTCTCGGTGCTCAAGTGAGATTTTCGTTTGATGTAATACCTCCCAAACCTCACTATGGAGGTTATCAGTTGTTCCACTCTCTGATAGGTGGACATGAGACCCACGTTTGAGCATTTAAATAGCAATTAGTGAACACTGTTTATAAATAAGGTCATATGATGAGGTACCAGGTTGTAAGGTCAACATATCATTTAAGGGTGACATAAATAAATCCATGACACAATTCTAACTGAACTTCTGCTAAAGAGTTGAGGGCAGCTCTTCAGAACCGGCTGCTTTACCATCTGTAAGTGATCCTGAGGCTGAAGAACAGCGACTTTTTGTTTCCCCACCATGAGAAAGGGATTGCTCCTTCCATCACTCCTCGAACAGCCAAGACATAGTCCATGGCGCATGCCCCCGGTTCTTTTCCCAGACGAGAGGCTGTCTGAGGTAGTGATTGATGGCACAGAACCCAGAGTCGGAGTCTAGCAACACCGCCTCTCAGCTGTGGGAACTTAGACACTTCTTTGCCTTTTTCTGATCTGAACTTGACTCGTCTGTAAAACAGAGGCAATAACAGAACTTCCTCACAGAGATGTTTCAAGATTTAACTCAGTCATTGGATGTTAAGCACTTAGATAGGGCCCATTGTCACTCAGCAGCAGTATGTTGATGTTAGATGAATTATTTCAAAGTTAGACAGTTTTAATAGAGATATTAGCTTTAGATATAAGGAGTAATGCCCACCATCTCAACAAAAAACTGATTAGCAAGAAAGCTAGATTTTTCCACTGGAAGCCCCTTTAAGGGCTTTCATTTCATATCCCTCCTACCTAGTTGTGATTCCTTTTATTTTTTAATACACTTCCTCAATTAATAATCATAACCAAAAGCCTCTTCATCTTTTTCACTTCACTCTGGTTATCACCTCATGTCGTTCAATTTCACAAACATGACAGTAGAAGGAATTGCTTCTTGGACTAGTGTCTTCAACCCTGAACAGTTTACCTCATCCAGATTACTATAGGCAAGTTCCTTAAAACATGAGCCATGGTTTCCATTTCTTCTACATCCTAGAAAACTTAGAACAATCTAATGTACTTAAGCAAATGCACAAATCTCAGAATGAATACAAAGTTAACCTGGGCAAGAAGAAGGGCTATTGCAGACAAGTTTTCATGCAAAGATCATTTTTGTGAAGCATTATTATCCACAAATGTTCAGAGAACTCCAGCAAAGACATAGAATCCAAAACCCAAGGAAAGACTGTGGCTGGGAAAACTTGGCTTCAGGCCTAACATTGCTTTATCATGGTTCTGGCAGGTAATCAATAGGAAACTCTGTTGCATAGACATAAATGATAATTGAGTTTTCATCAGCCCTGTGCCAAAACCATTCCCACACGAAAGCTAGGATCTTGGTGCCAAGGTACCTTATCAGTCCATATGTAAATATGCCTTTTGATGAAATCAAAGAACAGCAGAATACAGAGACGATTGCAGGCTGGCGCCACCAAAACCAGGTAGGCAGTTAACTCTGCATAGTAGACAATGAATGAAGAATGAGTGCAAAAAGAACAATTTCTCATGCCATGCTTCTCCTTAGATGCTCAAGGAGATTCAGAAATGGGGTGGGGGGAGGGAGAATCAGCTCACAAAGCACATTCTCCCTAAAAGCCTATTCAAAAGAATCTTTCTACACAAGTCCTGAAAAATTTTGTCTGAAATGTAATGAAAGACCACTGGCTAATATTAAATATAAGCCTTAAATACACGGTTTTTTTCAAGGCAGAAGGAAACAGGGTATAAAATTATCTTCTCTAAATGTTTCAAAAGAGGACAAATTTTCCAAACTTTCAGCTTTTTTCAAAGACAGCACTTGAGAAACTGAAGATGGTTTTGACTGAATAAATTTAATTCTATGCTCCCTTGTTTTGAAGGCTGATAATCAGAATGCGATGTCTATCATCAAAAAGACAGATAAGGATAAGTGTTAACAAGGACATCAGAAACTGGGGCACTTGTACACGCCTGGTGAAATGCAAACTGCTGCAGCTGCTTTGAGAAAACAGTTTGGCAGGCTCCTCAAGGAGTCAAACACAGAGTTACTATATGGCCCAGTCTTCCTTATCCTGGGGATACGTCCAAGGGCAATGAAAACACATATCCACCAAAAGCCTGGACACAAATTTGCATAACAGCATTATTCATAGCATCGCAAAATCGGAGGCAGTCCAAATGTCCATCAACTGATGGATAAAATGTGGTATATCCTTACAATGAAATATTATTCACTAAAAAGTAATTAAGTATTGATACATGCTATAACATGGATGAACCTTGAAAATACACTAAATGAAAAAAAGACAATGAGAAAAGATTCCATATTGTATAATTTCATTTATATGACATTTTCGGAATAGGCACTCTTTATAGAGGCATAGAAATAGAGTAGGTCAGTGGGTGAGATGGGGAGAAATGAGAAGTGACTAGGAATGGATGTGGGGGTGTCTCCCTTGGGGATAATAAAAATGTTCTAAAACTGAGCATGGTAATATTTATACAACTGTGAATCTACTAAAAATCATTAAACTGTGTACTTTGGTGAATTTTTTGGTATAAGAATAATATCACAATAGAGCCAGTTAATTAAAAGGGATTCTAAAATAAGATTATTAAAATTTTATTTAATTTTAGTTATCAATTACAGTTTACATTCAATATTATTTTGCACTAGTTTCAGGTGTACAGTGTAGTGGTTAGGCAATCATGTACTTTACAAAGTGGTCCCTCGATATTTTCATTGCCCACCTGGTACCACACATAGTCATTACAATATTACAGACTATATTTTCTATACTGTACTTTACATCCCCAAAACTATTTTTGTAACTACCAATCTGCATTCTCAATCCCTTCACATTTTTCATCCAGTCCCCTGAATTCCCTCCCTATCAGTCATTTACCTGCACCTATGAGTCTATTTCTGTTGTGTTTATTTAAATGATTCTTTAGATTCCACATATAAGTGAAATCATATGGTATTTGTCTTTCTCTGACTGACTTGTTTCACTTCTCATAATGCTTTCTAGATACATCCACAATTGTAAGATTTTGTTCTTTTTTATGGCCGAGTAATAGTCTATTATATATACGTACCACAACTTTTTTATCCACTTGTCTATTGATGGGCACTAGGGTTGCCACCATATCTCGACTATTGTAGATAATGCTGCAATGAACACAGTAGTGTATATATTCTTTCAAATTAGTGTTTTGAGCTTCTTCAGATGAATACACAGAAGTGAAACTGCTGGGATGTAAGACGGTTCCACCTTTAATTTTCTGAGGAACCTCCACACTGTTTCCCACAGTGGCTGCACCAGTCTGCACCCCCACCAACAGTGCATGAGGGTCCCTTTTCCCCACACTCTCTCCAGCACTTATCATTTGTGGACTGATGATGGTCACTCTGACAGGTCTGAGGTGATGTCTCATGGTGGTTTTAATTTTAATTTTTTTGATGACTAGTGACATTGAGCATCCTAATTTTAAAAAATTTTAAAACAACTTGGGGATGTAAATATTTTTTATACAATTTAAAAATAGTTGCTCACATAAATGGATAAAGATTACAGTAATTTTGAAGGAGACCATAGAAAGAAATATATATTTAGCCAAATCTTCTGCAAACTGACTACAAAAAATAAAACTTTCATTTTTATTTTTTATACATTTAAGTATATTTGATGCAGTACATGAAAGAAGTTATATGATTCAAAGAAACTGATTGCACAATGCTTAAGAACAATGCTTGGTTTATGTCTACCTTCTTATAGCTTCCTTACGCCTCCATCTTGAGAAATGAATCAGTTGGCACGAAGTAATATAATGAAAGCAGGGCCTTTTTGTTTTTTTTAGTTTTACTTCTTTTTTTTAATTTAATTATTTTTCAAGTACAGTTTTCTGTCTTTTATTCCCATCCCAGCCCACCCCCCCCACTATGCTCCCCACCTCCCTCCCATTTCCACCCCCCCTAGTTGTTGTCCATGTGTCCTTTATACTAGTTCCTTTAAATTCTTCCCCTTTTTCCCCTGCAATTCCCTCCCCTCTCCCATCTGGTCCCCATCCTCCTGTTCTATATTTCAGTGTCTTTGTTTTTATTTTGCTTGCTTGTTTGTTTTGTTGTTTAGCTTCCTGTTAAAGGTGAGATCATAGCAGGGCCTTTTTAGAGTACAATATCAGAAACAGCATTTGGCCTATGATTAAATATACTTAGGGAGCCTCAAAATTACAATTTTTACATTACTTACAAGTGAGTTTACAACATAGTCACAGAGGTACATAACCACTCTGTTGGGATTTTAAAATGTTCATCATGCATCTTGTGATGGTTGATCTTATATGTCAGTTTGACTGAGCCATAGGGTACCCAGAAACTCAGTCAAACATTATCCTGGGTGTGACTGTGAGCGCGTTTCTGAATGATATCAACATTTGGATGCATAGACTGAATACAGCAGACTTCCCTCCCTAAGGTTGGTGAATCTCATCTAATCAATTGAAGGTCTGAAAAGAACAAGAAGGCTGCATGAGAAGGAACTCCTCCTACCTCGCTGTTCGTGCCAGGGCATTGGTCCTTCCCATTCTTCAGACTCAGGCTAAAGCATCAGCTCTTCTTGAGACTCAGACTGACTTGCTTTTGAGCTAGGACACACACTATCATCAGCTCTCCCAGTTCTAAGGCTGTGGACTCAGACTCTAACTACAGTTTGAATGTTGGCTTTCCTGGGTCTCTGCCTTATCGAACGCAGGTCTTGGGACTCCTCAGCCTCCTTAATCATGTGAGCCAATGCCATATAAGAAATCATGGATGATAGGTAGATAACAGGTAGATATTCCTGACTAATAAATATCATTAATTTTGTACTATTTTAGCAGACCACAATACCTATACTATGAATAAATATTGTTGTCAATACTTGAATCATATTGTTGATGATATAATTATATCACATCACATGGGTTTTGTGTGCATTAAAAATCTTTTATTTCAAAACAACATTTATTACATACTAAATATTTTAGAACCTTATTTTGGATTTCCTAGAAGTTTCATCTCTAAGGGTCTTGTATAGTAGTGCTTGTCCATTTTTTTTCTCAAGCTTTGAGAAATTCTAGTGAGAAAAACTATATAAGTCAGAACACTTATCTCCCAGTTAACCTGAATGATCTTGGCTGAACCTTGACTCTGCTTGTGCCTCAGAGTCACCAAATAGACAATGGTGGTGACAATTCTTTCTTTATTAATAAGGTTCTTATGAGAGATATAGGAGATAGGAGACATGAAAAATGCTTTCAAAGATAAAGCAACATATAGTAGTGATATAGCTTAATGTGTTTAAGTAGTTTAATGTTATTAATATTTTAGTTTCAACTGAAATCTCTTTAATGACAATAGAGAAAAATGATCAGCTGAACTAGAATAAAATCTATAAGTTAGAATTAAATTTGAGCATGTTAAAATTTATAATGCACAAAAATCACTAGATCATTTTCTGCTTCTTTTTTTTTACTTTACAGTATAATATAGAATAAGGAGCATACTTGTATAGTCCTGGAGCAGATGAGCTATTACATTAATTTCACGTAAACAAACCAGCTAAGAGGCAGCATGTTTACTGACATGGAAAAGCCTCTCCACTGTTATATAAATAACTACCATGCAGATGCTTATAAATGTAATGTTTTTCATGTAATGCCACCAAAGAAAGCCTGTCTCACACAGACAAGGCACATCATTTAAAACTGCCAAAAACTTTGAAGCCAGTGCCAGGCGGAGCCTAAGTGCCTAGTTCATATTTGTAGACTGATTAGAGAAGAAAGCATTTATGTGTAAATAAGCATATTAAATATAGAAACCTTCAGATAATTGTTTCACTCGGTATTTCAATACCATGTCCAGTTTGGTGCCTGAAACATAAGTGAGTGGAAAACTTGGAGTGGTTCCAGAGAAAAGCAATGAACATGATTAAAGAGTTGGAAACAGGGTCTATAAATCATGACTACAGGAGTTGGAGCTTATTTAACCTGAAAAAAACAGCTACATGACTGCACCAGATTCTTATATCTGGAACTGAGAGTTTCATGGTGAGAGTTGCCATGACCCATCCATACAGCTGCGTGAGCGGAAAGAGATCAGGAGCAACAAAGATAGTTTCAAAGAAATCTGCACATATCTAACTCTCTGTCTTCTTTTGATCTTTCAAAACTACCAATAGCCGCCCTGGAGGAGGCAGGCTGTACACCAACTCAACCCACAAACATTTACAAGTGCAGCTGAGGGTCAGGTGCCTTGCTGGGTGTTGAGGAGAAAATGGAGGAGGGTAGGCAGGACCCCAAATCCCCAGCAGTCTCAAGGAGACTAATGTGTAAAGACAGTCGCAGGATGTCAGGAAATCTCCTCTATCAAAAATATGCCAAATCCCTTAATGTCTCCAAGGAAGGCACAATCACGTTTACATGAGAAGCTGGGCTGAAGAAGGAGCTGCTTCTCCAAGGACTTAATGCCGCAATGAGTTTCTTGCGCAGAAGAAGGTGGGAGGGCAGTCAGGCTATTCTATGTGAATGTGAGAGAAAGCACAGAAAGTCCAAGCGAGGCCCATGGAGAGCCAGTTAGAAAGGCAGAAGCAGACAGGAGAAATGTTATCACATCCATTTTGCAGATGAAGAAACTGAGGTTCAAAGGTCTCAGTGACTTGTACAAGGTTAACCATCATTAATGTCAGAGCTGAGACTTACACCCACTGTTCCTGTTCCCCAGTCTGTTGGGGCTCTCTACAAATCCTTGTTACTCACTTAGCAACCCGGACCTGCTGAGGTTTGTCTGATATACACTTCTTTCCTTTAACGCTAAAGCTGTTAGCCATAGGAAATCCATCTTGCTGAGTAATTTGGTGGAGGGGGGGAGGGGATGATGTTGACATGGTCACATGGTGCAAAGTCACTGAATTCTGGAAGCACACAACACACACAATTACTCACAAATAAATGTAGTTTCATTTAGTCCATCATTTCATAAAGAATAAAGAACCTCATTTTTATTTGTTCTGTTACATTCCACATAGTGAAGACAAGAGATATAAATGGGAATTAAATCATTTTCAATTCTTTATTTTACATTGAAACAAAATGCACTATTGTGCTCACGCTGTTTGTAAAAGTGCTTTCTGTCATCTGTCTGATGGAGCCTCTGTCTTCCCACTCACTCCTCAAACAGTAACACGGCGTGCCTTCGGTCAATCTAACAATTATCAAAAGATTATTCTGGATCAACGTACACAAAATTCGGAGAGAGAAGCAGCTCATTGGGTTGCAGGCATATCACAAGATAAGCCAGGGATCAGTGTATAGGGCAGTGGGCAGTTTAATTTATTTTATTATTTTATTTGGTTTTTCTATACTTTAAGTTTAGCAAATTACTTGTGAGTGTCTAGATTTTTAAGAATCTAAAATTTGTTATAACTGAATTTTTCTGTGATACTAAATGACTGGAAAAACATATTTCCCATTCGTTTTATTTTTGTTTTGAAGTTTCAGTGGAATGAATTTCACAGAAAACAAGTATTAGGAAACGTAAAACAAGTCTTCAAGGCATCCTGTTATCTTTTTAGAAGGTTTTGAGGCAATTTTCTAATAAGTTGCCCTAGAAAACCTCACACTAATACTCCTGCTGACCACATTTTCAAAATGATCTCCTCATAGTCTGCTACATAACTGAAAATCACCTTAAAGTTCAATATCAGAGAATGAACTTCCATGGTTTAATTTCCCAAGTGTCCTAATTGTAGTTACATCTGATTTGTAGGTAGCCGCTCAAGGACACCAACGCTGCCCTTTTATCCTCTTGTCCTCCGTGCACGGAAGCCCCATAATCACAGAGGACAACAGGACTGTGCTCTGTTCACATCTGCTTGAGATCGCGTCTCTGCACTTGCCTGGCAGGAAGACACTGAACCATCACCAAAAAGCAGGACAATCTCTTAGCCATTAGTTGGTAAGAATGCTGGCTGCCAGCTATGAATTAAAACATAAACATCATGACCTAGATGTTCTCGAAGATAAGGAAATAACTCCTGGGTTATTTCCTTAGAAAGAGTGGAAGCATCTAAGTGCTAATTGTTTCAAGTGTAAGCTTTAGTGCATGTCTGAACTCTTGATTTCATGTGAAGCCATCTTTAAAAATTGAAAAATCCACGCTGATGCCATTAGTGAGCACTGATCAGGTCTGACGCTACTGAGGAGTGTTTGAGAGACTGGCCCCAGCAGTGCCGGGTCTCCAGGGGCAAGGAGGAGGAGCAGAAGCCCAGGTCAACTAAGGCAGTGGGTGCCTGAGCCAGAGAAGAAGGATAAGCTCCTATGCTAAAGAAAATAGCTCATTTTAAAGTTGTAGCATCCAGTCTGAACAGTCACTAAGGAAGAGATGCTGCCAGGACCTGGAGGGGAGAGGTCAGGCAAGCAGGAGGGTGGTTGGAAACATGGCATGGACAATGCATCCTCGGGTGTGCACTGTGGGAATGGGCTAGATTTATTTAAAAGTCCACAGATGGTGCTGAACTTGCCCCATGAGAACCCCTCCGCCCTCAGGGCTGGGTCTGAGTTTTCCCAGGCCCCTGCACTCCTAAGTCAGAAGAGCATTCTCGTGACTGTTCTTCAGACTCTGCCCTTTCCTGCTGATGGGGGAATGGGGCTGAGGACCTCTTCGAGCACATTCAGGCTGGCTTGGGGAAATTGGAACCCATTGTTGAGCTCTCCTGTAGTTGGAGGAATTTCAGCAGAGAGCTGGTGAAAGACTGCGGAGGCACATGACAAAGACTGATGGAGTCAGCTGCCACAGGGACATCTTACCTGTTCTCAGCCAGACAAATGGTGTCCATGGGTCAGGAGAAAAGGCTCACAGAGGTCTTCAGAGTGAGCAGAAATTCTACAAGCTGCCAGAATAATGGTGCTACTAGGAGGTGCAGAGAGAAGTGGAAGGACTATTCCAGGTAGAGGACAGCAGTGACGTTTCGTATGTGAAGTCCACTTGTGGCTGCTTCGTGGATCAGACATGCAGCCATTCAAAGACACAATTATCAGTGTATTCTCTCAGTCCAGGCCGATATGCGTGCTCTAGCTATCAGCCTGTAACTTTTAGAAAGCCAAGTGGAGACATAGATGAACAACATCCTCCAAACTGGGCTTCAAGGGGCCAGGCTGCCTTGAGATAAACAGAGAGGTAGGTCATGAGGAATGGTGCCCTGGTGAGAAGGGTCAGGATAGGGAGTAAGTCCTGATCTGGTTTGTTAGGAACAATTCCTGTGTTAACCAGGACGGGCGAGGTTAAGCTGCAGCAAAAGTTTCCCCCACATCCCAGTAACTTAAAAGAACAAAGGCTCATCTCTTATTTGGGCTGTTGGTTGATTAGGGATCAGCTGGGAGGCTTTCCTCTACTCCTTCTCACTCGGGAACCCAGGCCAAGGGAGATTTCATCTGTGTGCTTCCAAGTTCGCTCCAGCAGGCAAAGGTGAACATGGCACCTTTGAAATTCACCCCACAAGTGACATTTGCACTTTTGTTCTCATTTCATTAGTCACAGCGAGTCATGTGCTCACACTTAACCCTAAGGAGCAGGGAAGTGCAATTCTTCCATATGCCCAAAAGGAGGGCTCAAAACTATTTAACGAGTAGCACTGATGACCGCCAAGTGCTCAGTTTCCTAGGATGGCATCGTGGCCACAGGTGGGTGGGGAGGCAGTCCGAAATGACGGTGAATCTCAACAGTTCACAGTGAAGAGGACACGCAGCAGTATCTCAACATTGCTGCCACCACCCCGGCCTCTGTCTTAGGCTTGACCTGCATATAACTTTTAAGTGTCCGTTTCTGTGGTAGGCAGATTAATAGTCTCCCAAGGATATCCATGTCCTAATCCCTAGAATCTATGAGTATTTCACCTTGTGTGGCTAAATGGAACTTCACAGAAGTGGTTAAATTAAGGATCTTGGGATGAAGAACCTATCATGGATTATCCAGTTGGGGCCAACATAATCACAAAGGGCCTTATAAGATGGGGACTGTGTGAATCAGAGAAAAAGAGAGATTTGAAGGTGCTACACTGTGAGCTTTGAAGATGGAGGAAGGGGCCACAAGCCAAGGAGTACAAGCAGTTTCAAGGAGCTGCAAAGGGAAGGAAATAGACTATCAGGGGCTCCAGAAAGAACACCACCCTGCCTACTCCATGATTTTAGTACAATTAGAGTATTTCAGGCTTCTGCACTCCAAAATGGTAAGTGAATAAATTGTGCTGTTTTAAACCATTAAGTTCGTGGTCATTTGTTCTTAGTAGCAGTAGGAAACCCATACAGTGTCCCAGAACACGTAATGTAAGATGAAAGTGCTTAGCTGGCATTCAGATGTTAGAGTGGGCAGGGCTGGATGGTGGGAAATGTTGTTACAAAGCTGTGTTGGTGCAGGATGGGTGTCAATTCCATTGCCAACACTCAAAACCATTGCCCCAGGATGACAGGTGGTCCCAACTCCAAAGGTAACCCTAATAAAAGAACATGGCCTTGTCACTTAATTATAATTGAAATGAGTAAAACATAACTCCACATGTACAGTAAAACATAAATTCCTTCTTGCTGTTTTTTTTCCTTCTAACTTTCCCCTTTCCGTATTCTTTGCTTTCTCTCAGCTTCAACTCCAGAAGCAAAGGCCAAAGCCATGTGAGGTGCTGTCATGATTTTAAACACCTTCATCTGCAGACTATTGCAGTTTCAGCATTGAAAGGGGTCTTAAACAGGTAAGAGGGTCAATGACACAGCTCGAACTTAAATCTGCTCCACAAGTTCCCTCCAAGATTAACAAGCAAACGCCTCTGGTGGGATGGATTTTGCTGCCTCTCCAGAGAGGTCTTTCTATCTTTGTACAACTGGAAGGCATCAGACCAGTATAAGCAAAAACTATTTCATTCTCTTTATTCTGCTCATTGGTTCTTCCCCATCCCTGGAGAAGGCTAAGAATATTGGAGATCTCTAATCCCACTTTTAAATGATAAGCCTTGAAATACTTAAAGACATTTGTGAGGTTTAATGGAAAAGACTGTAATGGCTAAAGCACCCAAGTTGCTTGGCAGGAATGTCTTCTTCAGATTAATGTACTTTCATGTTGGAATAACACAGTGTTTTGATGAAGTTGATGGAGGAAGATGAAGACTGGGATAGATCCTTGGTGTTAGTCATCCCAGTTAAAATTATCATGATGCAATTTTCTGAGTAAGGAGGGGACAGGAAGACAGCACAGACCCAAAGAGCCGGAAAATGTGGGGCTGGCCAGGAAAGTACCAAGGAGAGTTTCTCTGACCTGCTACCCCATTGTGTTCTCTCTGTGACAACAGGGTCAAAGGAACTGCCCTTCAAAAATGTGTTCCAGAATAAATCAGCTACCTTATTAGGTTATCACATAAGCAATAACAAAATAAGCAAAGGACTTTGACGTGATTGCCCTTCTTTTATAATTAATTGACCCAAGTTGATATTCTGCATTTGTTTCCCATCCAAATCCATTCTAGGCATTTCTGTGCCCTGGCCTGTGACTCCCATAGTCAGCCTAACCCAGACTCACTAGTCCACTGGTTCTTAGTCAGGTTGGTCAATGAGTGACTCTTACAGAAGATAAGAGGGCAGGAGGAGAAGAAATGAGGTTATTTATTCTCCCTTCTTGGGCAAATTGATTCTGATGGAGGCTATGTCTGATCCTCTGAGCCAGTTCCTCCTCCATGGATGGCTTCATCTAGCTCTTGGACCCAATAATAAAAATTCTTCCTCTAGTCCTTCAGATCCTAGGATGGTAATAATTTCTAACTGCCTCTTTTCCTGGGTGATTCGTGCTTTAGTAGTTCCCTACCCCCTGTCCCCATCCCAGTTGAATTTGCCTTTTGTTTCTTGTCGGGACCCTGGCTGATAAGCTGGTCTCCCCACCTACTTCCCTGGCTTTCCACAGTGATCTTTCACAAACATGAGTCACATCACATCATTCCTCTGCTCAAAATTCTTCAGTGGCCTCCTGTCTCACCATGACTGCTCACAGCGACATGGAGGGTCCCTTCCCAACTCTATCAAATCATCCACAGCTCTATGTAACAACTGTTTTTAATTGTTATGAAATTAAAGTATATATAATGCAGCCTACCTAGGTACATCATTTCAAAAATATGAATATACAAAGCCAAAAGGGGGTAGAATCAAGGGTGAGAAGAGGGGATGGCTGGGGTCGGGGGGGAGTACTCCATTGAGGAGTACTTGACCAACAACAAACAATGTAAAAAATATATATATAATGACCTAATTGAGGAATAAAAGAAAAATATTAATAACAAAATAATGTACAAGACAAAAATACTCAGACATGACCACCCTGGGAAACATAATAAACTGTCAGAGGATTGTATCTATCTATAAAACCACCAAAAACATCTGTATATTAAAGGCCTACTCAAATAGCACAAATGGATCACTACGAGTGGCATGGTTTTCCCAAATGGTTGTTCCTGTTAAGAGTTTGTTGTCCCTCATCCCCAAATCTACCCTTCATTCCTGTTCTGCACTAATGAAGCTGTGTCCTTGAAATATATGTATTTACAAGAAGTTAGCCTTTGTGAACAGAGGGTGCAGAAGGAAGGGGGATTCCCTCCTGGTTCCAGCGTGCTGCTCTCTGCAGGCTCCTGTACTGGGTTTGGCTTTTGCAGCACACAGTTCCTATAGCATGGACAGCTTCTTCAGAGCCGGATTCCTGCAGCCTGAAGGCTTCTCTAGTGTCCAGCGTCTGCAGTGGGTGCAGCTTCTTCAATACCCAGTCCTGCAGTGCCTGCAACTCTCCCAGCACAGGTGTCTGCAGCACAGATGTTTTAGCCAGTGGTCACCTCCAGCAATGAGCAGCGGTCAGTAGCACCTAGAGGCCAGCAGTTCCTCCACCACACCTCTTAATCAGTGTCATAGCAGAATGCCTCTGAGAGACACTCCAATGGATGGCTTGCCGCAGACCCTGATTTTCTGGCAAGTTTCCAAAAAGGTGATTTCCAGCAAGTTCTGCTAGTGCAAAACCACAGCAACTTCTTTATTATGCAGTGAGCTGTGTCTGTGTCTTTCCGTCTAGTACTGGCTCTCAATATCCTCCCCCGACTCCAGGTGGGTGGTTCTCCCTTGTATGTTCTCTCATAGCCATAGGAATAGTGCTGATCCTTCTACCTAGCATTTTTGTATTCCTTAGAATTCTCTTCTTACTAACCAATCCCTCATTATCCTAATTCCATCTCATAGGTAATAACGGTTGATATTAAACTTTTTCTGTTTTCACTTACCATATGATTTCTCTCTTCTGATTGGACTCTGAGTGATATAATAAACAAGTCTTGGTAAAGTTTTTGAAAAGGTAAAACAAGCTACTTTTATCTACATGCTGCAATGGTTGCATTCCTAAGAAATGCAGGAATTATAAAATGGTGCAAAATAAAACCTTTCTGTTTATATGTAAAATGATGTTAGATTCTAGACTCAGAATACTCTAAACAGTTTTGTTTTGTTTTTTACTCTGTGCAGGGATGCCATTTACAGCTGCACGACACAATCCCATAGGGATATTATGCCAGGCAGATCCATGTCAATGGTGCTTTCAAAAATTCTGCAGTCCACAACCTACACCCCTGTATGTGGCAGTCCTGCCTACACTAGACAAATACCCATTTGGATATTTGAGAAGTGGGCAAGATGTAGGACAATTCTTCACTGTGCATAACTATCCCACCTTATTGCAGTATATCTAGCAGTATCTCCAACTTCCACCCATTCTATCAAGTAGCACGCCCCAATCCTTGTAACAGCCAAAAACACTCCACAGATTTGCAAATTGCTCCTGTGGGAAGAACAACCCACTCATGGCTCATTCCTCTGGTCTCCTCTGTCATCCTTATTTCACTCATAGCAATCTTCGTAATATTCTTTAAAGTCTGTGTTTCCTCCTTCCTCAAGACACTTTGCAATTTGTTATTTCTCTGCATAGAAGAATCTTTGGCTTAGTATTTGCAAACTCCCATTCCCTTCAGACCCTTGCATAAATGTCACCTTAAAGGGTATCTTTCTATCCACCCTATAAAAGATAGAAACACCTCACTCACCCCACCACTTCTTGTGCCTCTTATTTTGCTTTAAGTTTCTCAACATTGTGATCACTATTTATAGCACTATGTATTGTACTAAGTTATTCGTGTTCTATGTTTCTCACTTAAGTTCCATGAGACCGGGGACTTGACCTATTTTGTTCACTGTTGTATTTTCAGCACTGAGCACAGTGCCTCACTTGCACTAGCCACTCAATAATTATTTGTGCAATGGATGGTATAAGGAAATAACTTTATTCAGAATAACACTCCTTTTCCCATTTATCCAAGTCAATGAACTCAGTCATTTTGCTTCCCCTCCTCTCCTCCCTATCCAAAACCCGAATAGCACTACCCAAAAAAGAAAACACTCAAAGAATCAGCAAGTCCTGTCTTAGAAAATTAGATCACACTGATGTTTCTTGTAAAAGGGATGAATGTACAGTAGTTTTCAGATGAAAAGTTGTACGTTTTTGCTAAGTTCATTTACTACATATGTGCCCTTCATACAGTTTTGGAAGGCAGAGACAAGGATAAAAATCGGGCATGGCATGACACCAGGTACTTGACAGGCGTCATATTTGATCTATACAGCCATCTTGAAAAACAAAGAAAATCAAAGCTATTTCCCCTAAGAGAAAAACTAAGCCTCCGTGAAAATATGTAATATCAAAGTGGAACTCAAAACCATGTCTGACTCTAAAATCTATGATCATTTCACCTCATCACTGGAATGAGATTATGAAATATGCTGAACACAAGGTGCAACTTTCTCAAAATTTTTAAGGGCCATGGTTTCCAGAAAAATATCCTGGATTCATTTCTAAGAATATTTATTCTGTGCTCATTAATGGTTAATATTTAGAAACACTTGACAAATAAAGCTAATTCTCCCTCATCTTCAGATTAATTATGCAAGATTTTGGTTTACCCATAGCAAACTTTTGTTTAAAGTCACTTTATTAACCAATAACACCTACTCTCCTTAATGAATTGCTTTGTTGATATTATTGGCAGTTTCTAGTCAGCCTAGTTAATTACTGTGTTCTAAAATAATCAATCTCCCTTGTCTTGCCAGTGCCAAGGCCAAGGAAAATTATGAGACAGATAAACTTGTGTGCTCCTCCCATCTCTACCTTGATAGAATCTGGGTATAGGAGAACAGAGAAACAAAAAGAAAATGAACTGCAAGGAATATTGCTTACTCAAGAGGAGGTCTAAACTTTAAAGGTCAATAACCAGAATCCAAGTAGACCAATATCCATTCCAATAGCCAGTGTTCAACTGGCTTTGGAGCAGGGTTCCTAACCTTAGAAGTCAAAGAGGTATTAATCGCTTCTATGTGCACACTGTTGAATGTTATCGAATGCTCTCTATATTATCATTTAGTCTTCATAGTACAAAGATTAACTCTTCGTTGCAACTTACAAATAAGGTGAGAATCTTCACTAAGCTTAGACATAAAGGAGCTGGAATACAACCCAAGTCTGTCTGACCCCAAGGTCTGTGCCCTTGGCCACTGAACTATGCAATGTTCAGAAAAGGAACATTCCATGTCACAGGGCAGAAGCATCACAGGTTCAGTGCCAGTCTGTGGAAGCAGGACCTTTAGCCAATGGCAAGATAGAAGAAGGCCAGTAGCTGTACCTCTGCCCATGAGCAAGACACAGTAAAGTAGGCCCACACTCCAGCTAGGTATACCAACTCTCGGGGTGGGTTCCAAATTCCAGCCAAAAGCTACAATGCTAATGCAAGAGATGGAGACTGTGGGCAAAGATCCATGAGTAAATGAGCACAACAGGACTAAAAAAAATGTAGGTCAGGTACATGAGTACTTAGGCACACGAGTCATCTGGTAACATACATAATCTGTGTTTCCAAGGGGCAGTGAGCCTCACTTCTTGTAAGACATTAATCACAGCACCTTAAAATCTTCTGGATGGAGTCATATACAAGGACCTAACTGCAGATGAAAGGTTGTGGAGGGAAACAATCATATACATGATCTACTTCATTCATTCATATTATTTCTTAGTATTTATTGAGTACAAACTATGCACCAGACACTCTTTCAAGTTTAGATTTTTAAGATCCTATCCAAATTTGAATAATTGAAATATGTAGTTTTGTTCATCTCTCCAGATTTGTGCTTACTATTCCTGAGTTGTAGTTTTCCAGGTAGAGGAAGGGAAGGGAATTCTAGACCAGGAAATAAATGACATGAACAAATGGCCTGAAATGTGAAAGAGCTCTCTCTGCTTGAGAAAGGGTGAGATGTTGAGATAGGTAGAACATAAAGCGGGAGCCATGGTAAGTGGGGATGACAAAGCTTCCATCTTTATTTTATTCTATGGAGCAAATTTTAGGTCAGGAGGAAGATGATGCAGAAATAATTAGAGGCAGTTAAGACTGTGTTTTATACCTCATAGAACACTTCTCCTCAGTGGCTTTAGCTTTCTATTTCATCACATTCTCAGGAAAAATGTGCTTTGAAATCTAATTATTTTCATTTAGGATCTGTTCCAAAGAAGATTTGATTTCTGGGACAATAACCTGGATGGGTTCCCAGCTTCTCCTCAGTACAGCCTTCACTCACAGCATGATTTCCCAATTCTCTTTGATGTGAATTTTCAGAACATCATTGGGTGTGACCCATATTCAAATGTAAATTCAATAATCTCATCCAAAACCAAATTCAAATCTTTTAACAATATTCCTCATTTTAGATTAGCTGGGTCTTGATCCAATCCCCTCCCCAGATTTCAGTGTCCTCTCTTTCTGTCCATCAGGGCTGCCACAGTCAAGTTTATGGGTAGGCTTTAAACAAGAGTGCCTAATTAAAGGGACAAGTAGGGGTAGAAATCAAGTACCAGCTGTGATCTTGATGTTAGGGAACCTGACAAGAGGTGGCATCTACCCCAAAAGTAACTCCTGAGGCCCAACAGAATGACAAAAGAAAATTTTGTCTAGAAGAAAATGAGTTGAACTTTAGAACAATAACAAAACATGATATGAAATAATGCAAAACATGTAAATAATGCCTGTCCTATAGTAAGTAAGCACTAAGTATAGTAAGCAGAGTAAGAACTATGACGGCTACTCGTTATTATTGGTAACAACATTTTTATTATTCATATTATTTTCAAGGTATTGAGAGTATTTACATAATTAATTTCAATACGGTTGAAATGGCTAATGTGCTATCATTTCAGTGTAAATTGAATGTAATGATTTTGATCTATAAAAGAAGACAAACTCTAACATGATATATCTTCTTTAACTTTGATGCAAATATGGCAATATTTTAAGTTTTGACAGAACTGGATGTGAAGGTATTGCAGAGTTATATTATACCTGTCCATTCTCAGGGTATTTAAAATATTTTATAACTTATATAATATGTAAATATTTCAATCTCCCCAAAGAGAAAAGACAGCTCTGATACTGGGAGCGAGAGCAAGGGTCTCTGGCACTAAGTCAAGTGGGTGAGATCGGGTCCCATTTACTCCAATGTGATCTTGAACTGGTCAATTTACTTCCTCTATGACAAAGCATTTTTCTCACCTACAAAATACAAGAATTTAACTAGATGATCTCGCAGGTTCTTAACACTCATATTTTATGATCAAGTCTACTTTTTGGCAGCTATAAAAGATGGAGCTAATTTTAATACATATTGTCTGTCCCCATATCTGGCATGTACCTGATTGCAAATGCCTAGAAGCTAAAAGGGAGCATCAAAGAGATGCCATCTGCTTCTATTATCAAATACATTATGAAGCTGCCTCAAGTTTTGTTTTGTTTTGCTTTAATATTCAGTGAATAGCGCTGGCTGGTATAGCTCAGTGGATTGAGTTCAGGCTGCGAACCAAAGCATTGTCGGTTCAATTCCCAGTCAGGGCACATTCCTGGGATGCAGGCTGGGTCCCCAGTGGGGGCCACATGAGATGCAACCACACACTGATGCTTAAAAAATAATAAATAAATAAATAAATAAATAAATAAATAAATAAATAAATATTCAGTGAATAATGAAGGTTGGCAGGAAATGTGTTGTAGACAATATTGCCCCATACACACATTTATTGAATGATTCATAACCAGTGTGTGGTAGAAACATACTTTTTAAACCAGCTTTCCTCGAAACACTTGGGTATTGTGACATTAGTAACAAGTGATTTAGTTGTCATTACATTGAAAATTACAATGTTTAAAGATTGATGACTTGTAGGTGAAATTATTTCATTCTTACCAATTTTTCTTTGAATCGATTTTGTTGTATTATAATTGGAATAAAATAGTTTCTGTAGTTGACTGCTGCCCCTGTTACTTTTCATATGTCCTTTTTGCATATTCTGTATTCAATGTTTTTCCGTTGAAACTTTTTACTTTCCCTCATCAATGAGACCCTTCACATTTATTCAAACTGCAAAAAAAATTATCTTGCAATTTGATAAATTAACATAAGAATATTTTAACATTTTCTTTAAGAAATATTCATTTACTGGATAGAGCAATCTTGGTTGTAGGTCTTTGGTTTTCATGATTTGGAATACTTCTTTCTAGCCCCTTCTTGCCTGTAAGGTCTCTTTTGAGAAATCCACTGACAGTCTGATGGGCGTTCCTTTGTAGGTGACTGTCCCCTTATCTCTTGCTGCTTCTAGGATTCTCTCCTTCATTTTAATCTTGGCTAATATAATTATGATGTGCCTTGGTGTGTTCCTTCTTGGGTTCAACTTCTTTGGGACTCAAGCTTTCATTTAGAATGGAAGGACAGATAAAGTGCTTCTCAGATAAGATCAAATTCAAGGAGTTCATCATCACCAAGCCCTTATTATATGAAATGTTAAAGGGACTTATCTAAGAAAAAGAAAATAAAAAGATGACCAGTGAAAGGACAGCAAACTCACAGTTATTAACAACCACATCTAAAACAAAAGCAAACTAAAAGGACAGCTAGATCGGGAGCAGAACCATAGAAATGAAGATCACATGGAGGGTTAGCAACAGGGGACTGGGAGGAGAAGGGGGGAGAAGGCACAGAAAATAAGTAGCATAGACCGTAGATAGAAAATAGATAGGGGGGAGGGTAAGAATAGTAAGGGAAATATAGAATCTAAAGAACTTGAGACACGTGGTCATGAACTAAAGGGGGGGAATAGTGGGGAAGGGGTGTGCAGGGTGGAGGGAAATGAAGGGGGAAAATAGAACAAATGTAATGGCATAATCAATACAATAAAAAATATTTAAATAAAAAAATATTCATTTAGTGATTTTTCAGTCTGAAACCATGAAAAGCATAGTTGTTCTATTTTATTTCACTCTCCATTCTCTTATTCTTTCTACCATTTTAGGCTGATCTCCTTTGACCACAGTTTGCTCCAATTTTTTAAAAAATTACCTTGTCCAAAATTCTGTCTTAGGCAGAATGAGATATATTTATGTCTGTTACTGCCTACTGACAAATCACATCACAAAACATTAATATAAAAATAAATTATATGTGAAATTTCATATGGTGGTTCTCCTATACCAATTATAACTTAAAGGGGGCATTAGTAGCAACTATGTCTCAGAACATTGACCCAGCACCATCTGAGTCCTCCAATAAGCCAGTCATTGCCCTTTTCCCTCTTTAACTGCACTCCTGTAACTGCCTCCCCTTGGCAATCCAGAGTGTTTTCTTGACAGCTCTCTAAACTGCCAGCACAACCTTCAACCCATTGAGGTCATATATATGTTTTAGAAGAATACAGTGGCATCTCCGTATTTGCTACATAGAAAGGGCTCCTGGACAGCTCTCTAGTTAGATTTGAGGCCATTATAAATAGAAATTTGCTAATTTTCTTCTATTCTGTGAACATTCAGACTGTGTTGGGTTATCCCTCTTCATAAACCATCCCTTGGTTCCTCAACTACAACAGTGACGTGACCTTCACCTGACAGGGAAGCTCCATTACAGTGCAAGTCCCAGAGGGTGGGAACATGCCTTTATGTGGGCTTTCACATGTTAACTGTGCTGTGGGATACGGTCTGGCCGGTAGGAACCAATGGCATTGTGGACAAAATGAATGTTCCCTATTACTCAGCTGGAAATATTTCTATCTGTTAATAACTGTCACGATTAGCCACCCTGGAAAGCTCTTTTTACTGGCTCAAAAGTATGTGTTGAGTTTTTTAAACTTTCATTCACGCTTTCGTTCATTCAACAAATAACTGTTGAGAGCTCACTACTGTGTGTCAGGTACTCTTTGAGAACTTGAAAATTAACTATATCGTAGTAATAAAAGGACTAAAAACAGTAGTTCGGGGGGCTTGTTTGGGTTTTGGGGGTTTGTTTGGGTTTTTTTGTTGTTGTTGTTCCTTTGATCCTATGAGTTTAAATACTCTTCAAGGCTACAACTTAAGAGTAAGGGTTTTTTTTAAGGCTAAATGACAGACGTGTAGATAAATAGAATAGATATCTACCTAAAGTTTTCCATTAAGCCCACAACCCATTCCTATCTCCTTCATGTGCTTATTGCTCTCTCTCTCTCTCACACACACACATATTCTCTCTGTCACATTCCTAAGGTTTCCACTGATACTTCTCATTTTACGGCCAGAAGCCTCCTGGCAGTGACTAATATGTTACTAGACATGGGTACCACACCAGTGCCCTTAAATCCATCCCCTACCTGGGATATATTATTCACTTAGTAGTTGTGCCAGTTGGGTGCTATGGGATGTAGACACTGAGATGGAGTTAGAAATGCGAGAGGTCTATTGAGCGATGAATGGGGTAGGGGTGAGTAATGCTTATGAAAGATTTAAAAAGGAGAAGAAGCAGGACAGGACTGGAAGAAGATCAGGCCACCACACAAATCTGACAATGTCTCTGCCATCCCAGTGAGGAGCTATGGAACAATGCTTCTCTGGGCACCAATGGCCAGGTCCTAGTATTACTGTGCTCAGTCTACTGGTTAGTCATTGCCCAGAAATGACATAGTTTCAGCTGGGAAACTGTTGTGAGTCCTGAAGGCAATAGCATCTGGAGGCTGTCAGTTAAGTGCACACTTCTTTCTTGAAGGGAAACCCAAGGCAACTGTAGTTGTGCTCTCAAGAACAAAGCCCAGAGGAAATGGAATAAGACTCCTGAATATCAGTATATGATCGGGATCGGAGAAAGAGCTGCCCAAAAGGGATGTAGAACTGAGAACAGTGACCAAAGGAGAGACCCATGACATCTTTTGAGTATCTCAGTCACAGAGGACCCCCAAATCCCTGTGAGGGATTACAGGGGATGGAGACAGAGGTGAGGATGTGAATCTAGTTTAAATGATCTAACCCCAGACCGGGAATCACTCCTGATTCCAGGACCTAAGAGCCCGGTGATGTTGCTCATTATGTAATCTCTCCATTGCAGCCTCTTTATCTGCACAATGAATTAACATTACAAGAGTCTTGAAAATTAGAGATAAAAAGAATATCCCTACAATACATTAAGCTTTTAGTTTTTATTAGATATTATTATTGTCATTAGTGTTGCTGCCAGTTGTTTCACTGAAGACCTGTTGACCTGCATGAGGTTTGCCTCAGGTTCCCAGAACAGGCCTGCTGGCACGGAGGCAGTCCAGCTGAGTGGCTCTGGGATACCGCCTGACTTCAAATTCCAGCTCTACTTCTCATGAGTTGTGACATCTTGAGTCAGTTATTGAACTTCTGGGTGCCTGTGTTTCTAATCTGCAAAAGAAAGATAACAGCAGCACCTACTTTACTGGGTTTGGTACAGGAGTTCTATTCAGTACAGTGCCCATCACTAAGTGTTCAATAAATGGTTACTATCAGCCCTTAAGTGTTTTCTTTATTATAGCAGTAACACAAGTCTATTTTAAAACTTTTCAAAACTAGAGCTTTCTTAGCTAGAATAATACCAAAAAAATAAATCAACTAGTTTTACATAAAAAGACTAAATGCTTCTCACTTGGCACAATCTCAAGTAAGTAGTCTAGACTGCAGAGCCAGCCAAAATTTTCTGTAGCTTCCTCCTAGCATTTAGTATGTTCCCAACATAGATGGTGGGCAAAGGTATATTCACAGTTGTTAATATAGAAATTAATACAGCCCTGGCTGGTGTAGCTCAGTGGATTGAGCTCAGGCCTGTGAACCAGACAATCGCAGTTCCATTCCCAGTCAGGGCACATGCCAGGGTTGCAGGCCAGTTCCCTGCAGGTCAGTTCCCAGCAGGGGACGCATGAAAGGCAACCATACATTGATGTTTCTCTCCCTCTCTCCTTCCCTTCCCCTCTAAAAGATAAACAAATAAAATCTTTTAAAAAAGAAAGAAATTAATACAATAATTATAAATAATAATACAAGAATAAACTCTGTGTCTCACATACTCATAGCCATAAACCTCCTTTGGCCCACCCTGGTACTATTTAAATGTTCCTTACTGACTTTTTAATGATTATCTTACAGATATTCTAAAAGACATCCTCTATCATCTCTACAAATTCTGAAGTTACTTTCCCCTTGTTCCAACACACAAAGCAAAAGTGCATGTGATGAACTCAAAAGCAACTGTTGATGGACTTTACTCCTTAGTGTGTGTCTGTAGTTTTGATTCTAGATACATTCACAGACTGCTTAACATCTGGTTAAAAACACTTGCAGTGATCTAGGTCTTTGGCAACATGTTGACAGACTGGATGATTGATTGTTCCTGGCCTTCTTTTTGTTAATACAGATGTTTGGATTTCCTGGAAGCCTGGCCCAAGTGTTGGTTTGTTCTTGGAGAGCTATTACAGTGTGAGCATCTTGACATATAGAACTCTGATAAAACTACTCAGCAAAGTGTCCTATACACTTAAGCTCACAAATACTACTTGATTTGTTATTCAACTAAAAATGTTCATTAAAGGGGATTGAACGGATTCTAGAGATGATATACTCAGGAAATATACGAGCAATAAGGTACAAAAATCAAAAAACAATTACTAAATAACACTTATACATTTTAGATACTGATTCCAGACATTCATAAGACTTACCTCAAGGACTGAAAAAGACATGGTCAAGTTATTCTTTTACGGGTGAATTGTGTTCTGAATGCCCAGTTGGTAGTTAGAATGGATTTGTGTGTGTGTGTGTGTGTGTGTGTGTGTGTGTGTGTGTGTGTGTGTGTGTGTGTGTGACATGCTGTTGAGTTGGCTTTGACTCTTGGTGACCCTGTGAAAGAGTGATATGTCCTCAGCAGCCCTGCTCAGCTCCTACAGACTCACACCTATGGCCACTTTTATGGAGTCAATTCATCTCACACTTAGTTCTCCTCTCTTCCTGCTGCCTTCTATTTTTCTTAGCATTATTGTCTTTTCCACTGAACCCTGCCTTCTCATGAAGTACCCAAGGTAGAACAGCTTTAGTTTTGTCCATTTTGTCTCCAGAGATGTTTTGGGCTTCATTTGCCAGAACAAATGACAAGCTTGCCCATCCCTCTGGCAGTCCAGGGTATCTGTAGAGCTTGATTCCAGCACCATATATCAAATGAATCAATCCTTTTCCTCTCAGCCTTTTTCACTGTTCAACTATCCCATGCATACATAGTAATTGGGAACACAAGAATGTGGTTGATTTTAGTTTGGGTATCTAATGACACATCTTTGCTCTTGGTGGTCTTTCCTAATTCTTTCACTGCTGCCCCTCTGAATCTCAGCCTTCTCTTCCTATTTTTTGGCTCCAGTCTCCATCTGCATTTATGACTGGACCAAGGTAAGCAAAATCTTTAACAATCTGAAGTCTTCATGGTCTATGTTAAAATGGTGTATTTCTTCTGTAGTCATGATTCTTGTCTTCTTGATGTTCAAATGTAGTCCTGCTTTGGCACTTTCTTCTTTCACTTTCATCTGAAGTTGTTTCAAATCATTGCTATTTTCTGCACTAAGATGGTGTCATCTGTGCATCCTAAGTTATTGATATTTCTTCTACCAGTTTTCACTCCTCTTCCTCTGAGTCAAAGCTCAGTTTTTCATGTAGCATGTTCCGCACACAGAGGAAGCAAATAGGGAGACAGCATGCACCCCTGTCTAACAGCTTTGCCTATAGGAAACCATCCTGTCTCTATATATTGTGTTTTGACAGTGGCTTCCTGTCCAAAATGCAGGTTATGCATCAGACAATCAAGAGCTAAGACACATCCATTTCTTTCAGAGTAACTGCTAGCTTTTCATGGTACACACAGTCAAAGGCTTTACTATAGTCTATAAAACATAGACTAACCTTCTTCTGAATTTCTTCGGAGTCCTCCAGTGTCCAGTGAATACTCACAATTAGATCTCAACTGCCTCTTCCATTTCCGAATCTAGCTTGTACATCCAGCATCTCTTGCTCCTTTTAAGGTAGAACATTGCATCACTTTACTTGCATGGGAAATTACCGCACCAGTTCTAGAGTGACTGCACTACTGGGCATCTTGTTTTTTTTTTTTCCAAAGATTATTTATTTATTTTTAGGGGGAGGGAGAGAAGCATTGATGTGAGAGAGAAAAAGCAACTGGTTGCCCTTCACATGGCACAACCAGGGACTGAACCCGCAATCCAGGCACCGTTAGCTTTGTGGGATGATGCCCAACCAGCTGAGCCACACCAGTCAGGACTCATATTCTCCTTCTTGATGACTGGAAGGTATTGAACACTTCGGTTCTATAGGCCATTGTTTCATTTCCCATATTTGCTTACATATTCCTGTTAGGATTTTGACAGATTCAGTTACTGTGGCTTGAAATAATTCTATAGCATCCCATCTATCCCTGGGGATTCTTTCTTTCCAATACTTTCAGGGAAGATTTCACTTTGCATTCCAGAATCACGGGCTCTTCCTCATAGGGATCTTCTACAAAGGCCTGTAATTCTTTTGTCTCTGCTGTATAGATTGTCAGTACATTGCTTCCCCTTTCCCTTTATTTTCTCCTGTTCTGATACGTGCTTCTTTCTTGGTTGTTCAGTTTTCCTAATCTAGGTTTGAATTTCTCTTTTATTTCTGGACTCTTCCGGTAGAGGTCTCTTGCTTCTCCTTTTTCATTGTTCTCTTTTATCTGCTTACATTGACTATTATAATACTTCCCTGATAGTCCTTGAAAAAATACAATCAGATTCTGCCCCCACTTTTTTCACCTTTGCTTCTGCCTCTTGCCTGTCTCTAACAATTTCTCATGTTCTTTCTGTCATCCATCTCTATTTTTATTCCCTTCTACTTCCGGCATTGTACTTTCGCATTCTTCCCTAATAACATTTCTAGTTCCAGTCCATGGTGCGGTTTGTTCTTGGTCAGTTCAGCTTACGAGTGCAAGTATGTCTTTATGTGAACGTAAATCCATCAGGGATGTTCTTTATATTGTATTTTGGCACTTTGATTCTTTCAGTGCGCTTCTTCAGCTCTTCTCTAATGTTTGAGAGTTCATGATCAATACCACAATCTGCTCCTGCTCTTGTTTTGGCCAAGAGAATACAGCTTCTCCATCTCCTGCTTCCAATTAAACAGTCTATTTGATTTCTATATTTCTATGAACACCATCAGGTGGTGTTCATGTATAGTCATCTATGAGTTGTTTAAAGCAGATGTTTGCGTTGGACCAGTCGTTGTCTTCTCATAGATACATGAGCTGATCCCCTTCTTCATGTCTGAACCCTAGCCCAGATTTTCCGATGACATTCGATTCTGCTTTATTCACTACTTTTGCATTCCAATCACCTCTGATTATCAGCATGTCTTATTTTGGTGTGTGATCAATTTCTTCTTGGATACTTGTGTAAAACCTTTCTATTTCAACTTCTTCAGTTTCTGTAGCTGGAACACAAACTTAAATGATGGTTACATTAACACATTTTCCTAGAAGTCTGATATATGTATATCAGACTATGCAGCATCTTGCCTCAGTATTAAAGCTACTCTGTTTCTTCTTGGCTTGTCATTTCCAGAGTAGAATACTCTGTAGTTGCCTGACTAGGAATGTCTTATTTCAGCCTATTTTAGTTTGCTAACATCAAGCACTGCAATGGTTAGCTATTCCATTTCTTGCTTTATAATTTCCAGTTTACCTTGGCTCATGCTTCTTATGTTCCGTGTTCAGATTGTACGTGTGCTATAGCATCGTCCTTTCCTCTCACCTTTGTGCACAACAGCTGCTAGACTTCATTTCAGCTTTGGTCTAGTTGTGTTATTAGCAACTGTGTTATTGTACCTGTTCTCTGCTTTTCCCCGGTAACTGTGTGAGTGCTTTTTGATTTTGGAGATTCATCTTTCAGCACCACCTCATATTTCTTCTTAGACTATCTCATCAGGATTTTTAAGATAAAATGAAAAAATAAGAAAAGAAAATGCAGCTGTGGTTTGCCATTCACTGCCTTCTGCCATGCAGTGCATGGGTCCAAACCACATGTACTCAGTGGTACCACAGCACTGGTACCACAATCACCAAACACCTATGAGACGTAAGCACCCCTGCAGGATGAATAAATGTACTCATTAGCAAAATTATAAAAGAGGATAAAGTTCCAAGGCCCATCTGCAAAAGTCTGTTTAACTGGCAACTAAGCTGCATGTTATTAACCAACTCCCAAACCTCTGTTTTGAGTCTCCTGGGTCCTGTGTGCCCCGGGACTATAAGAGATTGGTATCCTGATCCCTAAGCTGCTCTGGGCCTTCCTAAGCCAAAACCCCTGATCTCAGCAATCACAGGCCATGAAGGGCTGAGCAGCTGTGCAGAGTGGGTCCTAGAGGAGACTCTGTTGCTAGCAGGTTCTACCTATGGAAAGCGATATTTTGAACATG
This sequence comes from Artibeus jamaicensis, assembly GCF_021234435.1. NCBI lineage: Eukaryota > Metazoa > Chordata > Mammalia > Chiroptera > Phyllostomidae > Artibeus > Artibeus jamaicensis. Next base: position 21,009,232 of record NW_026521843.1, read on the forward strand.
TGTGGACACACCAGTAACATTTACTGCCTCAATTTTCCCTCCAGTTTACACTTTTCAGAGTTGAATTTTATAACACCTGATGTTTCCCACTTTTAATATTTTCATAGTCTTACTTTTTTCTTATTCAGCTTTTAGTGGCTGGTCTTTTGGAAACAAATCCGAGCAATCTTAATATGCAAGTACAAACCCACCATGGTCCATATGTTTGGTTTCTCCTTCCCTACTGCCAACATATTGAGTCACGGAACCACCATAATTGACAAAAATATGAAAGATGTTTGTGATTCAGTGTGAGTTAAAGAAAATACAAAGTAAAGAAAGCTCCTATATAATGATGTTACCTTGAAAATGTATGCATAGTATATCTTGTTTTATTATTTTCTGGCTCACTCTAAGCTCGGACATCTATTTCCACAGCCTTCCCTGGTCCCACCTCCATCTCTGGCCTTGTTATATGTCTCTCCTCCGTGCTTCTATACTCCCCCTGCCTCTTCTGTAATTGCCCTTACCACATTGCATTAAAATTGTCTATTTATAGAGCTGACTCTAAACATTAGGTTAGACGTTTTATAAATATTTGGATTTATAGTGTCATATTATAAATGTAAATATTTTTGTTATTTGGTATTATCACACTTAATTTCCCCCAAACCTCATGAGTTAAGTATGACTTTCGCCATGCAATCAGAAAGAGTCAGAGCTCAACGTGAAGTCCAGGTGAAAGGCTCTCCAAAGCCTGGTGCCCGCCACTATTTCTCATTGTATGAGCTGTGAGCAAAACAGGATGATGCATTATTCACTTTTTCCCAAAATAAGCCATCTCTTCTTCTTTCATTAATAGGTCATTAAGAAACAGTAAGATTTACTTGCAGTTGCCTTGTCTTAGACATGCTATTTAAGAGACTAGTCGAGTACACATTTTTCTATTGATGTCTAAGTGACAACATAAATCATGTAACTTCAGTAAAACAACTGAGAGGTCACTCCACGAGAAATCTCACATCCCTCGGGAATGAGCAGCATGGGCTGCATGGAAAGCTTGCTCTTTCTTGTAACTTATAAAATCAGGTTCTTCTCAGCTATTAAAAGGGCCTAGAGATGGTCTGAAGATCCCTCTGGCCCTGGTGGGCACCATCAACAGGATTAATAGATGAAATACAAGTCTGCACACACCCTTGGAAAACACCACCAGCTTGCATTCTCTGTAGCCTTACATTTTGCACTCACAGGCTCCAGAAGCAGAGGGGAGGTCTGGCATCATTAAAAATGGCAGCTGAAAAAGGCAGAAAAGCAGAGCTCAGTCATTTCCAAGTGGCAAGAAAATGATCAGGAGGATAAGTTTCGGGACCCCAGTGCCCTGTTGCCAAGAATGACAAGATTAAAAAGTATGAGACTCTGCTGCCAAGAAGAGAAACCCTTTCAGAGAACTTGGAAGGTGACACCAGGACATATGGTCAGAGCAAGGACTACCAGTCAGTCGCCTGGTCCACGTGCAAGACGAGGCCCGCACTTGGGATCAACACGAAGGCTCCGGGTTGGCACAGGAGTGTGAGACACCTGGAAAAAGTAAGGCAAAAATCAAAGCCCAAATCTTCGTAAGGAGGAAATTCATCAGGATTTGGCTAAGAGACGAGGGATACTCTGGATTGCTGCCTAGGACAGAAGTTGCTCCCGTGGTGTCCAAGGTCAAACTAAGCATGTTTATCCTTAGAGGCCCAAGTTCATGTCATATGTTTTGGCCATTAGATCCTTGTTAGAAGCATTCTCATCCATATCTACCAGTTTGATCCTTATGAATCTGTGCCCCCAGTAGTTTCTATGGAATATTATGGCTGACTGAGGATAACATGAAGCAACAAATGTTTCCAGATGATCTAGGGACCTTAATAAAAGATCTCCACCTTCTTTCTCAGGTAATTCAAACTCCAGTGACAATTTCTCTGCTGACTTCTGTCCAGACTAAGAGGTCACTCAAGGAAGCTCTTTTTTGTCAAAGTCTTCTGCCCAAATGCAGACTTAAAACTTTGTCCCAGAAAAAAGTAGCTGGTACTTGGGCTTTTCTGATAAATAAAAATCTTTTATCTAAAACCTGATTCTTTGGTAAAGAGCAAAAGTCTTCCTTTAGTCCAATAGAAATATCTCTTTTTCTGTTATTATTTTCTCTAAGTAATACTTTACAAGTGACTAAAAAATGTAACAGGAGGCAGATTTTACTAAATTTTTCTTAATGTCCACTGTTACGCAAAGTGCTTATGTACTGTGGTAGTAAAATTTTCCTGGGTTGCAAATCATGGCAACTCAATTTATACTGACACATGGAGAGTCAAGGGAACTCATTAAAAGACTTTCTGTAAGATTGCATCCAACCCACAGAGAAGATTCAGCTTTGACTCAGGAATGGAGCTTGGATTAGGTTGTCCTCCTGACCCAAACTGGACCAAATAGTCCCTAGGACCTCTTGTGGCAAACCAGAACATTGTGTATCCAACTGATTCTTTCTTCCAACTTCAGACTTTCTTCTGCTCATGACTTTATAGCACAGACCATGGCCATTGACAGTCACTCAGTTTTATATTCTACTGAATCGATACTCAGAAGAGGCACCTTCCTGTCTGTCTGTCTATCTGACTGTCTCTATCTAACTCCCCTAGTTTCTATCTAGCCCTGAAATGAATGACTCACAAAGTTAAGTAGCCCCAAATTAAGCTTAAAGAGAGTAAGTAGCCCATAATATAATTTAACTTATGTCAAGAAAATACTCAACAAAATCTTTATGATGTCATTAAAGATGAAATGGTGAAAAAGAAAGTGAGCAATATTATATTAAAACCACAAGGTTTACATTATTGAAAAGTGCAGTGGTTTGCAAATCCACTAGATTTGCAAATATGCAAATATTTGCAAATATTCTAGTCATATTCTATGACTAGAATAACAAAGGCCTATGAAAAATAAGAACAGTAAGAAAATAAAGAAAAATATAATTAAATAGATGTAGAGTGTGTATGAGAGAGAGAGAGTTGGGCACGGGGATGCAGATACAGAATGCAAAAGCTTTGGGGGGAAGAAACCTGTAAAGATAAAGGAAGGAGGAAGCAGGATAGACAGGGAGAAGCTCAGAACATGCTGCGGATTTCACCAAATCTCAGACAAATGGAAAGACAGCTCCAAAGCAAAGACTGGCTGGCTGTTAAAGAAGGCCAGAGTGGGACAGAATTGGCCAGGCCCTCCTGCGTCTGCCATGCTTAGTTATTGGCTGGATACTGCACAGCCATGGCCTGAGAGCGGAGGTGAATCCTGAAGGCAATAACAGCAGGAGATGGCCTGCTAACTGCATCCCTTGCAGCTGAATGGCAAATTCCTGCTTGAACCGAGATTTAAGTGGCCCAACTCCACTGCAGCCTGTGTGAAGCAGGTAGAATGATAGGAAGGTAGATAAAAGCCCACATTCCCACCAGCAAAGACAGCATTTTCATTTTCCAGCAGCTCTACCAACACTGAATATTAGGACATATGGTTAGTTTTTAGATTTTCAAGTTTTCTCTACAGAGCATTTCTTATCATTAGAAATTTTTTAACTTCCACATCTATGGTTACCAAAAAAAAGGCAAAAGGACATTTCTCATTTTTTTCGCTGCTCAGAATCCACGCTTCCTTATTGGAGTAACTCAGTTTTTATTCTGGGAGAACCACCTCTCCTGCACATTGTACTTTGTAAAGGGAAGAGAGATGCCAATGTTGCAAGGTGAATTGTGTCCCTCTAAAAATTATATATGTTGAAATACTAATCCTTAGTACTGAATGACATCACCATATTTGTAGATAGGGTTCTTAAAGATGTAATTAAATTAAAATGAGGTCACTATGGTGAGCCCAAATTCAATATGACTGGCGCCTGTGTAAGAAAGGATATTCGGGCACACACAGAGAGAAGCACAGAGAGAAGATGATGATGGGAAGGCACAGAGAGAAGACAGCCATCTGCAAGCCAAAGGAAGAGTGTGGGGCATGCCCTTCCTTCCCAGCACTCAGAACGAGCCCACCCTGCTAACACGGTGATGTCAAACATCCTGCCTCTATGGCTGTAAATATACATATTGTATTGAACTGTTGCTCAAGCCACTTAATCTTGAGTGGCTTAGTCAAGCCAAGTTTTGCTTCCCACTGTAAAAGAAGAACAGATCCTTCTCTCAGTTATAGCCAGGAGAAATCTTCTGTCATAAGCTCAGCCAATCAGAAGCCAGCTCTCAAGAGAGTGAGTCCAGAGGAAGGTCACAGTTAAGGGAATTCAGGGCTGCTGCCCTTAGCAGTAACAGCAGCGCATTCTGCTCAGGTCATTCTAGCCATGGACGGCATGCTATGACCTCTGATTCTCTAGTAACGAACTGTAGAAATGATCCCTGAACGTATAGAGCCGTGACCTCAGATCTTTAGACAGCACCCCTACCTACCACCTGTCCCCCTTCTCATGAGTACTCCCCTCCCCACCATTATCCTTTCCCCAGTCAAGGTCTGATTCTATTGCTTTCAACCAGGAATCTCAACTGATACTAACAGTTTACCCATTAGTAAATAAATCAACTTGGCTGCAAGAAATATTTATTTGGTGGGTAACAAACACATAAAAATATCATTTACTTCTGTTCAAGAAAATAATTCCAGAAAATACATATAAAATTGCCTTCTTCAGTGGTTCAAGAAGCAAATTCTGAGACATTGCTACTAAGACAGATTTTTTCATGAATATTAGATCATAGAGAACATGCTTGTTTTTTCAAACTTTTAACCATTCCTTATAAACAAGAAGTTTAGCCCTGGCTGGTGTGGCTCAGTGGACTGAGCACTGACCTGTGTATAAAAGGGTTGCTGGTTTGATTCCCAGTCAGGGCACATGCCTGGCTTGCAAATATTCTAGTCATATTCTATGACTAGAATAACAAAGGCCTATGAAAAATAAGAACAGTAAGAGGCTTTTTCAGGCCAGGTCCCTGAAAGAGAGAGAACAAGAGGCAACCACACACTGATGTTTCTCTCCCTTTCTTTCTCCCTCCCTTCCCCTCTAAAAATAAAATAAAAACAGTCTTTAAAAAATAAAAACAAGTTTAATGCCATTACCTTTTTCCTGTTCTGCCATTAGCGAGTCATGGTAAAGATTTGTGAAACTGATAGACTTTTCAGTTTGCTATAACATTTAAGTCATTAAGGGTTTTTTGGTCCAGGTTGCCTAGTCCTGCTTTCAGGACTTTTCAGAAGAAAGAGCACAAACAGATCTCTTCCTGCTCAACCCCACAACCCAGACCGCAGAAACACAAAATCGTATTATCCCAAAAGCCTCGAGTGGTGTGACTAATTGCATGCTATCTGAATTTGCTACTCTTAAATAATTACACATTAATAATGTTGATTAATGTTGCAGTGCTACCCTAGGTATATTTCTGATAGGGTAATTTCCCCTGGCCTAATTTCAGTCAATATGTCTTCCAATGACCTACACAAAGATGTAAGAAGGATTTTAAGACTCAGCAGGCACAAAACTGAAAAGGATAACCAATATGTTAGATGTCCAAGTTAAAATTGAAAATGGTATTAACATAAAGTAAAAACACAAAAAGTTGACATTTTTTAATTTCTTGAATTCAGTATCAAAATCTTGAATTTAGTACCAAACTCCCATGGTAATGGGTGATTTAACATGCTCAGGGCAAAGCATCTAACTGAGCAAAGTATAAGGGAACTAAATGAGATGTAGAAAACTCATAAAGCAATACCCTATTTTTAATGATTACCTATGTGTATATATATTACTTTTAATAAGACTACATGTGTATATATATATACATATATATAATACATATTTAAACACATAAAATAAGGACCTGAAAGACTAATACTCAATAATTGAAAGCCTATCTCTAGGAATGGGTGTTTGGGAGAAAGGGATAAGAAAAAAGGATCTGACTTATTTTATTTTATATATATATATATGTACATATATACACATACACACATATATTTATATGTCTAAAACTTTTACAGAACTAGTCATTCATGTATTAATTGTATGATAAAAATGATTAACTAATAGAGTATATAAGGTGCTGAGTAAAATCTTTGAATTTTATGTTAGGCTTTAACACTAAAAAAATATGCCCAAATTACAGGAAGAATTAGCTTCCTGCTTCACTGGTATAGTCAAACTTTATCGGGAAAAATATGTTGATCTTCAGAAGAATGCCGAAATAAAGTGTACAGAGCGGAGCAGACACATCATGGTTAAGAGTTTAGAATCCATTTCATATAGTGGAAAAAACTGAGCTCATTAACACAGAAAACAAATGAAGGGGTGACTGAAGGCTGCAACTATTCTCAATGGCAAAAAGAACAGGGTCAAAAATTTTATCTAGAGGACACAACTGTAATCAGTGGACATCTGAGTCAGACTTTAAGTAACAAACAGAAATTCTAAGGATGAGAGCTTCCCCAAAATGCAGTGCCCTTTGTTATGAGGGTGGGGCTAGGTGACCATTTGACAAAGATACTGTGAAAATAGTGCCTGTGCTTTGGCATAGTACGAACTATATGATGTCTACTATATATAGACATCATATAGATCCAGGATAATATAGACATCATAAAATCTACTCTAATAGATTTTATCCAAAGTATGCTTTCTTCACAGGTGCACATTATCATGCTCATGTCCTGATCTCTTTTCTAGGTGCCCCATGAGAAACTACCCATACTGAGTGGCTCAATAGGGAAACTTACTGTCTTACAGCCCTAGAGGCCAGGAGTCGGAAATCGAGCCATCCACGGGGCCATGCTCCCTCGGAAGGCTTCTATGGAAGCATGGTCTTTTGAGTCTTCTAACTTCTGGTCGTTGTCAATCCTTAGCCTGCCTCGGCTTACAGATGTGTCACTGCAATATCTGCCTCTGTCTCCACATGGCCTTCTGTCCTGTGTGTCTGCGTGTCTGCTTATAAAGACTGCAGGCATTACATTTAAACCCACCCTGCCCCAGTATGAATGCATCTTCATTTAACTAATTACATCTGCAAAGACTTTATTTCCAAATTAGATTATAATCTGAGGTTCCAGTTGGACATGGTTTGGGGAGGAGGGAACATCATTTAACCAAGTACATGTTCAAATTATCATGAATTGTGAAACACTGAACTGGAAGAGTTTGTGTTATTCCTGAAGCCCAGGTTTATACCCATCATTCTGAGGGTAAATAGAAGAACCATACAAGAACCTCACCCAGGTAAACTTGAAGGGCCCAAGCAGAATAGACACTAAGCATGGACGCTGTGAGTGAAGAGTGAGTTTACAAGTTCTGTCCACAGATGTGTTCTGAGAAGCTACTATTTTATCCACACTACATTTGATATTCTGGGGAAATACAGAAGTGAATAAAATATGTCTCTTGTCCCTATATTACCCAGTGTGGTCAAGGTATAACCTGTCACCTAACAGACACTCACATATTTTTTGACTGTCTTCTGTGTCTTGGTCACAGTGGTGTGCTGGAACCAGCTTACGTGGGCCACAAGACCTGTTCATTAGCATCTCTTCCCAACTCCTTGTTCAATGACATCATGTTGGAAATTGGAAATTTACCATGCTAGAACTATTTTCATCACAGAAATTTGCAAATTCTACAAATCAAGGCTCCTTCTGCTCCCCCTCCTCTGATCCAGTTGTTAAACTTTTACCAGCACACTGATACTGGGTGAATTTAATATATCAATTTAATCCAACAAATATTAACTGAGAATTTCTTAATATAAATCTCTGTGCTGGGGGCTTGTCATCCTGCTTTCAAAAGATATTTTCCATTTTGCTAATAACTTGATTAATTGGGTGGCTTGAAGCTTTCCTTATTTAACCAGTACCATACTTTTTTTTTTCAAATTGTTTTATTACAGTTGTTCAAATTTTCCCCCATTGCTCTCCCTTTCCTGCCCACCCCCAACTTGCACACTCAATTCTTAACCTGTTGTCCATGTCCATGGGTCATTTATACCTGTTCCTTGACTATACCCTTCCCCTTCTTTCCCCCCTTACCCTCCTCCATCCCCTCTGGTCACTGTCAGTCAGATCCTTGTTTCCATGCCTCTGGGTCTATTTCACTCATTTGTTTGTTTTGTTCATTAGGTTCCACTTCTGGGTGACATCATATGGTATTTGTCTTTCACCATCTGGCTTATTCCACTTAGCACACCAGTACCATATTTTAGTATGAGGTTTGCCTCCACTTTCCTATGGCATGCAAAGCCGGCTCAAGTTTTCTCTCTGGATTTGGAGTGTTGGCAAGATATCTATGAATGTGCAAGGGAAGACCCTCCTACTTTGTACAGGGATTTAGGGATTTGGCTCCTGATAGGAGCCAAATCTTAAATTTACCTTTAAAATTTACCTTTACCTTTTTAAATTTACCTTTAAAAAGCTGAGAAATACTAGCCTAGTACTGTCCTTTTGTTGGTTGTTCTGATAATGGTTCAGGGTAGAATTTTAGAATCCACAATTATCTAGAGGATAAGGTTGGCTTTTGATATTTTCTCGATGAAAAGTAGAAGCATTGTGTTTCTTTCTATCCGTATAAAGGGTTCCCTTCATAAGTGTGTGCAAGCTGGGTCTTAGCCCCACCACCTCTCAGGGTAGACAGTCAGGGTCATTTTATATCTGTAATTTCAGATACACTAATTTGCTAACATTAAGATTAGAGCAGGAATAACCTCAATGCTCTGTTAATGCCAATTACCTCCAAAACAGCCAGTCTAGAGACAGATAAGAGTCCCCTGATGACTGATTAAAATATAGTATCCTGACAATTAAATGTCTAGTTTAAGTGCAGATACAGTACAAAGATTTGTTAACTAAATTGACTCAGATTGAATGCTAATATTGGGCAAACTCACTAGGGATAATATAACTGTTATGCTGCCCCAGTAGCAATAAAAATAAAGAACTTTACACCTCTGGGGCATGTTAAAATCAGAAAAATTGGGGTTGAAATTTTTTATAATGAACTTTTAAGTAATACAGGGTACTAATGAGAGGGCAGAAGTCAAAATAGCACACCTAAGGACAATATTAAAATTTCTACAATGGCACCTGCATACTTCAATTTTACCCATTGATTTGTGCTTTTCAAACAGTGTTATATAAACTCAGAATTTTCATAAAAGAGCAAAAGGACTTTCTGTGGTGGCCTCATCTCATTTCGGCCAATGCTTCTGTCCCCAGCTACCATCAGAATTTGGATAATGACCTCTTTTTATGACATAAAATTAAAAAAGATTTCAAGAGCTTAGAAAATAATTAGTCTGATGGAACTGATTTCAGACTCAGCAGTAGGCTGTAAAACATCCAGGTTCTACTTTAATTAGTAAAATATCAACCTATGGGTAATATTGAGGCATGGAATAAAAGATTTGAAAGACATATTTGAATTGTTATTTGTTTAAGTTATGTTATAGGTGCTAAAATGTAGAAAATACCTGTATTCTGAGAAGGTTATGATGATATGAGGTGTATTTAAAATGTAATATTGTCTTTTCATTCTTTTAATTTAGAAAGGTAAAAAGAAACATGAAAAAAATTATTTATTCCTGGAAAAATTCTATATATTTAAAAACAAAGTTATGTATATCACATTGTACATCAATATCACTTTTTTATATATTATATGAAAAAAATGTATATATGAATCTCTCGCACTTAGCTCTTACTAGAGTGTATGTCATCCAGTAGCCACATATGAACTATCTATAAGATTGTGGTTCATTGAGTATTTATGACCTTGGTTACTAATTTATTATAGTAAAAATTTTAGGATATCACGGAGGTTTTCCAAATGAGGTTTTTCTTTGTTATGTACTGTAATTCTGGGCTTAGTTAAAATTATACTAAAGCAAATTAATTTTTATGACAATAAATTTACTTTTATGTTGACAATCCAAACTACATTCTGTGATTTCAAGGGAATAAAAATAAATACTTTAAACAGTATCTAAAAGAATCAGTAAAGATACTAAATAGCATACTTACAAGCTAGACTTTTTTTTAGAGAAAACAAAATAATTTTTTTAGGAATCATTTGGGAAATTTATATACATGTGTTCATATCTGGTAATCAGGCTTTTAGAAATCTCAAAAATATGGTAAATAACTTAAAACTTATCTGAAAGTTAAAGGAGATGATGTCAGAGAAAAAATGATACTTTGAAGCCATGAACTTTGGTGATGGAGTTGCCCTTAATGGTCTAATACTGATTTAAAGCAAATTTAATTTTTAATGTTAAGTATATGCTTAAAGTATAAATTATTTTACTAAAGTATAATAATTTTTACTTAAAAGTTTTACACTAAAGTTATTTTACTTAAAGTATAAGTAAAGTTATTTACTATACACTATAAGTGAAGTTATTTAATATATACTATAAATAAAGTTATTTAATATATTTCAGAAACAATAGATTAGACAAATTCAGGAAAGGAAGATGGTAGATGATAAGGAAGCTCATAATATACTTTAACTCCCAAAAGTAATTTGCGGTGAGTGAATGTTAAATGAATCAAAGAAAATAACATGTTTGTCAGTGATACTATCAGAGAAAGAGCAAGCACTTCCAGTACAATCACACATACAGAGTAGTCTGGGGTCAATTAGAAATTCCATACACTCATCAGTAAATGAGTGGATAAAAAAACTATGGTACATATACACAATGGAATTCTATGCAGCAGAAAGAAAGAAGGAGCTCCTACTCTTTGCAACAGCATAGATGGAACTGGAGAGCATTATGCTAAGTAAAGCCTGGTGATAAAAGACAAATACCATATGATCTCACCTATAAGTAGAACCTAATCAACAAAACAAACAAGCAAGCAAAATACAATCAGAGACATTGAAATATAGAACAAACTGACAGTAACCAGAAAGGAGCGGGGAGAAGGATAATAGGGGTAACAGATGAAGGGCCATCAAGGAACATGTATAAAGGGAATATGGACAAAGCCAAAGCAGGCAGGTTTGAGGGTGAGAGATAGCAATTGGTGGGGTGAGGGATCATGGTGGGGTGAAAATGGAGACAATTGTACTTGAACAACAATAAAAAGAAATAATGCAAAGAAAAAAGAGAAATTCCCTATGCTAGGAATCATGAGGATGTGACTGTTTTAAAACCAAGTATTAGTTTTTGGGGACTGATGTAATAAATAAAAAAAATGAACAGAAACGTGTTCTCTCATGTGCCGGAGACCAGAAATTGTCAAGGACTCAGGCCCTCCAGCACCTCTAGGAGAGATTTAGCTCTTTGCCTCTTCCAGCTTCTAGTGGGGTCAGCATTCCTTGGCTTGTGGCTGCATCTTTTCACATCATCTTTGTGTGTCTATACAATTCAACTACCTGTCTCTTTTAAAGACACATGTGATAGTACTTGATGTTTACCCAGATAATCCATGAAAAACTCCTCTTCTTAAGATCCTTAACTTAAATACATCTTTGGCTATTGAAAATAATATTTAATGTTTTGCCATGTAAAGTAATATTCACAGATTGCAAGGGTTAGGGTGTTATATTAATCTTCTAGGGCTGCAGTAACAAAATACCACAGACTGTGTGGCCTAAACAACAGAAGTACATCATCTCACAGTCCTGGAGGCTGGACACTGAAGATTAAGGCGTCAGCAGGTTTGATTTCTCCCAAGGCCTCTCTCTCTTTGGCTTTCAAATACCCACCTTCTCCCTATGTCTTCACATGTTCATTTCTCTCTGCACAGGAAACCCTAGTGTCTCCTTGCATGTCGAAGTTTTCTTTTTGATAAGACACTGATCAGTTTGGCCTACACTAAGGGCTTCTTTTTAACTTAAGTTCCTCCTGAAAGGGCTTATGTCCATCTATATACAATGACAATCTGAGATACTAAGAGTTAGAGATTCCACATATGAATTTTGTAGGGACACAATTCATACCAGAAATGAGTATTTCTTTTTGAGGGCTATCATTCAGCACAATATGAATATGAAACTTTCAATTGAAATCATGAAAAAAAAGTTTATAATCTACTGTGCTCCAATCACCAATGCAGACAAGTATAATATATTTAATAGGTAGTCTCATCAATATAGTTAAAATTTCAGAAAAGAGAACTCTATCAAGAGTAGCTGACAATTAGCTAGAAAAAATTACTTACATGGAATCATTATGTCTCAATGTGGCAACATTGTGTGTAATGTTAGCATATTGTAAAATCCTATGCTGATATTTGTTTGGGAATATTTTTTTGAAACTCTCCTTTTCACTTATGGACTTATAGACAGAATTGCAAAGATAACAATAGAGAAGAATTCTCCCTTGGTTAAAGGAGAGCCTGTAATTTAAGTGGAGGCGTAATTTATTCTATATACTGCAATTGCCTGACTTTAATGAGAAAATAAAGTAAATTCCAATATACTTGCCTGGGAACCATTCCAGCTCTCAGTAATTTGCTCCAGTGGGAAGCCAGGAAGTGGCTGTTCATAGAGAGATGGCCAAAAGTCCACATCTCGAAACACAAATAAGTTGGGTTTTTGGTAGCATTATCTTTGATTACAAAGAAAGTGAACTAATGTTACATGGTTGCAGGGCTACATCATGCACCTACCTACCATGTGCATGGTACTAGGACACTTAAGGACATAAAAAATTACAGATGATAAAGAAAATCACTCTAGTTTTATAGAAAGCCCCTTGTTTTGTCCTTGGCTCAGAAAACTCTAACTCCTTTTGAATTTATTCCTTCGCCAGACTGTAAGCTCTTCTGCATTGCCTGTGCACAGTATGTCTACTTCCCCTTTCATTTCTGTCTGGTTCAATCTGTACGGTTCAAACCTCAGCCTTCATTTTCCAAACTCCTTAACTACCATCCTGGATGCCCAATCAACATCTGTATCTTCTCCTGGTCCTGCTATCCTGTTACCCAATCAAATTCCTCTCAGCTTTCACTCAGGATTTGTCTCCTGGCTACAGTTTCACCCCTCCCCTAGTTTCCTGGGCCTCTGTGCCTTCTAGATCTTTCTCTCCCATATGTTACTCTAGGTAGCTCCCACCCATTATCACAATGAGTAGGACCCAGACCTTTAGAACACTCTGAATATGTCTTTTACTATTTTTCTTTATTTTTAGTATAGTTGATATACAATATTATATTAATTTCAGGTGTACAACACAGTGATTTGACACTTATGTACCGTACACTGTGATTGCTGTTGTGAGTCTCATAACCACCTGTCACCATACAAAGTTATTATATTATGGACAATATTGCCTGTGTTGCACATTGTATTCCATGACCTACATATGTTATAAATGGAAGTTTGTACCTCTTATTTCCCTTTACCTTTTTCACCCATTTTCTCACTCCGTTCTGCCAACCATCAGTTTGTTGATTCTTCTTGATTTTTGACCCCATCTTTCTTTAGTGTTGCCCTTTAGGAGTAGTAAATTTAGTCCAGCTTCTCCCAGTCCTCATCTCTGACCTTGAGTGCCCCCACTACCTGAAAAACTGCAAAGCTTCCCTTATTGCGTCTAGCTCTTCAGGTGTATTTGCTCCTTAATTTGGCATTATGTTGAATTACTCATGGAAATTTCTTTTAATTAGTCATATTTAAATTTGATTTTATGTGAATATTCCATGAGATGCAATATGATTCACCCTCTTTTTCATAAACCAAATTAAAAAATGCCCACTGATTTGATTTGTGTCTGGTATTTAGTGAGTCATCCTCTTTCAAACTGGGCTCCAGTCAAAGCCACATAGCTTCACATGACTGGCTTACATCACTGTGATTCTTCTTCTTTTCCTTATTTCAGTGCAATTCTATTCCTTTCCCAAAATGTAAAGAGCAAAAATGTCATCCCACTCTGTGAATTAATGCCTAGAAAAAAATTAGGAAAGAAGCTGACACTCATTTTTAGTAAACTCAGCAGGTAATATTCAAAGACCAACGAAACAGGTAGGTATTATCGATTATACTAGTTTTCATTCCAGGATTCCTTTGGAACCTCCCTCCTCTGCTTTCCATAGCTTATTCTGAACATGCTGGATTGCTCTTGTAAAGGTGTCAGGCCCCACTCTCATGGGTACATGACTACAACCAAGTGCCAAGTTCAGTCAAGTCAAGCAGCAGCAAAAAAAGAAAAAATCAGGTGCAGTCACCTACTGACCCAGTAACCCGGGCCCTCAGTGTCAGCAGGGTATCTGACGCAGCAAGCAGGTCAAAGGCCTCTACAGGAACCCTAAAATCCTGAGTGGGGTTGCCATGCCTCAATAAGAAGCACATGAATGAAGTCAAGAAGTGAAGGGAAAGCACAGGTGGAGTCTCAGGAAGTGGAAGGTAGAACGAAGAGAATCAACCAACCACAGAGGAGTGAGGGAACCTCCCCTGCCTGTGGTTGCAGGTGGGACTTTCAGCCTTGTTCGGCTAAACCTGTTACCCACAGAGTTTGGACAGAAACATGAGTTTTGTGAGGCCAAATGCAGGGAGATTGTTCAACTTTAGAAAAAAGGACTTATTTTTATATTTTCAGGTGTGAGTTTACTGTTTGACATTTATGAGTCAGTTCATTATTTCTGTGTGGTGAGGGCTTCCATGAAGTGATGGGAATCTGATGGAACCTGGTGCTCAAAGTAAATTTTATAAACAAGAATAAGTAGAAAACAATCTCAGTAAGATAAATAGTATGATAAGGGATCTAGGATCTTCTACACAAGATTTTTAGGTAGGTTTTTTTAAAAAACAGTTTTATTTTTAGAGAAACCCATACAGTATGAGGAAGATATTTTAAATTGAATAATGTTTAAATGGTAAATTTTTTATAAACATTCATTTTTTTCAGTGAATGGTATGTTCTTAAATATTCATGAGATAATATGTAAACTTAAGAGCCAAACTTCGTCACATTCCTGATATTGTACCACAGAGATGTACCAACAAACTAACAGGACCCCAACGAAAGGCCTGATTTTATGAAGTTCCCACACCTTTTTACGAAGTCATAAAGTCCTTGGTTACCTCAGTACATTGTTTCTCCCTCTGCTTGCTACAAATAGAGGGTTTTTTTCTTAAGACTCTAGTTAGAAAATTATGAATGCTGGTTCTTAGTCGCCTGTAGGCATCCAAGTATGCTTCTCAGAGGGTCAACATTTTACGAGCAGGTATAACACATTAATAAATTAAAAGTAAAAACCACTGAGTCTTTTGAGTTATAGAAGTTACAAAATAAAACTTCCCCATGCTGGGGATGGCATTGGCAGCATGTATTTTTAGTCATAAACACGTCACAGTTCAGCTTTTCGCACAAATCTCTCTAACCACCCTCTTCTTTCCTACAAGGACAGAGTGGGTCCGCCTTGCCTTTCATGGGACTGTCCTGCAAGGGCCATTGCAGTTAGGTGAAGCCCATCAGGAAAACAAGTGGCCCAAGTTCCGGTCGTGGACAAAGCAGCATGAGAGGTGGAACTGAGGATCCCGTGCCTGCGATAATGCCATCTTCCACCAAACCCAGTGAGGTGGGCAGTGCATCAGCATGTCCGGTGTTCACACCATGACCAAGACAGCAAAAGCTTCAAGTAAATCCTCCCTGGTGATCAGGTTTATGCCAGACCACCCCAGAGACACCAAAGAAGGACAAAATCAATAAATCGCTTGGACCAGAGAAATAACAATTTCCATGACCAGCCCTAGTGCAAAGTGGGGAGAGCTTGGCACCATAAGTTATGGACATGAAGTATTTAGCAATGGGAAATTATGTTCATTTTTAAATACTTGGTCTACCTCTTTTCCCACAGTCCCTTGCTTATCAGCACCCTTTAGCCACAAGGGATCACTTAAACAGTGGTAGGGCTGCAGCAGATAGTCTCAGATCTCAGTATCAAAGTATGTGTCCTGGGCAGACCTAGGGGTGACTGCCTCTTCTGCTTATCTCTGACTCTGGCTCCGGTTCGGAAGGCCCTCCTGCTCAGAGCAGCTCCCGACTGGCTCTGAGCTACCACGCAGCAGACATCAGCTCTGTCTTAGGAATTTTTCTTGTTTCCAGTTGAACTTCTATGACACATTCTTTTTCAGCAGTTCACATATTTTGGAGCATATTTCACATTATTACTTTGTGAAAACATTAATGGGCTTCTATCGCTAAAAGTAATTTGGAATCATGCGGAATCAGAAAAGGACATGGTTCGTTTACTCCAACCAGAATCTGTTTGTATCCCATTGACCCTTCCTCCTGTAAGCATTTGCTTTGCTACCCATGGAGCCGCTGTAATGAACAAGTCTCTATGAGCCGACTCCATGCAGCCTGATGTTAGGTAGGCAGAGAGAAGCAGACAGTATCTCTGCCTTTCAGCAAGAATCCACTGAGTACTTACAATTTCCCTACACTATGCTAAACATTTGGAGGCAAATAAATTTTTTGAAAGAATCTTTGGCTTCAGGTTGATTATAATCTTGTGGCAGTAATCCATATATCAATTGGCAAACAACAAAGGAGAAAGAATATGATTGATATAACCAAGAAATCCCCACACGCACGCATGCTCCAGCTTCTGGAATGTGAAAGAATGCCAAGACTGTGAATTCCATCTGCTGTCTCTTCTTCCAAAAATGGCCCTCCGCTTTCACAGTATACTGATCCTTCAAACTCTTAAGGAAAAATGCTTAACATTCCAAAGAATTATTCCCACTTTTCCCTCACATCTCTGGGTAGTTGGCATTTTTCTTCATATATGGAGGCAAGGAGGGAGAAACTAGAAATGAGGTCAGTGCCATCAGTTCAAGTGAAAGGACTTTGAGAAATGCAAATTGTTCTTCAATTTAACTAGGATGGATGATCCTCGTAGTATACACAAACAAGGTATCAACTTAAATTATGAGATGCCTGGTGCACCAAATAACATGGTATTTAAAGGTATGATAGTTAATAGGAAAAGGTACCCATATGGAACCCTCTCCATGAGCTACATAAATGCAGTAACTGTAACTGTTATTCACCCTAGTCGAGAGAGACCGTCAAAAACCAGCATCTTATAAATCACCCAGAAGCAGAATTTGGTTACTTTGGTTAATTAACACATGTCTGTATTTATCTATCCAGATAATTTCATATTTACATGGTTAAGTTAGTAAGCATTTTATCTTAGTCCTGTAACCTGACTCAGTGGGAGGAGGAATACAGATGAGAGAGGCAGTGGAAGGCAGGACTCCTAATACGAAGTCATTAGATTCCAAAACTTAACTCATGTGTACTCATCCAGGATGCTGAATCCATCCAAACACATCACAAGAAATGTGACACACACATATCATTAGAGTTACTCTCCATATATGAACAACTACCAGGAATCGAACATCGACCGTAGGCCCTCTTCGTTTCTAGACACCAAGTGCAATCCTGCAGCAGCCCTAGAGCATGGACTTCACTGTTCTATGCTTTACAGATAAGAAAGTCGAGACTCACAAAAGCTAACTCAGTTGCCCAAGGGAGTTAATTGGTTAAATTGCCTCCCTTCCCATCCACCCCTGGCCCCAACACAGGCTCCTTAGTATTGACAGTGCTAGAAATGACCAAGAAAGGATTGGGACCTAGGTCTGAGTTATACTATCTGTGTACCCCATTCACTATGACAAGCTTTATGCCAAGTAACAGAGAAAAGAGGGGTGCAGAAACAGTGCTTTTTTTCTATCTAAGCATTTGTCTTGGATTACAAGCTCCTGGACAGCAGAACAGTGTCTGCCTGGTTCTCCTTATAAAACTGAGCTGTGTTAGCAGGTGATATGGATATCAATTGGGTAATGAGAAAAATGAAAAACGAAGAAACATGAATGCAGATAATAGTAGGAGCCTAACTCCCTGTTTTGCCCTTGAATTTATAAAAAGTCTTATGAATGATATGCAGGAAACAGAAATATATATAGTCCCTGCAACTCAGTGACAACACACAGCTCTCGATGCAGACTGTCAACGCTGCTGTGTTAATGTAGACAGACATCCAAACAAAGGAGGCATTAAAACCACCACCAGAGAACTCTCAGCCCAAATTTCATTGTAGTGTAGGAGGAGAAAGGACAGATTTCTGAGTCCCTCAAACCCAGCACATGTCCCTCTTCCTCTCCCCTACTGCTCAGACCTCATCAGTCCTGGAATTTTCTGTACAGCAAAACCAAAGGTAAAATAAATGCCAAACAGCTATTGCTGCCATTGCCTCCCCAGCAGTCACTTCACCATTAGCTGTTGGGGTGGGGGAGGGGGGCAGGCTGTGTAGGTTGACGATCTGAAGAAGGATGAGGGATGAGATGTCAAGTCCGGGAATGCGGCTGCCTGTGCCAGGTGGCTTTGACACACGCTGCAGACAGAGCTCATCAGCTCGCTGCTGGGTCGTAGACAAGCAAGCCTAACTGCAGCCGCAAAGACCACGAGAAAGAGCAGTGCGTGCAAAGATCAGCATATGCAGCCTGCCAATTAGCTCGCTCCCGTCCACCCTCAGCCCCAACGCGAGCTCCTTGGTATTGACAGCAATGGAAATTGCAGCAGCTACAGTGTCCAGGGTATTGTCAGGTCCAACAAGAGTCTCCAAGTTTGAGCCCAGGTGTGAAACTAGACCCCCAGTCATTCCCCTCACTGTCTCCCAGGCCAGAGTATTCTCCAAGGCCAGCAGTCTTGCAGCAGAACCTTATCCTAAAGAAATGGGATTGATGTTTCTGATTTCTCAACAAAACAACAGCACAACCTGGGACTTTTCAAAGTATGACTACACACACACACACACAGAACACACACACACACTCAAAAGAGAGAACCAGGCCTGGTCTGTAGCTAGATCAGCATTCCTATTCCTCTTAAATTCCTGTGACTGTTACCCAAGCCTCACTCACCATGCTCCTCTAGGCAAACACACTTCATCTCACTATCACATCCTTGACATTGTTAAGGGATTATATCACGGTTAAATTTTTATACCAGGGAAATATGTGCCCAGGAGCAGCACGGTGTGTGTTGAAAGAGTTTGAACTCCCAGCCCAGTTTTAAGATTTTTTAGAAGGGGTGGGGCTGCATAATAAGAACTCCATTAGCCCATCCTTAAAGCACCCACTCCCACAATTCCACTCCCTGGGTTAGAACTAAAACATCTCCTCCAGGCAGTACAGAGAGACTAAGAATCCTCCCTAAGGATCCCCAGTAGCTGGCCGTGACCATATAGTTAGTACTCTGTGCTGTGGCCGCAGCAACCTTGGTTCAAATCCGAGTCACGGCATTGTGAAAGCAAGAATCCTCTCTAAAGATGGATGCATTTTAACCTTTATGTGGAAAGAAATGAATATTATGTTGGTAAAAGGTGAATCCCAGTCTACTGTTTATTAAATTCTTCCTGATGGGTCTTCCAAGGCTTGCTTCCTTCCATGGTCTTCTTATGCCCATTATAGCCTATTGCCCAAGGCTATAATGAGCAAAAGAAAAGAATGATATTTTCAAGTTGGTGGATAAACATAGAGAAGAATGGAAGATAATAAATGAAGAATACTTGCTTAGACTCTAAGATCTTCATTATCACTGAAACATGATCAGAAGGGTTCTTAAGAACCCCAGATATTTGCAGCTCCGAGTCCAGGGGTACCAGCGGCAGGACAAGAGGTCTGACAGAGGACTACTGCAAGGAACACTTCACAACTGGGCAGGGACAATCAGGATCCGGTTAGCCATTCAGGGTTGTAAGTCTTCCTGTGAGTGAACACTTTATACATCAGCGCCCAGAGCCCTGGGGGTTGCAAATCTCTTCTCTGACTGCAGATTGGAACAGGCACTGGAGGCAGAGAGGGGAGGGCTGGCTAGAAAGCATTCATAGAAATGTATTGCATAGGAAGAAAAAATTTGCTGCGGTGTTCTAGAGGGAGCTTCCTCGGAAATCAAGGCATCCCAGGCAAACTAAAGCATCCCATGCAGACAAGCTGAGTAGAGGCTGCGGCCCAAGACACCAGACTCTCATGGCAACCCTAACGTTGCCCCTGAAGGGGTAGCCTCAAACATATCCTTTTCTAGTTCCTCTTCTGCCAAAAATAAGGAGAGAATCATGTTTCCACAACAGTGGGCTTGCTGACACAAAAAAAGAAAAATATAAGTATATTTCTCAGGTATTTTTGCTGGGAGTAGCCTTACCTATTTTCTACTTCAGGGGTTGTCAACTTTAATCTGCATTAGAATCATCTGGACAGCTTCCCAAGACACAGACTGGGGGACCTTCTGGAGGTCTGGAACAGGACTCAGGCCTACTTGCGTTTCTATCCAGTTCCCAAGTGGTGCTGATGATGCTAATCTGAGCATTACAGTGTAAGAACCACTGACCTAACCCACCTCAGTTCTTAAGGAGACAATTAAATATAACAAATATTTATCAAGTACCTACTCTCGGCAATATTTTGAGCCAAATATTAAAGAAAAAAAGAATTTTATACTAAGTTAAATTCCTGATTGATTTTTTAAATGTTATGAAACTACTAGAATATAATTCCAGAAAGACTTTTTGAAAATGACACCAAAAGTAGAAACAATAAATGAGAACCATAAGAGAAAACCATAAAGAAATTTTGTATATTACTAAATGCTTAAGTGGCAATAAATAAGAAGTCTGACAAAGTAAAAAAATCAAGGTAAAGTATCACTAATATGTATGACAGATAAAATGGTATGTCTTTAAATGCAAAGAATCCATGAAGAAAACCCCTTCAGAAAAGCACTAATGATGAAATAATTGGGCAATTTTCGAAAAATAAATACAAATGGCAAATTAATATATGAAATATTTACTTATAGTAATAGAGCAGGGAAAATTAAGTAAACATTTGTTTTTCAATAATGAATTTGGCAAATAAAGTATTGAATGTTGGCACAGCTGACTTTTGTGTGCTGATGGGGTGTTTATAATCACTACAGTCATTATGTTGGTTTAGGCAACACTAGCTTCTATTGCAACAAACCTGAAAGTGAATAACAGTTTAAACATAAATGCTTGTATGTCTTGCGCATCAAGTCCAAGGAAGTGCTCCTGAGTGGCAGTGGGCTCCTGCCAAGCAGTGATTCAGAGACTCGTGCTCCTTCCTCTTTTCATTCCAACCGGTGCCTCTACCATCCTCAACATGGTGGCTCAGAGGTTCACAGTCAAACCAAAAATGGTCATAGCATGGGAAGCAACATCGCAAGTGTCTACAGAGGAGTCTTGGAATGGCATGCACAACTTTTATTCACATTCTGTTGGCTAAAAGTCATTCATGTGGTATGTGGATTATATCTCAATAAAGCTGTTATTTTAAAAGATGTAGCAAGGGAATTTAGGGAATGTGTTGTTATAAAAGCAAAGAGAGCTACCCAAAAAGAGAGAAGAGACCAAGGAGGTTGAAGAAGATGGAGCCTAGGAAAAGCATGTAGGGCTAATAAAAAGATTTTTTTAATTCTTAAATGAAAACAGTTTCAGTAGATTGATGAGCATCCAAGGCTGATGGAATTCATTAAGAAAGGGCTAGGTTAAAGTTGTGCTCAAAACCTATTCTACTAAGTTTTGCAATGAAAGGGAAGAGATACAAGACTACAGTACTCGGTGATAAAGGAGGAGAATGAAAGATTATTCTTATAATGGACCTAAAGATACATGCAATGATACAGCACCTAACTTTGTAGCAGTGTGTTGTTGGAAGCTGGGGGATGATTTTGTGCAACAGAAGAGGATTAGTCTTGCCAAGATGCAAGAGTACTTCCTCCAGAATCTTAAGGAAATAAAAACATTTGGCAAAAATGTGAAGAAATAGCAAATAGAGATAGTTTATCAGATGGATGTAATCACTTCAGTAATATAACGTTTAATGCTATCTGTTAAGGGGAAAGTAAGTAAAGTGCATTTAAGATAGTGAGGGAAATGGGGCGAGTTTCAGATTAACTGTCACTGGGAACACAATAAAGAAATGGGCTGGTTTGTTTTTGTTTTTGGTAGTCACCAAATCTCTGAGATGAGTATCACATTAACAAATAGACAAGGATAAGAGAATTTACATTTAATAAATGTTAAGTTTATCAACCTTGTATTGCCTTTTTACCTTTAGAAAGCTTAAATTATTGTGAGGTGATGAGCAACTCCTCAATATGATTTTATTCATATGTGGAATCTAATGAACAAACTAAACTAACAAAGCAAAATAGAGACGGACTCACACATGGAGATCAGACTGGCAGTTTTGGGGGTGTGGGTGTTAGGGGTGGAGGGATCGATCGAGCAAAAAGGATCAAGGACTCATGGACATGTATAACACAGAGGTGACTGCAGGGGGTAGGTGGTATAAGGGATATAAATGGTGGTGGAAAAATACAATTAAAAAAAGAAATAAAATGATGAATACACCTTTTTAAAAGTTACCCAAATCCCTCAAATACTATAATTCCCTTTACAAATAAAAGGGTTGCTTTCATTCTTTGAGATATTTTCCATAATAGGTATTTGAGTTTCATCACAAA
Organism: Artibeus jamaicensis; assembly: GCF_021234435.1. Lineage (NCBI taxonomy): Eukaryota > Metazoa > Chordata > Mammalia > Chiroptera > Phyllostomidae > Artibeus > Artibeus jamaicensis. Next base: position 21,031,770 of record NW_026521843.1, read on the forward strand.
TCATCAACCATGTTACTCAGATGAGTCCAAAGATTTAACAGCCTCAATTTTTTTTTTCATTTGTTCTTGTGTTAGTGTGCTGAATCCCACATAGTTCAACAATTCTGGGCAATGCATTTGTTGATTCTAGTATGGTTTCAATACAATACATGAGACCTACAAAATTTGCAGTTTGCGTTAAAAAATTATTGTCCCATTTCTCTGATCAATCCAAGTAATAGCGACCATGGTCCTAAAGGAGATGAAGTAGAGGTAGGTGCCTGATCTGAAGGGAAACACCAGCCAGTAGGGCACTAACAGTGATACATTGGAAGCCTCTTGGCCTCCTGAGAGCATGATGGGTAGCAAGTTTGTGCTGGACAAAGCAGTGGCTAAAAGGAGCACAGAGGAGTACAAGAGGCTATCCTACCCCAGGATGACTTTAGCTTGGAACAGCTTGAACATTATCTCATCCGCCTGTCTGCTTATGGGCCAAGGAAGAAAACAGAGACAAATTATTCTGGAGCCACAGGCCTAACTCCAATTTGATTACAGCATAATCAATAAAATACATTATTAAAAAAGAGTTACCATTAAAAAAAAAAAGAACCAGCTTCCTATGAGCTAAAATTGGTCCCAGTAGTAAAACTTCCAGTATCTAAAAGCAGCAAGATAGATAAAAGTCATCTTTGAGTGATATCAATATTCAAAGACTCATAGCTGGTTAAGACTCCAGTCACAAGTATGGAAGCAGGAGTCTCCCTCAGACAATAGTCACAGTCACACAGAAGGCTTTGCAATGGCTCTCAGGAGGTGTTCGCAGTTTGAAATGGGTCTGCAACTGAGAGCTAATAATGGTAGGGGTCCCTGCTGGCTAGGGAGCTGGCAAGTCCTGGGAAGTTAGCAGTGCCTCAGCAAGCAAGATACATCTCGGGAGAAAGTCCTAATCCCTATTATGACTCATCCATCAATCAGGAACCGAATAGTCTCATCAGGGGCAGAAAGAAACCAGCAAATTCAGGAGTATTTGGGTAGGCAGGACCTCCCTCCAGGTAAATGAAATACTAGGGTTAGGTTGTCAGACTGGTGTGCAGGCTACTAATGATCATTCACTTATGCATGAAGCCAGGATTGAGTGCCTACTGGGTTCTAGGCTGTGATAGCTGCTGGTGATGTGAAGATAAATAGGGTGCAGTGTTTAAGCAGCTTACTGTGTCTGGTGGGAACCAGAGTGAAGAGCCAAGGCACTGGTTTCAGTAGGGAACGCTTCTGAAAGGGAGCGAGGGTTTCTGTGAATCTTGCAGGACCTGGTCTCTGCAAAAAAGCAGAAACTGACAACTCCTTCTTGGCAAACTTTCTTAAAATCCACCTTACTCCAAATATAATTCTCTACATAAAAAGAGAAAAATTTAAAGGAATTTATATTACACACACTAATCCCACAAAGAGCCGCATGAAACATCAAAAATTTCATAAACACCTCACCCCATCTATCTGTATATTTACTTTGTGTCTTTCAATAACACGACACAACTCTTCTGTGATTCTGAAACAACAAGTCAACTTGGTCAAGTCAGTCAAATACATTTTTTTAAAAACACACAAACTGAAATAGTTGATAGCTTCATCCTAGATAGGCACAGCCTAAAACTCAATATTTATTTCTATTCATTGGCGATTTGGTTTAATACTGATTCCCAAATCCCTTTTCTCTACTATTTTATAAAATGCACAACTTTCCCCAAGTTAAATCCCATACAATATCTCAATACATCATCTTCCCATCATTAGTTTTCATCAGAGAATGTCAGCAGGGGGTTATGTCAGATTACTTGGGCCAGATTTACTCTCACAAATCCATTCTAACCTCTACGTAGCCATTCATTCTATCAAACATTTTCCATTTCTCTTGGAAGCTTCTTAGAATTTTTCTTAAAAAGGAACTTATCCAAACCTTTCCTGTCTTTATTTATCACAAATGTTTATTGAGTTCCAATTATTGAAAAGCAATGAATAAAACGTTGAGAGTTGGGGATGAATATACCATGGTCTCTGGTGTATAGGTACATTGGGATCTTCTGTGTCGTTCTGGACAAAAGGCAAAAGTGACCCTGCACTGACAGGGAGCTGTCGTCAGATGGAGCTGGAGCCAACACCTCCCTGCAGAACTTGTTGAAAGGCCCAGTGCAGAATTTTTAGTCACTGGGCAATTCCCCCATCAATCCCCGCATCTTAAAATCAGCAGAGAATTGGGTGAGATGAGTACTCCAGTGTTTGTGAAGAAAAGATTATCGAGTCAGGGGTGTTTCCCCTCCAAAAAGCCAAAATAATAATTTGTGAAGAATGGAGGCTCCAGAAAGACAGGGTTAATGACATCGAGCTCTCTGGTGGGAGGCTTGCTGATTGAGCTGCAGGACCCTCTGGCCCTTGCTGATGATGCCCCAGGGAAGGGCACGCTAAAGCCCCAAAAGTCTATGGTGTCATCGTTTTTCGGTCTGTTTCCCTCACTGTGGAGAGGAGAAAGTGGGTGCTTCACAAAGTTCCTTTAAAGTTCAGAGGTCATTCTTGAACATAAAGAATGATGCCTCTTCCTGGATTAGGGATTTCTAACGGATGGAGAGCCCTAGAGATGCTTTTGCCAAGGGAGCTTAAAGGGTCTGTTGTTCCTGGGCACCTTGCCCCAGGTCTCCACAGCCCTCAGCATGAATAAAAGCACCCCGGCTCCATGGAAAATAGTACAGAAATAGACTGAAAATGCCCAGGCAGTTGTTGGACCAATGGATGGGACATCCAATCCAAACAAGGATTTGAGGTAGGTGCCACTGAAAAAAAAGGGTGGCACATTTCTTCTCTAGGGGATGCCTCTGTGACAAAGAAAACTGGAATAGTGTCAATGCCACCCAAAGAAAATGGAACACACCATCTGGGTGGAAATCTGCATGCCAGCAGTTATCGCCAGCATCAGACTGAGCCTCGGGGACAACAAGGACCACCACTGACACATGGGAAGTCACATAAAAAGACTTCGTCTCCCCATATGCCTCTATCTGGTCCATAACCCCAGAAAACTTAATGCCAAGGTAAGGACTGTAGGGAGGGAAGACTCAGGGCCATGGCCAAGCTGGGGAGAAGAGAAGACTCAATCAAGAGTAACAGTAAAGCTTTGCATGAACACATTTTGAAGTCTCCACTTTGGAGCCATTATTCAATAAAGTAAAATGATTTCTTGTAAAGGTCAATGAGGGGATATCTATGCACATAGAAACTTAAAAGCTGCATCGAGTGTCTAATTACTTCTATGCATTTAGGGCATTTTTCCCTTTCATTAAGTTGCTCATCATTATCCCTCTGTTAACCATGAATATGAGTTGTTATAACCCCCACCAAAAAAGCACATAGCATATACTGCAATTATTAAAATTAATGTTGATTTTAGTAAATCAGTTTGGAATAAAATATTCAAATGTATTTTATTTTTGGTTTTTCAAAAATTTGTCACTATCATATCTTTTAATATTATTCACATTAATAATAAACATTGTATTTGTAGAAAAAAATGTACTTGCTGTAAAATGAAGCACAAATAAATGAAATAAAGAATGTGAAAAATACAGCTTCTTGACATTCCTGCAAAACATTATTTGTGTTTATGTAAAACTGATTACCATGGCTAGTTTGGCTGCAAAGAGAATAAATAAAACTGCAAATAAAGTGAACTGTCTTTTAACAATAAAATAAGTATTTTTGGATCTCAAGATTGGGTGCATATTTGCAAGAGGTTCCAAGAAACCAAAAGCATAAAAGCCCTGAAGTGTCCCACTTTGGACATTGCAATTTTTTTGTGGGTGCTTGTTCCACTCTCAGCTTCTCACTAAAAGAGAATCTTAAGCTTCCATGGTTTATAATGGTTCATAAGTTTGCTACAACTCTCAGTGTTCTGACTCTCTGACCTTGGGTTCTACCACTAAGTGGCAACTTCCTTTCATGTTCCTCAGTTCAAATAAAGCAGTGAGAGAATTTTATTAGTTCATGCTTTTGTCCTAAATTATGCAATAATGGCCAAAGCAGATACAGACTACCCTTGGCTCTTCATTCACTCAGTCTTTTCCAGCAAGGGGGGTACAAATAGTACTAGAAGAAATTGACTTCCCAGTGAACTGCAGTCCTGAATCCCACCATGGAGAATCCCGTGATAGCTGAATAATTCATCCTAACTGACCTTATGTTTATTATGCAGTTTTATTGTGTACTGAATTTTCCTACAAATAAATTAGCCTTTTAAAAATCCGTGTTATAATTTAATTTTGCGGAAGAAATGACAGCAGTCTTTTTTTTAAGTTTTTTTTATTGATTATGCCATTACAGTTCTATTTCCCCCACTTCATTCCCCTCCATCCTGTACCCCCCCCAACCCCACCATTCCCCCCTTTAGTTTATGACCATGTGTCTCAAGTTCTTTAGATTCTATATTTCCCATACTATTCTTGCCCTCCCCCTATCTATTTTCTACCTACCGTCTATGTTGCTTATTTTCTGTACCTTCTCCCCCTTCTCCTTCTCCCACTCCCCTGTTGCTAACCCTCCATGAGATCTTCATTTCTATGGTTCTGCTCCTGATTTAGCTGTCTGCTTAGTTTGCTTTTGTTTTAGGTGTGGTTGTTGATAACTGTGAGTTTGCTGTCCTTTCACTGTTCCTATTTTTATCTTCTTTTTCTTAGATAAGTCCCTTTAACACTTCATATAATAAGGGCTTGGTGATGATGAACTCCTTGAATTTGATCTTATCTCAGAAGCACTTTATCTGTCCTTCCATTCTAAATGAAAGTTTTGCTGGATATAGTAATCTTGGTTGTAGGTCTTTGGATTTCATGACTTGGAATACTTCTTTCCAGCCCCTTCTTGCCTGGAAGGTCTCTTTTGAGAAATCAGCTGACAGTCTGATGGGCGTTCCTTTGTAGGTGACTGTCCCCTTATCTCTTGCTGCTTCTAGGATTCTCTCCTTCATTTTAATCTTGGCTAATGTAATTATGATATGCCTTGGTGTGTTTCTCCTTGGATCCAACTTCTTTGGGACTCTCTGAGCTTCCTGGATTTCCTGGAAGTCTATTTCCTTTGCCAGATTGGGGAAGTTCTCCTTTATTATTTGTTCAAATAAGTTTTCCACTGGTGGCTGTTTTTTCCCCCTTCTGGTACCCCTATAATTCGGATGTTGGAGTTTTTAAAGATGTCCTGGAGGTTCCTAAGTCTCTCATTTTTTTGAATTCTTGTTTCTTCATATTTTCCTGTTTGGTCATTTTTTCCTTCCTTCTGGCTCACTCCCTTGATTTGAGTCCCAGTTTCCTTTCCATTACTATTGGTTTCCTGTACAATTCCTTTCATTTCAATTAGTTTAGCCTTTATATGTTCCTCTAATTTGTGACTAAAATCCACCAGTTCTGTGAGTATCCTGATCACCAGTGTTTTGAACTGTGCATCTGAAAGTTTAGCTATTTCTTCATGGCTTAGAGTTATGGGCTCTGGGGCTTTGAGATCTTCTTGAGCCATTTTTGGTCTGTTCGTGCCTGTTAAGTATGAGGCACGGAGCCTTAGGGGTGGGGCAGGGCCACCAGAGCAGGGTCGCTGTGTTGTGACGCTGTATGTGGGGGCGGAGTCAGAGCAGGGAAATGGCGGCCCTCTCTACTGCCTCCTGCCGCCGCTGGGGCCTGCTCAGTCCCCTCTCACTGTCTACTCCCTCGCCAGTCTATCTACACAGGAATGTGCCACCACAGTCAACCCGCCGACCTGTGTCCTTGCTGGGTCTGCCGGTGACTCATTGGGTCATTCACTGGGTCCGCCCGTTGCAACCCCATGCCTGGGATCCACACACCTGAGTCCATCTGACCGAGTTTTCCTGTGCAACCCTGCTCCACCAGCTGCTGGCTTCCCCACTCTTACCGGTCAGGCTGAAGAATTCGTTGTTATCAGACTTCCGAATAGTTCAATTTTCTGTGTTCTGGCTTTGTTTTCTGTTGCTAATATTTTGTTGTCTCTAAACTTCTAAACTTGGTTGTGTGATAAAGCACAGCATCTCCACCTATGCCTCCATCTTGGCAGAAGTCTTCAAAATGACAATCTTTTAAGAAAATATTTTTCATCTTATTTTGGACCATGCCATCATTCCCATCTAAGATCTCTAGGACTATACAGGTCACCTATTCCCTCTGTACTCACGTGCTATTCCCCAACATTTTACCAGGGTTTTAAAATTTTAAAAATTGCAAGCAAATGATGTTATACAGTAGAACTCAAAATACAGACATTGTCATATTAGAGATAACACAGCATTTAGGTCACCTCAAGAGAGACTGCAGTTTCCTCTACACTCTGAAAACCTCTTCCCTAGTGAAAAAGAAACCTTATAACCACACACGTACATGAATCCTAGCCAGAGGGGAATTCTGGCGTCTAACCTAACCACATCCCCCTGTTCTTTACTCAGTAGAGATTAAAAAATAATCTCTCTTGAATTAAAAAAAAAAAAAACAGCATCTCTTTTACATAGCTATCTCTTACTGACTACATACTGAGTTGAAACTTCTTTTGTTAAATACTGCTGAATTTCACTCAAAATGTGAAGCCCAATTCTTCCTTATCTTAAAAGATACTCAGGATCAACTACTGGAATCTTGTGAGACAGATCCCAACAGCCCTTGCTTTTTGGGTACAATACCTTTGTTTCTATGGCGTCATTGGCTTAACCTCACAAACAAACAGAATAATAAGAAGGCAAGGGTTAGTGGCTTCTACAAATTAAATGTAAATGCTTTGTTTCCATGTGATTAGCCTAATTGTAGCAGACCAACCAAAATATAAGAATGTCACTTTATTCCTTCCCACCTTTGAGGAGGAAATGACCAAACTACCAATCCAACTACAGTTGGATTTAATTAATGATGCCATGTTTATTGAATAATGGTATTTACCAGCTGACATGAAATGAATATGCTTCAGGGGAATATTAAAGAAAATCTACTTGCAATCTGTTTGCAATAATGAGACTCCATAGCAAAAAAAAAAAAAAAAACTGTAGGAATGAACAATAATACATATTCTTGAACTTCTCTTCATATAAATAGTGTTCTCCCAGGGGAAAGGAGTTGGATCGGGGAAGGGCATCCATCCAATAGCTAAGAGCGAAATTCTAAAGAAGGACTGGAAACCAATTACCCAAGTGGAGGATACCAAGTCAGTTTCAATCGATTGTAAATGAAATACACCTAAAGGGCAGATGAACCTGGGAAGTAACTGATTTTTTTTTAATTTTTAAACAATTTTTATTTATTTATCTTTAGAGGGGAAGGGAAGGAGAGGGAGAAAAATATCAATGTATGGTTGCCTCTCATGAGTCCCTTGCTGGGAACTGGCCTGCAACCCAGGCATGTGCCCTGACTGGGAATCAAACCAAGATCCTTTGGTTCACAGGCCCGAGCTCAATCCACTGAGCTACACCAACCAGGGCAGAAGTAACTGATTTTTTTTTGAAAGATTTAAAAAGAAAGATTTGGGGGTTTTGTTTTGTTTTGTTTTGTTACACTACAAGAAAAATGCATTACTTTTAATGACTGAAATAAACATTTTTAAAGAAAATTATCTGAGATCTTTGTTTTCCCTGGGGGTATAATATAATTCCAAAAGACTATATTCAGACTATACACAAGAAAGTGCTTCTAAGAAGGTTTCTTTCAAGCTTAAACATCTGTGACTTCTGTGGCCTTTTCACCTGGAGAAATAGTACAGTTGGTTCAGTTTTTCCGCTTCTGTGACCCTTGGCCATGTCCCAGACTTAAGTCACACCTGGGCTTCAGCTTCTCTAAGTGATTTCTGTTCTTATATTAATATCACCCCATATTCAGTGATTTTGAAATTAAAGGTAAAGTTCTACAAATATGAGAATCAGGCCAGAGTTTCAGAAAGTCAAAGATGAGAAAACCCAGGTGCACCCAGTATGGAAACGTTCTGTCCCTGGGTCAACCAGTTCTGCTCTCCTGCTACTAATTCCCTGCCAGCACCTTCAACTACTCTCAAAACTCCTCTTTTGACTAGTACGCCCTTTCAATCTTACTAAATTGTCACTTATAAAAATATGATCTCTTTTCTGAATAAGAAAAATATCATATATAACTCTCCCCATTTCAAAATAATGAAAACGTTGCTCTCCATGATCTAGTTCTGCCTACTTTTCATGCAGAAAGAATTGCAGCTAGAAAAATATGGGGGCCAGAAATTTCGACTATTTCCAGGTTGTCAAATACCCTGTGGTTAACCTAAGGACAAAATGTATTGCTGTGCTAAGGCCCATCCTACTATGTATATATGCCAGTGGCCACTCCAGGAAGCAAGTTGGAAGTAATTGACACATCAGTCCCCATGACCTCCATCTGAATGAACACAGAACCTAAGAAACATTTGTCCTTTACTGTGCAAACACATCTTCAGAGGAGGAATCTCGGACCCACATTCAAACCAGACTGCTGCTCTCCCCTACGTTCTACTGCATAGAAATAATGAAACACTCATGTCCTCTGTCCCAAGAGGGTGAGAATTCTTGCCCCAGGCCCCAGAGCCAAAGGAGCAGTAGAAACCAAGAGACCATAATAAAGCATAAGGAACAGGATGAACCAAAGTCAGTAATCTAAAAATTAGGTCACCCAAAGAAGCAGAGTTTGAGGTATTCCTGAGAAATGATAGTATAAATCCAAAAAATAAGACAGCCAGGAAAATGAAAAGAAAACTGAAAGTCAGGTGGGCAATCCTAAGCCAGTCTGGAGGTCTGAAAACCACTGGGGACCTTATCCAATACTGGGTTCGTACCTGCTCTCAAGGGCAAGGTGCCCAGGTGATCCAGCTGCATTCGGAGGACCAGAAATGGAACGAAAAGCACCTCTGTTCTTCCCAGGGAAGATAAAGCCGACCTGGTAAAATGTGTGGGTACTAAAATGTTCTGGAATATTCCTGAGGTCTGAGGCAGCCTATTCTCTTCCCAGTGAAGGGTCCTGAAGCTGGTTTTCTTCCAGAAAGAGCAGTCTTAATGGTACTCATATGTGGCCAGGCACCAAAACCTCCAGGAGCAGTTGTTAAAACTGTAGAATCCTCTGACCACACCCCCAGTCCTACCCAATTACAAAATTGAAGCTAGAGTTAGTCCGTAATACCTAGTTCATTCTTTAGCGATTAGCCTGCACTAAACCTAGGTAAGCATTCGTGACCTACTGTTTGCACATACTTCAGTTCCCTTCCTCAGATCTCTGTGGCTATTTGCAGGATAGGTAAGAAAATAGCAGGGGTTCAGAAAGACAATAACAAAAGTGGCAAAAGACATGAACAGACAATTCATGAAAACATGCACAAATGGCTATTTAACATAGAAAAGATGTTTCTCGTCACTCATAGTAATAGAAACATCTGTGAAAACCATAATGCAATACCATTTCTTACCTCTTATATTGGCAAAAAATTTGAAGTAAACAAAACACTGCATTGTTGTGGCAACTGGGGTGCATATGGCAATAGATTGAATGCTTGTGCTTTCCCCTTAGTTTATGTATTAAAACCCTAACCCCCAATTCAGTGGTATTAGGGGGTGTGGCCTTTGGGAGGTAATTATGTCCTAAAGGTTGAGCCCCAATGAACGTGATTAGTGCCCTTGTAACCGGACCCAGGAGAGCTCTCCAGCCCTCTTTCCTCATGTGAAAATACAACAAGCAAGCAGGTAGCAGTCTGCCATGCAGAAGAGTGCCCTCACTAGACACCAAATCTGCCAGTGCCTTAACCTTGGACTTTCCAGCCTCCGGAAATTTAAGAAGTAAATGTTAGTTGTTTAAACTACCCAGTCTGTGGTCATCTGTTTTAGCAGCATTAAGGGACTGAGACACACACACTGTTGGCGATCTTACTGGAGGGGGATTGGGCAATGTCTACCAAAACCCCTACTATGTTTTTCTCTTGTCACAGCAATCTTTACTCTAAGAATTTACACTGAAAAAACACATGACAATATCAAAGTACATATGCAAAATCTATTTTCAATTTTTTTAAACATTCAAAGTGACTTAAATTCCCATATGTAAAAGATTGGTTGAACAAGCTATGATACAGGCACACAGTGAAGTACTCGGCAGCCACAAAAATGGGTGAGGATGGGTCACCATGAACTGAGTATTTATCTCCAAGAAACAGTAAATGAAAAAACATTAAATTGCAAAGAGTATTTAGTAAGCTACCCTTGTGCAAGAAAAAGAGGAAATAATAAATATGTACCTAATTATTATGGAATGCAGAAATCCAGTTATGTACTTCTAGAGTTATTCTACCTGGGCATGAGGCTTAGCACTATTTTATTAAATAAACGCAATGCTCCCTGAGAATAAATATCACATAGAACCACAGGATAAAATTCCATATTACGAAAGATCCACTACCTGTTTCTGGCTTAAACTGAGTGGCATAAGGAAGAGCTAAGGACTCCAAACAGACAAAAAGAAAAGGCCTTTTTAACCCTATTCATAAGTCTAATGCAAAGACAAACTTCTTAATTTAAGATATATGATTTTTTTAATTTATAGAAACATTGACATCCTTATGAAGAAAATTGCCTCAGATCTTACCCACCGACTATGACTAATGCAGACAATATTGAACTGATCTCACCGTTAAGTTAGACATTGGTTCTGCAGCTGGTCTAGTTCTCAGGTATTTAGAATGCCTCTACTCCTACATTCATCCATAAGCATTTGTGTGACACCCAGTGTTGTCTTCACCACCTAATTAAAAAGCCATTCATTTTGTTAAGAGTGACCACATGACCAGGTAAGAACGCTCGCCTCCTTACACTCCCCCGCAGCTGTGGGTGGTCATGTGACAAACACTATTTTTGGACTATAAGATGCACCCCCCAAATTTGGGAGAACATTGGGGTGCATTTTATAGCCCAAATGTAGCTTACCTGGCTCACTGGGGTGCCGGGGGGGGCAGTAGAGTGGGGTCACGGGTTATTAAATATTTTACAACTTATTTTGCCTCAAAAATTTTTTTCTTATTTTCCTCCTCTAAAACCTAGGTACATCTTATAGTCCTAAAAATATGGGTAGTTAGGATGATTGGTGTTCAAACTGAGGAGTTCTGTTATAGCCAAGAGGATACCTCCCCCGCAACTTTATACACGCCACACAACACAGTTTCCTCTTCCTATTGCCAAGGTCACTAAAGTGAGGGGCACTTAGGAACCACGTGTCCATAAACATGAAAAGGCCTCCACAATAAAGGTTTATGAGAGAAGAGAATATCACTGGGGACCATCTCCAAACTGTCCAGCCCTGGATTTCTTGGCATCAGAGACAAATAAATCTCTGTGTGCTTGAGGCGGTGTTTGGAGGACCTCTGTTGCCTACAATGGGTCACAGTCCTAACTGATTATAATATCGCTAACTTTCAGTAATGGCTAAGAACTTTGAAGTTCCAGAAAGTTCCACACACATCCTCTACCATTCTATCTGTGCTCAATAATGGCTAAGAAAGCACATTTCCCTCCATGAGACACATGTGCAGATAGAATCCTAGAGAAATCTAGATGGTTTGTCATGAGAAAAAAGATGGAAGGTGTATTTGAAGGGGAAAAAATGGCTCCCAAGAACACATTTAACATGGGCTACAGCAGTGCTTTCAAAAAATAGATTATCCACTGGTGGAATGTTCTTTGTCTAATACCAATGTCATCACATCCTGCAAGAATAAAATATTTTCCTTAATCATAATACCAAAGAAAAAAAAGAATATGTAAAAATAACAGTACAAAATCAACAGCACAAATTTAAACAACCGCAGCAATCTGTTCTTCCCTGGCTGAGTTCATCCAGAAGTCCGGCCCATCTCCCCTCACCTCATTTTACTTCTGGTATCTCTGCCAATTCTTATTCCTAGTTTAATACCTCTGCTCCCGGAATTTCTTTATGGATCCCTGCTTTGCTTACTGAGGTCTCGACTGGGCAATCTTCTTTCTCTCCACATTCAGTTTTCTGGTTCTTAGCTCATAAGAGTTTCTCTGTCCTCACTCGCGGAGGTCACCCCAGATTCTGCATTGATTTCTTATGCATCTAGATTTTGATCTCGTCTCAGGGGTTCTGATTCAGATGCTGCCTCTGCACAGCTCCCTTCAGCCTCTGAGTCACCCAATTCCGTGGACACGTAATCCCATCAAGGGAATTAAAATCCCTTCACAAGCGCCGGAACCCAGTTTATCATCACATACTCCCACACTGGTCAAGCAGCAGGTTTTGAATGCACTTTTTGCTAATTAAAAAACAAATGCATTATGCAATTAAGGCAGTAATTACTGTGTAATTGCAACTGTAGGAAGTACAAAATGGGGGGCAGATGACAACAATATCCTCACTGCTCAGAATTAAGCCTTTTTTTAAAATTGTGATTTTAAAGGCAGATTTCAAGTCTCCCGGAAGCTCACACAGAGCTGAGTGCTTCATCTTCAAGTAAATTCTTTGAAAAATTTATAGAATTTTATGGCAACTTAGAGGTCTGCCTATATATATTCACTACTAAATTAATCAAAAGGTCAAGTGTTCAAAAGTTTGGTCTTTCCCAATTATTTTTTCCCAAAGTGAGGACCTAAAACCTTGCAGCAACTTTTGGAGTGGTAGCAATATTTACTACACTGGATTATGTTTTCTTGTAAGAGTGATTTTTTTTAAGTCACCAAGGAGAAAGAATCTGCATCATTTAAGAGTCCCCTGTGTAGCAAACCTGTTCTAGTTTATGTTTGTTGATTTGAAAGGGTATTAGAAAAAGAATGGGCAAATGAGCCCAGGAGATCAATATTCTGAGCAATTAACCTATAAACAAATAAATAACACAGGATATGGGCTACTTCATGTCACATCTCTATAGACAGACAACAATAAGTTTGTGGGCGAAGTTGATATGATGGATATAACTAGATTAGTGGCACACTCTGCCAGACTCAGAAACAAAAGCATGCGCTCTTTTATTGTTCCATGTTGCAAAGGACACTCTCTGCTTTTCCCATTCTTTGATCCCCCCACATTGAGGTTCATCTATACTTTGGACATTTACCTTCATTCCCAAAGGGGTGGCAGGTGATAGCTGTGCAAAAGAGAAGACAGAGGCACACTTCACCATTGTGGGGCCAGAGGTCAAGTCATCCTTTAGGATTCTGAGAGATAGACCCAAGAAAGGACACGGGTTGAGGAGCAATGCTTTGCTTGGTGCCATGAAGTTGCTCTTAGGCCTGTATACACATCCACAGATTATCCATCTGATGCTAAATGAATGGGTCACAATTTTGACTCTGCATTAGGATCATCTGGGAGGTTATTTTAAAATACTTCTTTGCCGTACCTCCTTCCAAATGTATTGAAATCAGATCTCTGCGAGTTAAGCTCTGGCACCTAGAGTGTTTTTAAAAATCTCCAGATGATTCTAAGGCACAGGTTCAGTTGAGAGCAGCTACATTAAAGAAATCTCCTTTTTGTTCCAGTCCACATGCTATATCAGCAAGGCCAATACCTTATAAGCCATTAATATCGCCATTTCTTGCCTTGGAAAAGTCTCCACAAAACTAATAGAAAATTTCACTGACCAAAACGTGCCAATAACATATTGAAACATATCTCCTAGGTAGGCATAAGCCTATTTCAGTAAATTTTGAAATATATATATTTTTAGATCTTAGGAAATATAGTCTGGTATATTCCCTGTAAGTGTTTTGGGTTTCATGAGGCTAGAAGCCATGTTAATATGGAATTAAGGCATTTGTATAAAATTTGAAGTCTTACACGTTTGTTCCAAAGAGAGGAAATACAATAGGTGAAAGGGTGTCCTCTCCCTTGCTTTTGATCTTCCTCCAATCCTTAAATATTTTGCTTTGATAAGAACTCACAAGATTCCAACATAGAACAAATCTTTAGCAGAGGCTAGCACTGCTTTTTTAAAGAACAAAGACTAGATTAATTATTAAGGAGAAATATAAAGAAATTTTACAGAGGAGAGACATTTCACACCAAATAGCTATCTGTTCTTTGCAAGAAAGAAAAGGTGTAGCATATTCTCTATCCACTCGTTTCTCCTCCAGGGTAAAAAGGAGGCGAGAGCGTTGACAATATTTTTGTAAGCAGGATGAAATAATGGAAACAATGCCAGCTGCCAGTGAAATCAAATCCATGGAAAAGGAAAACACAAGTGGAAGGTGTGGGGGAGGAAAATAAAAGACATGAAAAATTAAAAGCCAGAGAATAAATGCAGGAGAGAATTTTACATCTGAAAAGGCTTTTGAACTACAGGTAGTGCTAACAATAAAAGATGCATCTAGAGAAAGTAAGGTAAGTAAAAGAGCAATTTAAAAGTGAAATGAAGGGAGAAAAACACAAAGAATAGCATAAAATTACCTCATCCACTTTTATCATTTTAATGAACATAAGCCAAAGAGTAAGTCACAGACAAAATGTTTTTATTTTATTTTTTGTCTCTGTCCTTTCATCAGGTGTCAAGTCAACAACTATTCGGGCAGAGAATAAGAAAAACTTTAAAGCAAGAAATAGGAGCGGAGAGAAAGCTAAGTGTGTGTAGCATTCTCAACACTTTTAACCTTTGCTTTCAGAATTTTTTCGAAATACTTGTTTCCGGCATCTTGTACTCCAAGCTGTATTTTGACTCAGTGGTCAATGAACCAAATTTTTGCCTAGCCCTACCCTCAGCTTCTTCAATTCCACGTGGCAAGAGGAACATTGGGAGCAACCTACCTGGGAAGGAAGGTCCAACCCAGCAAGGCTTGTTGCCTTGCTGGCTGCCTGTGGGTGAGGAGGGGTCCAGGAGAGATGTTGATGAAAAGAGAGAAGAGGCTTCACTAGGGACATTATTATTCTGCAAACCAATACCAAATAGGGCACTGTGTCAGGTGTCAGGAGACATGATTATGAGTTGTGGAGAGTGCTCACTTCACTGCTCTGTCGGTTGTTCTTCTTCATCCCTCTCCATATTCAATCTTGTAGGTAATGTTCTAGGAATTGCTGTTTTGATTCATTTGCTTTCCCTTTTGGAGGGTGTGATTATTGGTGGCAATTTTGAATGTGTCTGCTTTAATTATCTACGTTTGCCATGTCAACGTAAGAAATGTCCGGACCTGCAGAGAATATTTGAGTTTATTTAAGCCAAACTGACAATTGCCAAGAAGCAAAATCTCAACAGATTGAGCAAATGCTCTAGAGAATGGAAGTTATGCAGCTCATTGTGATACAGGGTGCAGCCAGGGGGGGCCCCCCAAAAAAAGATTTAGAAAGGTGTCCAGAATTCAAAGTGTATAGAAATATTGGAGAGACATATAAGATGTCCTCACCACCCCCCCCCAGGGGGAAGGGATGAATGGAGCCAGGCCATTGAGAGCTATTTTGCATAGCAACAGTTTTGGAGCTAACCTCTGGAGGAATGGTTATTTAACATATCTATAACCTTTAACTGGTTTCATAGATATGTTAAATAGCAGTGGCCAAGTTTGGGGCCAGAGAGAAGGAACTAGCAGAGACTCAGAATGTAACTAAGGGCTGCTCTCCTGAGTGAGTGGACTGGGACTCAGGAGAATGTAACTAGGGTCGGCGCTCCTGAGAAAGGAGAAGGTAGTGGATGGGGACTCAAGATGGAACTAGCAGGGACTGAGGATGGAACTAGGGGGACTCAAGATGGGAACTAGGGGCTGCTCTCCTGAGTGAGAGGGCTTGGACTCAGAATGTAATGAGGGGCTGCACTCCTGAATGAGAAGGTTGTGGCAGGGACTCAAGATGGAACTAGGAGCTGCACTCCTGAGTAAGAAAGGACTCGAGATGGTAATGAGGGGCTGCGCTCCTGAGTGAGAGCGCCTAGATGAGAGCTTGGAAAAGACTGGCTCCAGGACATGAAGGGTCCCCACTTGGCCAGATGAGAGAGAGAGAGAGAGCCACGCGGTTTCAGCAGAGTGAGGACCCCCTCTTGGCCAGGTGAAAGAGGGAGCCACGTGGTTTTGGCAGGGTGTGGACCCCCTCTTTCCCAGGTGAAAGGGAAAAACCACGCAGCTTTGCCAGAATGGAGATCCCTGCAGCCAGGTGAAGAAGAAAGCCACATGCTTTTGGTGGAGTGCGGACTCCTGCAGCTTTGGTAGAAGAGGCCCACGCGGCTTTGAGGTGCCCCCTTTGGCCGCGGGGCCTGAAAAAGCAAGAGAGACTTTGACTGAAACTGGGTACAAAGGACTCTTGCCAGTGGACCATGAGAGGGTACCACGGTACTTTGGATTAACTCAAGATCCTGCACAGTGACACAGCTGATGGCACCAGCGGCCTGAAAAAGGGACGTGTGCTCTCTTTTCCTGATTTACGGTACCCGGAGTTGGGACAGTGGGAGAAGGGAACGCTGTGTGGGTGTAGGTGTACAACCTAAAGGACTTTGATATTTTAGTGGTGGCATTAGGCCTGAATAGCATTAAATAAACATTTTGTTTCCTTTTCACAAATCTCTGGCATTAAGAGATGTCTTTCCAATTGGCGGCGGACAGAAGGGCCCAGTAGATTTTAGTATTTTGTTTTTGGGAGGGGCCCCTGTTGTATAGCAGTTTTGGGCATCCCTAGGTGGGCCAAATATTGTATTGCCCCTCCCTCGGACCTCCTATTGTTCGGTAACAATTGTACACATTAGAAACCAAGGTGGAGACAGATATAAGGTGGGGGGATGCGGTTCTATGAAATTAATTGGAGGTCTATTAAGGGGATGGAAGAAAGCAAAGTGGGGGAATCTCTGAGACTGGAAAAGGGTGGACCTGGAAAGACACATCCTTCTTTTACACACTTGGGTAAGTGACAGCTAACATTTACAGCTCACAGAGATGGTATGTGGGCAACCACATGACAATGAGTTCTGTGGTCTCCGGCTACACACATATGAATTTGTATCCTGAGGGGTCCAGGAAAATGAGATCACTCTGACATTCCAAAGGTATCTGATCTTAAATGCACAAAGACACTAGGCAGGCTCACTTAAGGTCAAGACTGACCTTTGTCTAGGAAGCTAGAGGCCTAGGCCATGACTTCCTGCCATGACCCTTTCAGTTAGGAATTTTTACGTTCAGACCATCCCAGGTAGTTACTTACTTTCACTCTCTGAGTTTGTAGGGCCCACCAGCAAGCCTCCCCTGAGCTCGTCAGGTTTGGTATGTGACCCCTTTTACATCCACTATTATTTACTATTTCTATTGTTTTCCTACATCCCTGCCTCATAGAGCAAATGCAGTAGTTTTAACAGTTGGTTCCATGGAGTACTATTTCACAGGTATTCTCTGCAACTTCCCATCAAGGCACTTATAAAGTTGATTAGTATTATCTGAAATCTTTGCTAAGGTTGTTGGGGTTTTTCTTTCCTCATGAGAATATACACAAGCCAAACACACTAATGAGAAAGAATGTATTTCTGTTTTTCTATACATAAAACATCAACCTAAAACTCTCTTTGACACAATGAAAAACAATATTCGATCAAGTAAACCTGAAGACCTAACTGGTTCCAATTAAACAATTCACAAATCAGGCAGCACCCCATCTGGCAACCAGACAGGCACCCTTGGGTGTTGTACAAAAAAGAAGGGTCTTATAAAAAGAAAGGTGGGACAAGGAACTACAAACAAAAGAAAAGAAAGGATTCTTTGGGGTCGGGACATCTTTTCATTGGGAAAAGAAAAGGGGCAGGTTTTAACTGGGCATATATCGCCTCTTCTTTCCACAAGGGATACAGAGGTCCCATGTAACAAATTACCTTACTATTGCTTGACCAGAATTTTCATACTGGTTGATCCAGATTATGTTTCTGGGAGAGGTTGAAATTGCAATTAGATCAGATATTAAATCCAGGTTTGGTGTCATAGGCTTTTAGCATGAGTGATGCCATTTGGGGCCTGCGGGTTTTTCTATTTAACAGATATTAGCTAGTGATTAATAAAGTAAATAATTCAAAACTTCCCTGTGTGTTTCAGATTTTATACTAAAGTAATCAGGGAAATTTCAGTTTCCTAGAAAACAGCTGGTGGCTTCCAGGGGTAAAATAAATAGCTCACAAATACAAAAACTGTGAACATTTATACACTTAAAATGGCCCTTTTTAATAAAGGTCACTATATATTTAATCAACAGATTTTTATAATGCATCTATTATGGGACTTATTTTTTAGACTCTGGAAGGGACATAAAACTGAATTTGATCTGCTTTTAATAAACTCATAGACAAGTAGAAAAACAAAAATTTAAGTCATAAATCTAATAATATATCCATGGTCCTTAAAGTGTGGTCTCATGTCAGTAGTATTAGCATCATATGGGAACTTGTCAGAAATGTAAATTCTTGGACAACATTCCAGACTTAGTCAGATGGTAGAACCCACAAGTCTGTGGTTTAACGATCCATCCAGATGGTTCCAATGAATGCCAAATTTGGACTCACTGTAATCACCCAAGCGCTCTGAGGCAATCACCACACTATAGATAACTACTGATAGGTTCTCAGCTCACTGGGAACTAGTTCAGAAAGTGTGCAGTTGAGGAGGCCATTCTTGAGATTTGAAAAGTGAGGTCAGTGAGATGGGAAGGACATTCCAGACATAAGCAGTGGCATAAATAAAGACCAATCGAAAAGTATGCCATAGATCAATTTCAAATGTTTGTTGTGTACTGTTTGAATAAGCTTTTTAAAATTATTGTTTAAGTGCAGTTGTCTCCATTTTCCCCCCCCTTAAAACCCCAACCTCAAACCCCACCCATCCATACCTCCCAACTTCAAACCTACCCCTTTTGACTTTGTCCATGTGTCCTTTATACATGTTCCTTGGTGGCCCTTTCCCTACTTTCCCTCTCTCCTGTCCTCTCTGGTTACTGTCTGTTCCTTATTTAATGACAGCCCTGAATAAGTTGGGTTTGTAACTCCAAGCCCTAAAAGAATTTATCCCAGGTGTGTGGTGGTTGCTAAGGGACTAAAGGATAGTCCCACTCGGCAGAAGGTCAAAGTCCAGGTAAGTTGATTCACATAAGTCGTCTTCACTAGAGAGTTTACCTGGGGTTAGGAACTCTTCTAACTGATTAAAAAATTGGCATGAGACTTACATGCCACTGGTACACAGGCACTATATGTCTGTTATTCCCATCTCTTCCCCCTGTCTTTGGAAAAATCAATCGATGGTAAAGGACTTTAGAAGATATATATTTTTTATGTCTTACTAAGTGGTCAAGTGCTGAAAGCACTACTCAGCCAAAGCCAAGGCTGTGGCCAAATATCCCACCAAACTCCTTGAATTCAAGAATAATTCTTGAATTTTAACAAAAAAAAATATTATTACAATTTAACAGTTTAGGAGTCAAATTTTTAAAATGTTGTAGTGCAGGAATGACCATTTCTGAGCCTTGTCAACTGCTAAAATGCCCCACGACCACCACACTGCGAGTTTGTGATGCTTAAATAGATACTTAATTGCAACTGAGGCAAGTGAAGGAACAGATTGCTCTTTGGTAGCTCCTTTTTCTCTAGCACTTTCTTTTCTTCAATACTCTATATCAGGGTATCAGCTTTGCAGTTGCCTTCAAAGGGCCGAATGTGATTTTAGGACTGTATAAATGTAACTACTCCTTAACAGTTAAGCCAGAGCTTGGCGCTGCCACTGGATAGAAACAAGGTGTGGGGCTGAATAAAACAAGATGGAGGGCTGGATTCAGCCCGAGGGCCTTGTGTTTACACCTGTGCTCTATATTCTTTACTATTATTTTGAATCAACAAGGATTTATTATAGATGTCCTTCAACAAGATTTAAAAGACTTTTTTCATTAACAAAATATTGATATGGCAAAGCTGACTATCTGCTTGAATTTAATCTCATACAATGCAAATAAATAAAACTTCTAAAATATATTTTATTGATTATGCTATTACAGTGTCCCATTTCCCCCTTCATTCCCCTCTACCCTGCATACCCTCTCCTACCTACATTCACCCTTTTTAGTTCATGTCCATGTGTCATAAGTTCTCTAGCTTCTATATTTCCCACACTACTCTTGCCTTCCCCCTGTCTATTTTCTACATAACATCTATGCTACTTTTCTCTGTACCTTTTCCCCCTCTCTCCTCCTCCCATTCCCCTGTTGCTAACCCTCCATGTGATCTCCATTTCTGTGGTTCTCTTCCTGTCCTAGTTGATTGTTTAGTTTGTCTGTTTTTTTTTGTTTTGTTTTATTTTAGGTGTGGTTGTTAATAAATGTGAGTTTGCAGTCCTTTCACTGTTCATAATTTTTATCTTCTTTTTCTAAGTCCCTTTAATGTTTCATATAATAATGACTTGGTGATGATGAACTCCTTGAACTTGATCTTATCTGAGAAGCACTTTATCTGCCCTTCCATTCTAAATGAAAACTTTGCTGGATAGAGCAATCTTGGATGTAGGTCCTTGCCTTTCATGACTTGGAATACTTCTTTCCAGCCCCTTCTTGCCTGTAAGGTCTCTTTTGAGAAATCAGCTGACAGTCTGATGGGAACTCCTTTGTAGGAGTGACTGTCTCCTTATTTCTTCCTGCTTCTAGGATTCTCTCCTTCATTTTAATCTTGGCTAATATAATGATGATGTGCCTTGGTGTGTTCCTTCTTGGGTCCAACTTCTTTGGGACTCTCTGAGCTTCTTGGACTTCCTGGAAGTCTATTTCCTTTGCCAGATTGGGGAAGTTCTCCTTTATTATTTGTTCAAGTAAGTTTTCCACTTGTTGCTGTTCCTCTTCCCCTTCTGGCAGCCCTATAATTTGGATGTTGGAACATTTAAAAATGTCCTGGAGGTTCCCAAGCCTCTCGTCATTTTTTTTGAATTCTTGTTTCTTGATTCTTTTCTGTTTGGCCATTATTTGCTTTCTTCTGGTCCACTCCATTGATCTGAGTTCCAGATTTCGTTCCATCACTATTGGTTCCCTGTGCATTTTCTTTCATTTCACTTAGCATAGCTTCATTTTTTCATGTAATTTGTAACCAAATTCAACCAATTCTGTGAGCATCTTGATTCCCAGTGTTTTGAACCATGCATCTGTTAGGTTGGCTATCTCTTCATCGCTTAACTGTATTTGCTCTGGAGCATTGATCTATTCTTTTGTTTGGGCCATTTGTTTTTGTCCTGTCTTTCCTGTTACATAGTGAGGGGCAGAACCTTAGGTGTTCACCAGAGCGGGGCAACCCAGTCACTGGGTTGTGATGCTGTATGTGGGGGTGGGGTCCAAGAGGGAACAGTGGTGTTTGCTCCGCTTTGTCAGATTTCAGTCTCTTCTGCCACTTCCCCCAAGCAAACTTGGCCCTTCTGGTGTTGATTCTTATGTGTGGGGGCTTGTGTACATTCGAGAACCCTGTGGGTCTCTCCAACAAACTCTCCTGTGAGGCTGGGAGTCTCCCCCAGGACCTCAACACCCACAGGTCGGACAAAAACTTAAATCCAACACCTAATCTCCTCCTCTCCCTCCCCCAAACCAAAAATCGCTGCTGCCATTCTTCGCCCCCCCCAACTCATCAGAGTTTTCAATCAGTGTTTTGAGGCTTTATTTCCCCACACTGGGACCCTGAGTCTGTCTTGCTCCCCAGGTTCACCTGGTTCATCTGCACATAAATATGGGACCACCCAGTCAGCCAGCTGCCTTGTGCTCCATGTCCTGTTTCACAATTGCTGCCTCACTGGGTCTGCCCTTTGCCACCCCGTACCTGGGGTCTGCCGGCCACCACCTGCGCACCAGGGGTCTGCCCGCAGCCATCTTGCACACCCGGGTTTTGTCAGCTGCTGCCTTGTGTGCCCAGTGCCACTGCTGTGTTTTGCCGCAACTCCACCCCTCCTCCTGGTCTGGATGAATGTGTCTATTTTAACTCTGTGGTTGTTGGACTTCTACACAGTTCAATTTTCTGTCAGTTCTGGTTGTTATTTTGTTTCTAAATTGTTGTTGTCCTTATTTTGGTTGTGCAAGGAGGCACAGAGTATCTACCTATGCCTCTATCTTGGCCAGAAGTCAAAAAAAAAAAAAAACTTTTTCTTGAAAGACTTAGGACTAATGTTCATGGCTACAAAGCTACAATGAACATGACTTGTTTTATTTACCAGTGTCCCAATTGTATAAAAAGTGCAATGCACACAATAGGTGCTGAAGGAATATTGATTAAATGAAATTAAATTTAAATGAGTTTAAATAACCACAAACTAAAAACAATTTCTAAAGCTTATTTTGTTAATGTCATAATCGCAAGTAAACCAGACAATTCCACAAGTATTCAAGCTGTGGTACTGAGCCATGAAAACTCTGAAAGAGGAGAAGGGACCTCATTAAGTTAAAAGTATCCTGGAGCCACAGCAGTTAAAGCAGTGGGGGAGTACAACACAATGTGGACAGGCCTGCATAACAGACTAGGAAGTCGAACTATAGACCCAGATACAAGTGGGAATTTGAGGTATGATAAGGTAGAATCTCAAGTCAGTAGAAATAAAGATGGATATTTTAATACATAGAGTTAGGACTTTTGGGTAGCCATCTGGAAAAAGATCAACTTTTGTTTGTACCACATACCAGGCCAGACTCCAATGGATCAAAAATATACTAGAAGAAAGCATATCAAATCCCTTTATGATCTCAGAACAGAGAAGACATCTGTAACTGACTTAAAATCTACAAGCTCTAAAATAAAATATAAATTCAAATGCATAGTCACATTTTTTAAAAAGAAAACTTCCATGTGGCAAAAAATCCATCTAAAATACATTTTTTAAATATATATATATATCTTTAAAATGTATGTATTTACAATTCACATCATAGGTGAGAGGTTATCCCTCTAAAATATAAAAACCTCCTAAAAACTGGAGGAAAAGCATCAAAAATAGAAAAATGGTTAAAGGATATAATCAGAAGGAAAAAATACAAAGAGTCCTTAAACATACAAAATTGTGCTCAGCCTTAACCATAAGATGTGCCATTTTTCATCTACTATATCGGCAAAAGTCCAAAATTTGACAAAACATCGCATTGATAAGGCTTTAGGATAACAGGCAGTCACATAGCTTAGTCAGCAGGAGTGCAAAACAGTGTAATCCCTAGGGAGAGAAAGTTGACAGTGCATATGAAATTTAGAAAAATTATGAGCAGGCAACATCACTTCTGGGAATTTACCCTATAGATATACTTGAACTCATGAACTGTATAAAGGTCATAGCATTAACTAATGTCGTAAGTTAGGGGAAAAATACAAGTGTCCATCAAAAGAAAGCTCTTTACATAAACTACGATGAAACATTATCCAACCATAAATTTTAAAAAAGCTCTCTTTATCCTAATGTAGAAAAACCTCTAAGTTATATTGTTTAGTAAAGAAAGTACAAGAAAGTGTTGGCCATATGCTATCTTTTGAGTAAGCAATTGGGGAATATTAGTATGTATTTGTATTTGCTAATGCCTGCAATAAAAAATATTGAAAGTATATACAAAAAGATATAGCAGTAGGGGAATGGGCTAAGCAGGGTCAAGAGTAGAATAACTTCACAAAATTATACCTTAAATAGAGATTTTAATTTGAATCATGGAATTACTTTTTATGTCAAGAATTGGAAATGGTGAAAAGGAATTGTTACACAATCTTATCTATATTATTTTGCTTTTACTATTACTTAAATGTTTCTAAACATCTTTGGGCTCAAAATGGCTGTAATGTCTTTTCCTAGAATTATCCTGCTTATATACTCTCTTTAATATTTGTCTAAATCATGTTTTTGTCCACTTTTGAACAAAAATCCTCTCATAATCATTAGTAAGATTATAGTGTTTACTCTTCTGAAGGTTATGAATTACCCCTATTAACAGCCACTTAGTCCTTAGCTCGCTTGACTTCACGAGAGCATTTGGCAAAGTCTATCTCTCCCTCCTCCTTGAAACACTTCACTCCGATTTCCAATAGACTCCTTTTGTTTTTGTTTTCCTTGCAAGTCTTTCCTTGCACTCTTCACTAGTTCCACCTCTCCCGCCCAGTCCCACAGTGTCCATACCCCTGAACTGACTCCTTTCGAGATCTCATCCAGCCTCATGGTTTTAAATACCCACCATATGCCAGGGACTCCCAAATGTAAACCTGCAGCCCGGACCTCTCCTGCCCTCCTCCAGATTCATGTTCCCAACTGCCTAGCTGAAGTCTCTATTTGGACATCTGACATCTTCAATGTAAGATATCTTCCTTCCCAAAGTGCCCCACCCACAGCCTTCCCTATTTTA
This sequence comes from Artibeus jamaicensis, assembly GCF_021234435.1. Taxonomy (NCBI): domain Eukaryota; kingdom Metazoa; phylum Chordata; class Mammalia; order Chiroptera; family Phyllostomidae; genus Artibeus; species Artibeus jamaicensis. Next base: position 21,056,078 of record NW_026521843.1, read on the forward strand.
ATCAATGGGGAATTATGTAAATCCCACATCTACTCTTAGGAAATTTGGGCAGCTTCACTCTCAACCCAATTTGCTTGTCACCACATTTACTGTGACGCATATTCAAGCAACCACCACCTCTGACCTGGATGACTGCAGTTGGCTCCTACAGGATTTTCTCCTGCAATTTTTCCAACACAGCTCCACTTAGTGCATAAATCAGATTGTGTCTTTCCCCTGCTCAGAATTCCCAGTGGTTCCCCGTCTCACCCAGAAGGAAAACTCCAAATGTTCTGCAAGGACCAACATGATCTGGTTTTTCATCATTCCTCTCCTGCTGATCTTCTCTTGTTCCTCAGTCCGAATACACTCAGACCTTACATACTCCAGATCTGCTTAGCTAATTCCCCCTTCACATTTAAATCTTTGCATGAATGTCATTTTCTCAACAGAATTGACCCCAGTGATCCTACTCCAAACTGCAGCATCACCCTCATCTCCAGCGTTCCAAACACCCTTGACCTTGTTCATTTTTTCCCAAACCACTTACTGTCTTTTATACAATTTACTTGTTCATTATTAGTATTACAGATTTTCTGCCTCCCCTCTCTGTAATGTAAGCTCTGTGAGGGAAGGAATTTTTGTCTGCAAGCGCCTCAAACGTTGCCTGCCACGTGGTAAGTGCTCAATGTAATATTTCTTGAATGAATATATAAACCTCATGTCAAGAATAGAGTTAAAAGGTTTAGAATTAATGAAGGTTAGGACAGTCATTATTTGTTGTCAAATTTAACTAACCCACAAAACTAATACTGGAAAGGCAAGACTGAGAGAAAATGAAAATGAGTTTGAAAAGAGTCTTTTAAAAGAACATAGATAGCTATTTTTAGCAGATTTCTTTTGGTAGATATTTAGGTTATCTGTGGTTTAACAACATTTCTATTTCCATCTTTATTCATGTCTTTTCCTGTATGTACAAGCATGTCTCTAGAATGAATTACTAATAACAGATTCACTGGGTCAATTGCCAAATTGCTTTTAATGAGTATGTATCAATTTATACTAACATCATCAGTATATATACAAACCTATGTATTACAATTTTTCTATATTGTCATCATTATTGCAGTAAAAGAAATACATGCACAGGGAAATAATATACCACTTTAACTATCGGTACTTTTATAAAGTATTTTAATAAAGGATAAATACAGTGACCAAGAAGGAAGTGAACATTGAAAGATGACTGACTTAATTAATAAATGAGTGGCTAGATGAATTAATGGAGGAATGGATGGATGGATGGATGATTGAATGAGTGGGTATCTAGCAAGAGATGTTAAATATGTGAAAGCAGCAAATGGGAAAACAAGGTGTCCTGGTTCTATGCAATGATCCAGTAGTAACTCAACTGTGGTAGGAAAAATTTCAAAAAACTCATCAGAGGAAAATATTGGAAATATTTTCGAATTGGAAACCATGGAAACAAACCATGGTTTGTTTCTCTTAATGTCTAATTTCAAGGGGGAAATATGAATTAGAAGGTAAGAAGCAACAACCAAGCTTCTCTTCTCACAAAACAAAATACGACTGCTTCAGTAAAACTTGTGTCTGTGTGAAGCTGACTGCAAATAAGGTGATAAGGTTTTTGGATTAAAAGTATGTTCTAACCTCCCATCTCTCAGAGAAGTCATTGCTTCAGAGATGCAGAGTAAATTGGATGATTTGGGCATGAAAAGCAATATCTCATGTTGAACATAGTGAACACTAAGAGGAAGGATATTTTCATGGATATCAAGAATGATGTCTCAAGTCCACAAGTCACTCTAGAACACAGCACAGCCTTCTAACACTACCTGGTCACCCCCATGAATGTAAATACATCTCAGATTCCTTCCACTTCACAGAAAATCTGGCCCCGGGCCTAGTGTGTTGTGACTAGGAACTACCTTTCCATACAGGACAATCTAGAATTTTCTTTGTTACCTGTGTCTCTGCAAAAGCCCCAATTCTTTCTCTTTCTATCCAGTGTCAATACTCTGAGGTTATTAAGAAGGACTTTTTGAGTAATTTGAATATATCTCTTCCTAAAATTATGAAATAATATTTTTTGTGTAGTCACCAGAAAATTGTCATGGAGATATCCCTGGCTGGTAAAACAGGTAGGAATGAAAAGAGGTTTGTTGTGAAGTCAGAGGGACCTGAGTTTTGATACTGACCCAGCAAGTTCTAGCTGAATGAACATAGCATTCCTGCATCTCTGGTTCTTCATCTTTAAGTGCGGACAATAATCCTGACATTGATGGGTTGTTGATTAAGCTAGTCTGTAAGACACACAACTATTACACATTATTGCCACTGGGTTTTTGAGATAAAATACAAACAGGAAGGCAGCTGGACCTTTGTCATCTGCTATTATATATTGATTATAGATTTGAGGAGTTGAATAATTTGTCATTTATTCATTTCAAGTAATTTAATGGTCAAGAAAGCAAAGGACTTATATATCCATTTCTGCATATGCAAAGAGCATTTAGGTGTTCTTAAACTGATGAAGGGCAGGGCACCTTCTAAATTTATGAAACATCTGTTAAAGCAGCTGGCTCCTCATTAAATAAAAATAAAAATATCCCACTTTTCCTTGGCAATGCTGATAAATGGGAACAGGTGATGATCCCAGATGAGCTTATAATCATAAATGAACCTATTGAAATTCACTGGGTTTTTTTTCTGATAGAGGCATCAAAATAAAATACATATCTGAGATGATTTTTATAAAGAGGCTATGGAGCCCCAACACACACTGGTGACTCAAGGGAGAATGGCTCTCTCTCAGGCCCCACTCGGCTCAGACTCTGCATTCTAAACAGGAACTCAATAGGATCACAACTAATACTCACTCAGCAAGACTCCCTCAATCTACCACTTGCAAATTTCCAGTTAATAGCAACAGAGCAATTTCTATTACTCAAATGCCAATCACAACTACATATATTTTTAAAAGGCAACATTCTCTAAAAGAAGAGTCAAACAATCTGCCCTTAACAAGTGAGGGCCAAGCAGTTATTTTTAGGGCACTTTATCCTCATACATCTTTGAGCTAGGAAAGGTGGGCTACGTTCATTTCACGGGTGAGAAAACAGAGATTAATTGACTTGCAAGATTTTGACCCACATGATCCTATTTGGCCAAAAACTCAAGATTTAACACCCGCCTTCCCATCAGTCAATGCCTCTTTTATTAGAAAGTGAATTAGAAGTAAGAACGCAAATCAGGTCACCTGAATTTGGTAATGAAACAACAGGAGATAGCTTTCCTGCTTGGCTCCTTACTCCTCATCTTACCCAAGTAACGGATGAACTTTCCAAAAGCACAGCCCTCTCTCTGAGCAGATTCCCACCTTAACCATAGAACTCAAAACTCCCAAATCTCTGGAGCAGAAGGCAAGGTCAAGAGAAGTGACAACACTCATTGTGAGCCTGACTTCACAGAGCTGCTATGAGACTTTAGGAAAGAGACACCCTCAACCATTATGAGCTGCAGCGATGATGCATAATTAGATGGTAATTTAACACAGAGCTAAAAAAGAAATGACAGTAATCATGAGGGGAAGGAATAAAATGCCACTGAAAGCAGTTAAATGAGCCAAAGTGCTTGGCATTTTTGTGATGTGTATCTGTTAGTAATTTGTCAGACTGTAACAATAGAGGCAATTTTACAAATAACGAGGGTCCATGAATTCACAGCAGCATTCACTGGTAGTTAAGACTAAGGAAAAGGAATTGTATTTGGCTGATCAACTTAAAGAAATACTTGTGAAAACCTAGTTATACCGAGTTGTGAAAAATAGTTGTGAAAAACTAGTTATACCTAGTTTACACATTGCAAAGTGAAATGGAGAACTGATTGTTCATCAGGAAAATGCAAAGCTGCACAAATCTGACTTCTGATGACTTCCAAGGTAGACAATTGCTTTGGGGAAGATTTTGCAAAATTAAGAATAGATTAATGATGGTGTTTTATGGGTGGGAAGAACTGTTCCCCATCCATCACTTGGGGAATAGTCCTTGGCTGTTGCATTTCTCTCCAGTTTTACCTACCCACCCCTCGCAGGCACCCAAAGTTTCATCTATGAAAGGCTACCCACAACCCCCAGTGGCCTTATCTTTTTCATTTCCATGCACATGTAATCCCTCCCAGCTGAAATATCCTTTCTCTTCATGTCATGCAGATAGGAACTCATCGCTTCATATTAAATTAAAACAACTCTTCCTCCCAATGTACTCCCCTGACTCATCTCCTCAACCTTGGATGTTTATGCATTAAAGCCCCCAGGGTATTAATCTCTCCACGTTGTAATAACTGGCTTGCATAACTTTCTTTCATACTAACTGGGAGTTCCTCAAGGGCAATGATTGCATTTCTTTGTTATTTTCTCATTCTTTCAAGCATAACAGATGTTAAATGATGAATGAACAAATGAATGACTGGTAGAATTAAACCAATAATAGTGAGAAAAGTATGTGTTGAAGCTCTTCTCTTACCCTATCAGTCTTTTCTCAGTAACTATGAAAGACACAAAATCAAAGAGTCTATAAGTTTTTCCTTAATCTAACTATTGCTTCTGTCTCAAGAAATAATTTTTTTAAAATAATTTAGGAGCATATTGACTCAGAATGTCCCTAAAACTATAGTGAATGAAAAATAGGAAGGTAACAGGGACATATGGGATATGGCTTCTTATTCAGGTCTGACATTTGAAAACATGTAGATTATAATTCATGACAAAATGAGGGCATCCAAGCAATCCTAGCTGGCGGTTTCCTTTATTTGTTATTTAACTGTTATTATAATACATCACACAGGTTTAATTAAGAGTTTTTATAATTTAGGGAAAATCTCAAAGGGCTTAAAACACATAAAAATGTGAGTCTTCTCCTGATCTAATTATCTGAACTACAAGACATTTTTTTTTATCCTTTTCTTGGTCACAAACCTCAGGAACATCTAAAGTGAAATCTGAAACTGGCCCCTGTACACAAAGGGCCAGAAGACACCAAAGAAAGAAGCAGGTCACTCCAGATAGCAAGCAGCAGGTGTAATGAGTGGGAGAACTTACACACAAGGCTTGTCTTGGGCTGCCTGGAGGGGAGTAGAACTCCGTATCTGCTTTCCAGAAGCTTAAAAGTTTATATAGAGTCCTTAACTGGGCTCAGTTGTACATGAAGGTCTTATCAACACATTGCTCTCTTTCAAGGCTGCATCCTTGAAAACAGCTCCCACTGTGGGAACGGTGGGCAGAATATGTATTCCAAGGACCAGGGAGGGAATGTGGAGCCTTCAATTGCCCAGATCTTACTCAAGGGTCCACTGATAGTCATGTCCTCTTGATGACTTTCTTCAACAGTCTTTAATTTCAATATGTCTGTATATCAACACCATCTTGATTTTCTCAAAGAAAACATAAAGCAATAGAAAAATAAGCAGCATGTACAACTAAAATCAAAGTAAAAATGATATAATCTTTTTTAATGTATTTTTTATTGATTATGCTGTTACAGTTGTTCTATTCCCCCCTTCATTCCCCTCCAACCTACCCTCCCATCCCCACCATTACCCCCCCTTTAGTTTATGACCATGTGTTTCAAGTTCTTTAGATTCTATATTTCCCATACTATTCTTGCCCCCCCATCTATTTTCTATCTACTGTCTATGCTACTTATTTTCTGTACCTTCTCCCCCCTTCTCCTCCTCCCACTCCCCTGTTGCTAACCCTCCTTGAGATCTTCATTTCTATGTTTCCACTCCTGATCTAGCTGTCCTTTTAGTTTGCTTTTGTTTTAGGTATGGTTGTTAATAACTGTGAGTTTGCTGTCCTTTCACTGTTCATTTTTTTAATCTTCTTTTTCTTAGATAAGTCCCTTTAACATTTCATATAATAAGGGCTTGGTGATGGTGAACTCCTTGAATTTGGTCTTATCTAAGAAGCACTTTATCTGTCCTTCCATTCTAAATGAAAGCTCTGCTGGATAGAGCAATCTTGGTTGTAGGTCTTTAAATTTCATGACTTGGAGTACCTCTTTCCAGCCCCTTCTTGCCTGGAAGGTCTCTTTTGAGAAATCCACTGACAGTCTGATGGGAACTCCTTTGAAGGTGACTGTCCCCTTGTCTCTTGCTGCTTCTAGAACTCTCATCTTCATTTTAATCTTGGCTAATGTAATTATGATGTGCCTTGGTGTGTTCCTTCTTGGGTCCAACTTCTTTGGGACTCTCTGAGCTTCCTGGATTTCCTGGAAGTCTATTTCCTTTGCCAGATTGGGGAAGTTCTCCTTTATTATTTGTTCAAATAAGTTTTCCACTGGTGGCTGTTCCTTTCCCCCTTCTGGTACCCCTATAATTCAGATGTTGGAGCATTTAAAAATGTCCTGGAGGTTCCTAAGACTCTCCTCATTTTTTTTGAATTCTTGCTTCTTCACTCTTTTCTGTTTGGCCATTATTTGCTTTCTTCTGGTCCACTCCATTGATTTGAGTTCCAGTTTCCTTTTCATCGCTATTGGTTTCCTGTGCATTTCCATTTATTTCAATTAGTTTCGCCTTCATATGTTTCTCTAATTTGTGGCTATAATCAACCAGTTCTGTGAGGATCCTGATCACCAGTGTTTTAAACTGTACATCTGAGAGTTTTGCTATTTCTTTTTTTTTTTAAGATTTTATTTATTTATCTTTATTGGGGAAGGGAAGGGGAGAGAGAGAAGTATCAATGTACAGTTGCCTCTCGTGGGTCCCCTGCTAGGAACTGGCCTGCAACCCAGGCATGTGCCCTGACTGGGAATCGAACCTCGATCCCTTGGTTCACAGGTCCAAGCTCAATCCACTGAGCTACACCAGCCAGAGCGAGTTTTGCTATTTCTTCATTGCTTAGATTTATAGGCTCTGGGGTTTTGAGATCTTGAGCCATTTTTGGTCTATTTGTGCCCCTTAAGTCTGAGAAGTGGAGCCTTGGACTCCCAGGTCGCTGGGTTGTGACTCTGTATGTGGAGGCGTGGTCAGAGCAGGGAAATGGTGGCCCCCTCTGCTGTTTCTCACAGCTGGGTGAAGAGCAGAGCCTTAGGTTTTTCACCGGGGCAGGGCCACTTAGGTCGCTGGATTATGACGCTGTATGTGGAGGCGGGGTCAGAGCAGGGAAATGGCGGCGCCCTCCGCCGCAGCCCGCCACTGGGGCTGCTGGCTCTCATCCAATCGCCCACTCCCTCACTTGTCTATCCACACAACAATGCGTGACCACAGTCAACCCACAGCCCTGTTCCCTCGCTGTTTCCCCGCGACTGCTGGCTGAGTTGCCCACCAGGTCCAACCCTGCGCCTGGATTCTGCGCGGGCCTGAGTCCCTGTGACCGAGTTTTCCTGTGCTACCCCGCTCTGCCAGCTGCTGGTTTCGCCCCTCTTACCGGTAAGGCTGAATAATTTGCTGTTATTCGACTTCTGAAAAGTTCAATTTTCTGTGTTCTGGCTATGTTTTCTGTTGCTATTATTTAGTTGTCTCTAAACTTGGTTGTGTGAGGAAGCACGGCATCTCCACCTATGCCTCCATCTTGGCGGAAGTCTGATATAATCTTCTTAACCTTCTGAAAAGTCATACTGTGTTCACTTGAAGAGAAAAGTATATTTCCTTGTGTCATTATAACAGTAAGTAAAATTTTCAATATATCAAAATGGGAAGGTAAAAAGAGAGAAACAACCCTACACTGATATAAATGATTATGCATATAGAAAAGCTTTTAAAATTATTGTCTATAACCTTTCAACATAGGATAATTGGCTTTTCCTCTGCCTAAGTCATCTATATACCTAAGCAATTGTGTTTCAATTTCTCCATCTTAGTCATAACCAATTTATCTTTTCATTTTCCTTCTTAAGTATCATCATAATCTTTATACGCATTTAACCCTGGTAGAATGATGGAAAGGTTACCCAAGTGAATCAGTTTGGGATAAAAAAAAATCATTTAACATTTTCTGAAGTAAAATGAGTAAAATTTTAGACGATGGGGTGAAAGAGGGCACCGAATACTGGGACAAGGCACTGGAGCACTGGGGGTTCTCTCCTACATATGACAGGGGTGCGCATAAAACCCCTGTTCTTACAGAACAAACTGACAATACATCAGTAGGACTAAATGACATTATATCGCATTTACTATATCCAAGTTCTTTTTTTGGCAGTCTTGTAGAGATGGAGAACTATAAAAAGGAAATCATAATGTAGAAAAATAGTGTTTCGTGTGCCTTAACCTAGACAGTACAATTCATCCCAGATTTTGGTATACAAAAATGAATACTTTATAGTATACATATTGTGCTCAGTTTAGTACTAAAGCCAGTACTTGATAGGACTAAGGAAAGAACCATGGGTGCTTACCTTCTACCCCAAACAAGATCAGACAAACATTACCAAACCAGTGTTGGCTTGTGGAGAGTAAATTGTTTTTTCTCCTTTTCCCATTAGGTATATTGTGGACACCTACTGTGGAATATGCTCACAATAACCTAATTATCTCCACCTTGTTTTGTTCACATGGCCCCACCCATTGGGCCACTGTTGATTAGCTCAAGGATAACCACCTGAGCAAGTCGGGCCAGTGAGTGCATTCCCTGGAGGGACATTTGGCCTTGAAATGGAAAGAGAGCCAAGGTAGTCTTTCCTCGGGAGATAGAAATTGTCAGCATCACGTTTTTATCCACGTGGGAATAACTACCAATGATAAGAGAGATTGACATACATGAAATATACAAAAGAGGCATTTCTTAGTTGTTTCCTATAAGAGGAAAACCACAACATAGGACTTTGTCTATATAGGTAACTCTCTTTAAGCTCTAAAGACGCCACTGCTTTCATGATAAAGACCTGAAAATGGCTTCTTTTAGCATCATTCCATTCCTCAGTTAAAGCATCTCCATTCACCCAGTAGTGAATGGAGAAGTCCCGGAAGTCCCTTATACATCTTTTTTCCTCATTTTCTGTATCCAATCCAACTACAAATCCAATGATCATAAATCGTAATGATCTCTGGAATCAAATTCCATCCCGGTTGCTACTGCTCTGATTCAAGCTAGTTCATTTCTCCTTGATTTCAACAGTCTAAAACCTACCTAAACAGTCTCCCCCAACCAAATGCACAATTGAACCCTATTACAGAAGAAATTCAGTTCTTGCCAATGCAGTAAATAATTACAGATCAGTAAGCCTATTAGCATGCACGTAGTTTATTAGTGATATGTTCTCATGGAAGAGAACAGGCCTTACTGAAGTGGGGATGAAAGGCAAGCAGGGGTGGCAAGAGGCAAGGTAGAAAGAGCATCAGGTCCTTTGTTCTGAGGATTTACATAGTCGGTGGGAGGGGGGTGAGGGAGTTACATATTCATTGGTGGGTAAAGGTGGTGCCAGCTTCCGCGAGGAGGACATGACCACCCAAATGTACATATGTGTGGGAGTTCTTTCCCAGATAGTGGAAATGTTACATAGAATTTCAAAAACTCCCCTCCCACCTTCTGGCCTTGGGGTGTACGGGACACCCAGCCATCTTAGTAAGATTGTTACAGAAGCCTCTTAGCACAGTCTCAAGGACTTTCCCCTCCTCCTGTGCTATCATAGTTTTGTTTATGTTGTTCAGACCAGGCTCAGGACTGCTGGGTCAAAAGGTGAGACATGTCTTCCTTTGCTTCTAGCCTCCTTATTAAGTTGTTAGATTATAATGGTGAGGGCTCTGCCTTTATTTCCCCTCTGGCCACTCATTCCTAGCTGCTACCTAACAACTCCACACTCATTTTAGTCACCAGAGTAAGCTTTTCAAAGTGTACATCTGAAATCATGGAGCCTTCTCTCTCCACCTTATCACTACATGTAAAACTCTCCAAGGGAATCGCATTCCAATCAAAGTAAAGAAAAAATTCCTAAATGTGACCTACAAAAATGCTGATTTTATAACCAGTGCCTACCTATTAGCACCACCTTGCACATCAACACCACACTGCTCAACTCTATAGATACCAGAGAAAACTTTATATCAGTCAACTTTTCCATATGAGATGGCTAAGGTTTTTGAGCTTTTCTAGCTCCCTTTGCTTCAAGGAGCTGGTAGTCTGACCAGGTCCTCTGACAATAAAAGACATTGCAATGGTCCTGGTAACCAGTGGGCCTGCCAGTAGCTAGTTTTCCTGTTGGTACCACCTCCAAAGCATAGAAAATATTATATAACTCTGCTTGACAGGTACTCTTCACTGTTTAAATGCAATCCCAAATTGTATTTTTAACTACTATTAGTGTGACTGATTTCTTTTTAAAATTTAACTTTTATAACACCTCTAGAAGACATCACAGACTGAGCAAAGAGACAAATTTGTCAGCAGAGACAGTAGAATAAATTCTGAGAACTATTTAAATCCATCAAAAGATCAATGCTTGCTTATAATGCAAACTCTTGTGTTTCACCCTACACCCACTAATCATAATCTAGGAACCCTCCTAAAATCTGTAGTTTATTTTATTGTTTTAAAGTCTGTATTTTTATAAGTACCATGGTGATACTTTCTATCATTAAAAGAGAGAGAGTCAAATGACGTGAAGACAGAGCTTCCAAGATCAGGCCATCAGGAATGTCATTAAGAGCTCACACAAAGGAGCAGAAATGACAAAGGAGATTATGAAGTCAGTGATGCAGGAGATAAACTACAATAAAGGCATCAGGGAAACTGAGAAAGCGAGATTATCCAGGAAGGAGAACCCAACTCAGTTGAAGGCAGTTTGTAGTCTAACAGGATGAGAACTGAAAGTGTCCATTTGATTGGTCATCACAGAAAAAAATGACCTACCGTCACTAGTGTCAATACAAACTGGGGATGGAAGTGATAGTAATGTGAGCGAAACACTGAATAAAAAGAAAAACTGGGAACCACACAGTATCCATCCAAAAGATAAAGCATTTATCAACAAATTTATACTGCAGAATGTTACCTAGAAGTAAAACTGAATAAATTACAGCTGCGTGCTGCAATATGGAGAATTCTTAATAATATAGAAAACTAAAAAAAAAATGAGTCCCCAAAAGAAAGCTATATTTAGGCAACGGTCTTTGTGTCATTTCCAAAATAATTAATATTAAATATTGTCTATTTTAGGCCTACATAACTATCTGGTAAAATAACTTTTAAGATAAAGGCAACAATATAAAACTTTAAAATTGGTCACCATGAAGGGTAAGGAAAGCAGGAGGATGTTCCAAATGAGGAGCATTAAAGAAAGATTTGAATAAGTGTCTGTTCTCATTCATCCTGGCTTATATAATTTCTATCACATTAAGGTACTTATCATAGGCCATATTTTTTGGACTATAAGATGCACATCCCCCCCCCAATTTCAGAGGAATAATAATTGTTAATGCTGCTGTTGAATTCTGTTTACATTTACATTGGTGAAATATTATGTTATTTATGTTATTAAATATTTTACCACATTTTTTTTGCTTCAAAATTCTTTTTACTATTTTCCTCTAAAACGTAGGTGCATCTTATGGTCTGAAAAATATGGTAATTTAAAGGTAAATACATGGAGCCATTTCTGTCAGAACAGCAGGAGGAGCCCCATGGATCCTCTCTTCCCTTCTCCCAGAGAAACTGGTAGAAAATTACATAAGAAAAACTACATGTGCAAACCATTTAAAGTCTCCAAAAGTGGGCTTAAAGGATATAGCAAAGAAATATGTATTCTATATATCTGATAAGGAAAGGGTGAATATCCAAAATACATAAGAAATTTATGTAACTCAGTATCAAAAAATGAAAATAACCCAATGAAAATATGAACCAAAGACTTGAATAGATAGGTCTGCAAAGAAAATATACAAATGGCCTGCAGAAAAGGTGTTCAACATCACTAATCACAAAATTAAGCCCAGAGTAAGATATCACCTCACTCTTGTTAGAATAGCTATTACCAAAAAAAAAAAAAAAAAAGTGTTGGAGAAATTAGAACTCTGGTACGTTGCTACTAGGAATGTAAATCGGCGTAGCCACCATGTAAACAGATGATGAACATTCCTCAAAAAATTAAAAATAGAACTATCATCTGAGCCATAAATACCACTTCTGGGAATATTTTAAAAAGTTAAAATCAGGCTCTCAAAGAGATATTTAAATGCCCATTTTTATTGCAGCATTTTTCACAACAGCCAAGATATGGAAACATTCTAAACATTCATCAATGAGTAAATGAAGGAAGAAAATGTGGTGTATTCAAAAAATGGAATGTTATTCAGTCTTAAAAAAAGAAGGAAATCCTGTCATACAGAACAACGTGGATAGGAATCTGGAGAACATTATATGCTAAGTGAAATAAGCCAGTCATAGAAGGACAAAAAAATGCATAATGCCATTTATATGAGATACCTAAAATAGTTACATTCACAGAAGCAGAGACCAGGTTGCCAGGGTCAAGGGTGAAGGGGAAATGAGTAGTTGTTCAACTGGTAGACAGTACGTTATGCGAGATGAATAATTTCTACAGATCTGTCGTACCACATAGCACCCACGGTCAACAATAATGCATTGCAAACATAAAATCGTGCCATGTGGATAGACCTCATGCCAAGTGTTCTTACCCCAATTTGAAAAAAATAAAATAACTAAATTTAAGAATAAGTTTAAGAATTGGAAAAAATTAAATTAAAAGTTAGCTGGAGCTCCAAGGGCATTTGCTGAATCCAGGGGCACTGAGCTTCGACTTTTCTTCAAGGCCTCCCACAGCTGAGAAAGAGGACTCCACCGCAAGAAGGGGAGCCCTCTCTGTAAAGAAGGCACCTATATAAAAAACTATATCCTCGGGCCTCAGAAAAAGAGTTAAGTAGAAATAAATCTGTGCCCATTCCTAGCTCCGACCAACAGCAAGTTAAACCACCTATGTTGAACCTTGGCACTAGTAGAAAAGAACAGAAAGAAAAGTTTTCAACCAAAAATCAGCCAGTGTGTGGATTCCCAGCTTAAATCCATGATGATCCAGATGATCCAAAAGCCCTTAAGCCAAGAATTCAAATTCACACATTCTCAGACCTGAGGTTTTTGCAAACTGAATATAAAATAATTGTGTATAATATATTAAGGAAATGTTTAGCTTTGCAAATATGGGCAATAGTCAAAATCCAAAAGAAATGAACACTAAGATTTGAAACTAAGTAAAATTCTAATAAATAAAATTTTTAATAATTGAAATCTAAAACTTAGTGGATGAGTTTAATAATATATTTGGCAGAGCCAGAGAGAGCCATTGAGTTAGGAGATAGATAATAATACACAAATGTTTAGACAATAGTTAAATACTTGCTCACTGTTCTAAACACTTTAAAAGTATTGACTCATTTAATCTTCAAAATAATCCTATGGGTAAGCACTTTTAATTTCCTCATCTTCAGATAAGCAAGAGACATACATTAAATAAATTGCCTGACTTCACAAAACTAATATTTATGTGAGCTACCTACCTGTCAAAGAGTCAAAAGATTCCAGGTATATCATTTAACCTGCCCTCTAAATTATTACCTTAAACTCTTAGATTTACTGACAACAATCAGTCTGTTTTTATGTTTCAAACCATATTCTAAAAGAAAAGTTTGGGTATAATTATTCATTGTTTTTGCACTTAGAATAATTTATTAGATCATTTTTGTAGATAGGAGAAAATGTGAATGGCATCCAAGAGCTCTGGGGTCATTTAGTCTGCAAGGCTGTAATCCCAACGTCAACATCTTCGGGTGGTTAATATGCATACATTATATGTTAAAGTTTATTCATATAAAGAGTGAAATGGCTTCCAGGAATTAAAATTAATATCATTAACATAACAATAAAGATGCCAAGACCCACAACGTCTAAATTATAGTAGAAGGTTGGAAGGGTACCTTGCACAGAGCCTCAGAGGACATGTAGACGGTCAGCAAACACGTTATCAGAATAAATAAGGGGCACAATAGAAAACCTCACCTTAATCCTATTTGCCAGGATGGGGGGGGGGTGTTATTAGGAGTTTTACTTGAGTTGTTTTCCAAACTTCTGATGTGATTTTTTTCACCTGTTTCTTGTTGACCAATAAATAGCTGGATTCACCACTTTCAGCTGAGTACTAGTTGTATAAAGTTTACTTTTCTGAGAGTATTTTTACGGAATCTGTTTATGACACTATCATTTCTCTAATTTAATATGCTTGTCGGAATATAATTTTTTTTCTGTATTTTTAGTACATTTCTTCCATTGTTTATCATCATGGGGAAACAAATCCAAAGGACATTTTACCCAAAATTGTCTGGTTTCTGGAACTCAATACATTTTATGATGCTTGAAACATTTCAATGTCCGTGCTGGTCATTTTGCTTCCCTCAAAAATAAATTTATATTGATTCATGATGTGCCACACTTATTTTCCATTACTCCGGCTAGAAACATTTTTCAGATTATTTCTCCAAAGTTTACTCTTTACAAAAGCTTTCAAGATAGCACAAGACAGAGTTTTGTGACTTCATTGAAAGAGTAACAGCTTTCAGCCAAAGACGTAATTTCAATTTTTATTATAGTACATATTCTGAATACTATATTTGCACATTTGTGTTAAATTTCTCCATGTAATTTATTAAAAATATGTTATACATGAGTGTCAGCAACTTATAATTTTTAAATTGTGAAAAAAATTTTTCGAAAAAGATTTCTTCAAAAGATATTTGAAGATATCTGGCACCTTATGCAATTTTTTTTATATTTTATTTATTAATCTTTAGAGGGGAAGGGAAGGAGAGAGGAAGAGAAATATCAACGTATGGTTGCCTCTCATGCATCCCCTGCTGAAAACCGGCCTGCAACCCAGGCATGTACCCTAACTGGGATATGAACCGCTCTGACTCATAGGCCTGTGCTCAATCCACTGAGCTACACCTGCCAGGGTACCTTATGTAGTTCTTAATTGGAGACATATACCAACGAGTGAATTAACCTTAAAGCTGGAGAACAGGTGACAAGAGTAAGAAAGAAACTGCTTTTCCCAGGAAACTAAACTACCTGCCTTTCGGTCAGCCTTTTGGATTAGGTAAACCAAAATAAGAAATGAGACACAACGAGCAGGAAGAAAAAAAAGAGGGTAGAAAGTAGTTCAGTGACTCCAGAGTATATAGAGGATGAAGGCACACATTGCCCCTTTATATCATGGAGAGGAAAAGCAATAATGTTGAATACCAAAAAAACATAGCTTTAAAATTATTTTGTAGAGGCTATTTTTTCCCCAAACTGCATCAGACTTCATAGCTGAGATGAATGTATCAGAATGACTATCACATTGAATTCTCTCAATATTACTTCCTATCATAGTGTCTAAAAAATCATTTAAAAACATAAACATGTATTAATCTGAATTTTATCTTATTGTTTCACACACACAGACATACATACATTTATTGATTAGTATAGTCTGATTAGACTGCAAACTCCTAGAGTGGAGAGACTGTTTTATATTACTTATTCCAGTTCCTGGCTCAGAACAAAGCAGATAGCTGATAGTCTAGAAATATTTGTTAAATTGAATTATGATTATTAATAAAATTGATGCAATTGATCAAAAGTGCCTTTCAGGAGATCTGATTTCACAGAAGCAAAAAACAATAATACACTATAGCAGCTTGGCTTTAATCTGGATTACGTAGATGATGCCTTGGATTTATATTCTCATTACAACGAGTCTCTGGGATTTCAGGTTCCACTTTTCATCTTTATTCGAGGGAACATGCAGAAATACTTAGTAACGGAGACACTTCTCCTTGAAAATGTAGAGACAACTCAGTCTGGATGGTATGCCTTTCTTAAAAATCAACATTCGATGTGTGGTTCACACAATCAGTGCGCGTAAAACGATTGGCACACAGAACAGAGTGCTGCCATATCTAGACAAGAATTTGAACCACATTCCGTAAGAAGTACGCTGGCAACCATTCACACCAGCTCTGGCTCAACCTAAGAGCGCCTCTCCCTTGGAAACATCCTCCCAGCCCTCCAGGCAGAAGGCTGACTAGGGAACCCTGATAGAGCAAGCAGTGTTCTCAGAAACAGAGAGAGAGCTTTAGATCTTGAAACGCGGAGAAGTTTCCACCGTGGTGGTAAGTGCCGCAGACCAGAAGATGGCAGAAAGGAAGCAAAAGAGAGTTGCATTCTTTCAACAGGTTACTGAGCGGTATTTACAACCTGATTTTGGAGCTATTGTAGAACAACAAACTGATCATTTTCTTCCCGAAATTAGTAATAAGGACCCTGATTATAAAGAAGGGAGCAGCCCTGTGAAAGGACAGCACAGGACAAGAATGATCTAAGACTCACTGAAAACATTCCTAGACTGACATCACCTAAAGCAAAAACACAAATCTAAACCCAACCAGAAAAAAAGACAAAAATATGATTGCAAAAATATTCTTGTACACTATCTACGTATCCTAAAATAGAAGTACTGTAGTATAGTAGAGCAAGCAGACAGCTCCTGGCTCTGGCATTTTTTAACTGTTTTTTCCTGGGAACAGGAAACTAACCATTCTGCGACTCAGTAGCACTTACTTTACACATTGTGAAAATGACATGTGATCCCTTGAAAGTCCCCGTTCTGGCACCGGACAGGTCGTAAGTGGATAGCGCATCGTACCTATCTTTGCTATGTCCTTTTGTTCCTCTAGTTATTCTTCTCTTAAGAAAAATGAACAGGACACTTCCTGGTTCTGCTATGTCACTTCAATTACTCGCACATAATGCTGCTTTCTTCATATACCCGGAATTAAAGAAACTCCTTCAGTCAAGGACATGCAGCACAATGAGTGAGCAATGATGATGCCAGAAAGGTGGCCTACAAGCCGGTGTTGATTTGGGAGGACTATGGAAAAAAAACCACAGGGTTTTGCACTATTTGTTCACTCTGTATCTTCATAATTTTGAGTGCAGATGGCAAGAGATCATTGCTCGGAGGGGTAGGAAGGATGTCATTCTTTACTAGACTTTTTAGACTTAAGGACACTGGACATGCGAGTCTTAAAAAAGTTCCTTATAGAGGGTTCAAGATAAAGTATTGTACATGGTCAGTGTCTACTGTTTTGTCTTTAAAGAGGTGAGAAAATGACATAGGTTAAGCAATTTCACCTAGGCATGTGTGAATTGTTAAATGAAACCATACATATGTTCCTTTTCAGATGATACTAAATAAAGCTAAATTCCACATTCTATGGCAAACATTATACTATGAATGGAAACAAGATGTTTAAGATTAGGATTTGACACTTCAGGTCTCTCATTTGATACACGAAGTTGCTGAACTACTGTTCCTTTCCATGTTGCTACCGGAGCGCTATTTTAGAAGACCCACTTACCAAGAACTTTCGATCAAATGTATCACCAAATTCATTATTCACATTATTCACACCGGAGGTAGAGAGCCCGAGGATTTGGAGCCGAGACGACAGTCGACAGTCGGCAGTGCCGCACCCTGCTCCCGCCCACACTCAGCTGTCAGCTGCTTCCGCCTCCCAGCATCTCCTTCCAGAAGGGAGCAAAGCCGCCTCAGTGAGCCATCTGGGTTCCGCACAGCACAACCCTAAACTCCAGAAGAGGCTTCTACCTTCTTGAGGGGTTTGGCCTAATGTGTCTCTTAAGAACAAAATAAAGCAAAACGAAAAAGAAACAATATAAGTCCTAGGATCAATTCTAGACCACAGCTATCCTAAGATGAGCTCTGTTTTCCACTGTGAGTGTGTGTGTGTATGCATGTGTGTGGCTCCTTGGTGATTTAATTGCTCTAAATTAAGTACCATTCATTCAGTCATGTTAGCACTGTGTATTCTACTCTGAATTAAAATTTATTTACACATGCAAACTCATATGTTCAGATTTTATTTGTGATATATTTGAATACGCGTTATCCAAGTAAGCACCATGTTAAATCCCATTGGTCACTTACTGCCCAGTTACTCATACCTGCAGGTTTCCAAGGCAGAGCCACCCTTTATAGTCCTCAGAATAGAGGTGGCTACATGATTATTTTTTTAAATAAAGTATTTTTTTACCGTAGCAAGTGATTTATTAGAGAAAACAATATTTGGTTTCAGATTTTTCTCAAATCTATTACAGGCATCCCTAAGTCACTCTTAAAAACTGGCTTACACAAGAAAAAAAAATTATTGGCTTATTTTCACACTTTTCACAGGGTTCTTGCAGAGGCTTGAACTAAGAAACTTCTCCCTGAAAATTATTCACTTGAGAAAGCTTGAACAATTGGATAGAAATGACTGACAGAATGTTCTTTTCAAAATAAGTGACCCTCATATGTAGTTCAGTGCCATTCACATGGGAAAACCTTAATAAATGTGTGTTGATGGATGTGCATGTTTTAAGAACATATTGATTAGCTTCACTGATTCACATTCTTTGTACCATCATGCTTCAATTACACATGAAGTGCCAGTGTTTTACGATTGTGGTTTAGGATTCAGTCAGTCAGCCAGTCAACAAACATTTATTAAGTCCCTGCTATTTGTTTATTTATCCATCCATTCAACATATGTTTATTCAATGCCAAGAATATGCTCAATAATGGCCTGAGCTTGGGAAATTAAGTGAGTTCAACTGACAGTTTTCAGTTCCTCCAGAACTTGCAGACCAGTGAGGAGAGAGAGAATAAACAAGGAAGCATATATATATTAGGGTATTCAGAGTTAGTGTTGAGTGCTTAAAACAGGGAAATGGGATAGGGTTTCACTTGAAGGAGAAAGAAGAAAGACCTATTGTCTACACCAAAAATGTGAAACGTCTCCCTGAGAGATTGGTTTTTGAAATCAATGTAGTTAGCACTTCAAACACCCAAGGAAAGAAATTTCCAGGCAAACAGAAGAGTCAGAGCACAGGCATGGGAACGGAATGAATTTAGTTACTCTGAGAAACAATGACCAATACGGCTAAGGAATGATAAGTATTTGATTATATGCTCATGGCAATGAGAAGACATCTGAGCATTTTTTTTAAATCAGGTTTAAGAAAAAATAATTTGTTCAAAAACATTCAGCCATTTTAATTGTATAGTTCAATGAGTTTTCACAAGTATTTATAATCATGGAATCATCACCCTACCACCATAATTATGATATAAACCATTCCCTTCATTCCAAAAAGTGACATTACATGACATTCTCATTCCATTTTGCAGCCAGTCATGTTCACCACCACAAAACACTGGGAATCACCCTAACTTTGCCACTTAAGTGGAATCATATAGTACACAGTATGCACTGCTGGTTTCTGGCTTCTTCCACTTAGCCAAATGCTTTTGAGATTCATTGGTAATATCGTGTGTTGATTTGAAATTCCATTTGATGATATCTAAAAAACAATGTTGACTCAGCAATTAAATATACAAATCTGGGACTCAGGGGAAAGATCTAGAGACAAAATTCTGGAGTCTTGACATCTATATGGCATTTACAAACATAGGATTCTATGGTAAATGAGCCAGCAGGTAGAGAAGAAACATCCAGTGAGGTGGAAAGAAAATAAGTGATATCTCAGAAGCCAAAGGGTAAGGCATTTCGGAACGGCCACATGTATCAAATACCTAGTTAGGATGAGGGCTTAGCTAAATCTTATCAGGTAGGATTTGTCAAGCTGGAAATCGTTGATTACCTTGATGAGGGCTGTTTTAATGGCTCTGTGCCAGACATTGAAAAATGCTTGGTATGCTACAGTGAACAAAGCAGAAGTGATAATATCCACCCTCCTGGAACTTTCTGTCTGACTTGCGTGCCTTCCATTAGGCTCTGTAACTGTATATAGACACTGGGAATTTCACGTGTAGCTTAATTTTGGAACTTGAAACTGAAATTCTTTTGTTCTTCTTTGTCCTCTCCACAAAATTTTGATTTCTTAATTAAAGAAAAATGAAACATTATAATTTTAATTCTAACAATGAGGGGAGGACACCATTTCCTCTTCTTATATTTAAAGGAAGAGATTTATTCTTTTATAAATTAATAATTCAGAATGTTTGAAGACACAAGCAATTAGCTGCAGTAATTTGCATTTTTATTTTTTGTGAGTTTCCTAAGTCCTTTTCTGCTGGTTCTGTAATGAAAATGCTATCTGTCAGAGGTGAATAGCTTTTTTCTCTTTGCTTCATAATGAGCTTTCTTTAATTATCAATAGGCCAACTTCATAGATTTCACATAAAACATAGCTTTCAGTGTTGAAAGACTAGCAAATTCATGTGATACTAAGTTTCATTCTTTAACTTAGTGCCAAAATTCTTTTTCAACTAAATAGTGTTGGGTAGATATTTTTTGTTGTTTCCATATTTTGCTATTGTTTCCCATTTTATTGTTTTTGCTGAGCTTTTTATTTCGACTGGACTCAAACCAATATTAATCAAGCCTCAAATATGAACTCCACGAAGTGTTGTACATTTGCCTTATTTAATACAAACCTCAGTGGTGTATTCCACCCCCCATGTGCACAGTATCAGAAGGAAACAGATGACAAGTGGCCATAAGGCACCTCATAAGTAAAAACCATGCATCACAAATTATTCCTTCCCCCAAAAGCATACAAAATTCTATTCTCTGGCCTCACCCACCATGGTGAAAAGGCCTAAAACAGTGATGTATATACTATATTTTAAATCTGACCATCTTTAAAAACATAAATCCTTTGTTATCATTAATAAATGTTTAGTTCGGTACACTGGAAACTCCATTAACCATCTGTGGTTCAATTGTTTGATTGTTCAGTAGGCAAACTCCCACTGTGAGTGGTATCTTTAAATGATTCAGGGTTTTCCTCTAAACACCTGGTTATAAAAACTGGTGAGGTCTACTTGTAAATATTTATAGATTTATTGTTACCAAACTAAGTCTTATGATTCTCTGTAGCAGCACAAAGAAAAGGGAAAAAAAGAAGCCCTGGCTGGTGTAGCTCAGTGGATTGAGTGTGGGCCTGTGAATCAAAGCGTTGCTGGTTCAATTCCCAGTCTAGGACACAAGCCTGGGTTGCGGTCCAGGTCCCCAGTAGGGGGCGCATGAGAGACAACCACACATTGATGTTTCTCTCCTGCTCTTTCTCCCTCCCTCCCTCCCCTACTCTCTAAAAATAAGTAAACAAAATCTTAAAGGAAAGAAAAGAAAAAAGAGAGATAAATTATGGAAAAGGGTATAGACAGTGTATAGACTGAAATAAGCACCTTTGCAGAAGAGGAGAGACCTTTGCTTTTCACAGCCCTGAGGAAAGCTATGATGTGAGTCAAGTTCAGTTTCTCAGACTCTCTTCTTACCATACTTCCTGCTCTAGAGATCAGAGTCTTATTTCTGCAAATTCCCAACACACATCTACCACCCAGACTACATCGATCAAAATAGATTATGTTAGCTGTGATAATAATCAACACCAAAATCTCGGCAGTTTAACACATACAAATGTCTGCTGCATGTCTGGGCAAAACCCAGGACTGCAAGCACTCGGGGACAGATCAGTGATGGCTCAGTAATTTGACTATTTCCATCTTACAGCATCTTCCTCTTTGCATAATTTCATGCACAGGGTGGTAGGAAAAGAGAGCATTGGAGGATCCATCACCAGCCTTTATGGTGACATAGAGCGACAGCCATCTCACCACCCCGAGGCCAGAACTTGTCATACAAGCCTGTCTTACTACCAGGAACAAAGCAAAGGATAATTCTCCCCCGGGGCCCAGGAAAGGCGTATCAGAAATGGGTAAGCACTAGAAGTTTCTGCATACTGGCTCTACCTTAAGAATATTCCAGCCCTCAGTCTTTTCTACTCTGCAAAATTTTCCCAGAATCTGAGTTACAAAGTTGACAAAAACCTTAGTATCTTCACACGTCTCCCCCTCATGACACAGATGAACAATGCAAACTAAGGGGGAAGGTTTTGTCCTGGATCCCTCAGTCAAGCAGACAAGACATCTCTGATCATTTCTACAATTTTCCCCCACCATTTCAGCATTCTTCTACTCTGGGTTGGACTGTTCTCTTCAACTTCAACTTCAGGCTCATGCATCAAATGCCTGCTAGAAGGGCCACCTATGTGTCTAATAGGTATGTCATGACAACACGTCTCAAACTGAACTCCTAAACTTTACACAAAAATTAGTTCCACCCAGTCTCAGTAAATGCAACTCCATTTTTCTAATTCCTCGGGCCAAATTCTTGGAGTCATCCTTGACTCTTCTCTGTCTACCATACCCTACAGACAATCCTTAAGGACCTTCTTTTGCCTCCAACTTCAAAATATTTCCATGGCTTATTCAAACTAAGTCACCCCCTTGGCTATTTAGTGCTCCTTCCACAGCACAAAATTTATGGTAAATGTTAACACATGTGCAAATATTTTTAGACTCTGTGCCTACTCCCTTAGGTCCATTTACACCCTTATTACCCAGACCCGTCTGTCTGTCCCCAGTCTACTAATCTTGCTCCGGGTAGAACATGATCAATCAACTAGGCAATTTTGCCACTGCCGATCAGTCCAAATGTGTCCTTATCTCTGGTAATTTCTCTCTCCACACAAAGCGGACTGCCAAGTACAGCGCCCAAAACATGTCCCCTAAGAGAATGTCCCCTCTCCACTGTTTTTGAGAGCCACCCCAGAGTGGGGTTGTAGTGCACCAGTAGTTCAATGTTGACATTTACAAACATGCCAACCCAACCCATTTATGAATAAGGGTTGGGTTTTTACCACCTTTGTCAGCTGGTCATAAGGAATCACCCACCAGACCTAGGTGTGACCAGAGATAAAAGTGCTGGTGCAACTGTGGTGGGTGACATAGGAATTGGGGCTCCTGTTCATGCAGTTTACTTAAACCACTTTTACCTGCTCAAGCCAGATTCCAGATGTACTACTTCCGGGGTTCCCAAATTGGATTATTGATGGACCCAAACTGCTGGGTCTGGCAGCTCTGTCAGTTCTGGTCAGTTCTGTCAGTGCTAGCTCAGTTCAGGTCATCATTTACTGGCCTCTCCGTGGGTGGTAGCGTGACAGGGTCTGATGGATACAGTGTTCCACTGCACATGACATGCACTGGCCCCAGAAACATAGGAGTCTACTCTAAGACTCTCCTATTATGGCTCAACGCTGTGGGGGCTGAAAAATATTAATACTTTTCCTCCCACCTTCTAAGTTCTTCTGGCTAAGCTATTCATCAAATTAACAGAGACAGATTAACAGGAAAAAATCAGTGGTTTAATACATGCGTGTAGGAAATTCACACAGTTGTATAAATTCTAAAGACAGTGAGGCAACATGGGTATATAAGACCTTCGGACAAAGGAGAAAGTAGGGGAACCAGGTGTGAGATTTCAGAAGTGAGAATGGGTGATTTACGGGTAGTCAAGGAAGAGCAAACATACAAAACAGGTAAATCTTTGCTAGACAAACTCAGAAACAATGGGACACAGCAGGTATCTAGCTAGCAAATCCCTTTATAAAAAAAAAAATAATAAAACCCTCTTATTTACCATACTTAGTTCCAATCTGGCTAAGGCGACATCCTAAACTCTCCTTTCTGAAACAGGTTTCTTCTCTGTCTGAAATCTTGAGCAGGAAAGGAAAGATGGTCAAAGCTCTCCTCCAAGACTTATTTCTTAATAAACAGCTTACATCAATACCTCCAAAGTGCTACTTGAGGGTGGCAGAATTTTGGTCTCTTTCATTCTTGCCTTTGAAACTTGAAATAATATAGTTTCACATTTTAGAAGCTAAGTTGGGAGATTGCTTCCTCTTTCAATGATCTAATCATTCAGTCCTGAGCATAAGTCAGTTCTGTTAAGTTGTTGAGCCTCATTTCAGGAGATGGTGATGCAAATGGGCTTCCAAAGGGAGGCCTCTATTGTGTAAGCAATGAAGTATTTTATAAGAAGTATATCTATGAAAACAATAAGAAAAAACAAAGGTGAATGATCAGAACAAATCACAAATAAACCAGAATCTGAGTCTGTGAGGCTGTCAGCTGAGAAGATTCTTGGAAGTAAGTCTCAGCGTGTTTTGCTGGAAGGAAGGCCTGCAGTGACAATCTGATAAATTCTCTGGTCTTCAAATTGACTGTCTCCGATGATGTCATCAGGTGCTCACACAGCATCAGTCACTGAGATTGTTAAAGCATCAGCTGTTGTGCTGATTTCTCAAATTTATGTCATGTTCTGCAGTTTGCAATTGCAAGGCTCAGAAAAAAAAAGTTTTGCTCTCACTAATTCTAAGTCAAAAGATGAAAGAAAAAGAAAGCATTAGTTTAGAGGATTATAGCTAAATATTTAAGACAACTAGAAAAAATCAGGATCCAGTCAAGTTTATAAGTGAAAAGCAAAACTTTAAAGACATTTAACTGAACTAGAATCTAATATCTATAACTGTGTATTATAGATTCTATTAAAACACAATTTTTCTCTCTAAAATTGCTTCCACTTTTCCAAAGGTAGTCAAATTAAGACTATTTATTTACTGCGTAAATCTACCTTCAGTAAATTTGGCCAGATTATTTCCATAAACACAACAAATAGTCACTGATCCTCCAGGCTCACTAGTCTGCTGTGTGTGGCTCTCATGAGGAACCTCCAGGTTGAAGCTGAATTAGCCTTTCAAGTCTAAGAAGCCAAGCCACGTAGTTCCCAGCAGCCTCTGATTGCAATACCTACAGTTTTGGGTGAATTCCTCAGGTTCAAGGTCCCCCAAAATGTCTGGAGGTTCTTTCTCTGCCATCTCCCAGTAAAACAACCTTCACTCCTTATCTGGAAAGACTGCTGTGAATTGTGTAAGCTCATACCAGGCTGTTCCTCTAAGGGCTTTCACTGGCTTCTAAAGTCAATTTTAATTCTTTAAAGTTTTCTGGTGACATCCAAATCTATGTATGTCTCCTTCACAAATTATATTTGGGTCAAAGTCTTGGTTAAAACCAATTCTCAACTGTGACTGTTATAAAAAGAACAGATTCTTATTGAATTTATGCAAACAGAACCATATAACTATGAAAATAGTAATACTCGTATAGTTTCCAATTTCTGGAAGGATCAGGTAGAGAGAAAAATATAAATGCTTTAATACTGCTTTTAAAAGTATGATTTATCAAGTTGCTCTAAGGACAACAAGTTTCTTTATATCTTCAAAAAAAAGATTTAAAAATCAACAATATTCCAAAGTTATAGAAATTGTAATCATCTTCAGCCCTGGCTGGTGTGGCTCAGTGGGTTGAGCACTGGCCTGTGAACCAAAGGGTCGCCAGTTGGATTCCCAGTCAGGGCACATACCTGGGTTTGCGGGTCAGGTCCCTCAGGGAATGCTGAAGAGGCTACCACACACACACATGGATGTGTGTGGTAGCCTCTCTTTCCCCCTCCCTTCCCCTCTCTCTAAAAATAAATAAATTAAACCTTTAAAAATAAAAATAAAATTCTTTTTAAAATTATAATCATCTTTAGTTTATTCAGTTCCATATAAATTATCCTTGTTTATCCTGACCATTGCCTAGTATTTCCATGAATCTAATTATTCCTCAGAGCTCTATAAATCTTCTTCCAGTTGAAAGGTATGATCTCAATGTTTATTCTTAGAAACCTTTTAGATAAAATAAGTCAAGTTCTTTCCATGAATCTTTATCAAGTTGAAACATATTTTCAAAAGCATCAGAATACGACAGCAACTCTCTATAAATGATTTCTAAAATTACATGGTTGGAGATCTGATTACAATGCAGTTGACGAAAGAAAATATATTTTTTAAGATTTTATTTATTTATTTTTAGACAAAAGAGAAGGGAGGGAGAAAGAGGAAGAGAAACATCAGTGTGTGGTTGCCTCTCCCATGCCCCCAACTAGGGACCTGGCCCAAAACCCAGGCATGTGCCCTGACTGGGAATCGAACTAGCAACCCTTTGCTTCACAGTCCAGCACTCAATCCACTGAGCCACCCCAGCCAGGTCTACAAAAGAAAATATTTTATCAGAACTTTGTAGACCATTGGAGATTTTGATAAAATCTCTAGAACATATATGTTAGTAATAATACATGTATACAAACACAGAAAATTATTATCTCTTTATTTGACAGTTTCCTATGTAATTTTTGCATATAAATTGTCAAATCAGCTTTAAATTTTTATTTTATGAGAAAAGAGAGAACAAATCTTTCAGTTATTTCAAGGACCCATTGGAATGACCCAAAGCCATTTCTAGGTTCTAAGAAAAGTCTTTTTCTAACATTTGAACACTTGGAAGTCTGTCAAACATACTTGACCAAAAATTATACATCATTATGAAACGATATTAAATTATTCATTTACCTGAAGTGACAATAACAGGTATCAAACATAAAAACAGGCTAGCAAAACTTTAGTTCTCAGGATTAAAAAGCTTGTTTTCTTAAGTAATTAAGTACCTAATTAGGACAATAAGACCCAGATCTATTTAACATTTTTTATACAGAACTATTTCAATGACACATTGATAAGAGCAGGTGACAGCTCTGGGGGCACTTGTTGGGGGTGGAGGGATCGAGCAAACACAGAGAAGGACTCATGGACGTGGACGTCAGCCTGGTGACTGCAGAGGGGAAGGGGAAGGTGGAAGATAAATGGTAGTGAAAAAAATACAACGAAAATGAACTATTAAAAAAAGAAAAGAAAAGATTTCACAAATTTTTTTCAACTTTTCTCTCCCTTTTAGTTGGCCTCTTATTCAGAAAAAAACAACTCCA
This sequence comes from Artibeus jamaicensis, assembly GCF_021234435.1. NCBI lineage: Eukaryota > Metazoa > Chordata > Mammalia > Chiroptera > Phyllostomidae > Artibeus > Artibeus jamaicensis. The sequence goes on from NW_026521843.1 coordinate 21,082,853, forward strand.
GGACAAAACAGGAGGATTTTCAAACAACTCCAGGATTCTCATTTTCTCCAAAATGTATCCCTATACCTTATACCTTCTATTGCCAAAAATATGCATTTATTTCCATTTAGAATTCTTAACTCTTAGAAAATTTTATTTCTAGTGACAAATGAAAATAATCAATTTGTATTCTTCAAATGGTCAAGCTTATAAATACATTTAATAACCTTTAGAAACATAGGAGAATATCCAGAGACACATGAAGAGATGCTCAATATCGTTAGCTATCAGAGAGATGCAAATTAAAACCACAATGAGTTACCACTTTACACCAGTCAGGATGGCTATCATAAACAAAGCAACAAACAACAAATGTTGGAGAGGTTGTGGGGAAAAGGGGTCCTTAGTTCACTGTTGGTGGGATTGCAGACTGGTACAACCATTATGGAAAACAGTATGGAATTTTCTCAGAAAAATAAAAATCGACCTGCCTTTTGACCCAGCAATTCCACTGCTAGGATTATATCCCAAGAATCCTAAAACATCAATTTCAAAGAACCTATGCACCACAATGTTCATAGCAGCACAATTTACAATAGCCAAGAGTTGGAAGCAACCTAGGTGCCCGTCAGTAAATAAATGGATCAAATAATTGTGATACATATACACAATGGAATTCTATGCTCAGAGAGAAAGAAGGAGCTACTACCCTTTGCAACAACATGGATGGAACTGGAAAGCATTATGCTGAGTGAAATAGGCCAGGCGTTGAAAGACAAATACCATATGATCTCACCTTTAACAGGAAGCTAAACAACAAAATAAACAAGCAAACAGAATAAAAACAAAGACCCTGAAATAGAGAACAAGTGGGCAGCGACCAGAGGGGAGAAGGAAGGGAAGTTAAGGGAAAAAATGGGGAGGGATTTTGAGGAACAAGTATGAAAGACACAGGGATGAGGACTGGGGGGGGGGGGGGATGGGAGGGAGGTGGGGAGACGGGGCAGGGGGGCTGGGAAGGGAGAAATAGACAAAAAACTGTACTTGAAAAATAACTAAATAAAATTTAAAAAATAAATAAATAAAGTAAAATAAAAAGAAACATAGGCGTTCATTGGCAACTATATCTAAAGTTTTTAGAAACATATATTTAATAAAATAGTAGACACAACTGATCCAAATTCACCATTTAGCATTACTGTAATATGAGGCCAAAAGTACATAAACTTAAACAATTAATGTTTCTGAACTTTATGTTATATTGCAATATCAGTTTTTTTCATTTAACTTAGTAAAATTCTAAAGTTTCAAGTTACCAACAGAATTGGGGAGACTATGTTTAAGCATATATATAACATATAATGATTGTTACTAAAATTTTATCTAAAAACTTTTAATATATTTATTAGTTCCTAACAATTCCATGTGATTTTGATGTGAATTATTATTCAAGCTATTTTCTCAACAAAGTTTGAAACAGAAGTAACATGAACTTATTTTTGTAAACATGGTTAAAATGAAAATATTAATTTAACATTAATAACTCAACACATGTCTACTGAATGAACCAAACTTTAACTTTAATATTAAATATTTTGTTCAGATCTTACAATCCTGAAAGTATTTGAATTAGGTCTATTACATTCCTCAATTTATATAAGCATTTAATTCCTTTAAGCCAATGAAATATTATAAACTCGTAATACCACCCAGAGGTAGAAACACCATACTGTGTATAACAGACAAATACAGATATCACAGATTATACAAATAAATAAAATGATTAACGGTTGTAGATAAGGGTTTTTTATTTGACCTTTATAATGTTTACAGAGGCTGGCGAAGGGAGGGGGTGGAGGTCAGGCATGGGCAGCCTCAGCCTCCTGTGTTTCTGAGTGCCAGCCTCTGCGGCCACTCCAGCCTCTCCCACTGTGTGGGCTTTGCTTACATTTCTGAGTAGCAAACAGGAAGAGTTGTTGAGACTTTTAAATATTCCTATCATTCTTTGAAAAATCAGCTTCTTTATTTTGCTAAGTTTCTCATCAGCTATTAAATTCTTTAAAACCCATTCAAATATACCAGTTCTCATCATCTTATATCTCAACAACCTTTTAAGAATTTCCACCGTGTAGGGAAATCACTAACTTTCTCTTCTGCTTTTTAAAATTCTCTTGTTAATGAATCTAACGTTTAAATTGGCATCTGTAAGACGCAGAAGGCTAAAAGCAAATTCAAAAATCTTAAGACAGGTTATATTTCTGTGTGTTTTCTAAGCACAGGGCAGTTGTATTTCCAATGTCCTAACCTTTATAGTATCTGCAAATATCTGAAGATAAATAGGCAGGAGTCTGAATGGACTTTGATTTGTGTTGTAATTTCTGTCCTTCCATTTTATTAAGGATGCTTTAATGGCTGGTTATTATACCAAATATGAGAGTTCTCTAAATCTTTTCAATTTAAAACTTTTTCCAATCCAAAACATCCATTGTCTAGTCAGTGACAATAGAGGTTTAATAGTGACTCTAACAATAAACCTTTTTACATTTACATCTTAGCCAAGGAAGCAAAAAAAAAAAAAAAGCTCCCACAACAAAAGGGCAAAGGCTGCAGCCCTGATAGATCTGGACTTCACTCCCAAAGAGAATTAGAGAAAGCACGGACCTTTGGTGCACAGGCGGATGCGGATGAGGGGTGGGGAGGGGCAGTCTCCAGTCTCCCACAAAATGTGAACCAGGCAGGCACTACTGGAATGGGATTTTTCCTGCACTAACAAGTAACAAATGTTTAGACAACAAAGGTCCCTTGTGGACTGGGGCAACTCCCCAGAGAGCTGACACAGCCAGAAAAGAGATACTTAGGACCCCAGTCGATCTGACTACCAGGTACACCCCAGTAAGTGCACCTTCCAGATAGTGGAAACCAGAGAATCTATTTTTCACTGATCACCCACTAAACTCTTAGGACATATAACAAGATGGGCGGAAAAATCTCATCCAGTTTTTATTAAAGTCTCAGCGCAATGTTTGTCCAGATATTTCTATCTAAATTTAGAAGAGAGAAAAGATTCTCCCCACTTCCAACTTTAATCAAAGCCGTCAGATAAGAAGAGATCAAAGGGGCTGGTGGGGTAAAAGGCTTCCCCTCTCTGTGGCTGGGGTCAGACTTCCCCCATCTCTCAGGGCCAACATTGGTACCCCAGCCAGTGAATTCTCCTTCAATGGCTCAAATTGTGGGGATAAAGAAATGCTAATGCTTTTCCTCCCACCTTCTAAATTCCTCTGGCTAAACTATTCATCAAATTAACAGAGAGAGATTAACAAGAGAAAATCAATGTTTTAATACATGCACATGGGGAATTCACATGGGCACGAAAATTCCAGACAGTGAGGCAATACTGGGTCTATAAGACATTTTGGACAAAGGAGAAAGGGGGTGGGGGGTGAAGCATTAGACTTCAGAAGTGAGAGTGGGTGATTTACGGGTAGTTGAGGAGGAGCAGAACATAGATGGCAGGAAAATTCTTTCTAGGCAACTCAGAAACAGTGGAACACAGAGGGTATTTAGCTAACAAGTCCCTACCTTAAAATCCTCTATTTACCATACTTAATTTAAATTAGGCTAAGGTGAACATCCTAAGATCTTCTTGAAGCAGGTTTCTCTGAATCTCTTGGGCAGCAAAGGAGGGAAGGATCAAAGGCTCCCTCTGAGTCCAGTTTCTTAATAAAAAGCTTAGATCAATACCTAAAAAGGGCAGCTTCAGGCAGAATTTTAGTTCCCTTCAGTGCGGACTCCATTGGAGCATTCTTCCTCCCACTGACAGCCCTCGTGTTACGGGTTTACCAGGTCATCTGATCCAAGCCACAGGACTGCTTGCACCTCGAATGTGCTGTGGAGTACTTTTTTGCTCTGGGACCTTACTCAAAATTAGCAGTAAACTGTTTGGAGCAAGGTTTCCAAGTGCTGCCTCCAAATTCTAAAGAGGTTTACAAGTTTTATTCTTTCTTCCTTCTTCCATGTGTTGGGCTCACGTATTTACCAAAGCTGCCAGAGTACTAGTCACTCATAGCACCTCACATGCCACTTATATGATGTCATCAATATGAAAAGAACCATCTGAGGTTCTGTGAAATGTCCAAATGGTCCAGGTCCCTTTGATCCACGTTGTGACAGAGAAAAGAATTCACTAGCCCCAGGGCAAAATTCTGACGGTATAATGTCATTGTGACTGGGAAATGTCTCTGGTATTTCTTCCTGATGAGAATGGAAAACACATTTGGTTAATCAAGAACCACATAACACATACCCAAGGCTATGTTAATCTCCTCTAAAGAAGATACCACAACGAACACAGCAACTACAATTGTGCTTACTACTTGGTTAAGTTTGTAGGAGACCACTGTCATCTACTGTGATCCATTCAGTTTTCACACAGGCCAAACTATCCATTGAAATAGGGAAATTAGGGGCCCACAACCCCTGTGCCTGCTGTCAACTGCTAAATATGTCCACTTGGACCCAAGGAGGAATGCCTCAGACTAGAATCCCACATATTATCTCACCTATCCTAAAAACAGAATCATCATGAAATTTTGGGTTCCCAAAAATCAGCATCAGTTTGTTCTCTGCATCTAACATCTCTTGAAAGATCTGAGTATTTCTTTACCCCAGTACCTTGTTACCAAGAGAAATTACCATATATCCCTTTTAGGAGAGATTAAAGGAATGACTAGAGTACTCAATTTCTATGTTTATGCAGAGTCCTTCATTATAGGAAGTCAACCTCTATTTGTGTTCATGAACTCTGAGTCTGAGACTTGGCTTAAATCTAGAAATGGAACAAGGAATCACGACTCTCGTACTGAGTGGCCAGCTCTAGTCTTCTGCTCATTCTTTCTTGATCTTCTGTTTAATAAGCAGTATTCCTTTTGCTTACCCTTGCTCTATAATTACCAAATTCTATTATCTTGTTCTATAAATACCAAGTGCTTTTAGCCTTCTTGAGAGATCTCTGTGGGCCAAGCTTCCTGGCCACCACTCTAATTTCACTATTGAACATGATAATTAAGCCCACCTTACCTCTCACCATTAGCTGCTGCCCCCTGGCACTGCTATCCTGGAATTTTGTCATTCCCATTGTTGATAGATAGTCCCAGTCTGGGCATTCAACCAGTGCGGTCACAGAGGGCCCTGAACTCAGTAGGATTCCCATACTTGGGGTTTAATGCTCTGTTGTCACCACCTTGAATTTGGGTTTTATAAGTGAAGTTCAGTGGGACATTGGAGCATCCACTAGGAATGTGGAACCTTGGCTCATACATGGTTCCAACTCCCAGTGCCTCCTCCTCTGTAAGACAGGTTCTTGAACATATATTTCTGTCTCTGCTTAGTGACCACTGCCACCTTCCATTCCCCAGTAGGGACCTGAGTAGGGCAGTTAGGGTCAGTCACGTGCACTGCACAACCATAAGGGTCTACTGCCACCTGGCCAGTAGCTTATGCTCAAGGAGTCACACTAAAGAGCAAATAAAACCAAAACAAAAGAAAAATTACAGATCAAGAAAGAGACCATTCAAAAAAAAGAAAAAATATTGCCTATCTTTTTCACCTTTAATGAGGCATAATTGACATATAATACTGTGTACATTTAGGGCGTACAGTGTAATGATTTGATACTCTTACGATGGCAAAATGATTACCACAATAAGTTTAGTCAACATATTCATCACCTTACATAGTTACAGTCTCTTGTTTTGATGGTGATGGTGATGAGAACATAAGATCTACTCTCTTAACAACTTCCAGGTACACAATACAGTATGTTAACTATAGTCACCATGCTATACATTAGGTCTCCAAAACTCATTGATTTTATAACTGGAAGTGTGAACCTTTTGATCACCATCTCTTCACTTCTCCCACCCCAAAACCTCTGGAAACCACCAATTTACTCTCCATTTCTAGAACTCAAGCTTTTTTAGATTCCACATATAATTGATATCATACAGTAGTTTTCTTTTTCTGTCTGACTTATTTCACTTAGCCCTCAAGGTCATACTACGTTTTTACTTATCACAAGCTTTCCTTAATTGTTACGCCTGAATATTTCATGAAATATAGATATATAGTGTATCTATTCATCTGTTGATGGACACTTAGGTTGTTTCCACATCTAGCTTACTATGAATCTGCTACAATGAACATGGGGGTGCAGACGTTATCTCTTCAAGGTGGTGATTTTATTTCCTCTGGATATATATCCAGAATTGGAATTGCTGGGTCATAGCATAGTTCAATTTTTACTTTTTTCACAAACTGTTTCCCTCCATACTGTTTTCCACAGTGGCTGCACGCCAACAGTGAACAAGGGTTCCCTTTTCTCCAGATTCTTGCCAAACCTTACCTTTTATCCTATTGCTAATAGGCATTCTAACAGCCGAGAGCTGATATGTCATTGTGGTTCTGATTTGCGTTTCTCTGATGATCAGAGATGCTGAGCACCATTTCCCGTTGAAGAAACCTGTAGCTGTTCTCAGGTATCTAAATAGACACCCATCTCAAATCTCAGAGTACATTCCTTCCTTATCAGACCCTGACGATCCTTTAGAGTTAAAAGGTTAAATCCCGCAGAATGCAGTCAAATATCTACTTATCAGATTTTCTACACAGTGCTCAGTCTGCATAACTATATGGTACAACATTAACTTCATTTTCCACTCCAACTTCACTGCTTCTGGGTTCCAGAGCTGTGTGGATTACACCCCTCCCCTTGCAATAACCCAAACTCAAAACTCAGGTATCTCGTTTGCTTCGTCTTGTTCTCAATAATTCAAGTCTATCTCATAATTTTGCACTTACACAACTTTCATTAGTTTAAAATTTCTTGTTGTTATCCCCATTCCAGTCACCCCATCTCTCTAAGCCCCAGTCCCTGTTATTGATTATAACCTCCTAACTGGTCTCCCTGCCCCTACACAAACTTCACATCCATCCAATATGTGGCTATCTGATTAGCTTACCTGCAGCCACCTGGGTCATATGATGAGACTTTTCAAAAGCTGTCAATCATAAAAAAAGTATAGAACAACATAGACAGCTATTCAATGCTTCCGTGGCCTGACTCTGACCTAGCATTATAGAAACTTCCCTTTTATTATTGACAGTTACTTTTCTTCATGTGCCAGCCTCATCACGCTCTCCTTGTCCTTTCCTGATACTATCTCTCTACTTTTTGTTTTAGCTCCTGTGGGAAACCATTCTCTTCTACCTTTCACGATGCAGTCTGGTGAGTAGAGTTTTGTGGTTAAGTGGCCAAACTCTAAAGTCAAATTGCTAGTCACTTGCTAGTGAGTTATTTAACCTCTCTATGCCTTAGTTTCCTTCCCTGGAAAAAATGGGGGGTGGGGAGTAAATCATTGCATCTACCTACGTCATAGGGCTTTTGTGAGCATTGAATACATTAATATATGCTTATGGCAATTAAAAGATGTCAGCTATTAATATTTATCACCTCTTTCATGTGGAAATAACCTATACCTCCTCTCAAATACTACCATGATTTTTCTGTTCTTCTCTAATGATTTTTATCACCTCCTACCATGGAATATTTATAGACATCTTATTTTCTTTACAGAATATAAAGTTCAGTTCATTATTGTACATCCCATCTCAATACATTCAACATATTTAGTATTTTTTTTTTATTTTTTATTTTTTATTTTTTTGAATTGTTTATGCTGTTACAGTTGTTCTATTCCCCCCTTCATTCCCCTCCACCCTGCCCCCCAACCCCCCCATTACCCCCCCTTTAGCTTATGTCCATGTGTCTCAAGTCCTTTAGGTTCTGTATTTCCCATACTATTCTTGCCCCCCCATCTATTTTCTATCTACTGTCTATGCTACTTGTTTTCTGTACCTTCTCTCCCCGTCTTCTACTCCCACTCCCCTGTTGCTAACCCTACTTGAGCTCTTCATTTCTATGTTTCCACTCCTGATCTAGCTGTCCTTTTAGTTTGCTTTCGTTTTAGGTGTGGTTGTTGATACCTGTGAGCTTGTTGTCCTTTCACTGTTCATGTTTCTTTAACTTCTTTTTCTTAGATAAGTCCCTTTAACATTTCATATAATAAGGGCTTGGTGATGATGAACTCCTTGAATTTGGTCTTATCTGAGAAGCACCTTATCTGTCCTTCCGTTCTAAATGAAAGTTTTGCTGGGTAGAGCAATCTTGGTTGTAGGTCTTTAGTTTTCATGACTTGGAATATTTCTTTCCAGCCCCTTCTTGCCTGTAAGGTCTCTTTTGAGAAATCTGCTGACAGCCTGATGGGGACTCCTTTGTAGGTGATTGTCCCCTTAGCTCTTGCTGCTTCCAGGATTCTCTCCTTCGTTTTAATTTTGGCTAATGTAATTATGATATGCCTTGGTGTGTTCCTTCTTGAGTCCAACTTTTTTGGTACTCTCTGGGCTTCTTGGATTTCTTGGAAGTCTGTTTCCTTTGCCAGATTGGGGAAATTTTCTTTTTATTATTTGTTCAAATAGTTTTTCCACTGGTGGTTGTGTCTTTCCCCCCTTCTGGTACCCCTATAATTCGGATATTGGAGCGTTTATAGATGTCCTGGAAGTTCCTAAGCTTCTCCTCATTTTTCTGAATTCTTATTTCTTCATTCCTTTCTGATTGATCATTTTTTTCTTCCTTCTGGTTTACTCCATTGAGTTGAGTCCCAGTTTTTTTTCATCTCTATGGGTTTCCTGTGGAATTCCATTCATTTCCCTTAATTTAGCCTTCATATGTTTCTCTAATTTGTGGCTATAGTCCACCAGATCTGTGAGGAAGCTGACGACCAGTGTTTTAAACTGTGCGTCTGAGAGATTTGCTATTTCTTCGTCACTTAGATTTATCTCCGGGACTTTGAGGTCCCCCTGCGACATTTTTGGTCTGTTCTGGCCCTTTAAGTGAGAGAAGCGGCGCCTTGGAGTCCCAGGTCGCTGGGTTGTGACGCTGTATGTGGGGGCGTGGTCAGAGCGGGGGGGGGGGGAATGGCGCCGCCTCACCCGCGCGTAACCGGGCACCCACAGTCAACTCGCTGCCACCGCCTCCCCACTGACTCCTCCGTAGTCACTCACCCGGTGGGCTGCTCACTAGGTCCAATCCTGGGTTTGGAACCCGTGCGTCTGGATTCGCGCGTCTGGGTTCCGCGCCCGCGCCGGGTCGAACAAGTTCTCCTTTGTAACTCCTCAACCCGCCGCCGCCTGTTTGCCTCTTACCGGCCGGGCCGGAGAATTTGCTGTTTGCGGACTTCCGAAAAGTCGCGCGTCTGGGTCCCGCGCCCGCGCCCGGGTCGAACGAGTTCTCCTTTGTAACTCCCTCAACCCGCCGCCGCCGGTTTGCCTCTTACCGGCCGGGCCGGAGAATTTGCTGTTTGCGGACTTCCGAAAAGTTCAGTTTTCCGTGTTCTGGTTGTGTTTTCCGATGCTAATATTTAGTTGTCCTTAAACTTGGTTGTGAGAGGAGGCAGGCACATCCACCTTAATCCTCCATCTTGGCGGAAGTCTCAACATATTTAGTATTAAACTGAGTTAATGAACTGTTGTTTTTCAGATTGAATACAATCGGGGTGAGAACTGTAGGCTTTTTGTTTTTCACTCTTTCTTAGAAGTTATCATCACTGTCATAACCTGGAGAAAATATAAGCAAAATAAAGGAGTGTCTGTGTACCCCATCGCTGCCTACATCTTCCTTTGCATTGCTTTTTATTCCTCACCAAAAAATGAGTTGTTAGTACAAAATGGCAGTGACAATGAACAATTGAAATGTGGCTAACAACCTTTCTCTCTGGTCTCTCAACCCCCTAAATTCCACAGCAAAAAGCCAAACTTCGACCAAAGCTCAAAGAGAAGAGGCTTCGGTGGTTTCTTTCTTCTTGTTGTAAGTTCCGATCTTAGGTTATATCTCAATGATGGTACTGTTGTTCTGCCTCATATTATAGAGATTTGTGTGCATGCAGGCTTTAAGCATGCTCACCCTTTTGCTCTTAAAACGCAAGTTCCTGAGGTCAGGAACATTTATTTTTATATCCCCTGCCATGCTTTGCACTATACTACTACAACTAATATGGTCAATACCATAGATGTGAAATATAGAAAAAGGAATCTTGATTTATGCAGAGGCCATATTGTCTGCTTTTCTGCAGAGGCTGAACAATGTCGATACTGACTGAGAGTGTAGGAAGGGTAGCAATGTCTGAAAAGATGGCCAAGTAATATGAAAACAGTCTTGGGTTCCGTATGAAATAATCCAAAAGAGAAGTTATTAATCAACATAGCCTAGAAAAGGAACATGGACTTATAGTTAAACTGATGAGTTTTGAAAGTGTGCTACCACTCAGTAGATGTTTAACCTTGAGCACAGTATTTAACCTTTATGAATTTCAGAATCTCTCATTGTGAATAGGAGAAATATCTATCTTGCAGCCTTGACCCAAAACTTAAATGCAGCAACATGGATAAGGTCCTCTGAATAGGACTCAGATTCCAGAGCACATATTCTAAGTGCTTGATAATGATAGGTCAGTGAAATACATTTTGTTATGTGCCAGTATGTAAAAAAGTAAACAGAACAAGCCCAGCTACCTTGCAGGAATAGCCAAAAGAGATGACATTAGCAATTAATGGAACAAAAGAAGACAAGATGAATCGGTACAAGACACAATCAGCATGAGCCTTTGTGAATATCAAAGAAAGCCGAGAGTACTGTTTCAGATGTGATGCGGCGCTTTTCAGCCTTCTCTTCTACGCTGTGCAAAACATTTAAGAATAAAATGAGAGTCGATTTTATCAAGTTGATTCACAGAATAAGTCATCCAGCAAATACACATTTTACTTTTGTAGAGATGATTGTTTTTAGCATGTTCATAGCTTATATAGAGTCCTTCATCAAAGCAAGGTGCACCATGACAAGGTCTTCCTCTATTACCACAGAGATGGGGGGCTGAAGTACGAGTGCCATTTCAATGAGCTCTATCAAAGCAGCTTTTTAAAAATTTCAACTTTCCAACGTGTTCCCTTTGCTTTCTGCCTGCCTTCCTTTTGCCCCTATCCGTCAATTCTTGAACTCCAGTTGTGAAAACTGGGGGCTACACTGAAGCAAATTGTTGCAGCCAGGGAATCACCAACGTTAGATTTTCCCAGTTTGCGTGCTCTAAACAGCCAAATTACCACTGACACCGCTCCACATACCTTGCCCAATTTCCTTTCATGCCTCCCCTCGCTCCCCACCAAACCATGACTGCTAGAGCAGAGAGAGCCAGACCACAAAAACCACATCCTTGAAGACAGCGCTGTTTCCATTCACTGGTGTTTCAATGGTTTCATGGTGAGACAGACCAAGTCCAGAAATCTTAGAACTGGAAAATTTGTTTTAGAAACAAAAGCCTATTAATAAATATAAAAATAATAAGATTAGAAACACCATTTTTAATGAAACTATATTGATTTTATACTGTTCTTTTTATTGTTTTAGGTAATAAGCAAAAGTTTATTCTAGATTATTGACTTAAAATAGAAGGTAGCCTTTGATTTATAAAATACGCCCTTAATGCATTTTCTGTTGGCATTCAATGAATTCTTAATCGCTGTAAAAGAAATGATTACTTCAAAACTTAAATACTCATTCATTAAATTCCACTAGGTGCCCAATATAATCTCTTCTTCATACAATAACTGCAAAATATAATCAAAGATCAATCCAGGTGTTGCTGAGGACAGAGTTTAAATTATTCTTTCATTTTATTCTATTTTTAGCTAATATGTATTGCGTGGTCACTCTGTACTAGGCATTTCACATGCATTATCTCATTAATGCTGGAGGCATCTCTAAGAGTTTGGCAATAAAAGAATTTGTCTCCATTTGACCAATGAGGAAACTGAGGCACAGAGAGCTTGGGTAGCTTGTTCAAGGTCACACACTAGCAGCAGGAGTAAACAGCACAGTGGGTCTGAAGAAAGGCAGTCTTACTCCAGACATTCGAGGTGATTGGCTCTCTTGTTAAGAAAATGTAGGATACCTTTCAACTATGATGCTTGTTAAACCCTCTAAATCTCTGCTATCCCTGTCTGCCGCCATGTAGCATTGCAGGACGTGTGGCATGATGCAAAAATACAATGGCAATGGAGCAGGGATGCTTAGCGGCAGGAATCCAGCACTGTACCACAGAAAACACCAGAAACCTTGGATGTTTTTTTTACAGACGCCTGCTACTGATTACTAGTACAATGAGGCACAAGCTTATGAGTAACATTGCCCAAACACTAATGGAAACACACACAAAATGCATGCCAATTCTAATGGTAGGTAATAACCTTCTTGCACACAAACAATAGACTTTTATTATTTGATTTCTTGTTCATTGATGATTATAGAAAGTCACTGGATATATAGCTATAATTTGTGAAAGTAAATGTTTGTTCTCAGCTACAGTTATTTCTTCTTATTTTTTATCGCATTTCCTTCTAACATCTGTTTCTCAAGAAAGGGCAGGCTTTAGAAATAATACAAATACTCAACAGGACTTCATTCCTCAGAGTAAAACTAAAATAAAGCTCAAGGCTTCTGATTAGCTCTATTAGAGTATCTGGAAAAAGGACTGCGTTACTGGAAAAACACTTCACATTGTTTGATTTAGGATTATTAATATTTGAAAGAAGAGAACCATGGTGTCCTTCTAAATATTTATGCCAGGAATTTGCCAAAAGATGTGAGACCCAAAATCTGCGGTTTTTTACAATAATGCTGGCTGTGAGTTTAGACACAGTGATTCTTTGGGAAAAGACCAGAAGTGGTTGACAAACTCCTGGACGTTAACTGTAGCTAAACTTAAGACCCACAAGAATGCTCTGCATTCAATCAGTTCATTACCTGGCTCATCATTATCATCATTATTATAGTCAATGAGGTCTAAGGATCTCCTGCTATTTTTCAGAAGCAATATTCTGAAGTTGACATATTCTAGCAAATAAGCTTGTCAAACTTTAGAAATGCCTCTGTAGGAGCAACAATGGGATTTTAAGGTTAAACACAAATTGCACTGCTTAGCTTGACTAGAAACAGCACCTGCACACTATATGGTATTGTATCGACATGTATTCCACAGTCACCAGACCTCCTTACTTGGTGGACAGACACACTGTCTCTCTCTGAGCTTGCTAAGAACTTCTCTCAGGTACACCAGCTTGGCCAGTCTTGGCGTCAACAAAAAAGGAAGCTGATTATGTGCTTTTTGGCCCCAAATTGCACAGAAGTGCAATTGCCACTCTTCAAGCATACGAAAAAAAATCATATACAGAAAAGGAATGTTCTGCTAGGGACACATGGTAGCAGTAAACGCCAAGGGTCTGTAGAGCAGCCAACTCCAGGATATGCTGAGGAAGCAGGTAGGTTGGAGAAGGTTTGGGGAAGGTTTGGAAAGCCATGACCCATGTCAGAGTTGGGAAATCCATTTCAGAGGCCTGAGAGCTAAGTGGTGAAAGGAAAACATCTAAGAAGATATCTCAGCTGGGTAACCAAGAAAGCTACTCTGCTATTAGGAAACATGTAAATATCATGTCTTTGAAATAGAGTTGCCAGGCTTTGCAAATAAAGATGCAGGATACACTGACGCTCCATAAATTTGAATTTTAGACAAGCAACAAATAATCGTTTAAGTCTGTCCCATGTGATATTTGGGACATACGTACATTAAACTTAAATTTAATTGAGCATTCTGTATTTTATCTGGTGACCCTTCCGCACTTAAATGACTGATGTTTCTGTCTGAATTATATCTCCAGGCCTGGGTCTACCAGAGCAGCAGTTTTCAAAAAGCGTGGTCCTTGCACCAGCAGCCTCAGCCACACCAGGAAAGTTGAGTTAGAAATCCAAATGTTCATTCCCACTGCAGACCTACTCCAGGCCTGGGGCCCAGGAATTACACTGAGGCCCCTGGGAGATTCTGCTTGATACTCAGGTGCAGAACCACATCCCAGAGCATCGGCAGGCTGAGGGACTATAGAGTTTTGGTGAGATAGTGAGTGAAAGATGACAACCTGATCTGGGGAATCTAGAAGAAAGTCAGTTACAATCTCAGGTACATCAGCTGGGCTGAAAACCCCAAGATTCTTGTCCCCTTGGTAGTACGACTGTGTTCATAAATTAGACTTGGTTTCCACCGTTTCCTAGTTCCTTCTAGCAGTTATTAATAAAAACAGTGATAAGGAAGAGTTTGTTTGATTATCATCAAGGACACCGAAGATAGAAATGCCTACCATTTTGGAAGGGAGAGTCATGTAATAGAAAAAAAGTTGTGGGCTCCATAGCCATGCAAAGAATGGCCTCTACGTCCTGAAAAATGACCCAGGGACGTTCCAAGCAGGAAGATCCTTGTGTTTTCTGATGTGAATGTGATGCTGAGCCTGCGGACTGGTTTCTCTCTGCTGGCGGTCATGCTTAGGGACTAAAAACAGCCCAAACCTGGGCTTTCTCTGTAATTCCTGCAGCATGCCAGCACGTTGCAGTCAGATGGGAGGGGCCCTCTCACCACCACCCAGTCCAGACTGCCTGATGGTCCTGCTCCAGGACACACGTGCTGCTTGCCAGGCCCCTCCCTTCTCATGCTTGTCTTCCTGGACCTGCCCTCACCATCACCCTAACCAGCGAAAGGCTCGTTTGAGGCTCCTTTAAACTGAAGGGATAAAGCCCTCTCACTTTGGACCTGCTGAGCCCAAAGAGCTAACTGCATCTTAGTCAACTTTCAAATGTATCTCCTCTTGACATGCGGAGTAACCTAGTGATTAAGAGAACAGGCCCCTAGACCTGCGCTCGACAGCTGTGCTTAAGTTTTCTCTCTGCAAAAATGTGGGTACTGATAATGCCTATCTTTGAATATTGCTGTGAGGATTAATGAGTTAATGTATGTACTTTTAATTTACTCTTTATTGTATTTATTGTATTACAATTTAGTCCCCTTATACTACCCTCCCCCCATTAATCACCACATTGTTGTCCGTGTTCATGAGTCCTTTCTCCTTTTTGCTCAACCCCTCCACCCTGAAACTTTCTCCACCCCAGGTACCTGTCATCTTACTCTGCTTCTATGAATCTGTCCCCATTTTCCTTCTTAGTTTGGTTTGTTCATTAGATTCCACATAAGAGTGAAATCATATGGTATTTGTCTTTCTCTCACTGGCTTCTTTCACTTAGCATAATGTTCTCCAGGTTCACCCTTGCTGTCACAAAGGGTAAACTTTTCTTGTTTTTCACAGCCAAGTAGTATTGTGTAAATGTCCTACAGCTGTTTTACACACTCATCTACTGATGGAGATTTGGGTTGGTTCCACATCGTGGAGATTGTAAACAATGCTGCAATGGACATAGGGGTGCTTATGTTCTTTCAAATTAGTGTTTTGGGTTCCTTCGGATATATTCCCAGAAGTGGGATTGCTGGGTCAAAAGGCGGATCCATTTTTTAATTTTTTGAGGTACTTCCACCCTGCTTTCCTCAGTGGCTGTACCAATCTGCAAAAGGATTCCTTCTTCCCCACATCCTCACCAGCACTTGTTTGTTGATATATTGATGATGGCCATTCTGCCATGTATGTGATGATACCTCATTATGCTTTTAATCTGCTTTTCTCTGATGATTAGTGACATTGAGCATCTTTTCATATGTCTATTAGCCCTCTGTATGTCCTTTTTGAGAAGTGTCGATTCAGGTCCTTTGCCCATTTCTTAATTTAATTTTATAAATTTTGGTTACTAACCCCTTATCAGAAGTATCAGTGAATATTTTCTCCCATTCTGTGGGTTGTCTTTTTATTCTGTGGATGATTTCTTTTGCTGTGCAAATACTTTTTAGTTTGATATAGCCCAATTTGTTTATTTTTCTTTGGTCTCCCTTGTCTGGGGAGATATATCCAATAAAATACTGCTACACATAATGCCTGGGATTTTATTGCCTATGTTTTCTTCTAGGGTTTTTATGGTTTGGGGTCTAACATTTAAGTCTGATCCATTTTGAATTTATTCTTGTGCGGGTGTAAGAAGGTGGTCTAGTTTCTTTTTCCACGCCCACTTATTAAACAAACTATCTTTAGCCCATTTGCTTCCTCTGTCAAATATCAATTAACTATAAAGTTGTGGGTTTATTTCTGGGCTCTCCATGCTGTTCCATTGAATAGGAATTTGACTGCCTTTATGTCAGCACCATGATGTTTTCATTACTATGGCCTTGTAGTATAGTTTGGCATTAGGTATCATGATACCTCCCACTTTGTTCTTCTTAGGATCATTGTTGCTATACAAGGCCTTTTGTGGTTCCATATAAATTTTTGAAATATTTGTTCCAGTTCTGTGAAATATGTCATTGAAATCTTGTTAGGAATATTGATGAATCTATAGATTGTTTTGCATAGTATGGACATTTTAGTGTGAAAATTCTCCCTATCCATGAACACAGTGTGTGCTTCCACTTATTTACATCTTCTTCAATTTTCTTCTTCAGTGTCTCATAACTTCTCAAGTATGGGTCTTTTACATCCTTGTTTCAGTTTATTCCTAGGTATTTTATTCTTATTGTAGCAATTATGAATGGGATTGTTATCTTAATTTCCCCTTCTGTCAGTTCATTATTGGCCTATAAAAATCCAACTGATCTCTGAATATTAATTTTGCATCCTGGTACTTTGCTGAATTTATTTATCAGGTCTAATAGTTTCTTGGTGGAATCTTTGGGTTTCTCTGTGTACAGTATCATATGATCTGCAAATAATGACAGTTTCACTTCTTCCTTTCCAATTTAGATGCCATTTATTTATTCTTGTCTGATTGCTGGGGCTACTGTTTTGAATAAGAAAGGAAAGAAGCAGACAACCCTGTCTTGTTCCCAATCTTAAGGGGAACACTTATTGTTTTTGCCCATTGAGTATGATGCTGGCAGTTGGTTTGTCATATGTGGCCTTTATCATGTTTAGGTATGTTCCCTCTAATCCCACTTTGCTGAGAGTTTTACCACAAATGGTAAATAAAAGGCTAGGATCACTATCATTATTATAAAATCACTGACCTGGAAGATTCAAACCTCTGGTTTCCCAGGCCAACCTAGTCCTGAACCCTTAAACACTAAGTTAATGCATTAAAGGTTTAGAACAATTCCTGGTTCACATACATGGCTCAGTAAATGTTAGCTGTTATTGCTGCTGTTATTGCTGCTGCTGCTGCTGCTGCTGCTGCTGCTGTTGCTGCTGCTGCTGCTGCTGCTGCTGCTGCTGCTGCTGCTAGAAATCATATTCCCTGGCTCAGGGTTTGAACAGGAAGAAAGAAGAGAATGATTAACATCAGGAGGATAAAACACTGTGCACTCTGGCTTGGCTTTCCCAAAAGTTGGTCTATGATCAAAAGCTACACTGGCTTCCTGAAGATGAATTTAGAAGCTTATTATATAGAGAGATCCTGGGTCTTTATTCCAAAGGTCTAATTTGGTGAGCATGGGATGGAGCCCCAAGGCCTGCTTGTTCAGCAAGCACTCACGGAGTTCCTGATGGATTGTGAGGTTTAGGAACCTCTGTTCTGGGAGACAGCACCTCAAGACACAGCTGCCCACAGCTTCAAGAAAGACCTTTCCCAAGTGTCTTATTCTTCCATTCAATCAATTGCTTCCTTCTGCTTCAAGTAAATCCCTGAAAAGTCCATTGGTAGAAAGTGTTAAATGGTTTATTCTGAGACTCTCAGTTCTGCTGGCATCTAGAAAGGCTATTTCACCATGGTGATGTATGAGAAATAGTAGCCACTATATGCTAAGTGTTTACAATATGTCAGGTATCGTACTAGGTGGTTCTTATACACAGCACTTATCTTTTCCAGGAAAATGGTATTATTCTCATTTTTCATAAGAGGTAACTGAAACAGAAAAAAGGTAAACATGTGCTCAAGGTCACAGTGCTTCAAAATGACAGAGTCAAGATTTAGGTGTGTCAGTCAGTGAAGCTTAGGCCTTTTTCTCTACTCCAGTAACTCTAAACCCTTAGCATGGAGGGGAAAGAAGAAATATAGAATTCCTGAGCCACAAAAAAAAAAAAAAACCCTCCACACAGATCCTGGTTCAATAGCCCTAGCCGTGGCCTAGAAACCTGCATTAACCTGCATGCTCGTGGTCCTAGCCCACATTTAGGGAAACACTACACAGTACAATTTGTCTCAATGTATTTTCCTTCTGTTTTTAAAATACATTAATTTTTTAGAGCAGATTTAGATTCTCAGCAAAATGCCACACACGCACAGCCTCCCAGCCTAGCGAAGCCCTGCACCAGACTGGTACATTTGTGACCACTGATGCATCCACATAGACACATCGTGGTCTCCCAGAGTCCATGGGCTCATGGTTTCCACGAGGGCTCACCCTCAGGGCTGTATGTTCTATGGGTCTGGACAAATGTGTAATAACATGTATCCATCACTACAGTATCCTATAGAGTAGTTTCACTGCCCTAAAATCTCTCCGCACTCCATTGACTTTCAATCTCTTCAACCCGAGTGAATATAAAGAGGTTTAAATAGGTCCCAAATAGTCTCTAAAATGATAACTTCATGTTGATTTTGAAATGTTTGAATGAAAGTTGTGCAATTAGCACTTGCTCCAAGGAAATCTTAACTGTAGTTATTGCCTCCAATGGCAACAGATAAATAGCCAAGCCTCCTTTTGGATTATGTCTTCATCAGACACACTACTCTGAAGAAGATTAATTGGTTTTTAAAGGCTGCTGTTGTTGCCTTTTGTTTTCTAGCCATGTTGCCTAGATGAAATATACTTCCTTTTACATTATCTTGAAAGTGGAAATTATATGCAGGTTCCTGAATGGAACACACAGACTTTCCCATTTTTCTTTATCTAAAGTAACTACAAAAATCCTTTAAACATCTGCAGTGCAGACAAATAAGAAATTACTAACATTTATGCCTCAGCATACAACAATATCAGTAAGAAATATATGCATGGAAACAGAAAAACAGTGAGTTCATTTAAACTCAAAATTCAAATCTGATCTTGATGTAATTGTCCTGCATAGTGGCAAGAGTGGATGTTTGCTCCAGGGCACAAACTTAAGCTCTTTTTTTTTTTTCCAGAAAGCTCAGACCACAGTGTGTGACCCATCGCCTCAGGGAGGTGGAGGAGGTCCTAGTCGCAAATCAGCTGAGTGTGACATTCAGAAAGAACTTGAGGTGTGACCTTCAAAACTGGAAGAAAGTCAAAATATCCCCATTCTCAGGTAAGCACCAAAAGATAGCTTGTTGCCCCCAAAATAACTTCAAAAACATCAAAATGGACAGGCAGGCCAGACCAATGGGAAGAAGCAAGACTCTACTCGCTCAAATCCATTCATCTTTCTAAGTTTCAGTTTCCTCCTATATAAAGTTAGGGGAGAAATCTCCTTTCACGTGGAATTATTAAAAGAATTAGAGACTTTTGGTCAAGATGGAGGCATAAGTAAATGCAGCCCAACTCCTCACATGACTACAGAAAAATTACAGCTAAGTTACAGAACAAATATCACTCAGAACTGTCAGAAAATTGAGCTGTATGAAGTCCAACAACTAAAAAAATTTTTAAAAACCCACCTTCATCCAGACACGTAAAAAGGATGGAGGGGTAACAATGTCAAGATGTGGATCTGGCTGCTCCCAAACCCAATGTGTAGTGCATATAGAATGGAGGGATATCCAGGATCAAGGGATCCCAGCCCCACAGAGACCACCCTGCCCAGGGTTCCAGTGCCAGGAAAATGTCCCCATAACTTCTCTCTGTAAATACCAGTGGGGACTGGTGGCCAGAAGAAACTGTGGGATTCTCAGCCCTCTCCTCTTAAAAGGCCTCACACCACACACAGACTTACTCAGACTCTCGTCCTCTGAGCTCCAGCACTGGGGCAGCACCTTGAAGGGCATCAGTGGCATTTATGAAGGAAGTGAAGTGTCTGGCATCAGGGCAAGAGCTGGGAAATAGCTTCCTCTCAGACAGAACTTCAGACAGTAGCCATTGTACCTTTTTGAGCCCTACCCCACATGGGGCCACGGTGCAGTGGCACCATATCTGAATCTCTATCAACCTGTTTC
Source organism: Artibeus jamaicensis (assembly GCF_021234435.1). NCBI lineage: Eukaryota > Metazoa > Chordata > Mammalia > Chiroptera > Phyllostomidae > Artibeus > Artibeus jamaicensis. The sequence goes on from NW_026521843.1 coordinate 21,102,963, forward strand.
ACACAGTAAGCTTCACCCTTCCTTCATGATTACCTAACAGTCTGCCCCATCCAACTTACAAGCCCACCAAGCTGGTAACAGAGGCTTTTCTATTTGAAGGGCCAGGCTAGCTACAGGCTTCAGACCTTCCTAAATCTGCTCAAACAAGCAACGGCTGAAGCCAGCCCTCATCCCTCTCACTGAGTGGCCCCAGGCCCAGCAATAGCAGCAGACATATGCAGATTGCCTTATGCTTAAGTGAAGGAGCCCCAGACAAAACATTAAGTGGAGGTTGATTTTAGCCAGCACCATCTGGGAAACCCAGAGCCTGTGCACCCAGAGGACAGTTACAGTCCATGCTGGACATCACCTAATGACCTCCACGCACCGTGGAAAGAGGTGGTTGCTGGCCACCTCACAGCCAGCCCTACGGGCTGTCTGGACTGGGTAAATCTCTCCCATTGGCCTGCTGACAGTATTCAAGACTCATCTACAAAAGAAAGGAGTACTCAGCCCACACATGGGGTTCACCTCAAGTACACAGCTTGAGAGCTAGGGGAGGTTGTGCTACTAGACTCTGCAGGACACCTACTACAGTAGGCCACACTACCAAGACACAGAGTCAAAGCAGCTCTACCTAACACATAGAACCAAACACAGGGAGCCTGCCAAAATGAGGGGACATAGGTATATGTTAGCCCAAATGAAAGAACAGAACAAAACTCCAGAAAAAGAAGTAAACAAAATGGAAATAAGCAATCTATCAGATGCAGAGTTCAAAACACTGGTTATTAGGATGTTCAAGGAACTCAATGGGTACTTCAACAGCATAAAAAAGACCCAGGCAGAAATAAACTTTACACTAAGTGCAATAAAGAACAATTTATAGGTAATCAACAGTGGAGGGGATGAAGTCAAGAATCAAATCAATGATTTGGAACATAAAGGAAAAAATTTCAATCAGAACAGCAAGAAAAGAAGAATAAAAAAAAAAGAAAGATAGGGTAAGGAGCCTCTGGGACAACTTCAAACATACCAACATTTGAATCATAGGAGTGCTGGAAGGAGAAAAGAAAGAGCAATAAATGGAAAACTTATTTGAAAAAATAACGAAAGAAAACTCTCCTAATTTGGTGAAGGAAATAGATAAACAAGTCCAGAAAATACAAAGTCAAAAACAAGTTGGACCCAAAGAGGACCACACCAAAGCACATCCTAATTAAAATGCCAGTGGTTAAAGATTAAAGAGAAAACTTTAAAAGCAGCAAGAGAAAAGCAAATAGTTACCTATGAAGAAGTTCCCATAAGACTGTCAGCTCATTCCTCAAAAGAAACTTTGCAGGCTAGAAGAGACTGGCAAGAAGTATTCAAAGTGATAAAAAGCAAGGACCTACAACCCAGATTATTTTATTCAGCAAAGCTATCATTTAGAATCAAAAGGCTGATAAAGTGCTTCCCAGACAAGGTAAAGCTACAGAAGTTAATCACCACCATTACTACATGAAATGTTAAACAGATGTATTTAAGAAAAAGAAGATCAAAACTATGAACATTAAAAAGGCAACGAATTCACAAATATCAAAATTGAATCTAAAAAACAAACCGAGCAAACAAGCAGAACAGAAACAGAATCATAGACATGGAGAGCATTTGGATGGTTTCCAGTTGGTAGGGGGAAGGGAGAGAATGGAGCAAAAGGTGCAGGGGTTAAGAAGTGCAAATGGGCAGGTACAGAATAGGGGAGGGATGTTAAGAACAGTGTAAGACACGGAGCAGCCAAAGAACTTACATGCATGACCCATGGACATTGCCGGAGGGGACAGGGGTACTAGGTGGAGGGGCACAAAGAAGGAAAAGTTAGGACAACTATAACAGAATAATCAGTAAAAAGAGTCATTAAAAATGAACAAATTTTAAAAGACAAATAAATGAGGTCATTTTTAGGGAGCACTTAACACACTGCCTGGCACAATGACATGGAGAAAATACTAAAATTACATATGTATAATCTGCCTTTATTATCCTTCAACAATAAATAAATTAGAAAAACACTGAAAAAGGCTACAGGGCATCGTAAAAAGGGAAGTTGCTAAATACTGTTCTCTTTTAATGGTCACTACCTTGCTCACATTGTTAAAGTGCCTGGGTTTAAAGTAAATGGATGCACAGTCTGATCTCATGGAAGTGTTCAGGTCATTTGTGGGGGAGGTGACCTGGTGAGTACACCTTGCATTAATGTTTTCCAGGAACAAATTTTACCTACATACAAATGTGCTCACCTCAGGCTCTCCCGAGGTGTCAATGTTCTCTGCTGCAGAAAAGTGAAAGAACTCTGTTTACGTTCTTTTGGTAACAAACATCCACTAACCGAAAGTAAAAGGCTCTCTCTGGCCCTGCTTCCCAGGCACAAAGCACTGTTTCTCTGATTAATGACCTAGATATCGACAATAACTGCAAAGGCAACATCCTCCGGTTCTAGCAGAGTCAGCTACCTCTGCCCAGGTGCTAAGCCAGCCAATGCCCTCGTCCTGGGGGGTACTTGGTAATTAGCGGTGCCAGCAGGTGTTTGCACTTGCTGCTGTTCCTGGTAGTTGAGCATATATGTCAGGAATGAGGGTGAAATAAATGTCAGCCCAGCTCCAGCAAGGTCAGCTCCTTAAAGAAAGAAAAAGCGAACTTTCTGCCTCTGCTTTGTACACCATCTTGTTCATCTCCCCAAACCCCCAGCCAACTGGGAAGGTGGCTTTGCCACTGTCTCCTGCTCCCACGCAGCCACACCTCCTCATGGGGGCACTCTCCAAATAGCTGCCCGGGGATTTGCTGTCCTCTGGGCTTTTGTGACAAGATTTTCAACACTCAAAACCTCCCTGCCTTGAGGCTTAACCATGTTTTCTCAGACCCTCCTCCCTGACTTTCAAAGGACTGCTTAGTTAGACTGATAAAGTAACTCTGCTGAGGTTTAATGAGTACCCAAGTGCTATTGGAAATGGGTCTCATCCCATACTAAGCCCCTTCCCACAGAGTATGTTCAGAGGGCTGACTCACCAGCTGGGCTGGGAGGGGTACAAGAGAAAGAACCCAGATTTATGGCATTTGCTATTTCCATGGTGCAAATACTCCTGCCATGGCCAGTTTTGAGATACCAACATGACAGACTTGTGCACAGACATCCAGATTGGCTGAGTGAGTTCCAGTAGACCCCTGAATACCCCACGATCTACTGGGGTAAGAAAATGTCCTTGCTCCCAGGGAGTGAGAACAACATTGCTGGACTGAGTTGCTTTAAGAAATATGTTAGGGCAAAATGTCATCTCACAGAATTCTTCAGATTGCATTGAGGACTTCTGCAACTTGGGAACATGAACTTGTATGTTTAATGCCTCTCCCTCCATGGGGCTCCTTAAAAAAAAACTACAAAAGATTTTTTTAAATATACAAATGTACAGCAAGATACCAGATGATAGCTTTTAACAAATTTCCATGAGACAGAAAGGAAACGCAGAGTTGACTGACAGCACAGAGTGGAGGAAGTGCTCCAGGAACCCTTGCAGAAGGGACAGGATGGAAACCTGGGGTAGCCTGGCCAGCAGGGCCCTCAGAAGGCTCAGCATTCTGGGGCGACTAGAACTGTTGAAGAGAGTGAGGAAAGGGGCTGAAAGTTGTGAGGAAGAGTGGGAAAGTCAAATGGTTCCTGTTACTAGAAATACTGCTGGCTGACAAATAACTGAGTAAAGACAGTGCACAGGGAATCCAGAGAAGTTTGGACTCAGAGACCCTTGGAGAACTCTCTAATTCCAAGCAGATCAAATATCCTCCTCGGGGGATTCAGATCAATGGTAGAGTGTCAGGGTATATATTTGTATCAAGCCTTGGAAGTCCTGCTGAATAGACATATCGCCATAGATGTCAGTGAGCAGCTATGTTAATGTGCACTTTGGGCAACAGCCTAAACACTATGCACTAAGCAAGTGTAACTCCCACCCCAAACAGAAGAGAGCCTTAGAGCAGATGACTGTCACACTCAGGAGACTACTGAGGACTCTGGGGAACACATACATTAGGTGGCAGATAGTTTTGCCTTCAGATAAAAGACGGTGGCCCTGAGCAAGTTGCTGATGAAGCAGATGCCCTCATTTCGGTCTTAGAAACACCTGTGCATCCATTAAAGCACTACACACCCATCTACTAAGTGCCAGTTCCGTGCTACATGTCATGCAGATAAAGAGATGGATCAGGGAAGGCTTGACCTCACTTTGCTTAGAAGAGAAGAAATACGATAAAATCAGTCTCCATGTAAGTGTGACGCCACAGGGGACACTGGTGTCTTAAGAGCACTAGGAAGTGACAGGGCAGTTCATAAGAGAGAGAGAAGATTTACAGTATGGAGGACGCACTGTGGTATGAAGGTTGTCAGATAAAGCACAGGGCACCCAGTCACATTTGAATTTCAAGTAAATAACAAATCCGTTTTTTGGTATCAGTATAAGCAGACTACTGTTGAGGCTGGGTTTTGCAGGGCAAGAAGGGTATGAATTGCCAGAAAGATTGGGAGCAATGCATTCCAGGCAGAATGGGAAAGAGAGTTTGTTATTCAATTTTTGAACCTAAATACACCTTCCCAGAAAAGCCTTTCTGACCACCTTCTTTAAAATTGTGACTTCCCGTCACACAGGATTCTTCGCCATAGCATTTAACATCATGTGACACATTGTGTGCTTATTTGCTTATTGTGTGTCTCCTCCTTTTCTAAATGCTGCAGCAGGAAATGTTGTCTGTTTTATTCCTTGCTGTATCCCCACGCCTACAAAAAAACCAATGGCATAAAGTAGGTGTTCAATACATATTTGCTGACTGAATGAATGACAAGTGAACAACTAAATAAATGAAGAAAACAGTCAGGAACTGTCTCATTTTCTTCCTCCGGTGACTGACATTTGGTAATACTCCATTCGTGTCTGTTGAAATGTGAAAACACCGAGGCAGTCCCACCCCTGAAGGGCATCTGAACTAAAAGCAGACGGGAAGACAGTAACAAGAGGAACCTGTGATCATAAAGAAATACAAACTTAGCCAGGAATCACAAATAGTGTATGCAAAACCCACGTCACTTCTGCCAAGCCAGGGGCTGAAGGACACCAGTCGGCAGTGCTAACACCATGGGCGGGGCGGACCTTGCAGGGAGAGGGGAGGCAGAGGCTCTGGTCCCTCTGGGTCTCCAGAGCAGTTGAATTCCTTGCCTTCAGATCTCTCTCCTCTACAAGGCACATGCTCCCAAGAGGCAAACATGCAGCCCGGCCTCCTGCTGCTCATCTTCCTCCAAAGAAATCGCCAGCCTTGCAGATGGTCTTCAGGGGTGATAGAGGGACCAAGTGAAAGGAGAGTATGCATCTTGCTTACAGGGGCATGATGTGTTGGAACTAGAAATCAGGAAAGTAAACTTCTGCCTACCACCTCTGGCAGACAGGTGTTGCTTGGCAGTTTCTCAGAATCAATCAATCGATGCTATAAATTGTGGCAATGCCCCTTCCCCCACCCCTGAAGAGGCCTACACAAAAGCAACATCTCCTACAATTAAAGTCAGGCCTGGTCCCTGTCAATCCATCTCCCCGTATAGCATGCTCTCTGTCAAGAAAGATGCATGTGTCTGTAGATATTAATTGACAGGTAGATTGAAGATAGGAGACTCTCAGAAAGGAAGAATCAGATGGCCTTGCCACTTAACAGCTACTGCATCACTCAGACCATTTATCACTTAGCTAATACAGTAAGTGTATCCCTAATGCTTTCTGTATGCACAGGTCACCAAACTGCTAAAAAAAAATTAACAAGTGCAGGCAGAACTCTGGGTTTTAGTGGTTGTGCATTTGTGCCTCTAGCTCCCCATTTTCCTACTTCCTAGTGACACCTCAGGGCCTTATTCTCTGTTATTAAATTGTCAGTCACTGTCTTTTATGTGCTTGTGTCACTTAGACTAGTATTTCCAGGAAGAGAAAACAAAAAAGGAAAAAGGAAGAAGGAAAGGAGGAAAGGGAAAAATAAAAGAAAGGAAAGGAAAAACATAAAATATAATCGACTGTGTTTCTGGAGCACTAAACAATAGGAAAACAAAGCCAAAAACCCCATTACAATATAAAACTCTGCTATCTTGGAAATGATACACCTTTAAAAGAGTGGAAACTTAATTTTATTGGATTAAACCTGAATTTAAGAGCTCTGAACTATTTAAAGATTTGCTCACTAGCATATCTCCAGGGGCTAGAAGAGGATCTAGCACATAGTAGGCACTCACTAAATATGTATCAACAGCATAAATAAATTGGATTAACTTAGATATCTTGGCCAAGAAATATATTACATGACAGTATTCTTACTTGAATGTTTTATATGAAGAAAACTAAAAATGGAACAAAGAGCTTTCCATTTAATTAAACCCAAAGCCTATGACACTGTGGATAAGAAAAAAAGTCAATCTTTGTCCAAGCCCTGGCTCAGAGCAGAGCATGAACACCCATAACCTGGGTTGGCACCACCGCCTGGATACTCAGATTACTGGGAAGAAAATAATACCAGCTCCTATCCATTGCTGAGTCCCATTCAACACCTAATGTGGTGTCCTTTCTGGGAAGACCGCCCGTGTGCCCTCCATTACCATGGCGCATCCGGCCCAGATGGTCCTCCCCATTGACTGACCGTGTTGGCAACATGACGCTGTGACCGTGCTGGCAGGAGATGGACACATTGCTTATTCTGAGACTATAGGCTTAGCTAGACCAATGAAACCTAAGAAATTTTGCATGGTTACTTCAGCCTTTATTCCTTCCAGGGCTATTATCTTAATTCTAGCAGGACACCAAAGCATCTATTAGAATCAGGTAGTCTATGATGTCCCAAATACTTTGCATTTCTCAAAAAAAAATCAAGTGAGTAGAAAAATGTAAATTTCAGAGATTGTAAGAAAGAGAGGTGAAATTGAGTGCAGTGGTTAGGTGTCAACTCTGCCTCCTAGCCAGAATTTTTTTTTCCTTTTTAAATATTTTTATTGAATTTATTGAGGTGGCATTGGTTAACGAAGTTATGTAGGTTTCAGGTGTACGATTCTACAACACATCATCTGTATGTTGTATTGTGTGTTCACCACCCCAAGTCAAGTCTCCTTCCATCACCACTTATCTCCATTTTACCCTCTTCTACCCCTTTGCCCTCTGGTCACCACCATACTGTTGCCTGTGTCTATGAGTTTTGCTTCTATTTTAGTTTTTGTGCTTAACTTTCTCACCCAGCCCCATAACCCTCCTCTCTCCTGACAGCCATCAACCTGTTCTCTACCTGTGAGTCTGTTTCTATTTTGTTAGTTTATTTTGTTTATTATATTCCACATGAGTGAAATTATATGGTGTTTGTCTTCCTGTGACTGGCTTATTTTACTTAACATAATGTTCTCCAGATACATCCATGCTGTCACAAAGATAAAATTTCCTTCTCTTTTTACTGCTGAGGAATATTCCATTGTGTAAATGTACCACAGTTTTTTTACCCACTCCTCTACTGATAGACTCTTGGGCCGCTCCCAAATCTTGGCTATTATCAACAATGCCACAATGAACATAGGGGTGCTTATGTTCTTTCAAATTAGTGTTTCGGGTTTCTTCAGATATATTCCCAGAAGTGGAATCACTGGGTCATAGGCGGTCTCATTTGTAATTTTGGGGGGTAACCTCATATTGTTTTCTATAGTGGCTGCACCAATCTTCAATCCCACCTAGAGTGCGTAAAGTTTCCCTTTTCCCCACATCCTCACCAGCGCTTCTTGGCTGTTGATTTATTGATGATGGCCATTCTGAGGGGTGTGAGGTAATATCTGACTGTAGTTTTAATTTGCATTTCTCTGATGATTAATGACATGGAGCATTTTTCACATACCTACTGGCCAGCTGTATGTCCTCTCTGGAGTGAGCTTCTCTTACACAATTCAATTTCTTACTACGAGAAATAGCACTTAGAGGAAAATGACACTGAACGCATTTCAGAATGTGCCCTGCTCTGGCTGCATTGCCTGCTGACACGAACCCAGCTGACAGGCAGTATGGTGTCTGTAGGGCCACAGGTGAGAGAAGATCAGAACAGCAGCTGTTCAAGTGGCCAGCAGAGAAGTAGGAAATGAATTAAGAAAAAATAGATTCAGAAACTTCGCATTGTGGGATCTGTTGAGTCCCTCATTTGCTCTCCTTTCTCTTTTTTCAAGAAAATAATTATTTTCTTTGAACAGCCATCTTCTATGTACTTTGCCCTATCAGGGTTATAAAGTTAAATAAGACATTGTTCAACAAGTATTTCCTGAGTGTCTCCGCTGTGCCCTCACGGAGCTTTGAAGTGAGGATACAAGTTCTCACCCAGAACCTATAGCCTCCTTGAATTGAATCCAAGGTTACTGATTCTCTTTTTAGAACATCCACAAGACTGATTAGAAATGGGTTGGTCATGATTCATGGAACTTTCAAACCAGAACTTCATTTGGGCCAGAAACTTGTTAGACAATGAGATCCACCCAAACATGTCATTTGGCCACATTAACTAAAGGTTGCCAACCAACAATCTAGAGAAGTATAAAAAATTTCCTGATCGAAATGTAACTTAAGCTTCCCCAGGCCTCCTGAACCAATGAGTACAGATGGCATCACAGAAGCAGAAATAATGTGCATGTCATTGGCTCTTACTCCATCTACTTAAAAAGGGTCAAACCCAACCCCTTCCTTGTATCTGGTAATGCCCTAAGTTGTCTCTTGGGACTAAGAACTAGTCTGTGAAGTACACATTCTGCCACATTTTTCTTCTGCTCTGCACTCCCCTCTTCTACTTGATGTCCACTTCATTGAATGTGTGTCTTCTGACATTGGTACTGCTGCTCTCATGAGAATAGTCATGTCTTTGACACATGTACCCTCCCAAAGGTGCCAACCCTTAAGGTGCCAAAATGGCCCTGGGAGCAATGGGGCAATCGTCTCTCATCCACTCATGTCAAACACCAGATGAGTCACATGCCTCATGGACCCTCACAGACCCTTCAGTTCACACCCCCCTTTTATCATAATGCTCCACACAGAAAGCTTTGTGGCCACATTTCTATTTTCTTCCTCCAACATATGTGAACTTAATAAAATAGGTACAGTTTCCTGTGTGTTTTCCACCCTTCAAAAGGACAAGCCCTGATGCATCTGAACCCAGTGGCTGGCATAATTCAGATCCAGACTGGAGCCCTTGACGAAGATAAATCCTGGATTTCTATGGCAGAGTCAGTAAATATAAATTGATTCATTTATTCTTAAAAAAAAAATACAGCATCCATATTGCGTTAGATGTTGGAACTATATTGAGATTTTAGAAAAAGATGATCACTATACTTATAGAACTAGTAAATTCAACAAATTACAATTAAATGTATAATTAATAATCAAGACAAAGTGTTATGAATAGAATAAATAGGATGGAATGATTTTTACAGGCCTACTAACACATAGCCAGCATCACGGAGCCAGCCTGGGAGCTCCTGACAATGCTTTGTGGTCCATGTTGTGTTGGCTACTGCAAAGCTGTTGAGATAGAACAAAAATGTCATCCAGGTAATTCTTACAATTCAGTGAGTCCTACAGAAAGAAGCACCCTGTACTTTCTCACTTTAATGATAAGCTGGACTACTGTCAGGTCACTGAAGAGGATTTGGAACTGCTCTCAAGCTTCTGGACTCAAACAATTGTGCTGTGTTCTTTGGTAGTGAGCTGTGTGGTATTAAGCCCCTCCGTTTTGGTAATGTCTGTGACTTGATAAGGTTCGTAATGCATTATCCAGGTTACTGATTAAAAAAAATAAACTATCGATTCGATGTCACCCATTGACAATGTCAGCCGGGATAGAGAGATATTAAGTCAGTACTACCGCAAAAAACACTTCCTGTTGATCTTAATGCCATGAGAAATGAAATAAAACCCATTAAGATCCAAATATGTTGCCTGTATTACTTTTCCCCTTCAGCAAACTGCCTGAAAGAGACCAAAATCTGATATAATCAGCTCTTCACAGAATGACTGGGGTAACTATCAAGTATCCTCAGGTCTTAACCATACTTAACCAATGGTTTATTCATTTATAATCCCACATCACAGACCTACATTTTTACCTATGGCTATTTTGGGTCAAACTCTGTATGAATTGAGTTACCAGAGGCTGTTCACATTTAGCATGTGTCTTTGGTTTTGCATTAGGCATTCAATATTTTACTGAGACATCATGTAAATCAATTACTTTAAAAACTATTGAATATGAACTTCCAGTCAAGATGGAGGGAGGTATAGGTAGACATGCTTCACCTCCTCATGCAACCATAGAAAGAATTAGAACTAGATTACAAAACTAATAACACCCAGAACTATCACAAAATTGAGCTGTCAGGAAGTCCAACAACCAGGCATTTGAAGAAGGCACATTCATCCAGACGGGTAGTAGGGGCAGAGTTGCAGAAATGGGCACACAGGCAGTGTGGCTTAGTCAGGCATTGGCAGAAGCAGCAGAGGCAGTGGAATGGACAGGAGGGATACTTTAGGAGCAAACAATCACAGCCCCGGGCCAGATTGCACAGCCCAGGATTCCAGCACCAGGAAAACAGATCCCCATTACCTCTAGCTGTAAAAAATCAGTAGGGGTTATGGCAGCATAAGAAAATGCCAGATTTTCACCACTCCACTTAAAGGGCCAGCACAATCTTAGAACATCTGCAAACCCACTCATTCCGGGATTCACCACTGGGGCAGTAGCTGGAAGAGCACCAGTCACACAAGGGAAGGGGGTAAAGTGACTGGAAATGGGACAAGCGTTGAGCAGAATGCCAGAAGCCAGGCAATGGCATTGTCCCCTCTCCAAGCCCTTCCCACACAGCCACAAAGTGGTGAAGTGGGTGCCATGCCCTGGCAATTATCTAAGGCTCCACCCCACACAATTTACAGGTGACTTTTCTACACAGAACCAAGACAGGGAGTCAAAGCAGCTCTACTTAATACACAGACACAAACACAGGGAGGCTGCTACATTGAGGAGACAAAAAAATATGGCCCAAATGAAAGAATAGAGCAAAACCCTAGAAAAAGAACTAAGTGAAACACAGATAGCCAACCTATCACATGCAGAGTTTATAACACAGGTTATCAGGATAATTAGAGAATTCCTTGAATACAGCAAAAAAATAAAGGAAGATACAAAATTTACACTAAATGAAATAAAGAATAGTCTACAGGAAACCAACAAGAAGGGGAAAAAGCTGGGATTCAAACCAACGATTTAGAACATAAGGAAAAGATAAATATTCAACCAGAACAAAAGGAAGAAACAAGGATTCAAACAAACAAGGATGGGCTTAGGAACCTCTGGCACATCTCCAAACTTTCCAACATCTGAATCATACAGATGCCAGAAGGAGAAGAGGAAGAGAAAGAAACTGAAAACTTATTTGAAAACAATAGCGAAAGAAAAACTCCCTACCTTGGGGAAGGAAATAGATATACAAGTTTAGAAAGTACAGAGAATCACATACAAGTTGAACCTAAAGAGGACCACACCAAGATACATCAAAATTTATAGCATCAAAGTTTAAAGTTAAAGAGAGAGCCTTAAAAGCAGCAAGAGAAAAACAGAGTTACCTACAAAGGAGTTCCCATCAGACTATCAGCTAAGGACTTCCAGCCATGATGGAAGGGTAGGAAGATACACTTTCCCTCCTTGCAAAACCAAAGAAGGACACCAACAAATTTAAAAATAAAAAATAAAAAATAACAAGAACCGCCAGAATATCGAACTATATGGAAGTCCTACAACCAGAGTTGAAGAAACATTCATCCAGACTGGTAAGAGGGGCAGAGACAGGCAGCCAGGGTGGAGAGAACTCATGGCAAGGTGGCAGCTAGAGGACCAGAGCGGGCAAGGCGGTGGCTGGAGGACCGGGCAGTCCCACATTTGTATGCAGATAAACTGAGAGGAACAACTGGGGAGCAAGACATCATGACCTTAAATAGTAGGTGTCCTGTAGGATCCAGTGGCACAGCATCTGCTATCACCCAACTGGGTATTCAAAGTGTGCCCTTCATGTGTGCCAAGTACTCCTTCTTCCTGCAGTTGAGTCTTTGATTGTTGTTGGCAAGTCAATGGGAGAGATTTACCCAGGCCGGTCAGCTGCAAGGACTGGCTATGATCCATAACCACCAACTTCTGACTTCAGTGGAGGATCAGCTGTGCAGGAGCAAGATGGTGGTGTTTCAGTGTGGTCTGTAGCTGTCCGCTGGGTGCCCAGGCTCTAGGACTCCCTGAGTGGTTCAGGCCAAGATCAGCCCACACCTGTGTTCTGCCCTGAGGCCATCCTGCCTAAGCTACAGAGCAATCTGAGATGGCTGCTACTTGTGCTGGGCTTGGAGATTCCCATGCAAAGCCACACTATGAATCTAGGCCAGCTGCTGCCAGTACCATGCCTGGGCCCACTTAGCAAGAGGTATGAGGGCTGGCAGCTGGCTTAGGCCAGCTTATTTGAGAGGATTTAGGACGTTGTGAAGCATGAGCCAAGACCAGTCATTCACATGAAAAAGTCACTGTTAACAGCTTGGGTGTACCTGTAAGTTAGGTGGGACAGAGTCTCAGGGAATCTCCAGGGCAGGACAAGCAGTGTCAGCCAGGTTGATGGAGTCTCAGATGTGGTACCCACCTGCTGTCTCTGTTGCTCTGTGGGAGGAGGGTACAGAAAAGGAACACTGGCCCCTGTCCACCTTTCCGTCTGGTCAGAAGCTGTCCCTCAGCCTGCAAGTTGTTGTCAGACACTTCAGTTCCTTCCTGTACACCACTGGAGCCTTCCAAGCTGCTACCCTAATGCTGGAGCTGAGAGAAAGGGAGTCTGTGTAAGTCTATGTGTGGGTTTTTTAAGAAGAACTGCTTGGGACTCCAGAAGTTTCTTTCACCAACACAATCCACACTGATGTTTGCAGCCAGAAGTATGGGGACTTACGTTTCTGGCACTGGAACCCTGGGCTGAGTGTCCAGATGTGGGGCTGGGACTCCTCACTCCTGAGATATCCCTCCTGATTGGATATTTCTACCACAGGTGAATTTAAAAATTGCACATGTCTGCTCTTCCTGACAGTCTGGATAGATGTGGTTTCTTTAATTCCATAGTTGTCAGACTTCCATCCAACTCAATTTCTTATGGTTCTGAGTGGTGGTTGTTCTATATTTTAGTTGTAATTTTGATGTGGTTGTGCAAGGAGGTGAACTATGTTTACCTGTGCTGCCATTTTGACCGGAAGTCCAATGATACATTTTCAAGGACCACATAACTGATATGGCAAGTTAAACATGTAAAGAAAAATACTTAATATCACACATGAATGCGTTATATTAAAGAAATACTGATTAATTAAGGTAAGAACATAAGAAATATCATCAGAAATATAGTTGGAGTTTTATCAGATTATATATGGCCATGGTAGCTGCTATACTCCCTCATCAAGTAGCACAGGAATAAAAATTCCAAAGAGATGAATACACACACACACACATGCATGCAGAAGAGCTACCTATTACAAGTTCAGGACAGAAAATTCCATAGTAGCAGAAGCAGAACTCAACACCTTCCAACTCCCTCTCCCTGTTCAACTCCTTCTAGTTCATTTCATTCCAGGAAAAATGAATCCACATGCTGGCAGAGGAACCAGCTCTGAAAATTCCAAAATTATTTCCTTTACACAGAATCTTGAAGCAAATAAATGAGCAGTGATTTTTTCATGCTAACAATATTCCCTTGCCCACTCAGTAAACTCATACTCATCCTTAATATCCCAACCCAATCACCACTTCTGTGTTACATTCAGTGTCCCTAAACCTCACCCTCAGCAAAAACAAACATTTTATACACTCTTGACTTAAATACTTTTTGCACACTGTAAATATCCTACCTCCCTCAATGTCCTTATGAGACTGCATTGGGATTGTTTATAAATCCGTCTCCCCACTAGTTCAAGAGCCCATTAAGATTATGCATTATACTCGTGTATTTTCAACTTTTTCTCCAGTGTCTAGCACAATACGTGGCACAGAGAAACAAAACATTCGATATTTGCTAAATCACTAAATTAAATTAAAATTGATAAGAGTCTCATTTCTCACCTCTACCAAAGGGAATTGAATGGAAATTGACCTGATATTTTTACTCTTGAGTTTATTCAAATGGTTCTGTACTTTTATTATATAGTTCTCAATTCTGTTTGAATACTTCCCTTGCTATTACTTTGACCTAATCGTGCATAGTTCTATGAAAGTGTATTCCCTCTTGTCTGTATGGATGAATGGAGCAAAATGAAGGATGAAAGTATAACTTTATGGCAAAAGGAGTGCAAACTGCAGCCTAGAAGCTTGGTTCAAACCCTGGTGCCTGAATATTCAAAGATGGGTCATTTAGGTTCGATGAGCCTTCGTTTCCTGCTTTGTAAATTGAGGGTGATAACGCCTCTCACTGGGTGCGGTTGTGGAAATCAGCAAAACTGTATGCAAAGCCTTGACCAAGCACCTAATACACAGTAGGTGCTCCACAAATTACAACACTGGAATGCATGTGAAAGCACTTTATAAACTGTAGAACACAATGCAGCTGTTAGTCACAGAGTTAACCCCCATCCTGGCATTTCATTGTTACCTAGACTTATCATAATTGTAACATTCAGAAAAGTGTCCAGAAAGAAGCCAAGGCAGAGCCTGGTCCCACTACCATAGTAACCAAAGGAGGGAGAACAACAAAAGGAGTACAATACACACCTGATTGCTTTTTGTTATACTCACGTGTTTGGTGGATGATCAAAATCTTCTCCCCTTTCACACCTAAATGAGTCTCAGACAATTTAACAAGTATTTGTATCCCTGGCAGTCCCAAGTAATTGCTTTATTCTGTTTACACAATGGCCATCACTCCAAGCCAGGCACTTCAGTTGTGGCCTCCTCACAGCTCCTCTGGGGGCGTAATGACCTTGGCATTGGCCCCCTCTTTCCCATCCTCAGTCCTCTAATGTCAGAAAGGGAGATTCACTTAGGACCGGGATGTAAATAGCCAAACCTAACTCCGGCTAGTTCTTCAGGAAATCAGTCAGGAGGCCCCCAGACCGAAGTGGAGCTGGAAACCGCAAATACCTTCGGAATCTGGAAAAGGTGTCGTCTTTTGTTCGTCATCTCTGCTTCCCACTTCTCGCCTGATTCGTTCATGCTTGTTTCTCCATGATCTGCTTCTGTTTCCCAATTCACACTCACCAGCCTCACCTCTTCTTACCTTTCATTTCTTCGCCATCCATCAATGCTCATTTTACACATGTCCCTCAGTTCTGGCCACATGTAGAAATTAAGTGGCTTCTCTGGATCAGAAGTGCACCCTGTTCTCGTCAACACTGGTGGGAAGTGGACGGGTAGTTGAAGGACGGAAGCTACGGAAATCTTGGGAAAATCATGCAGGGACAATGACCAAGACAGGAAATCCACTTCAAACTATGACACGGGAGAGTCATAAACTAGAAGTGGTTTCTCCTTATAAAGGAAATGCTATCACTAGAAAGAAGCAGTAACTTTTCTTCCTGTCTTATTTAAAAGGTCAGAAAAGGGCTAAGCAGAAGATACCAAATGAATGCATATATCTGCCTAAATAGAGCAAAAGTTAGATCTGTCTATTTAGTGCTGACATATTAAATAGGCTGTCTTGGGAGGAAGTAAAGCAGGGTGAAGCTGGAAGGGTTATGCAGACCATGCAGGAACTCATAAGAACACTGGTTATTCGCCCAAGAAAAATGGGCAGCCATTGAAGGAATTTAAGTAAAGAAGGGACAAAGCTCCCTTTGGTTGTTGGGTGGAAAATGAATGAAGGGGCACGAGAATAAAAACAAGGAGGCTACTGCAGATATTCGATCAAGAGATAATAGGCAGAGATCCACGGGTTTCTTCTATTTTTCCCAACTTGCTTCTGGTCCTTCAAGGTTTCGAAAAACCCTTGCCCTTGTGAATGACTTTATTCCCACTTTCTGTAGGTGGTTTCATTATTGTATTGTTCACTAATGTTTTAGGACCTTAATGTTTAATTCTGCCCAATACCACTTTCCCTTTAAAACGATCTCAGAATTTCCAGGTTGGTGAACACGAGGTGTTCTGGGAGCGTGGTGAGCCTGGGGAGGGCACAGAGGCTCCCCACCCCGTGCCCAACACCTCGCCTTGTGCATCTTTTCTCTTTGGCTGTTTCAGAATTGAAGCCTTTTATAGTAACCAGTAATCCAGTTTCAGAGTGAAGTTCAATGCTTTGTGCATTAAAATAGCAAAGCCACTTGCGGGAGAAAAAAGTTTGCAGTTGAGTTGTGTATTTCCTCATCATCCATCCTGGGGGCTTCTGCTATTTCACATGCAGCAGGCACTGACTTGGAGGAGCCGGCCCTCACCCAGGGAACCACGGAAGGGCAGTTTAATTAATCATCCTTCTTAAATTTGTCATTGATGAAAGGCAACTAGTTCAGAATCAACTAACAGTCAGTGGCCTCTGCCCACCCCTTGGCACCGAGGTGCCCCACATGCCTGCCATAGGAATTCGGTCCTTCCCTAGCATCCAAGTCACTGGGGCCCACAAACCTGTTCACATCATCTACGGCTTCTGCAACTACCTCTCTTAGTATTAATGCCAATCCCCTGTCATGCAGGTAAACAAGATTATTTGTATAGAAAATCTCATTCTACCTGTTTATTTACAACCATCTCAGATTTTAAAATGCACACTAAAAGAATTTTACACCAAAGACTTATACTTAGCCACACGCCTGACCTCATTTTATTCCATATTTTTTCTTCTTCCCTGTCTCTTATTCTTTGAGTATTAGCCTTGGTTCTGAGTGCTAAGCTTCACTAGTTGTCCATAAGACACTGGCCAAGATAGGAAATCCACTTCAAACTATGACACAAGAGAGTTATGGAAACTAGAAATGGTTTTTCCCTTATAAAGGAAGTGCTATCACTAGAACACAGCAATAATTTTTTCTGTGTTATTTAAAAGGTCAGAAACAGGGCTAAGAGGAATATTCCAAATTCTGATATCTACTTAAATAGAGCAAAAGTTAGATCTATTTATTGCTGACACATTGAATAGGCTATCTTGGAAGGAAAGAAACTTTTAATCCTTGGGAATATTTAAACAGAATTTAGACAGCCACATGACACAGAGTTGAGAAGAATCAAGCACCAGATGGAGGCTGGAACTGGATGATCCTCAAAGGTCCCTCTGGAACCTTCCCCTCCACTATACCTAATGCTCCATCAGCAACACTCATACAGGGGAGGGTGGAGCTGGGCCTTGTTTTCAGGTCCCAGATGACAGAGAGGAGACCACACCCCTGAGAGTCAGGCTAGTGTTTACAAGATGTGAGTATATGTTTAGGTGACTTCATTTCAAAACTATGTCCACTCGTTTTAACCTCTGACTTCAGTTATTGAAACTTGAGTCCCTTCCAATAATTCATACTCTCTGCTGCTGATTTGCATAAGATGGTTACATGTTAATCAATCACCAAATTTGTAAAAGAGAAATTGCTATTTTTCAATACAGTCTCAAACAAAATTTGTCAGAAAAACCTATATAATCTTAATTTCTTTCAAAAGCCTGCATTTTCTGTGCTTTCAATGACAGATTTAGTGATATCTATTTCAACCCAGCATGCCTAGCAATTAAAACATAATATTTGGTGATGAGGAGATTCTAGTTACAAGTTTCTTTTCCAGCACCGGACAATTTAACTCTAAAGGAAAGAAAGCAAAGAAGAAATTGGTCATGCCGACATGACCGCGATGCTTAATTCCATCATTTTCTTCTCCTCAAACAGACAACAGCACTAATTATTGCTCTTCAGATGCATTAAAGCTCCAATGCACAGTCCCATATATGGAGATGATTTAAGCAACCTGTTGGAGCAGAAGTTGGCCAGCGAACCTGCCTCCCCTCTTGCTCCATCCATACGTACAAGCTAATATTAAAATTTTCCTATGTTGTCTCCTACCCTCATGAAATTCACTCCCAATCAGTGCATCAAGGAGAAAACATGCTTCTTTGTTCTTAGAAGTCACTCTTGTTTTCCTTCTACTTTCATCTCTTATCCTCTCTTTCTCTCTCCCATTGGGTGTGTACACACGTGTGCTCACATATACAGCTATTCCCATGACATCTCAGTATGGCCTTCTAAACTTCTCCCTTCCTGCACCCCTATTTTTCTATCAAAATCAGTTAAGTGGAGGTCAGTGGAGAACACAAAGAGCAATGAACCAACTAATTTGCATAATGAACTGTCTTTTAATGACAGTGCTATAAAGTCTGGAACTTTTGAGTATGTGTATTTTCCAACTTTAAAAACATGTCCTTTGAATGTCTTAAAAACCTGGGTGATGAGAATATGGTTCAAATTTAATAATAACATGAACAATGGAGAGAGATAAATTTGGGTTTTAAAGTAATATGATAACTATAGAGTCCAATTTTTTTCACACTGCTATGGGCAGGTAATGTGGTACAGTCCGTCCAGAAATAACCTGGATGCACCCAATGAAATTAAGTAACACATTACACATGGTCCATCGAACCTACCCCCAGGCATATACTCCCTACCCCCACATTCTGTAGTGTGATATTCACAAAGACAGTTGCCAAGACATTGTTTGCAATAGCAGGGAATCAGAAGCAACTTGGGTGTCCATCACTGGTAAAAGGTATAGTAAGTACAGTGGACTCATATCCTAGAAGGGAACTGAAATCATATGCAACAACATGAACAGACATTATAAATCTACCACGTGGGCTTCCTTAACATGATCACCTAGTTCATTAAGACTGCAAGGAAAATCTCTAACTCCAGTCTACTAACAGAGCCATGTACAACCAATGTAACCCAATCAAACCTAGTCATGAGAATGACTTCCCATCACCTTTGTCGTAGTCTGTTGATTAGAAGGAACTCACGGGTCCCATTCACACTCGAGGAAAAGAAATGACACAAAGATGTGAGTGCTGGGAGGTGGGAATAAGGGGTCACCTTAGGGTCTACCACCACACTGGGCAATGTTCTAGATCTTGACAATGAGATCACATTAGTGGGCAAAAGAGGAAAAAAAAGTCTGCCTTCATAGACAGTACAATCTAATACACATTAGACTGAATATATATTCCTCTTTTTAAAACCAATAAGGTGATACTATATATAATCTTTTGTATCTTGCCATTTCAATGTATGACCTAGCTTGGATATTTTCCCTTTCAAGAACTTGCAGAATTTAGGTCATTCTTTAAAACAGGTGCAACAGTGCCCTCACATATACTGGGCAGGCTTATCCAAATTTTGTCTCCAGAAGGTCATGTATAAAGATATTCTGATCTGCTCTGGCCTTGGCTTTGCTTCATTTCAGCTATAAGAACTTGGAAAAATTACTTAAGACTTTGCATTTCAGTTTTCTACTGCATTACAGAATGGTAATTTAAGTGGATTTGTGTTCAAAAAGCACAGAATATAGTGCCTAGAACTATGTTCCTATACTGCATGGTACACACTTTACATATTACCTTTCCTTTCTTGTGTACTTTACCAGCTACTTCATGGAATGCATCCCAAATCTTTCTGTATTTTCCAAATTACATAAGAGAAAAGATGGATTCTTAGAAAGGCAGTAGAGAGAGAGAGGTAACTTTGCAACAGGGATAGAAAAATGAATGTCCCTGCTTGGATGATGAATTTGGCCTCTCTACATTTCCTGTGACTTACTTCTGCCCAGTTTGATTGTCTTGATCAAAACCTGTCCCCACTCCTTTTTTCTTTGTTACTTAAAACATATACCCTCAAATCTATGCCCTCTGCATTTTTCAAGGACATATATAGGTATTATCAGTTTAACTGAGTATATTTGCATAATCTAATTTAATGTTAATGTGCTCATGAGGAGTACAATATAACATACACATCTAAGTAACAATGTTCTTACTTACATAATGTGCCTGACTCGGGGGTAAGATTTCACTGGTGGGAACTTCACCCCAGGAAGGAGGGGACTCACTAATGAAGTGAATATTAGAGGCCGGGAAATGCTTGTAGTCATAGCTTCAAATCACACCATGAAGGCACCTCCCCTACAACCCCTGTTAAAGCTTGTCTGCCCCCAAAGGATCAGGAGTCTGAGGAGGTGCTAGACTTGGCTATGTAACCTCCAAAAAAACATGTGTTTCTTCAACCAGAAACAGCTTTTCCTTAGCTTTAAACTCAAGAGAACGGAAGATTGACCTGAGGGGAGGAACTCAAGAAAATTTCCTTTCAGATCTAAAGAAAAGGCAAATTAAAGACTTTCAATGATGAGAAAAAGGAAACTAAACTCATTGTGTGCAAATCTTTTCTCTGTGTTTCATAGAAAAGGAGAACAGGTTTACCAAGGAGTCAGGTTTTCTTGCCTTGGCATCTCTAAGTATAGGCATCTGTGCAGAGCGACACCTAGTGGTCACCAGAATGTCTTGAATAGCAAGTCCAATGAACACTGTGTGTGTGTTTGAGCACTTGTAAAGACCTGTTTCCTTTCTCCACATTCATAAGCTGTGAGCAAACTGAGCTGTTCAGTAGTTTGGATTCCAATACAACTTTCTGGCCACCTATCCACTTATTGTTAAATCATAGAAAAAAATTAATATTTGAGTAGTGGGTAGAAGTTGCCAAGTAGATAGGAACAGTGATTCTGAAGTATGAGAAAAAATGATTTATCCAAATCTGGAATCTGAAAGGCAGAAGCAAAGCATGGTACCCAACCTAACAGATTTCAAAGGACCATTGACTTTTGTGGTTGGACTCTTTCGGGTTCATGCCAGAGTTCATTGCTACGTGGTTGCCACTCTGCCTTTCAAACCACATCTGGATGGACCGGCCCAGTTGCCCATCTGTATTCCTAATTGGACAGGGGAAGTTAGAGAGACGAGAAGTTTATCACGGAGGAAGGAAATGTCAGCTTATCCTGGTGATCTGCCTTACCCAGGAGCCATTTAAAATTCCCTAGTGCTTAAGAAAGGAATTTCTATTTCCTCCACTTACCAATAGATTCTCTCCAGAATGAGATACAGAATATGTTGGATTTGGCTTCCTATGGCTTGAGGTGACAAAGACTTCTTTTTAGGTAACGTGCAAAATGAAAATTGGGAAAGCCACCAAGGGTTTATCAAATCTAATTCTCTTAGACATCATTTGGAGGATTAAAAAAGACAGGTATAATAAATATGACTGAATTTGGCCACTAAAACAGATCATGAAAAAAGAGCCTGGAAACTAATAATGGGAATAATTTTATGGGAAAATTTATAGTAGTTCAGATTCTAGTGGAAACATAAGAAATTGGTTTTCCCAACTTGATAAACAAAAGGTTAATGGCCCCAATTTTGTCCATTTTTTTACCTGGGACCTGGTATTATTTCACCACATTTTATAGTTGACTTCCCAAAGCTTATACCAAAGGAGATCTAGAGAACACTTCTTATCACAAAATTGAGTGATGGTCCCTGATGATTTGTACACTGTTTCTCTTTGACATCTCTACAGGTATAACTCTATCTAATTACACTTGGAATGCACCTATCCCAACCCATTAACTTACAAATTGTTCAACTGTAGATACATTGGTTTTCTTCTTGATGAATTTTAAACCTGTTCGACTCAAAAGAGTAAGCAGGCTTTGCACACATTTCTTTTTCCTCTACTGTCTACACTTTTATGTTCTTTGTCACCTTAAAATAATATCTGTTGAAAACAACATATAATGTTGTCCTCTTAAACACTTTTGCCTCTATGACCAGTCAGTAATGACCTACGCTACATTAGTTCAATGAAGTTTTCCCAGTTTTTTAAAACTAATACAGAACCTGCATATCACCATATGGTTAGAAATATGGTCACTAACAAAATCTTTTTGAATAAATAACTATTTCAAATGGGAAAAAGTGAGGATGTGCTTGGCTTTCCTTATTTTTAACCAGTATCTTAATATGGTTTTGTTTTTTTTTTGTCACAACCTGGGTGCCTGCACTCCTGTGCTCCCCATGCTCAAAAAAAATAAATACATAAAATAATAATTATAAGCATTTCCACCTATGTAGATGGCTTCATGTTATTGCCATGCATTTACTGGTCTTAATAGACAATTGGCTCTACTTTCTATACCAAAAAGTCACAGTCAAACAGTCTGAAGTCCAGGAGCCACTTTGGAAAGACATCCACAGCATCAACATACACTGGCTGCAGGTTAAAATCCTGTGGAACAACATGATTTATTCAAGTTCTTGTACATTTTGAAAGTAATTCTTAGATTTCTCAAGGTACTATGTTCTATTGGTGTTCTACTGAGTTACCGCATGTTCCACGTGGGCATTTGTTTACACCTCTTATGAAATATTTCTAGACTGATAGTACTGTGATTCTGATTAGGGACTAAAGTTTTAGGATCATGAATAGCCTTCTTCACAGAAATGGAGTGAACCCAAAAGTACTTCAAGAAAAGAGTTTTGGTCCAGCCCAGGAGTATTGCCTCTCCTTTTCTTGATGGGCAGCGTACCAGGAAGGGTACCAGTGGCTTTTCGTTCTGGACACATCTTTCTCAGTTTCCTCAGCCTTCCTCAGAGGGTATAAATCCTATGTCCAGCTCTGCTGAGTGGAAGAATTCATAGCTCTCTTCATAAACGATATATACAGAAGCTTCTAGCTAGTGCTTTTCATATCACAGATGACTAATTTTAACTCAAAGTCACTTAATATTTATCAAAGATTGAGTTGAAGATAACAATATTTGTATAAAATCCTTGGTAAACTTATGGATCACTTCTCAAATTAAGAAGGTAATTAGAAAAAATGAAAGTACATAAATTTTGGAAACAGAACATCCCAAGAAGAGGTATTAATAAAAATATAAATCAGTATAAGAGATGTTTAAATATATTCTTTTTTACCAGAAAATTCTAGGATACATCTCTCATCTTTTCAGGTTAAATCATGAAAGATAAATATATGCATGTGTAGATATCTATGAATGTTATTTTTCATTAAATTTATTGGGGTGACATTGGTTATAGGATCATACAGGTTTCAAGTGTATAGTTTCATGATACATGATCTGTACATTGTACTGTGTGCCCATCACCCAAAGTCAAACCACCTCCTATGACCATATATTTGGCCCTCTTTGCCCCCTGACCCACTTCTCTCTGACAATATATTCTATAAATATATTTCTAATATATTCATCTACCACTGACAGATAAAGAATCCTTGTGTGCCTGGAAAATGTTAGATCCTAGAAGACAAGTGCTTTCAACTTCATTTATTGACATACCCTAATCTCTCAACTTAACTTTGAAAACACTGAAGTTCAAAGAGCCTTTTAGCTTTGTGGACCTTTGAGGTAATACTTCCCTCCTTTATCCACGGATGTGCAATACAGTTTTCTATGTAATAGAAAGAGCGTATAATCTTCTTCCACTCCACCCACCTCCCTGATTCTTTGCTTCAACATGTCTAATGGAAACAGAGAATTGCTTGGCGCTTTGCTGGCAACCTGTTTAACCGTTGCCTAACAGTTGACTACGTGTTTCTTGAGGAGACACAGGAGGCAGAACAAGCTGTTTAAAGGAAAATATGGGTGTGTGCAAGTGCATATGTGTAGGGGAATATATAATATATTTCCTGATGTTTTTACCCTCTTCAAAATTCCCAAATCATAGGGCCCCAAAGTACATGAAACAAAATCTGACAGAATCTAACACAAAATAATTGAACAATAGTAGTTGGAGACATAACGCCTTACTTCCAACAACAGAAAGACCAAGACTGAAAATCAACAAATAAATAGAAGACTTGAATAATAATATAACCCCCTCCACCTCACAGAGACCTATAGAACGCTCTGTCCAACAATGGCGGAACACGCTTTCTTCACCAGTGAGCACAAAATGTTCTCCAGGAGAGGTATGTGTCAGGTCATAACATAAACTTTAATAAGGTCAACAAGAGAAGAACACTACAAAGTGCATTCTTCAACCATGGTGGAATGAATCAAAAATCAATTAATAAAAGGAAATTTAGGAAATTCACAAATGTGTAAAAATTAAACAGCATGCTACTACTAAATAACCAATGGGTCAAATTTAAAAAGTCACAAGAAAAATTAGAAAATATATTGAGATTAGCCCTGGCTGGTGTAGCTCAGTGGATTGAGCATGGGCCTGCAGACCAAAGGATTGCGGTTCGATTCCCAGTCAGGGCACATGCCTGGGTTGCAGGCCAGTTCCCAGCAGGGGACGCATGAGATGCAACCATACATTGATATTTCTCCCCCTCTCTCCTTCCCTTCCCAAGATAAATAAATAAAATCTTTTTTAAAAAAGGAAAGAAAATATACTGAGATTAATAAGAATGAAAATACAGCATACTAAAATTATAGAAAGCAGTAAAAGCAATACTTAGAGTATTATTTACAACTATAAATGTTTATATTTTAAGAAAAAGATCCCACATCAATAACTGAACCTTCCATTTTAAGAAACTAGAAAAAGAAGCGCAAACTAAAGCATGCAGGAGGAAAAAAGTAATAAGGATTGAATTGGAAGTCAGTTAAATAAATAACAGAAAAACAATAGAGAAAATAAAATTCAAATGTGATTTCTTGAGGAGGTCAACAAAACTGACAAACATTTAGCTAGACTGGGCCATGAGAAAAGCGAAAAGATTTAAATTACCAAAATCAAAAGGAAAACAGGAATATTGCTACCAACCTTAGAGAAATAAAAAGGATTATAATACAAAATATAATTGTACGCTAATAAATTAGTTAATCTACATAAAATGAATAAATTTCTAGAAAGATACAAACTGCCAAAACTGATATAAGAAGTAGAATATCTAAATAGACCTATAACAAACCTTCTTACAAAGAAATTCCAGGATGAGATGGCTTCATGGTAGATGCTACTAAATGTTCAAAGAAGGATGACACCAGTCCTCCACAAACTCTTCCACAAAAAGGAAGAGCAGGGAATACATACTTCCCAACATTCTAGTATTACTGATTTCAAAAGACCTCACAGGAAAGGAAAACTATGGGCCAATATTTTTTAGGAATATAAAAGCAAAAATCCCCAATAAAATACTAGACAAATCGAACCCAGCAACATATACAAAGTACACCATGACCAAGTGGAATTTACCCCTAAAATATAAGGTTGGTTTAATATTTAGTAATCAACCATGTAATATACCACACTAATAGAATATGGGATGAAACCCACATGGTGATCTCAATAGACATAAAATCCATCACTCTTTCGTGAAAAGAAATAACAAGTTAGGAATAACAGGAAACTTCCCCAACCTGATCAAGAGCATCTCTGAAAAATCCATAGATAACATTATATTTAATGGGAAAAAAGACTGAAGCTTTTCACCTAAATCAAGAATAAGATGAAGATATCCATTACTAGCCATCCATTTGCAAAGAAAGAATTAAAATGATTTCTATTTTCAGATGTTATACTCTTGTACATAGAAAATTATATACCTAAGGAATCTACATAAAAACTATTATAACTAATAAGCAAGTTCAGCAAGGATATAAGAGCAACACACAAAAGTCTATTGTAACTTTATATACTAGCAATGAATAATCAGAAAATGAAATTTAAAAAACAATGTCATTTACAATAGAATAAAAAAAAGAATACCTAGGAATAAATTTAAGAAAATAAGTATAAAACTTGTACTTTTAAAACTACAAAATATTGTTGAAAGAAATTAAAGAATATCTCAATAAATGGAAAGAAAATGATCTTGGATTGCAAAGCCTAATATTGTTAAATAGCAGTACCACCTAAACTGATCTAGAGTTTAAATGGAATCCCTATCAAATTACCAGCTGACTTGCTTACAGAAAATGACCAGCTAATCCTCAGATTTATAGGGAAATGTGAGAGATTAAGAACAGCCAAAACCATTTGGAAAAAGTACACAATTGAAGGATTCAAACCAAATTTCCTGATTTTAAAACTACCTATAAAGCTCCAGTAATTAAGACAGTGTGGCACCAGCAAAAGGGTAGACATAAATATCATTGGAACAGGTATCAGAGTCCAGAAATGTCACATTTATGGTCACTCTGCATTTGGGAATCAGTTGACAATATGGAAACCCAGAGAGGCAGAAAATATCTTGGTGTTGTCAGAGGCTAGAGGGAGCGGGGAATGAGGAGTAACTGTTAATGGCTACTAGGTTTCTTTTTGGGTGTGAAATATTCTGGAATTATATCACTGTAATAGTTGTACAGTTTTATAAATATATGAAAATCCACTGAATTGCACACTTGCTAAGAAATGAATGAATGACTATTCTAGGTCATCTTCACACTTCTGGGCATTTATCTAAGTTTGTCCTACTATATAATTATTTCCAAATATATATAGTCTCCCCCTAAAGACTGTATGATGCTCGAAGACCGGAATTCCATGTTATTCACTTTTGTACCATGCCAAATATTTCTACATAGTAAAAAAAAAATCAATGAACACTTCCTGAAAAATTTAGTAGCCCCGACACTTGTAGCTTCCCAACATTTGTTTCCTTAAGGGCCTTCAAAAGGGCTTGAGTCGACTCCAAAATCATTGATCTAGTTAATCCAGCCTCTCCCGCTCACCTTGGAGATTTGCAGCGAGCAGTTGCTGCCAAATAATTAGAACCAAGAGTTCATTTGTGTCAATGCTGATGTCATTCAATTTCTTGTCCGAAGAGTTACTTTGTTAGAGTGTTTTTCATCACTTCAGTCATTCAATTCTCTTTTATGTTGATCTTCCAGGTCCCTTGTAAATCCAGGCTTCACTGTTCTCCCACCATCCCTGCTACCTCTACCTGTCCTTGAGCACCTCCTGCTTTCTCAATCTGGAGTTCTGTAGCCAAGCAACGAACACTTTCTCCATGTTAGTAGTCCCAGTCTAGTGCCAGGCTGCCAATTACCTCTGCCTTCTTCTTGAGCATTTATTCATTCATTCACTCATTTGTTAAGTAAATGTGTATTTGCACGCCTAGTATACACCCTCACTGTTCTAGCTGCTATTGCTTTGATTACCTTTCTATGTTTATTCACTGATGTGGAAATGGAGTGTTTACTTATACAACTAAAGGAATTTATGTCTGATAGTTAAGCATGTTAGAGGAATTTGTGTTTCACCATGTGAAACACTAGCTGGCTCACTGACTAATAATTTTCATATTCGAAGGACCTTGGAAAATGAGGCAACTTCTTCTCATCTACAGACAACATTATTTTTAATCAATTTTAATTTCAAATCTCTCTTGCAATATAAGCAAATTACCATCAGTTGCTTGGGTTGTACTGGTTATGACTTCAGTGTCAAGGTTACCCTCACCACTTAAATCAGAAAAGAAACATTGTTGAGCATTAAGTCTTGCTTATATGTGTATTCATGCCGTATGATTACTGCCAGCTCTTCAGAAAATCTGGCCTAATTTCTGGAAGCCTCTTCAGTCTGTCATATTAAAAGATGCACCTTAATTTAATCGACTCAAGAATTTGATTATCTTCACCTGTTATTTTAATAGTGCAACAAAATCCTTCATTCTCATTTTAAGAGGGCCCGAGGAAAGCTGAGGGGGGCTTCATAATGAAACTGAGTTCAATCAGCCCAGAAAAGCACGGATGTGAGCCCTGAAGGATTAGTGGGGCCAAACTCTCCAGTTCCCAGGCTGACAGGTCAAATTTCCAAAGAGTGTCTGCATGCATGCATAGTGCTTGCTCAGACATGCCTCCTTCTCTTATGTTTCTTCAAACAACCATTAGTCCCATCTTGTAGCAACTACCTACAGAGAAGAGGGACCAATATATTTTTTTAATTGAGTCTCCTCTGGTCCTCGTGTACAGCTGCCCACTTTGCACACACACAGACGGAATGTTTGACTGGGCAGGAACTGGCCTTCCCCCGCCCATCCAGACCTCTCTGCCGTCTGGTAACTAAACGTCTCTGCCTGAAAGGTCGGGTGTGTTTGAATCCTGACACTAATCCGGAATATCAGAGCTGGAAATCCCCTTAAAGCCTTGTTACTCAAAATCTAGGCTACAGACCAATAGCATCAGCATCTCATGGGTACTCGTAGAAATGCCCATTATTAGACACCGCTGCAGATCTTAGAGGAATCAGAATCTCCAGAGTGGAGCCTGAGAATCCGTATGGTAACAAGGCCTCTGGGCGATGCTGATGCTCACTACACTTTCAGAATCACTGGCTAAATTAAGGTGTGTTTGTTGTCCTGTGTCATTCTAAATATTCAGACCTCTTGCCTAAAGCCTGTTCATTTCTTCCCCAGACCCTCTGGCCTGCTTTCCTGCCCCATTGTTTTCTGTCCCTGTTACTTTCTTTTTCTCCCAGGTGAGGCTCCTGACTCCGGCCTCCACTGACGTCTCTGGACAGGTCTCCCTACCTGCATATTTCTTTCTGCATTTGCTCAGTTTGCTGAGCTCAGTCTCTGACTCGTTTGCTTATGGCAGCCACCTTCTTACTCCCTTTCCAACCTCCCTCCCTGCCTAGGGCTCCTCCTGACCTGGCTGCCCAGGTGACATCTCCACACGAGAGCCTCCAGGCACGGTCCCCATTAGCACAGGTCTCCCCACTGTCCTCTCTGCCATCTGTCTTCCCCTCGCAGCCTGTCCTTCTCACAGCTGCCAGATATTTTTCTAAGGAACAAAGCTGATATTATCTTTTGCTTAAAAACTCCTATAGACTTCTAATTTTCTGCACCATAAAGTCCTAGCTCCTTAGCATGACACCTGAAGCCCTCCACGGGCCCCTTTCTCATACATTGGACTCTCCCTCTTCCTCTTTTCCTCTACCCACCCCACCCCAGTGGCCTCATGTCCCCAAGCTTGGTCTCAGCCTGTGGACTATTACTAGCTGTTTCCTCTGCTAGGAGTAGTCTTGCGTCTCATGCTTGAATGACTCCCTTGTCATTCTTCATATTTTAGCTTTAAAATTACTGATTCAAAGAAATCTCCCATAAATCATCTCCACCTAAAGCAGCCCCTTTGTCCATCTGAGATCACCGTCATGTCTGCTTTAAGTCACTATAAAGCACTTAATACCACTCTGTTTTTTTTTCTTGCTTGTTTGTGGTCTGTTTTCATTCATTTTAGCCCAAGTTCCATAAAAGCAGAGACCTTTTCTATCTCATTCATTTGGAAACTGTGCCTTGACAACAGAGTAGGATCTCAATAGATTATTTGAAAAAGACGAAATGCAAGGAAGGAAAAGCAAGAGAAGGTAAGAAACACATAAAATAAATGTGAATGAGAAAGCATTTCCCATATTATAAAAGGAAATGCATGAGGAAGACATGAAACAAACAATAAAACTGATGCTGACGATGAAGTGGCAAGCTTTGACTTTCCAGCTCCCCCTTGGCGAAAGTTCATCGTTTCACCTTTACCAGCACAGTGATTTCTGAAAGTCCAGGTAGTAGCATTTCTCGCCTTGTGTTGTAATTACTTACTCACGCAGTTGTCTCTCCCTAGAACCTGCGATCTCCCTGCGGGCAGGAAATGGGTATTTATAGCCCCAGTGCCTGGCTAGGGCCTGGAAAATAGCAGAAGCTTAATAAATGCTGAAAGAACAAATGCACAAAAGAAAGAGAAAGAAAGAAGCACCAGAATGATAATGTGAGGAACAGGAGCTGTGATAAAATTCCTCACCTTTTTTGTCGCTGTTTCCTGGTCCAAGTCATCGCAAATGAATGCAGTAAAGCATCCACTCACAAGATAGGCACTAGACAAGATAGCATAGCACGGAGGTTAACAGCATGACTCTGAAGACAGTCCGTCTGGGTTTACATCCTGGAGCAACCACTTACTGGCTCAGTGACTTTGGGCAAATCGGTTAACCTTTTTGTACCTCAGTTTCCTCATCTGTAAAGTGGAAATGATGAGGAAATTCACCTCAGAGTGCTATGTGAGAACTAAGAGTTAATTTATGTGTACATTAGCTTTTGATGCGTAAAAGAAAACGATCCCCCAAATTTAATAGTTTAAAACAATTATTAAGTCATGATTCTTTGAGTTGACGATTTGAACTAGGCTCAGCTAAGGAGTTCTAAGTGGTCTCACCTGGGTCCGTTCTGCGCTGACAGGCAGCTGGAGGGTCAGCAGGGGCTGGCTGGCCCCAGGTGGCCCACACTCACATGTCAGGTGACTGAGCCATGCATCTCCAGCATGTATCAGTGTAGCCTGGACTTCATGCAGTGGCTGAGCTCTAAAGGCTGACCTGTGAGGTCAGGCACAAGAACAAAAGCACTTTCAAACCTTTTCTCTTGTCACTTCTGCTGATTTCTCATTGGCCAAAGCAAGTCATGTGGCCAAGTCCAGAGTCAAGAGGTAAAAAAATTGACTATATTTCTTGATGAGAGGAGTATTGTGGCCATTTTTTTTAAGTACATGAAAACACAGAAAAAAAAACCCACTTGGGATAGTGGCTAGTACCTAATACACAGTGCATAAGTACTAGTTACCAGTCCAGGTGGCAATGCCCATACAGAGGCTTCACAACCCAGCCCCTATTGCACTGGTCTGAGTGACAATTAAAATGAATTATTACAAAATTAGAAGTAGAAACAGGAAACAGAACCAGAATGAAATATCCTCACAATTTTATTTTATGGGGGAAAATGGTAAATCTACAAAGCTAACTCCATTTACAACGGGCTTTTCAGGTTTCTGTAGTTCACTGTGGCTTAGGAGGCAGGATGCTGGTTCCGGGATGAAATTGCCTGTGTTAGAATTGTGAAATTCTAGCTCATGGCTAACTTGCTGGGTAACCTCAGACAATTTGCCAAAGCACCCGAAGCCTTGCTTTCTCCATCTGGAGAAATGGCAAATGTTAATTCTTGAGGTTTTTAAAAGAGGCTGAATATGTACAGAGCTTCTAGCGTATAGCAAGCACCCAATAATAGTAGCTATCATTTTTCTTATTTTTTTAAGGATCAAAAATCATCTAATATAGTTCAGAGATTTCCAGACTTGGTGGCACATTGGAATTGCCTGGGGAACATTGAAATACTGACACTTGTCCAATTCCAGAGACTCTGATACATATGGTCTGGAAGGACACCCTCTGCCCAGTGGATTTTTAAAGCTCCCAAGGTAGTTCTAAGGTGTAGTGGAGATTTAGAAACAAGGGTCTATTGAAGAAATGTGAGAGATGATCCAGAATCAATGCTTCATTTCATAAATGAGAAATCTGAGACCCAAACAGGTGATAGATATTACTTCATGACAGCCAGCTGATGGGTAAGAAACTTGGAAATTGGTACCCATGGCCCGCTACCCACAGCTCTATCCCCTCTGTCTTGCCACCACCAGGACAGGTTACCCCAGACCAACCGGTGTGATCCTTCTCACCAAGAACCAGGAGTTGAGAAGGGAGAAGTCTATCTGATGCCAAACTCAATGTTCCTGCATGAACTCCAGGAATGGTTTGGGTTGCCCTTGGTTTTACCGCCTTCTCACTACACTTTTCGGGTTTGAGTCATAGTAGGACCCGGATGCTGCCTGTTTGTTGGAATTGGACTTTTAGTTCATTTATTCATTTTTTCCTTTGCAATGAAATGTCATCTTACAGTTACATCCATGTAAGCTCTGAGCTGTATTTCAATGAAGGAAGAAAAGCAGACTTTTCTTTTTTAAATTTATTTTTAAATTGTTTTTCCATTACAATTGTCCCCATTTTCCCCCCATTTTTCTCCCCTGCCCTACCCACCTCCACCTCCCACATTCAATTGTCTTCCCGCACCCTCCCCACCCCATTGCCTTTGTCCACGGGTCCTTTTTTCTTCTTTTCTTCTTCCTCACCTCTTTGCATCCCTCCCCTGACTCCACCCCATGAAGGACATTCATCTGAGATTACTATCTTCCAAGAAGATGAATAATCTTTAGTGTGGGGAATTTCCTACTCCTTCGAAACTGTTTATGGCAATAGAAGTGTTCCTCAGTTCATAAGAGTGATTCTGTTGAAATGCCAATAATTCTCAGGATCAGAGGGCCGGCCTCCTTTCCGGTCAGGAAAGATGGGCCATGCCAGGGTGGGGGAGGGAGGCGGGGCTGGGAGCCTGTTCCCCGGTGAAAGGCTGACCCAGGAGGGCTAAGGTAACAGGGAAGTGGGTGGTGTCAGGCATTTCTGAGGAGCAGGCAGAGTACTCAAAGAACATTCCTTTATTTCTTTCCTTTCCAGCTTTAGCCTTTACAATATTAGCCCTTTGTCATTTTCTCAGAATGTCTAATTACTAAGATTGACGGGAACAAATTTAATGAGCAAGAAAAAGGTAGGTACAGAGCAAGATTCTCAGAAACCTGGCCTTTTAAAGAGGAAGTATTCTTATATGAATCAAGTTGGACACCAAATTGAAAATGCAGCATATTCTCATTTTGTGTGTGTGTGTATACACGTGTATATATATATATATATATATATATTTGATTATGCTACTGAATGATGGAATCATTCAGAATATTTTTATTTCTGATTCTTTATGATAAATATGTATTACTTGTGTATCTGAAAACAATAAAGTCATTATTTTAAAAACAAAACAAATGCTATGGATATTCAAATACAGCCCTGCAGTCATTCTCTTTTAATAATCATTAGACCCAAACTGTTTTCACAAGCTATTTGGGATCATCCAAGTCATCAAATTAATCAATTTCTTTAATTACTTACTGATTCGTGCGTGTACATGTGTGCATGTGTGCTCAGGTCTGTTGCACTTCTGGCCTTTCTTCCAACCCCTACTTATCACTTTAAGCCAATTTGTATCATTTCCCTGGCCTTCTCAGCATTCGTGACATTTCCAATTCCATCTGCAGATTTAATTAACGTGTTGCTTATTCACTCTTCCATATCACTGATAACAGGAGACATAAAACTGGACTCCATAGTGACTGCCACTCCACTTCAATACCTCCCACCACTGGACACATCCTCCCGCTTTACCCGGGTTTTAAGCCAAGCTGACCGAAACTGATTTTGCAAGTAAAATTCACTTAGACATCGCATCAAATGATTTATGAAGTCCACGCAGCCATGTGGTGTCCCATTAATCACAGACACTACAATAATCTATTTGTGTGCAGCAGGCCTCATAAATCGGAATAAAATAAATTCCACAAGCGCATCCTCAGGTTCTGCTGAGGGGCGCGTGGTTTTATTCGGGGCACCATCCGCGTAATGCAAGGTTAGCAGACTTGCAGATTCCTGAGTCTGGTCAAGCAAGTAGAAATATGTGTTCATTTGAAGATGCATGCCAAAGCTAAAAAATTTGGGCAGTTTGTTAATCCACCAGTGAGAGAATGTCTGTAGGGTTCAGTTCTTTCACATTTTTTATGAAAGCTGAAGTAAATAAAGAGACTATGGGAGGCACAAGTGGTGAGGCGATTTTGTTAACAAACAGTCCAGAATCACATTATCAAATAAATATTGAGCGCTTAAATGTCATCATCATTTGGAGAATCTCATTTCAATGATATCATTAAATAGCTGTGTAAATTCTCTTTTGTGATTGTTCTGTTTCATATAACAAAAGAATGCTTTTAGTTATGGCAAGCTCACTTCTTTGTGAATGTATTTCTTATCTTAAATACACTGCAACATTATTGCAAACCATGACTGGTAAAGATTGTGAATGATCTAGCTAGGAAGTAGCCTTTTTTTTTCTTCCAAAACGTAAATAAATTTAATTTTTAATTAATTATAAAAAATATTTTAAAGTAAGCATTTAACAATATAAGAATGCATTGCATGAAATAATAGTAGCATGAAAATATATTTTAAAATGCCCTGGCTGGTGTAGCTCAGTGGATTGAGCGAGAGCTGTGAACCAAAGGGTCGCCATTTCGATTCTCAGTCAGGGCACATGCCTGGGTCTTGGGTCAGGTCCCCAGTGGGGGCCACGTGAGAAGCAAACACACATTGATGTTTCTCTCCCTCTCTTTCTCCCTCCCTTCTCTTCTGTCTAAAAATAAATAAAATCTTTTTAAAGAAAGAAAATATATAAAAGAATTGATGAGTCCTAACACACAAAGATGATGTCTGTTAGTGTATTAGGTGAATAGCTTTTCAAGAATATTATCTACACGTGTATGTTTGTGTGTACAGAAATAGATACAGAGATATAGATATAAATAGAATGAGATAAGATTCTACTGCAATTTTTCTATTATTACTTGTATTTTCAACACTATATTGTGAATATGTCTCCAATATAATAAATATAGAACCATGTTAATTTAATAACTATAATTTTTATTACATAGATTTACTTCATCAAAATTCTATTAATGGACATTTAGTTTATTTTCAATTGTTTAACTATAAGCAAATCTATGGTGTACATCCTGATTATTGAATATTTGTACACGTAACCTTATTTTCTTCTTTTTAGAATAAAAAGCTTTCTTAGAATAAGAATTCTTTTCTTTTTTTAAAAAGACTATTTATTTTTAGAGAGAGGGAAAAGAAAGGAGAAAGAGAGGGAAAGAAACATCAATGAATGGTTGCCTTTCATGTGCCCCCCACTGGGGGACCTGGCCTGCACCCCAGGAATGTGTCCTGACTGAGGATCGAACAGGCAACCCTTTGGTTCTCAGGCCCACGCTCAGTCCACCGAGCTACACCAGCCAGGGCAAGAATTCTTTTCTTAAAATAATCTCTTATGATTGTGATATCTGATCAGGTAATATTTTGACGTTTATTGCTAAACTGCCTTCCAAAAAAATGTACTAAGTTATACCCTCACCAATAATTTGTAAAAGTATTTATTGCCCTCATCATTGCTAACCCTGGATATTGCTACTCTTTAAAAATGTTTGTCAATCTGATAGATGAAAAGTGTTTTCTCATTATCTTAATTAGCATGTCTTTGTTTATATTGAATTGAACATCTTTTTATATGATTATTGGTCATTTATGTTTCTTCTTTTGGGAGTTACCTGTCCTTGTGTATTTCCACTTGGAGGAGGCAATGTTAATCATTTTTATTGACTTATAGAAGTATTTTTATGCTATGTTAATGCTGCTTTTAATCAAAGCCATGGTATGAGTCTAATGAGTCTAATTTCCTTGTAGATTTGCAACTGAATCAGAGGTCAGTTCCAAAAATACACTGAGAAATGGCAACATCCTTAGAGAATAGATTTATCCCCCAAACTGACAATGTTGGTGCTTTGAAAACAATACTTATCTGTATATCTGATTCTTGGATATTTATTTAAGTAGAATGTTAGAATCCTGAGGCTTAAGATCCTGAGGCTTCAAACCAATTCTGTGGTTTGAAGTCAGATTGTCTATCTTCACATCCTGCTTCTTTCATTTAGAACTTGGATGACGACCTAAGACAAGTTACTTAACTATTCTGTGCCTTGGTTTCCTCCTCTATAAAATGTGGATAATAACAGTCCCCACTGCACAAAGTTGGTGGGTATTCAAGCACATAAAGTATTTATAATAGAACTGAGAACATTTAGGGCCGAGCTATTTAATAGCTATTATTAAGTATAATATTACATGGTTTCACAAACTGCTCCAACCTAAAC
Organism: Artibeus jamaicensis; assembly: GCF_021234435.1. Classification (NCBI taxonomy): domain Eukaryota; kingdom Metazoa; phylum Chordata; class Mammalia; order Chiroptera; family Phyllostomidae; genus Artibeus; species Artibeus jamaicensis. The sequence goes on from NW_026521843.1 coordinate 21,138,669, forward strand.
CACAAGGTATACTTTAAGGCATTTCTTAAATGTATGTTTATTGCTCTATTCGTAGGTAAGCTGCCCTGATGATATGTTCAGTCTTCTCACATTTCATTTTAAGAACTTAAAAAGTAAAGAGAAAGTTCTAGAGTGAGATACAAATTGGAAACCAGAGGGCACACTATCCTTAGTCCCTTTGGTAGTTTTTTCATATAACAAGAGAATAATAATAATAATAATAAGATGTTCTGATTCTCACACAGGTCTAAAGAGTTTATGCATCACCTAAGCAGGCTTGAAGTAGTTGAGAAGCAGGACAAAGGTGAGTTGGATGACGAATGGGTGGAAAAGACCTGGAAGCTCAGTTGGTCAGTGAGGCTGGGAAAACTCATTGTACTGAAGAGGTGAATGAGCAGCCACTGCCCTAATCTGGAAGCAGTAAGGACCTGGAAGCAGAAGCAGCCTAGCCGAGCTGTTTTAATCCTGCAACAAGGTAACCAGACCTGACTCAATGTTCAGTGAGTTGAGGGTGCTACAGTGTCACACCAAGAAAGGAGTCACCAAACCTGGATCTCTGTCTCCTTTTCTTTCTTTTTGTTGTGTTCTTCCTTTGCATTTACATTGATTGATTTTTTTTTTTTGGTACATGGTTTCTTTCTTTCCTTATTTACCTACTTATTTAGGATCTCAGTCATAACTCGGGCACATGGCCTATGACCTTGGGATATTTATATAATGTCTCTGAGCCTCCATTCCTCTTCCATAAAAATATGTCTGATCATACTTTACAATCCGATTGTCCTAAAAACTGAATGAGTTAAGATGTGGAAAGCATTTAGCCTACACCCAGTTGAATGTGCTCAATTAATGCTTGCTAGAAAGCAGAGGGGACACTAAAATTATTTAAGACCTAAACCCCATGAGCACCAATTAATCAGAACAAATGCCTGACCAGTGAGGCCAATTAGAAAAGAACTCCAATGAATAGAAGTTGTCCCAACCAATAAGAAGGGATGTAACCCTGCACAGCCCACTGATGTGTACTGTTTCTTAGGATAAAAGGGGGTTTTCATGTTGCAAAGTGATCCGGAGTTTGGGGCTTGGGGAAAAAAATGAATACTCAATACAACTCCATCCAGCATGCCATATAAACCGTCTGGAATCAGACGGAGGGGAGAGGGGGACAGTAACATGTGGAGTTGTTTTTTCCTAGAGCAGGCTATGCTGGGACCAGGCGAAATGCCTCAGGGTGATGTGGCAGGAGCTGGTACTCAGAGAGACAAGGGCAGCCCATCGGAAACCCAGCAACGAAGGACCAGGCGTCCGAGCACCGCCCAGACGCTATCCCCCTCCGCTGAGGGTAGGATGGTGCAGACGACCAGGGATCTGGGCACAAGGAGTAAGATTCCAGCTATAGAAGGAGTCCAGAAAAACAGAGAGAGAGAGAGAGAGAGGAACTAATAACAAATTTATTCTAAATTGTGGTGACTAGAGGCAAAGGATTCTCTTGTGCTGTCTCAGCAGGTGGAGTCGGAGCACATCCTGGGGCAGGAAAACAAGGAACCTGCTAATCCAGAGGAGCAGGGGGGAGGGTTCCGTGCTCCAGCCTCCAAGTATGAGGCTGCTAATGGCAAATTCACGGTCATCTGTATCCCAGGACCTCATTTTCCGCATCTATAAAATGAGGATACCTGAAGCCTCGTCCAGTACTTTAACTTTATTTCTTTAAGAAGTGTCAGAGCAAAGAGCAGACACCCAGAGAAGGACACTAACCGGGCCTCCAGCTCCATGGGCTTGTACTGTCCTCACAAAATGTCGATGCCTAATAGACGGTAAATAATACTCCTGATACTTAAGTTACTCATCTGAGAAAATATGGTTTTAATGAAAAGCTAGAGGCATTTTTTTTTAGGTTCTAACCATGCAGCAAAGGAGAAAATGAAAAACCAAAAGATGTTTAACTTGTGAGACTCAGGAACTCCTAATCTACTTAAGAATTTCAAACCCGGCCGTGGCAACCTGGGTTTTGCGTCCCCTTCATCATCTCACGGTGATGCCCTTTGGCCTCCCGACCAGTTTCCGGGCTCCCAGCCACTGTTCTTCTGTTACTTTGTTGTCACCATTTCAACTTTGTTATTAATAAAATACTATCATTTGCAAGCAACGACATTATTTTATAAACCATAGAGCAAGCAAACAACTGTCAATTAAACCAAGACATGCCATCAAATGTGGGATGCATCTCACTTCAGAGTTTTTCAAATATTGTAAAAGTGTCTTAAAACCAACAAGATACAGTACCTTTATGAAATAAGAATCTGAGGAGGTCACTTGTCTCTAAAAGCGCCAAAGGGTCCCCTGTAGAATGAAGTCTAAAGTCTTTGCACTCGATTTTGGGCCTTCACCAGCCAGCCAGGCTCCCTGGCCTTGTCTCCGAGTGGTTGTCACCAGGCATCACTCACCTCAAACTTTCTTTTTTTTCTTTTCATTGCAAAAGCACATGTTTTTTCTTACAAAAACATACAGGGTAAAGCAAAAGTGGGTTTATAGTTATGAGTATACAAAACAGAGTTTATTCTTGTATAATTATTTATTGGTTATTACATTATTTTCCAAAAAAACACCTATAAACCTACTTTTGCCCCACCTTGTATATGAAGCACCTACTATGTACCAAGCCCTGTTCTAGGTACTTCCCTGTTTCCTTTGCTTGCAGTCTCTTCTCTTCCCTCCCTCAACCTTAAACCTGGCATCTGTTCTTCCTTCAAGATCCAATCCAACTCAGCGATCTCCTCCTTCATGAAAAAGTTTTGTGAATCTCTCTCCAATCTCCTCATGTAAATTTCTATTGCACTGTGTTAAAACTGCCGACTTACCAGTTGCCCATGCTAGACAGCTGACGCCTCAAGCTCTAGGAAAGTGACATTTGGTTTTACAATCAGAGTAATGATCAGGAGTGCAGCATCTAGCTCTGCCTGGTTGCAAAGTCCCCAGCCTGCCTATTAGGAAACCGTGAACCTTAAGTGGGGAGACAGACATGGAGAATAACACCTTTAGGGGAAATGCAGACTGTGGGGGAGTGTAATCACTAGGCGGTGAAGTTCTTGGGTTTGATCCTGACACAGGCCACTACTACGTTCTAGAACCAGAGACTAGGCCATGCCTAACAAGCTTTAAAAGTAGCAAACATGAAGCAAATATCTGACCCTATTACAGGTTTTTAAGAAATCTCAGCATTACAAATGTTAGAAAACTTATTAAGTATTACAAGCGTAGAGTCCTGTAGGTGCCAATTCTGTAAGTGAGGAAAAAACTGAAACACATAAAATAACACTCAAAGTCACACTACGGTAATGAACATAGAACTTGACCCTGTCAACCTGATTCCCAAGATCATGTTCTTTTCATTAGAGCGCTTTTTGGCCAAATGCCTTACCATCATTGAAGACATTCCTAACTTAGGCAATAATCTGTCAAAGAAAAGATAAAATAGCCTTTTTTTTTTTTTCAAACACCTGCAGCTGGCATGGCTCTTCTCCCTGGCAAATCTAAACAGAAAACAAGACATGAGCTTTGGCACCAATCAGCTCATGATAAAGATACTCTTGGAGTCTCTTTCCTATATCCTCTTCCTATATGGTTTCATGCCTTATGAGCTCAGACTTCCAGTTTTCTTGTTAATCTCAGAGTCATCGTCATTTACACAGACATAGCCTACTGGACACTAGCATTGGGTCAATGAACTTGATTTGTTGCACAAACCTGTTTACCTTGAAAAAGCTGGTGAAAAACAAGCAACGTAGCCAATAAAATGACCAAGGCACACAAAGCTATCAAAGAAAATTAATAATAAGATGGATATGATGACCTAGAATCCAATGTCAAAGTATTAAAATATTCTTTAAATTCAAATGACAAATAGTCCTGGTAGGTGTGGCTCAGTGGACTGAGCACTGGCCTGGGAACCAAAATGTCGCTGGTTCCATTCCCAGTCAGGGCCCGTGCCTGGGTTGTGGGCCAGGTGTCCGGTTGGGGGCGTGTGAGAGGCGACTGATCTCACACAACTTTGTTTCTCTCCCTGTCTGTCTCCTTCCCTTCCCCTCTCTCTGAAGAAAAAGTAAATACATAAAATCTTTTTAAAAATGACAGCTACAAGGAGGTACCGATTTGAAGACCATAATAAACCTATGGATTTAGTGCAATGAGGGTAATACCAGTGAGGAAGGCCGCCAAGTAGGGCAAGTTTTAGAAAGGAGGCTTGAAGAGGAGGTAATACATTCTAAAGGACTGAGCAAAAGGGAGAAAAGCAAGGCCTGGAAGGGCCTCAGTCTCCTGTGAGCACATACAACCTGGGTAACTCACCACAAAATCATGGGCAGAGGCGGTCTGAGCATGTGGAGACTCTGAAATAAAACTTATTGGGTAGTAAAAGGAGATGGCCACCCTCTCCTTTGATGAGTGGAAAGTTTTATGTTACTTACTTTAATTGCTTTTAATCAGTACAAACAAGCGCTAAGGTCCTCTCGGAGAGAAGACCTTATAGAGTCTCTCTTGGAGAGAATATGATAATGTTATAATATTGAAAATATTTTAAATGCCAGGATTCATAATCTAATCATTGTACATTCATTACATAGTCAACAAATAAATACAAGTTAGTTATAAGTACATGTCTAATTTCATTTTGTCTGGGAACATACTATAATAACTGGGGCCTGAATGAATAGTAAATGTTACTTCTATCCAAACTGAAATAGTGTATTAGGACAAGCTAAGTGCTGTAACAAGCAATCCCCAAATCTCAGTGACTTATCCTAGTAAAGATTCATTTCTCATTCAACTCTCACTGTGAGAGTCAGTGAGGTGTGTGTGTGAATGTGTCGTCCATGGAAGGTCTGCTTCATGCTGTTTCTCGGGGATCTGGGGTCTACCCATTGAGTATTCCCAAATTCTTCTAGGCCCTCAGCATCCTCTGAGGTATGCTATGTAGTCTACCAGCATAGGGAATAAAAAATATGCAGAATTGTGGAGATGTTTCAAAGGCCAGCCTAGATAAGACCCCCATCTTTGCACCCGCATGCCACGGCCCCACCCAGGTACAAGGAAGATGGTCAAGTGTAGTCCAGTTGTGTGTCCATGACGAAAAGCAGGAATATAGGTGTTGGTAACCTAGGCAGTGAATTCTCCTTTCAACGACAAGATAGCTGTACGGAATATGAAGCAGAAACATAAAAGTACCAGAATTCCAACTAGCATGATCATACTAGAATTTACATTTCAGATGAGAGATGTCTCCTTGTCACCCATCACTGGGAAGCCTGTATGTATGCTTGTTCCATGGAAATGGAACCAATGCCTCCATTTAAAAAAATATATTTTCTCAGGAGCATGGGTTGGTTATTTTAAATATTCCCAACAAATCTCCATCCTTTGAGGATCAATTTGCAAGAGGTTATAAAAAATTAGTTGGAACCAAGTCTGATGAGCAAAGAATGACATTAGATATGACAATTAAACAATGAGGCTGGGACCATATCAGGCAATTCCAAAATAAACGTCCTAAGAATGTTTGGAGTAATACCGTCATTTCTGAAATAAATGTAATTTTATTTCCTAGCATAGATGCCATGTGGATTTGGGGAAAAGTGCCTGCAATTTGGATCTATGACTTTTTCAGACTATTAAAACCATGTAGTGGAAGAGGCAGCTGGGTGGACGGGAGACGGACAGATGGGGAGTGAGAGTAAGTGGGAATTCCTCTTCCTCCTTGTAATGCAGGGCTAGATTTTCTCCATTTTCTTACACTTGCTTTTTCCAGCTCTCCAGAAGAACACCTGCAAGTACAGAAAATCAACTAACACAGCCTCACCTTTTGAAGAGAGAATCGTTTATCCCCTTTATTAGTTCAGTTTTATAAAAGCGCTCCTTCCTTGGGGGCAATTTTTAATTGAGGACATAGCACTTTCCCTTCAAATCACACTGCATCCAGTTTGCCAAGTTATATGATTTGGTAATTTGTAAGGTTAAAAATATTTCATGATTCATAGCTAAAACTTCCAAATGTTGAACATTTTTTTTGAGGATCTAGTGAAATAATGAACTCGAACACAATTTCTAAAAGTTACCAAAAAAGAAAAAGGAAAGGCTTTGCAACATAAGGTGCTTTCCAAGCCACAGGAAAATGTCTTTAACCTGAAGGCCCGCCCCTGTGGGGAGTGAGACTTCCACTTGGTGTCTGAGGGAATGTGTGCAGATTATTAATCTTCCTGGTGGGCGAGCTGGCAATGTGTGTGTAAGAAATGGGCAGACTTTTTGACCCACAATAAACAATTCCCCCTCTAGAAATTTACCAAAGAAAATCATTGGACAAGGGCTTAAAACTTTGGCTAAATGGGACTACGTTATAGCTTTGTTTGTGACAGTGAAAGTATAGAACAAATCAACAAAAATCCTAAAGGCATATTAATACAGCACTATTAAATATAATGTAGTAAACCCACTCAATGGAATGATATCCAGTGGCACAAAAGGATGCCATTATTGATCCTGAAGATCAATACGCCATGTATAACTATAAGTGAAAAAGCAGTTATACACTAGGATGCAAGTCCCATTTTATATTGTATATTTTACTGGGGAAAGTAAGTCTTCAAGGAAGTGTAACAAATACTAGTGATTAATATCTCAGTGGCGGGAGTTGGGGTGATTTTTATTTCTTCCTTTTAAAAAACTTGTTTGTATTTTTCTTACATTTCTCCCAATGAGCATGTATTTGTAAAAAAATATATATATATATTAAGAGCAGTATTGTATAATGTGCATTCTTGAACCACAGAGTATGGGTTTAAACCCCAATTTTTCCTTTGAAATAGTGTGACATTGGATGTACCGTTTAACTTTTCTGTGTTTCTGGTTCTCCACCTATACAATGCTGGTTCAGTAATTATGAACCTATCTCATCAGGTTATACTGAGAATTAGATGTGTTAATACACCCAGGTAATTAGTATACACACATAATAAACTCTATATAAGTATTTGTTTTTCAGTAATTAGGAAAACAATGGAGATACATCCATTTTGAGAAAAGCGCTAATTACTATTTTAACTTTTCACATGCAAATTAGCAAAGAAGGCAAGATATTGTCATAGATGTTCATTTTAAATTAGGTCCACAGAAAGCGATAAAACTGAACAGAAAAGCAACTTGCCATTTTCCAACTTCCTGTAAGAGGCAGTTAAATATACACAGGTTCTCAAGGCTGAATAGGGTGGGGTTTCAAACTCCATGGTCATCCTCACAGCCCCGAGACCTCGAAAGTCACACAGCCTCTGTGCCTCAGATTTCTTAACTATAAAATGGAGACAATAGAAGACACTGGAGATGATCTAAGGCATTGGCTTTGTCAGGCTATTCTGCAGATTAATTAAAATAACCCATGTGAAGTGCTTACTAGTAAGCACTCTGTAAAGCTTAGCTACTACTATTATTATTATCATTATTTTTAATTACTACCCTTTAAAGTAAGTCTTACACTGGAATGAGTTCCAAAAAATACCAGAAAGGCTACAATTTCAAGACTGGAAAGACTGCAAAGTAGGACCAACAAGAAGAGTGCCAAGAAGGGGCGGGCGGCTGGGGGAGCAAGGATCTGGTCAGACAGATGTTGTGAGATACCACACGGCAGGGAATCCAGCTCAGGTGTAAAACTGGAGGAGACATTCGATGAAAAGGACTCTAAAAATAGCAATCAGGAAGGAGAGCAACCATTTTATGCACACAGTCAATGCCCTGTGTGGCTGGTATTGTCCCCATTTCACAAAGGAGGAAACAGATTCGGAAGGGACAGACGCCTTGTTCCAACTTGTGAAGGAATTGGGGAGAGGAATCCTGGGCCCAACTTGAAAGACAGCCTGTGTTCTGTGACATGCCTCTTCTAGTAGCTCTGAAGCAGCCGCCATGCCCAGGCAGGGGAGGTAAGGCAGGAAGTCCCTTAGTAAAACGAGGTACTGAGTGGTGATAACACAGCCCAAGTACCAGATCCAGTGTTCAAGGTCAGATGGCTGAGTTCCCAAACTGGGTGTCCCCTGACATCCCTGAAATGGCCTAAGCCAAGATTAAGTGAGAACCTATGTATAGGCAATTTGAGTGGAGGGGAACCAGAGATGGGGTAGTGGGGAGTGAAAGGGGCCAGACCTGTTGCCTGGATTTTTTTTGCAGATCTTTCTGCTATCATTACAAAACCAGACTTTTTATTCTTGTGCAACTCAGTTCTAAGAGTGTGTGTGTATCAGATTCAAAAGGCAACTTCTACAATTTTCTTCTTGTTTCAGGAAAATATCCTGGACTAGACACTGTATCAGGGAGGAGTGCTCTGACGCTAGAGTTCTGTTGATGCCTTATTTCCACTCTCTGCTAGGCCCCCAACTGGGCACTTTGATTTCCAGACATTTGCAACAATGTAGCAAACCCCTCCCACCCAAACCCCACAACGGCCAATAGAGGGCAGACTGTCTCTTCTTCAGACCTCCATCAGAAAAGCATATTCTAGTTCCCTTTCCTTTCCCACCTGTGGGATCCTTTTGTTTTGGGGGGTGTTTGTGGTTTTTTCCCCCAGTTTAAAAGACTCCCTCTTGCCCATCCATCGTTTCAAGTGCTTATTTTAGAGGCATTTACTAAAACCAAGAGACAAGGGCCACAGATAAGAATATTCAAATATTTTTTAGGTCTGTAATTCTTCCCTCCCTTCTCTCAACTCACCCATGCATGTATTCTTGTAAATGATGCCCCCTTCAATAAGCTGTCAATCTAATGGAGTTCAGAGCTGTTTAGATACATATTTATAATATAACATAAATGCTACAAGCAGAGGTCCTTACAAAATGCTACAGGATAAGGGGAAAAGCTCAAGACACTTCCCAGAGGCAGAGACATTAAACCATGTTCCATGTATGATTCCAGATCTTGTATTTGTATTTAATGCATGCCTTACAGGGTTTATAGAGTCTCCCTCAGTCCACTTCTCCCTTGACTGCCATTTGTCACCATGTTGGGCCTGCCAATTTCTCTTCTGTGTCCTTAGTCTGGTCTCCAAAGATGAGGGAATCCTTCTGTGTTTCAGCATCAATCTCACTGCCTTGGCTTCTGGGAGAAACGGCTACTTTGTAACAGAGCTCCTAGTTCACACTCTGGTTTCCAAAAGTTGCCAGGCCTTTGCCGGGTTTCTTACTTGCCACCAGTTACTGAGCTTCAAGTCACTATTCCTGCTTTCTCCTTTGTTTCTCTGACTTATCAATTCTATGGCAAAGGACTACCCGTAACTTGATTTTTTTTTAGCTGATCCATCTTAAGACTCTCTGCATTTCTAAGTGTGGCTTGAATTTCTGTAAGAAGTCAGCCGTTATCTTCCTTCCAGGTGGTTCTCCCTCTGGAATCCCAGGAAAGATGGGGACCTCCATCTTGTCCCTTGCCTGTGTTCAATCTCTAGCTTCCCCTAATCCATTACTGCCTTCAAAAGAGAAAGTAAGAAACACAAATAAAAAAGCAAGACCCAGTAATGGTTATTACTTTTTTTCAAAGGAACGTGGTTTTCTCACTTCTGCATTTTTTCCCATCACCTGACCTTGGCTTTTCCTGTTGGGTCCTACAGTGTTATCTGTTGTGTTTAAAAAAAATTCTTTATACTTGCATTTGAACAGAAATGTAGATAACCTCCTCTGCAAAGAGTGGAAAGGGCCTTGTGACACGTGACAATGATGACAGTTTGTTGGCTGCCCCCACAGGGAAGTGCCGCTGCATAGTTGGGCCACAAGAAACAACCCTGTTTAACAGTGCTGTGCTATTCACTTTTCTTGAATTGTGCTACTATCAAATCTAGCATATTTTATTTAAGTTTACTGATTTTGAGGGAGAGAGAGCCCTGGAGAAACATCCACTTGTTGTCCACTTGCTTATGCATCCACTGTTTGATTCCATCTCCTGTTGGAATCTGCAACCTTGGCGTCCGGGGACCATGCTCTAACCAACTGAGCCACCCAGCCAAGGCATATTTTAAATGACTCATCACTAAATACTTACAACCATACACCTTCAGGTATGAAGTCCTTCCGAGGTCATTTAACCTGACCTCTCCACAATTGCAGGAATTGTCTCTACAGCCTCCTTGGAAATGAGTCATCCCAACCGTTCTAGAAGGGTTTACCTTCTAGAAAATGGGGTGCTTGTCCCCCCTTTCCACTGCTGAACATCTTTTCTACTCCCCTCTGATAATCAGTGATCTTTGAGGAGCCTCTCCCCTTCCCAGGGACAAAGGCAGATGACTGAAGAAATGTTTGGAGTTCTGATGCCAGAGACTGGGGAATATTCCACTGGTTTCTTTGGCTTTTCTGTTCAGGATTAGAGTGGCTAAACCAAAATATTTATAATAAGTATAAATTTGTTCCGCAAACAGAGGATTTCAAAGGCATCTTTGTTTCCTTTCTCCTTACACTGCCACGCTATTAACTTTGGGTCATTAGCCACGATTTTTAGGATCCGTTCGGCTGCCACCTTCCTGCGGCCAGATCGCTGTGGATCAGAAAGTCCACTGGCCGGGACCACCTCACACCTGCCACAGGACCCGATTATTTTTCCCACACGGATCCCAGTCCTTCTTGTTAATGCACTAATTTTACTGACCCTGGCACTCTCCCTGTGAATGAGTGGCGGGCCACGACACGGTCCCCCATCTCGAGACGCTTTTCTGACAGCTTCAGAAGACAGATGATGCTGCTGGAAGCACTTTGCATCACTTCTGTTGCTTTAAAAAAAAAACTGGTTTACCATAGAGAATATTAATCAAACGTCTTTATTGACATATTCACAATACATGAATAAAAAATAAAACCCACCATTTTTGTCCATAAGTTAAGAAAAGAAAAAGACACTGTCAGATGACGCTAATGATGCAGGAGGGACTCCGGTCCATTCGCGTCAAGACCTGCGATCATCCGGTATCTGGCCCTACTCGAGGGGGAAAAATTCAGCTGTTACTTCCCATTCGCCCCCTCCCATAAAACAGCACCTCGGCGCTGAGCACGGCGACAAAACGTACCGAATGCGGACAGTTAAAATTCAGCTCAAGCCACAGCAGCCCCCAAGAGTCCTCCCCACCCACCGCGGTATATTTATCGAGACCGTTTAAAGCACTTAATTAATTCACCAGCAGCTTCGCTGGAGGCGCCTCAAGCTTCCCGAGACTCCATTACATAATATCTTTTACAAAGTCTATTCCCAGCTCGAGTGGAAGATGGATTCTCATGCAGTTAGCGAATGTTCCACCCGTCTGCTTCCCTTTCCCGGGGTTCGGTCCGGAGGGTGCCCCAGTCCAGCCTGCAGCAGCACCCTCGGCCCCGAGCTTCTGGGGACCCCGTCGCTGCCCCAACTCAGAACTGGCTCCACAGGTCTCGCCCTCAGGGCTCCCAGGCAGGCCGCGGTGGGCAGGGTGCGGGCGGGCGCTCCGGACGCCGCGACCCTCGCTGCTCGCCCGGGGCGCCCCAAAGCCTGAGCCGCCGCGCGCCCGCGGGAAGAGGCGCGCAAGGGCTCGGCCGCTGGGCCGGCTCCGGGCTCCGGGCGGAGGACGGAGGACGGGGAGGAGGAGGAGGTTTGCGAGGGAGGGAGGAAGGGCCGGGCCGCCGGGGAGGGGGCCGGGAGGAGGGGGAGGGGGCCGGCCCGGCCGGGAGGGGCGGGGGGGCAGCCAATGAGCGGCGCGCGGCGCGGGGGGGGCGCGGGCTGGGGGAGGAGGTAGGATGGGGGAGGGCGCAGCCCGGGCGGCGGAGGCTCCAGCCATAAACAAGCGCCCGGCGGAGCAGCGCAGGAGTCGAGCGGGGCGCGCGGCGCTCACTGCGCGGACCTTCTCTGCTCCACCGCGCCCACTCGGCGGCTCGGGAGGCGGGGACCGGCCCGGAGGCTGCGCCGCCGCGGCTGAGGAGCGGAGGGAGGCGGCGCGGCGAACCCAGGCTGGAGCGGAGCGCAGCCGCCGCCGCCGCCAGAAGTTTGGGTTGAACCGGAGCTGCCGGGAGGAAACTTTTTTTCTTTTTTCCCCTCCCTCCCGGGAGGAGGAGGAGGAGGAGGGGAAAGCTACCGCTGGCGCCAACGCTAGTGGGCTCGGGGTCGGCGCGGCCCGCACGGGGGGCGGGGGCCTCGCCCCGCTAGGGGAGGCGCGCCCCGGGGGCCCCGAGGGGGGCGGCGAGGACCGCGGGCTGCGGGTGCTGCGGCGGCGCGTGTGCCCCACTCAGGGGAGGGCGCCCGCCCGGCTCCCGGCCCGGCTGCGAGGAGGAGGCGGCGGCGGCGCAAGAGGATGTACTTGGTGACGGGGGGCAGGGGGCTGGCCGGCTGCGGGCACCTCCTGGTCGGGCTGCTAGGGGTGCTGCCGCCGCTGCTGCTGCTGCTGCTGGCTGGCTCGGGCACCCGGGCGCTGGTCTGCCTGCCCTGCGACGAGTCCAAGTGCGAAGAGCCCAGGAACTGCCCCGGGAGCATCGTGCAGGGCGTCTGCGGCTGCTGCTACATGTGCGCCCGCCAGAGGAACGAGAGCTGCGGCGGCGCCTACGGGCTCCACGGAGCCTGCGACCGGGGGCTGCGCTGTGTCATCCGCCCTCCCCTCAATGGCGACTCCATCACCGAGTACGAAGTGGGCGTTTGCGAAGGTACGGCCTCCCGCCGCGGACCCCCTCCTACCTGGCCCGAGCCGTCCTCTAGCGCTGAACAAAGTTTGGCCGAGACTTTCCCGGGAAGAGCGGGCTCTGCAGGGGAAGGGGGGCCCCAGACCCCGGGAGGGAGCCCCCAGCGTCCCAGCTTTCCCGCTCACTGCCTCCCCCCACGCCTGGCCCGCGACGGGCGGGGTTGGATTTCGTGGGTGGAGGCTGGCAAGTTGGGATCGCCCCCGGCCGCATACAAACTCGCACGCGTGTGGCCCTTCGGCCTTGGGCTGGGTAGGGTGGCCCGGCCCTACGCCCCGAGGTGGGGGCGCCACCGGCGGGGCCTCTGCGGTGCCACCGCGAGCCCGGGGGGAACCCGACCCCTGCCGCCCTCCCCACGCGGGCGCAGTGTGGAGCCGAGTGCCGCACACCGGCCGCGAAACCCTCTGTTGGCGGAGCAGACGTGTCTCCAGCTCACTCCCTGCGACTCTTTTATTATTTTTTCCTTGCTTTCTTTCTTCACCCCCTTCCTCCTCCGCTTATAAATCAGTTGAGGCTCCAGCATATGTCAGCCCAGGGGAAGTTACATACGGTGGTTACTCATTTATTTGCCTATTGAACATGGTCAAAGGCTTTCTCTCCTGAATGAAGGGGGGGGTGTACACCTGGGAGTGAAAAGTTGCTTCTACTAGTGGCGGCTTTGGGGGATCGGATATCCGCGTGCTTCCAGTCGCGTTGCCGCCTCCTTCCCCTGGCTGGTCTGACAGCGAGGGAGGTTCTGCTGGGCTCTTCCCTGCGCACCGCGGTGTGGAGACGGCTGCGAGGGGAGAGACGGGGTTGGTGGGGCCTCCCCTCTCTGGAAGAACCTCTGCGAAAGGGTGTTGGCCTTCAACTCGGCCCCGGAGTGCCTGGTCTGACTTGGGGTCTAGACAGAGGCCGTGGGTTCTTTTTATCTGGCGCAGGGGCAGGACTCGTGGGCACCGGTTGGACGTGGGCTCGCGGCTGGGGCTGACGTGGGGATGATGCTGTTCCGGGGAGCGGCGAGGACGACGGACAGGCGCCCTCGGCACCTTGTCCCTCCCTTACTGCTCACAGCCAGCGCCTAGTAAAAGAAGGGTTTATTCTGGAGCATCCTTCAGTACGTATGGTTTATTGTGCTGGGATAGTGGAAAGTGGTAGCAACCTTAGGAATTTGATGGGTCTGTTAAAAGGCTTGAATTCTGCAGTTTTCTTTAAATACAGAACCTATGCATATGTATTTATACCTGCGGCTTTGTGAGTTCGGACAGGAAAACCCCGGAGGGCTTCCTGGTGGGCAGCAGTGAACAGAGGGAACACTCCTCAGAAGGGACGCGCACTGCACCCGTGGGACACTGGGTTAGACGAGTTCACTTGCTTGAAATACAAATGCCTCTCACCTGGTGTTAAGTCCCATTTTATAACCTTTGGATGCATCACATCAGGAGAAAGGGCCGGGAGAGTAACTTCTGACACCATGTAGGACTTAGACTAAAAGATGTATCTTTGGACCCTGCCACTTGTTACAAGTGACTTAAGCCAGCCTCCCATAAATCTACAAAGAACAAGCAACATGAAACAGGGTTAAATGTAGCAGAAACTGCTGTGCTGGAGCAGGTTCTAAAGATTGTAACCCTGGTTTTGTTACCTCGTGATATACTTGGTAAAGGAAATGTGGAGCCCAGGAGGCAGTCCCAGAATCAAGTGTTTTGGCAACAAACGATAGACCCGTGTCACAGTCGAGTCACAGTCGACCGTGATTTTGGCAGTGTGTGGGCGAGCCTCTCATTCCTCCGAAGTGATGCGAGTCCTCGCAGCTTCCTTTCTTCTGGTTAACACCCCATGCACTTGGTATTAGCCTTGAAAACGCTAAGAAATATTTGTTGCCCTGGTCATATCTGAATTCATGTTCTCTAGCAACACTTCTCATTTAGCAGGCCTGTCTTCCGCTGCCAGAATCAAATGCCCAGGGCGTTTTTATTTTATTTTTATTTTTTAATTCTAAAAGCAGCAGTAAAGTTGCATTCTGAACCCATGAAACCAGTTAGAAGGACATTGTTACCTGGCGTGATACAGTGGTTGGGTGTAAATGTTTTCAAAAGTGTGCCTTAAATTTCCATATTTCCACATTACTACAAGATGTATGAAAAACATAGCTTAAGCGAGTAACCTTTTTTCTTCTTTTTAAGACTTGGAGGATTCTTTACATGTCAGTAATTATGTAGGAGGTGCTGGCTTTCTCTTGTTTTCCTGTTACTTTGGAAGAAATTTCTCAATGGCCAGTGTTTCCCTCAGTTTCCATTTTTATCCTGAGAGTCATGCACTGAAACGTGACCATCACAACAACCATGAATAGGAATGGATACACTTTATTCCTGTGGACGTCTCTTTTGCTGCAATTTTTACACTAAAATGACCCCTACTGGTTGTATCTGTTAATGAAAACTCTTTTGAAAAGCTTTAATTGACTCCACTGAGAAAACCTAGTGCATGGTATGGAAATAATATCATGACTAACCTACCTGCTTTCGATGACATAATTTAAATACAAATTACATCGCTCCATTTGCCAACTTGCATTGATTTTTAGTTGTGTTGCTTCCCAGCCGGGGGTTTGGAGAGGGGGTGGATGGAGGGAAATCATGTTTTTAAATCTAGTTTACAAAGTGAGTTCGATCAGTTAGGGCAGAAATGGACCCCTTCCAACTCGGGGTTCACTCGCTGCCCCAGGTTGTTAAGGCATGTCCCCTCGTAGTAGGCTGTTGGTCAGTGTGCATTGGGGAAGTGGCTGGACAGTCCTCTCCACGGGAAGAATACTGTAGAAAAAAATACTTTCCGAAAGGTTACATAATGGGATGAGCTGGGTCCTGTGCATCCCGTGACACGTACCCTGGAATTTCTTTTAGGCACCACTCAGATCGTCGTTAAGTACAATCTGATCTTTTTTTTTTTTTTTTTTTTAGATTTTGGCTAATGCATTTTAAAACATGAGTTGCAGTCTAAAAAGTGTGTGCTGGCCCTGGGGAGGCCACAGGTCCCTGCCCCATTTCAGGCCACCTGGTGAGTCTTCCAGTGCCTTTGGCAATATCCCACGTAGTCCGTGCTCGGCTGCTGGCCTCCAGGTAAATCGCCTGGGAGCCAGAGAAACAAGTTTGGGTTCTGAACTCTGGAGACGGAAGCCGGACAGGAGGTCTCTTTGGGAGATCAAAGACAGAGCGCTGGAAAATGACTGAAGCGGGATTTTCCAGGAAGAATGTTTTAATTAGACGGCGTGGGTTATATTTTGAGATAAGGGGGTGAGGACCACTTTTTATTCCTCCTGAAGTGGACTGGTGCTCGCCCTTCGGTAATGGGTGGGGCCAGGTGCAGGGCAGTGTGGTCAGTCTTTTCTCTGAGTAATGAAGGGCAGGTGATGGCTGGAGTTCGACTGTGTGAGGACAGAGTGACTTGGAAGCTGGTGGACACACTACTGAGTGTCTCAGCCCTGAGAACTTGGTCGTATTAGATCCAGGGGATCCCTGTTGCAGATAAGCACCAACGTTCTTCCCAGTGATTATTTCCTCGGTGGCTGCATCTTTATGGAGCATCTGTGTTCGCACCACTGCCCTCTGAGAACTGCCCCCTTTCAAGACACAAGTCCCCCTTTTATTTCCCCGGGTGTTTTAAACTTTGCTTCTCCCCACTTGCCCCCCCCCCCCCCCCCCCACACACACACACAGGGCAGTGAGTAGAATCACGGAAATGTTCTGGGTACTAGCACAGAACAAAATGTGGTTTTTCTGATACTGTTGCCATTGGAAGATTATGGCTTGTCTTCTAATCACTGCAAGACAGTTACTGAGTAACAGGTTTCATTTTCTTACCTCAAGAGTCTTTAGGTCGAGTGAGCTCTCCATGCCAGAGAGAGCAGCAAGCAGAGGGCCTATAAAAATATATTAATAGGGTATGGGAAGAGAAACCAATGCAAATAAACAAGGAAATAATTAGTTCCTCCTGAAAGTAAATATTGACAAAACTCGGAGAGACTATTCACTGCACATATACAAATGACAGCCCTTCCTGACCTTCACTTTGACTGTCACACTCACAGAATCCTCACTGGTATTGAGGAGTCCAGTCACATAAAACACTTGGCAAAGGAATTGCTTAAGACCAGAAAGGCAAAAATAGCAAATCTGGAGACATTTGCAGCCATTAACATATGTTTAACAGTGACCAGGGCAGTCTACAAGCAATGTTTTGGCAGTGCAGTTGTGAACAGATAGGTTAATATGTGAAGAAAATTATTCAGAACCGTGCTTAACGATGGGTATTATGTCCACCTGTAGGAGGGACTTAATGATTTGGTGCAGGTGTCCATGTTTTGTGGGGCTTGATTAACATGTAATGATCTGGACGAACACGAGGATAACCTGGAGACGCAGGAGGCAGGCATTACGAAGTTGGGGAAAATGGCTAAAACAGACGACCCTGAAAAGGCGATGGAGGCCTGAAGAATGACACATGGGAGCAGGGAAAAACACTGAATTCATCTTAGGGCAACTATGTCATCCTTTGAAGAATAATCCAAAACACATTCCAGGCATTAATTGTGAAATTCCTGAAAAAGGTGGGTGTGTTTAACATCTTTCAGGCTATAGCACTGACACGGGAGATGGCGTAGCTCCCTCGCCTGTGAATACCATCAGATAGGAGGTGGCGAAGTGAGTGGAAGGCAAACGTGTTTGGTGAGGCAGGTTCCCGTAAACTCTGAGTTCCACACGGCCCGTGCGGTATCAGGATTTTGGAGACGCCCTAGTAAAGCTCAATTAATTATTTGAGGAAGAAACAGCGGACCAGCCAAGCGTGCACGAATAACAAACTAAACGCCTTTCTTCTCAGACTGAATTCTCCAAAGCGGAATTTTCAGAGATCGGACTTGTCTTTGCATAAAAATCAGTCACTCATTCGTTGGTCTGCTCCGTGCAAGGCCTGCTCTGCTGCTAAGGGCTGGGGAGCAGTCGGGGCAGGGCCTGGGGACCTCCAGGGTGAGCTCCGCACCCTTGACACTTGTAATCAAGATAAGGAATAAGGCAGCGAAGACTTAAAAGTCCACATGATCATGTAAGTTCAAGCCAAGTAGAAGGGCCTCTGCCAGTCTGTATATGATGAGTTGGCGAGTGAAGTATGTAGTTAAAATTTGTTCTAGGAATCACAGGATCTGAGATGATCTTCTCAGCCTCTGGCGGCAGAGCTGAAAAGGAGAATTCAAATTTGCACTGCATGTGCAAGTGTGAGCACGGGCTCTTTGGGGTGGGGGAGGGGACCCTACCCATTCTCCTTAGAGCCTGTGCAATACAAAACAGAGTGTTTCCCAACATCTGAGAACGAGGCTGCGTTCTTAACACTTTACTAGCTGTGGTTCAAAGTGGCAGGCTGCCTTTTGAGAGTGATTTTCCCTTTGTTCTGGCTTGTCCCACCAGGCAGGTGAGCGTGGGCAGTGAACTGGGAGGTGTCCCTGTATTGGCATCTGCCAACTTCACCCACACTGCTGCTGGTGCCAGCCAATTATCCCGGTCAAATCACGGAAAACCTCTGTGCTGAGACAGGGCCTCCTCTGCCTTATGGACAGAGGAAGGGTTGAATATACTTTTAAAGTTAAGGAAGCCCTCAAGGTGAACACTAGCAAGTGTTCATTTGGGGCCCCCGTTAGAAAAACATCCAAAAAGATCCCTTTTTCACCTGTTATGAAGTGAACAGGTTTCACTCCCCTTCCCTGATTAATTGCCAGTGTGAAACACGGGGCTCACATCCACACCCTGCTTTTCCGTGCATCTCAGTTTTCTCATCTGTGGAGTGGGTTAATAATAATGGGACGTTCGTAAGGCTCAGTGAATGATGAATCCTATGAGGCACTTAGCAGAATGACTGGAGTAGACAATAACAGCAAAGCTACTGATCATACAAGTGAAACAGCTGATACAGGCTCATTAGCTTGTTCTGCTTCATCCTCATCGACCTGCGTAACTGATCATCAGTAGTTCAGGAGTTTGGATTCTTAGGAAGGGAGCGAATTATTACTGAGTTCGCATCCCTCCTCCCAACACTGTAAGTGCATCGAGTTAAAAGGCTTCTTTAAAAGCCTCTGAAGTTACCTGTTCCTTTTCCTCCTAAAGCCCATTTGTTAGACTTGGTCTAAATAGTTTCTACCAAGTTGGTATATTTTGGGTGAAAGTAAAGAAGGATCTGAAATTTTTCCCGTTAACTTGTAGACACTGTAAATGTAGAACCATTTATCTGTGGGCTATTATTTTGAGAAAGAGGGGGCACCAAAACTTGCTCTGACCGGTGGTGCGTGTGTTCCTTCACATGGCATTCTGGAGACCGTGGCTCCTAGCTCTTGGAGTGTTCACAGTGACGGGGACCACAGTCGCCGACCTGGCCTGAGCTGCGGAAACAGCTTGTCTTGCCTAGGGCCCCACTCCCACCTGTCACCGCAGTTGGTACAAACCAGGCGAAACCAGAGGTCAGACATCTGGCCAGTCCATTGCTCGGTTTACTTTCTAACCCTCCCTGTCCCCCCGCCATCCTTCCACTCATGCGAGTTTACTGAGCAGCTACTATGGGGTCTGGTTTTGGGCGCAACATGGTGGCAATACCACTTCTCTGAGCCTGAGTTCCCTTGTCTGTTGATAGTGATAGTGCTGGTTACCACCTGGGGGTCTCAGGAAACAGGCAGGTTCTGATCCGAGTAGGTCCGAGGCAAGTCTGAGCTTCTGCATTTTTACCAAGCTCCCAGGTGAGGTCAATGCTGCTGATCCAGGGGCCACACTTTTCTCAGGCAAGAAGCTGGCTGGTACCTGTAAAGCACGTGGCAGGTAGTAACACCTGTTACTATTATGATACTTATTTCTCAACCAAAAGGAGTGAGGTAGGAGCCCTGTTTTCACGGAGGCCGTGGGGCGGGTAGTCAGCTGAGACAGTTAATTACAGGCCAAGGCCACTACAACTGAGCCCAGAGGTAAGTGTTGGGCCTCTCAGCAGAGCTAAGGGGGTCCTAACTCTGACTCTTAACCATGAGGGAGAATTGGTGGGGGGTATAGCGCCAAGCAAGCCCCAGGATGTTTCCTTTCCTGCCCTCTTCTGAGGGTGATATTTTAGAAAATAGGAACTAGGCCATGGGGAGCAAGATAAACCTCTGTCCAGATCTCAGCCCTGTTGCTGCTCCAACTGTGAACATCCAGCTTGTTTAGTTGTTGGGGCTTCAGGCTCCTCATTCGTGAAAACGGAATTTTAATGGCTTTCTGTGCAGTAAGTATTGTGGTGAGGACGGGAGAGAATGAATACGTATGTGTTACATGTATTATATATGTGTGTACAATGGCCAGTATTCTTGCTACCAAATAGATTTCGCAAAGATTAATATTTTAATTTTCATTCTGTTTTCTATCCTTTCTCATTCTCTTCTGTGTTAGCTTTTTCTTTATATGTTTGGGGTTTTTTTTTGTTTGTTTGTTTGTTTAATTTAACTTATGGACCTGGAGAACATTAAGTGAAATAAGACAGTCAAACAAATACCACATGATCTCACTTCTATGTGGAATCCAGTGAACAAACTGAACCCACAAGGACAGTGGGGACAGGCTCGTAGATGGAGAGCAGGGTGACAGCTGGTGGGGGGGTTAGGGGGTGGAGGGATTGAGCAAAGTGGAAAAAGGGCTCATGGACATGGATAACTGGTGATTGCTGGGGAAGGGGGGCATAAGGGAACCAAACGTAATGAAAAAATAAAGATTAACAATAAATAAGAAAAGTATCTACTTTGCAGACACACACGCTTCCTCCACAGAGGACTCAGGTGCTTGTCAGAGAAAATGGGCCTGTGAAGTACTTAGAACAAGGGACCGTGAGCCCGGGTTTCTGGAACACTCGGTGGTCTGGCCCGAGATGACCGTGTTTCCCAGCCGTGCTGGTGCTTCAGCGCAATGTGGGCATTTGCTTGATTTTGTGGTTTGACTCCTTTACTTCCAAAAAGCTATTGCAAATTAGTATTTTTTAAAAACGTGACATATCTTAATGTTGATGGCATATGGTTTTATGAAAGGGAATGAAGTTTCCTTTTGTTGAAAGTTTGCTGTGAGTTTCTGGACCTCACTGGAGATACTGGAGACCCCAGGGGGATCTCCCAGGCCAGGTCGGGGTGGCTGGGGTCACAGAAGGAAACAGCACAGGCCCGGTTGTTGGCCCAGAGATGAGGGCAGGCCTGGGAGTGAGCAGGCCTTGGGGGCTGGCCCACAGGCCGTGTGCTCCTGTCCTCCATCCCGTGTGCTCCTGTCCTCCATCCCGTGTGCTCCTTCTCCCTGCCTCCATCCCGGGCTCTCCATCCCGCCCCCCCCCCGCTGCTTCCTCCCCCCGCCCTTTCCACCCCCTTCCCCCATGCTCCATACGTCTCTTGTGTGGACTAATACTGCCGCTAAACTATGGATTTGCATGGTGGTTTCCCTGGAAAGTCTTTGCACAGCAATGGGAGGCTAGAAAAGAACACCGACAATGAAAATATCTGATGTTCTTGTCTCCTCATTCCCTAATGTAGTCTCGGGACTTTAGGAAGACAGAACTATAACTCTGTCCTCATGCCTGGAAGTAAGTATTGCATTTTTATCCGGGAAATAGGGGGTAAATAGGGTCGGAGTAACTCACAAGGTAGATGCTTTGTAGTAGCTGTTACAGAACGAGGAGAAAGAACTTGCCGAAGGTATAATTCTGAGAGTCTACAGTTGACAACTTTGTTATTTTCTTCTTGACAACCAAATCCTGTTAAAACAGAAGTTGACGAGTATCTCTACTAATTGATTAGCATTGAGTAACATGAAACCTACAAGAAAGATGAGATAAACCTGCAAATTTCAGAGTTTCATTTAAGTATATGTTTATTAAACTGGAAAATAACACCCTAGTTTGAAGTATGCTGGGAACACTTAAAAAAGAAAAGTGTTAATTATATTTTAAGGTGTTGTCCTTTTACATTTCAAGTTCCTGAGAAGGTTATTTGAAGAGTCTATCTGCTCCGGAAATTTTAGCTAAGTCTTTAGCAACCAGCCACTCTGGCTACAGCAGGTTAAAAAAAAAAAAAAAAGGATACACTGTAGGCTGTAACTAGAGACTGTGCCTGTCTTGTTTAGCATTTCAAAACAAAAACCATAAACAAACATCTCAGATTCAAAACAGAAAGGAATTTCTGGCAGGGCAGAATGAAACCTGAGCCTGCAAAGTCCTGGTCTACCAGAGGTAACTTATTTAGCTTCTTATCCAAAGCCACGAGCAAAACAGTTCACAGCTGTGATAAAGCAAAAAGGTATCTCAATATGGGAGACTTGTGATACCTCTTTTTTAAGCCTCCAAAAGACCTGCCAGAATGAGGCAAAGCCACCTCGAGGAAGTTTGACCTGACCCGAACTTACAGTGTTGAGAGTACGTGTCTAGGGCCATGTCAACCCTGTGCCGAGTGCAGTCATCCATCCATACAGGGGGTGTGGGCCTCACAGAGGGCGTGAGGAACATTCCAGCATCTTGTCAAAGGCAAAGCTTAAAAACCTTCTTACTGTTTTGCACTTTCCATAGGTTGGAGTTTTGCTTTAAAAAAAAAAAAACCCTGTAAATGACATTTATATTCTGAGTGAGGAAAGGGGGTAGATTGTAGACAGTTTTATCTCTGAAAGCCAAAGTACAAGGATTATTGAATGGTTAAAGACTAGGTGTGCTGTTTCTTTTTCAGAACCACAGAGTTGTCATATTGCAGACAAATTTGAGGAACATTTATTACCACTATCTATGACAACGTGAAGGGTCAAATAAATTCTCTATCTTAATCAAAAGAATAAATGGGTTTCTGTCTAAGCTTGTTGCAGGAAGGATTTTAGGCTGCTCAGAAAGGTGAATATCACAAAAATTCTTCTAACATGAGGATGGCTTGATAAAGGAGAAACAATAGCCATGGCTTCCAGGTCCCCCCTCATCCCTTAGGAACTGGAATGAAACCTCCTCAACTTCCTTTGACTCGACTTTGCCTTAATTCGTCAAAAGGGCATTAAATAGTTACCTACGAGAAGGCAAGGGAACTGAAGCAGATAGCGTAAGGCCCTTCTGGTCATAAGATCTATGTTTCTTTATTATTACAGCAGAGTGCTAGGCAAGAGTCAAATATTACCTTGTGTTTGCAGAGCTAGGGAAGGAGAGGGTGGTGAGTCTCTTCTGGGTTCTTTGCCAAATGCCGTAGACAGAAGAGCTCGGAACAGGTCAAGAGTTCTCCTATAGTTACCTTTAGCAGAGGGGGTAGGGAAAGCAAAACATCGTTATCTATCGGGAAGTCAGTGACATCTTTTAAGTGCTGGCAATCTTTAAGCTTTCTTAACTGGCCTAACCTGGATTCAAGGTAGAATTTATGCCTCTCTTTTACGTCAGTGCTGGCCTGCTGCTTTTGCTCTTCTCTCCATTTTCTCATTTACTCCATTAATTATTGCGGCTCCGAGGTAGGTGGGTGACAGATAAGGAAAGGGAGAGAGAAGCTTGAGCAGAGACAGGCCAAAACTTGCTGAAATTCACGTGCTCCTTTCTGCCTCTGACATTGGGAGGGTTGAGTAATTGCTGTTCCTCCTAATACTGCAGGCAGCAGCCAAATTCTCAGCATTCTTTTACCTTTGCTGCTGTTTTCACTTGCCAGGGAGTCTCCTGCAGGAGCAGACCGAATTTAAAGCAACATAACAGGGACAGTGCGTGGAAGCAGAGGCCTTGGCTGAAGGGGACCCCTGGGCCCCTCGTTATTGGGAGAAGGAAACGATGGGTCTCTACAGAAGGACCTGCGGCCAGCCTGGCCGGCTCCCCTGCCCTCGCCGCCTCACACCCTCCCTGCGGCACCAAGCCGCCGAGGCTCTTTGGAGCGCCTGCGAGACGGCAAATCTTCGCTGTGTTTCAAGTTCAGGCCAACAGTGAAGCTTAGAAAGTGGTCTCTTGGGGTCTAGAAAGTTCACCCTGTGCCCGTTGCCCAGTGGCAGGACATGGAGCGAAGTGAGGTGCTGCGGACCTGTGGCCCTGGAATTTGATGTAATACAGGTTATTCTAAAGAATGTGACACTCAGTACAGCCCGGGGTGCACACCAGCAGTCAAATTTCTCTACCTGGAGGATATTACGTTTTTTGCCAAGAGCAGCCTTCCAGAATGAGGTGCTAGTTAATTCCAGTTGGGCATTTGTTCACTAACAAGTCTGCTGAATGCTAAATACTCCATTTGGGAGTGTGTGACGTGAGAAAACTGAGCAGCTAATTATTATGTAGATCTTCTCCACGATTCTTACTTGCAGTTCAATTACCTAACCTGTCAGTCCCTAGAAATGTGAATTTCTTGGTTTCCTGTAATGTTTTACTTTTTTGCTCTTTTAAGATTTCTTTTTTCATGGTTTTTGCTCCAATCTGGAAAACTGCTGTAAGTTTACTAACAGGGTGGACATTTCATGTTGTTTAATAGAAAACACTTCTAGTGGGAGGACTGTGGCCACTCTCTTCCCTTCTTTTCTTTTTTCAAGATAATATCAAAAGTTATATCCCGTTCCAGATCGTATCCTCTCTCTTCCAGGGTAGATTCCTGGACAGCTAATAGGAGTGGCGACTGAGATAACCATTGAAGGGATGGGTGTTCGTTTACTAACCGGAGCTTTTGCCTAAATAGATTTACTTTACTTTTTTTCGGTGTATCAGTAGGTCTTTATTTGGTTCTCTTCCTGTTTGGTTGGTACATATTAGCTTAAGAACTTCAGCTGTGGGGGCAGCAATGAGAGTCTGCCTGCCTGGGGCCAAACACTTCTCTCTGGGAAGCAGCCAGTGGGTGCAGCGTGTGTTAGCTGCCTTCAGAGTCAGTGCTAGAACGTCTTTGGCTGTGGTTTGGCCCTCCTTTCCTGGGGACTCCCTGCCACAACCCAGGGCAGGCTGGGGCCCAGGTGCCCTGGAAGCCATTGGAAAGGCTCGCTTTTCCAGCCGTCTTTTCTTGTGCCTCTGCCTTCTTCCCAGCACGGCTGCACGTGGTTTTCCAGCTGTCCCTAACCCAGATGGTTAAGAGTCGGCATCAAGGGTCAACTCCTCGGTGAGGACCCCTTGCAAAAATGGTGTCTGCGCTAACTGGCGAGCAGAAGGGTTCTGTAGAAGTGCTGGGAGGAGAGTGTTTGGCGGTATATAAAATTCCTTTGACACGGTGGGATATGATACTCTGGATCAGAAAGTGCTAAGACTTCATAAAAACAAGGCTCTCTACAAGGTGTGGGAGACTTGCTGGCCTACACAGGTGTGCCCAAGATGGTAAAATATGTCTGTAGCATCAGCGGGTGGGCCCCTGGGATAGCTACGCGGATGAGAGAGAGAAAGCTGTGATAATTCCTTCTTTCAAGACGTAGATAATGTGTGCCTTTGGACCTGGAGTTCATGTGTGCCTACACGCATGTGTCTTGTTGCTGCAGAGGGCTCAGTACGAAGGACACTTTGCACCGTGTTACGACGGATGTGCTGAAAAACAAATTAAGTATATTCTTTACTCTGTACATCATCAAACTGAAAATGACTTAAAGTGCTTTGGCGTTTAAACAGCCTCGTTAACTGGGAGATCTGTATGTAAGCAAGTGGGGTTCAGTAACATTACTAACTTCACTTTTTGGTGATTGGGACAAAAGTTCGATTATCCCAAAGGCAGTGTGGCTGATTTTTATAGTAGATGATCACCAAACATAGTTTTTGGCTTTGCAGAGGAATTTCAGAGGGGATAACAAAAAGGAAAAGCAGAAATTTGGGCTGAAAAATGGAATACCTCTGTAGGAAATGAGCAAAATTAAAGAAGCCGGAGGTGCGGTGTTTTTTGTTGTTGTTGTTTTTGAAAGGTGATTAAATTATTCTCAAAGACCCTGTTGGGAAAAGGTGAGCCCGCAGCAACCATGTGTATTGGCTGTTTATTCAGGAAATTGTATTCAGTACTCTGGAAGGAAAAAGATTCTCTGCCAACACAGTTCTGGAAAACTTGAGGGAGATAAAGTATTTACATGCTTTAATAACATTAAACATGTCCAAAAGAAATATATAATTACAGCTACATTTGGCACTGAAAAGAGCCCACGGATTATATTTTTTAAATTGTGTGTGAATATGTCAGCGTATGCCCTTGAGTTAGAAATACTTGGGCAATCCTGTTTCTGGAGAGACTGGAAAAGTGGAAGATGCTGGAGTTACACACAGAGAGAAAACAGGGGGTGACTTTCCAGTAAAGAGGAAGAGTGGAATTTTCTTTAGAAGGGGTATATTTCATATGCATAACGATTCCAACTTTACTTTCTTAAAAAAAATGATCATAGTTTCATAAGCATTTCACCTTAGAGCCTCAGTCAATTGTGTGCTCTTACAAACCCCCCCCCACAGGTGAGGGGGAATGAGAGTCCCGAACTCAGTATCTGACTGTTCTCCCGAGGTTTGTCTACAACAGAGACCCTTTGAGAACTCCGAACATCAGGAGGCACATTGGACACCCACTGTCTAATGTCTGTTGCAGCCAAAGCGTGGGGGCGGAGCCCGCAATTGGAAAATAGGTGTGGTGTTGGCTTTCAAAAGCCCGAAGTTATCTTAACATCCTTCTAAATGTGCTCTCATCCTTCAGCCCTTACCGCTTTATGCTGGCTTCTTTGTGAAGCCTTCCTGCCCTGCCCAGGAAAAAATGCCCTCCTGCCCCCACCCCGC
This sequence comes from Artibeus jamaicensis, assembly GCF_021234435.1. Classification (NCBI taxonomy): domain Eukaryota; kingdom Metazoa; phylum Chordata; class Mammalia; order Chiroptera; family Phyllostomidae; genus Artibeus; species Artibeus jamaicensis. The sequence continues at coordinate 21,165,086 of NW_026521843.1, forward strand.
CACCCCCTGTGCCCACAAATAGCACTTTCTCCTTCCCTTCTTGTACCACTGTCCACACTGTGCAGATTTGGAGTTTCTGAATTCCAGCCTCCCTGTGATCCACTTCAGTGCCAGGATTGCTTGTTATTCTAGTGCTTGGCACACAGGAAGATCTCAATGAGCATTTGTTGACTAAATCTAGACCCAAGGTCATCCAAGATATTATACAGAAACTTTTCCATCGGAACCATTTGGTTTCCACTGTGGAGACGGAAACATGACAAGCACCCGGTGAGAGGATCCCAGTGAGGAGTCACATTGTTGCCGAAGGAAGCTGGACACCCGTTCACCGGATCCCGTCCCCTTCCTCTCCCCTCCGCGAAATTCTCCTTAGAATTTATTTTTCCAGTTTTACCATGATGGGTTAGTTTCAGCTGTATTTATTTTGGCAACCAGTTAAAGGTATTTTATTTTTACTTGTGAAGCCTTTTCTTGCCAGTTTGTGTCCAAAAGGTGTCGTCTTTCATTCACCAGCCCTTCATCAGCTTGTAAGAATTTGCCTCTGTGGGTGGCGGCTTGTAACCTTCTTACCACCAGGGATCTAGTGCCCTGACCGGTTGAGATACAGGGGTGATAAGCTGCTTGTAAACAACTGATAAACAATTAATTACTTTCCAGACGCCCTTCAGGTGGCCATTGACTAATTGATGATAGTAAAAGAGACTTTTATATTTTCAGGAAATCCAGGATTGGGTCTTAAACACCCCTGTTGACTGATCAGGAGGAAGGAGGGTCATTTAACGAACATGCATTGAAGTTTTAGAGCCAGGCCAGTGCACGCAGCAGCCTATTCACTGCTCCAGGTGATCTCCAAATGTCCTCTGGAATTTCTCCGGGGAAGGAAACTCTGAACCCCCCCCAACAGAAGGGTGGAAGCCTGTGACTGTGAATAATAGAAGTGCCTCACAATGGTTTGAGCAGGAAGTGCACGGGAATGCAATATAAGGAATTTAAAAAGCAAAATCCCATTTGGATTTACTCCAAACCCTATGACTTCAGGGACTGAGGAATTCTTGATGACTCACGGATGGAGTCCCAACTTGCCGTTCAGCACTGAGGGGTGGTTTCTCCTTTAGCGCCTGTCATGAACACTTCGTTCTTCGCTTCCTTTCTAAAGGTCTTAAGGTGGTTTACAAATTAAGACAGTAAGACATTAGACACTGGGGGATACAACAGCAAATTACAACCTTTGGGTGGTACATTTGGCACTGAGCCCAATGACTCATGTGGCTTGGTTGGGTGTCATCCCGCAAAGCGAAAGGCTGCTGGTTCAATTGCCAGTCCGGGGTCAGTGTTTCTCCCACTCTCTTTCTCCCTCAGTTGCCCTCTCCCTAAACAAACACAATCTTTCAAAAGAAGAAGGAGGAGAGAGGTTCGGCCATGATAAAATGGACAGGGTCATAGACACAGGGATGAGCTCGGGCACCTGTACCCTTTTATCTCAAATGAGTGTGCTCACAGGACCCTGTTTTCTTCGGGCGACTTTAGTTTTGATGTCTCTGCTGAAAGCAGCTTCATCTTCTCCACCTTTAAGATGCTCATCTCGCACTCGATGATAGTCATTCATAATGTTATTGTCTTGGTTGGTATCGCTGTAGTCACCTGCTTTGGAACCTTTTATCAATTACAGCTGCTGTTAATGAAAGTGTCGGGAAGGGGGAGGAGGGCAAAGAGTTCTCTTTATAATGTCATGAAAAGTGAGGATTCTAAACGCAAGGTAGTTTTTTGAGGGCCCACTGTTGATTGTCCTGTAACACTTTAAAACTTTTATGTGCTTTCATTAGTATTGAAAATTTAAAGGCCAGACCTGGGAGCTTGTTGCACTTGATGGTGGGCACTGCCCAACTCAGAACTGTGTATATCTTAGAAGCTGTGGTTCTCAGTTAATTTAAGAAAGTAGTTGAAGGACCCAGAGCACTTCTTGCAGCTGGACTTAAAGCACAGCTACTCAGTCTTCAATAAAATAAACGAATAGAGGCAGAGGACTGGGAAACACACTCGAAAGAGGGAGCGGCCCTCCGGTTGAAGGCGAAGGTAAACAGTGTTGGTAACCGAAAAGTTGACTTCCTGGCAGGCAAGAACCCGAGGAGTGGGTGTGAAGTGCAACCACCAGGAATCATTTTAAGCTGGAGAGATTGCTGCATGTCCCGAGTCCCCAGAAGAACCCCTGAGAGCTATTTGGGGGAAATCGGTTTCTGGAAGCGGCCTTTGACTGTCCTGTCATGCCTACATCTGGAGCCAGAGGCGGTGCCTGGAGAGGGAAGGTCAGCTTTGTGCCGGAGAAAGCAAGCAGATGGGGCTCTGGGAGGGGTGGAAATGAAGTCGCCCTCGACCTGGGGAAAGCTTTGCAGGGGAGCCGGTGGACTGGCAGAAGGCAGCGGGAAGGCGTCCCTGAGTCTGTGTGTGATTTAGAGCGAATGGGAACACAGACCTTTTCTTTCTGTCTTTCATTACCGTGGAAAACTGCATCATTACAGTGGACAGCTGTGCACACTTTGCAAATCACGTGATGTGTGCAGATGTACACATCCATATACGCAATATGCGCACGTAAAAAATACCCGCAGGGTCCACGTTCCTGACTGATAGTCTCTTTCTGTCCATTCCTCCATGATGACAGATGGCATTTTCTTCTCATTGAAGCTGTTAGGTCCTGTGAATGCCAACAAAAATAAAAATTTCTGTCCCTGGCCATCATTAACTTACTTGTATAAAGAAGTACAGGTAGATTCTCTCCCAAGTGTCTTGCTCCTGTGTCTGGTGTAATTACATCAAGTTTATAAGTTGCGTGCGGGTGTTCTGCTCACGCCTTGCCTCGAGAAAGGTGGCCCATCCAAAGTACAGAAATTCTGTAGAACTTTTCAGACTCAGATTCTTGGAGCTCTGTCGCAGGTGGGAACAGGCCATGCCTTGTCAAAAGAGACCCACCCAGAGCCCTTTAATGGTCCCTCTGAAAGGTCTTATTACCTCAGTTCCCTCTCTGAGGTTTTATTTCTTGAAGATCTTATTTCCCATAAGTAGCTATGTATGTCATGGGAAATGTTTAGGTCCTCTACCTAAAATTAAAAAAGTTTTTTTTTAAAACTATTATAAAGACAATAGAACTTTACTAGACAGTTTGGGAAACAGAGAAGAAAAACAGTGATCGGATGCTCTTGTTCCAGTCACAACTCGTTTTGTGTTTTCGTATTAAGTACACTCTGTCTAGTCTTCTTCTCACCACATGCTTCACCACACATCTTGTGTCTTGCTTTTTTGCCCTTAAAAGTGATACCCAATGCATCTTTCTATGTTACTACGTAGTCTTCATTATTACAACTTAAACTGATTAATGCAGGTTTAGTGACTGCACATCACAACTTTATTTTCTTTCCCCCTTTCCTTTCAGGACTATATAAAAGGCAAGAAGGGGGAGGGTAGGTAATTCCAGGTGAATTCAGGAGAAAATTCTGTGCAGCTTGCTTTGTTTTGGTGAGTGCCTAGCGCTGCAAGCCGAGGACTACAGTGGTCTCCCTCCCTTCACTGAGGATCTGACCACTTCCCCTCCGTGCGTCCAGCCCTTGTGCCTAGGGCTGGGCCATGAGGACGGTGGCCCATCATTGTTTTGTCTGGTATCTTTGCTGCCACCAAGACTGTTTTGACTCTTAAGGACATCAAATCTTTTTTTTTTTTTGACCTTTTCCTCTGTTAAGTCACGAGCAGTGGGCTTTGGGCAAATAGCCAGCCCTCTGGGGTAGGCACATTTTAATTCTGTTGCTTTTTTTTTTTATAGTTCATTATTGGAGTGCAAATGTTTATTTTGTATGAAAAATGGATATAATTAACTGTATCCTAACTAGGGACTGGCTATTAACTTCAAGATTAATTCTCAACCTTTATGCTTTGCCGTGCATGTGGCATATGCTCTTACTACCAAGGATTTTATCTGAGGATTTAAAATAGTTTTCCACTTCTACCGTTTTATAAATGAAACCAGAGGCCTTGAAGTTACCCAGCCATACATACATAAAATCTGGAAAAACCTGGATCATTTTCGGGGTTAAGTTTGTTGAAATTCTATGAGGAAAAAAGACATTTTTTCCTTGTGTTTTTATTGGCTGATATATTAATAAGTGGTTTATACAACTCAGATACTGCCTTCATATTCAGAAGGTTTATATAGCATCTGTTGTAATATTTCAGATTCATTTCTGTACTCTTTATTTAAAAATAAAAATTCACACTCAACACCAATTCTGCAAACTGTAAGCAAAATGAAATCACCAGGCTTCAGATATAGTTTATATAAACTCGAAGCCCTCTTTGGTTTATCAAAAAGAAGACAATTTTGATGACCTCTTCAATACTAAATTACTGTTTCTGAATTACACACCTTTGAAAGCTCATAAATCATGAACGACACCTACCAGTTACAACGTTCCATCGAGGAAACATGGGCCCTTTACCCGGCGGCTTGTTGGAGGCAGGGCCCGCCGAGACTCCTTCAGCAGCAGGTGTGTAGCGGAGCGATTGTGTGTGCACAACTGCACTGTCACAGACACTTTCCCGACCAACGCAGTGACATAAGATAAAGCAGGCTTTGAACTGGAAAATTCGAAGGTGAAATCACCTCAAATTTAATAGTTCAACGATGGATGTTTATGGAATTTTAGTTACGCCATGGGACATTGACATAATTAAACAAATGTGTAACTTTTTGTAAAAAAGCACAACGTTTAATAGATATATGTATTTAATCACACCAAGCAAATCATTGCACCCACCACCACCAACAACAACATAATATATGCTGCAATTGTGTCTCTGCCGACCATGCTTTGGGGGAAATGTTTGTGGAGCCGGAGGGGGCCTGGGGACTCTCCTAAGCTTTGGCCCAGCGTTTGGCTTATTGCTCTTGTAACTATTTATAAAACTTTGTTTGAAGGTGGGAATCAAGACATTGTTTCCAACACTAAACAGTTCATCATTAACCGGTTGGTCTATATTATCAGTCAGAATGGCTTGTGTTTTCTCTTCAAAAGCTTCTTAACAATGTTTCAATCACTGGATACTGAATTCAGTTGATGTGCGTCTTCCCAGGGTAAAGCCTCTGGGTTTGGGGCTGCGTTCCCGACCCCACGTAGGTGAGGGCTGATAGAGTGTCGCTGGGCTGGGCTGCATTTCCTTGCTTACAGAGCCTGGAGCTTGGCCAACTTGGATGAGAGCGGGGGAGGAAAGGTTCGGGTTTGAGAGCCCCGGGTTTATTTCTGGCTGTTGAGATGTGAGACTGTGGGAGAAGGCATAAATATAGTTTCAGGGAGGTCGCACGCTCAGAGGTTCTCGCCAGGGGTAAAAAATGCTGGATGGATTTGTTTATGGATGGATTTGTTTATAGCAGCTTCACGCTCTTACCCCTGGGAGTTGGTGCTTCCAAGGGGCGCCGCTCAGCGTCTGGATCTCATTTGGTGGGTGTCTCCGAGGTCTCCCCAGTGCACTGACCACGGCCACTCTGGCCCCTTTCTCTCTGAATTTGTAGTCAAATAACTTTCTGGCCTGCCAGGAGAATTGATTTAAAAAAAAGAGAGAGAACAATGAATGGCTTGGGGAAAGATGCTTATGTAAACACTAGAAACGCATAGCTTTTTAGGGCGGGAGCTGGGACTCGTGGGGGTCTATGGCTTTGTCTGTGCATTGGCACCTCCAGGGCACCAAGAGAGCACGGGTAGCCGCTCCCTCGAGGCCCCGGTCCTGAGTCCAGTCTTGTCTGTGGGTTGGTCACTCACCGATTTCCCCTGGACACGGGCTGAACCCCTTTCCCTGCCTCCACCCAAGTGGGTCCAGGAGGGCCCATATCCAGCCACCACCCTGGTCCACCCCAACCCTGCACACAGGTGCCATCTACACTTAGCAGCTTGAGGACACTTCCCAGGGAGCCCCCCCCCCCCAGCTCTCGAATCTAGGGGCACTGGCTTGCCTTCACCTGTGGCACTGGTTGCTCCCACTGCTGGCCCTGCTCCCCGGCCCCCTTGCTTCCTCCCTGGACCTTCAGCCACCGTAATCTTGGGGCTTCGTACCTACCTGTGTGGCTAGAACATGTTGGGACTTTCTGCCCTGCCTGTATGGCTAGCACACGTTGCTTCCATTTGTCAGGGAGAATTAGGGATGCAGTCTCGGAAAAACTTCCCAGAGGGTATGACTTCCTCGGGAGGAGTGTAGATTGTGGTAACGCAGTATTGTGACTAGTGAGAGTTCTGGCTCTGAAGTCTGTTCGTAGTCCTACCCAACAGCTTGCCTGATGTGGTCTCTCGGCCAAGCTGTGCAGTTTCCATCTGTAAAATGGGAATAACGATAGTATCTGCCTCGTTAGGGTGGTTCTAAGGAATAACTAAGTTGAGTCATTCGTATAAAGCACTTGAACAGTGCCTTGTACATAGTAAACACGTGGTAAATGTTAGAGGTTGTTGTATCTTTGCTCCTCAACATTGAATACTGTGGTTTATACATAATAGGTCCTCATTGGGACCTATTGGGGGAATAAGTGTTATTCAAAAGGTGGGAAATGATTTCCTCATCTCTTGTCATGTTTGGCTGCAGGAAGCTTTGCAGCAGAAGGGCACTTACCCCTTGGCTAGGGGGCAGGGTAGAAGGATGTTCCGTATTCAGTATCAGTAACCATGTGCCTGTGATTTGTTCATCAGACCTAACATACCCAGTGAGCCAGAAGTTGGATGACTGTTTGCTGGCCCCCAAGGTAACTTTGAAAGGGCAAAACAGCTTAATTGGGTGGTTTATTTCTAGTAAGCATTGTTATTGGAGCATTTCAAACTCCAGCGTATTTGATGGCTATATTAACCAGAATCTGCCCTTCCTTGATGGGTAGAGCAAGTCTTTCTAACTTCTGCTTTCTAACTTGTGTTTGCTTTTAAGGTGGGAGATGAGTAGAAAGACGCTTTTTAATTTGCATATATTCTCGCCCACTCGGTGCCGAGCATTGGGTCATGCAAGTAGTAGCAGCTCAGTAAAGAATGCTTTCAAGTTCACGAGTAAAAAACAAGACATTTTTTCTGCATTATATCAACACGGGTGGCTGGAAGGTGCTTGGGAGGAAGTTTTTGTTCGTGATTTTCCCCCAGGCAGATTTTCTCTTGCTGTAAGGTATGGGAGGCGAGGGCTGCTGTCAGAGTTATTGCTCATCTACCACGAGAGGAACAAATGGTCCCCAAATTGCCCAGATGAGGTGGAGGGGAAAGGGTCTCACCTTTGTCAAGCTGTGTGGACCATACTCAGGAGGAAGGTCAGAGCTCTGGCAGAAGGAGGTGAGCCAGTGTTTGTTTGTTTGTTTTAGTTAAGAAAGTTTAAGATTTCACACTGATCCTAGTTCATGTGACAAGGACTGAAGAATATATATCTTCCGGTCCTGACTATATATCCTGGTCTTTTGATAGGGACTCTGCTCCTAAGGGCAGGACTTTTTGACCCAGTTCCTGGAGATTACAGTTTGGAAAAGATGGTTTCACAGAAGTGACAAGAACATAAATCCGAAGTCCCATGTGTGTGCTGCTTTCCATTCTAAAAAATACCGATTCAAAAAACGAGTTACATGACAGTCGTAACAGTAGTAACCATCCTTTCTCTATGGAGGAGCCAACAAGCTTAAAACAGACACACACGTGTTCTAATTCAAACACAAGTTACCCTGGCATTCTAAGTGCCATCTCTGTTGTCATTTTAATAGCTTTTTTCCTTTTTTAAAAAGATCTCAAGGGTGTATCCTACAATGAAATAAATAAATAAATATATCGACACAAATCAGTGCAGTATGGCTCTTGTGTAGCAAGACGATTTCACAGGAGGTTTGAAGGATTCCTTGTTTTGTAGAAAGAACAGAGAAAAACAGTTGCCACCCAGCTTCCTTGCATCTCTCTCCCCCAAACGGAAGCGGCCCAGTGACAACTTGATCTTTGTCAAGGAGCCGGTCCAGGGCACACTTCAGGGGCGTCTGCCTGCTTCCGCTGGAGCACTGGCACCCGGGCTCCCGGGCAGGAATCCGCCCCGAGGACTCCGCAGTCTGAGACGGAGGCGCGCAGGTCCCGCCGGCAGGGCCCTGAGCTGCTTTCTTATGAAAGGTGATCTGGACGGGGGCAGCAGGGGGAGTCCCAGTCCCTGTTAGTTCCAGGTGGTCTACCACATAGAAAGCATGTTCCCTCACTGGTGTTTGGGTCTTCGTAAACAAAGGGAAGTGTTTTGTGTTGAATCCTGGCTTGACAACGAAAGTGGTGAAAATCGATCAGAGTCTTTGTTTTGTTTCGTTTTGTTTTCAGTAAAAGCAGTTGCTTCAAATGAGTTGACGCCACATCAGGGTACCTTTTCTTGGGGTCGTTTTTACCATCTCATCCACAGACTTTAATCGTGGGGTTTTATTGAAAGCAATGGTTGGCTTTCAACAAGGAGAAAGATAGACATTTACTGGGTTTGGGCCACTCTGGGTGTTTTCTTCACAGTGTCATGTGGACGCAGAACCTGGCCGACGTGCTTTGTGTGACTTTGTCTGACACACGAATGGCAGCCCCGAGTGGCTGCGTGCGCCTTATTTCCAGCTCCCCAGTCTCCCTGGCACCACCTCTCTCTTCCTTCCCTCCCACATTCTGTTCCCACCCATCAGGTAGCTGATGGGCAGGCTGACTCCTGCCCCAAGGCGGCCCAGTGCCAACCCAGCCAGGCCCTCCCACCTCCCCATCCTCCAGGGGAGGAGGGTCCCCTTGAATATCTGGGGAAGGGGGGGTGGGGAGGCAGAGGGTGCTGCGCCCGGACTGAAGTCAGCTTCCTCGCCTGTTCACACAGTGACCAGTTGGGCTCCAGGTCCTCATTCCTCCCATTTCTGGCTCCAATGGAGTGGAACTCCCCTAAGCACCTCCCCTGGGTCCCCGTGGGGCCTGAGTTGTCAAGCCCCATCATGTTGTCGCCCTTATGTCCAGAGGGCAATCTCAATGGAATGTACTTTCTGGAGCCTGATTTTATGAGCCTTGGGCCCTTAGAAGCAGGGGTTGGTGAGAGGCCAGTGAGAGACCAGGCCGAGAGCGCTGGGGCCCAGACCCTGCAGAGTTAAAGCCACAGGGACATGGAGAGATCACCAGAGAGGTGCAGGAATCCACTGTCGGGAGAGGAGAATTTACTTGGGGAGGTTAAGGAACTTTGGTTGCCTTCTGAGGCAGAGTGGCATTCTGTTTCAGCCAAACATACATCAGACCTTGAAACTGGGTGAGGTCAGAGAACCGCTGCTGTGCCAGGCATCAGAGAACCGTGGAGTGGAAAGGGCCCTCAGTGAAGCACCTCCAGGCCAGTCCCTCACTTTATTGGTTGGGGAACGGAGGCCCGCAGCACTGTGTCCTGTCTCTCAGGCTTTTTACAGTATCTGCTGTGCACGCAGTGATGGGTGGCCTCCTTTCGAGCCCAGAGACGTTCAGGGACTTTCTCTTGCCCACCCTGGAGGGAGCCCTTGGGCCCTTTTGTCCTTCCCGCCCCGTGACCTTGTTTCCAGAGCGGCGCGCGTAAGCCAGCTGAATGAACTGGCCTCTGCTAAACTTTCCCCTCCCTACCTCCCAGCCTGACTCCTTGCCCCACCTCACCCCCCACGCAGGAATCCAGAGCCCTCTCCATGGGGGGTGTGAAGCCACAGGAATGTGGCCCTCTGACCCCTGGCAGCTGAGTGTCCTGGATGGACCTGGCCTGGGAAACAGGAAGGACTGAAGGGAGGGGGAGACTGCCCCATGGCCTCCGGGCGGGATGGAGGGAAAGGAAGCGCCGGGCAGGGCAGCGTGACCTCCTGTCAGCCGACGCCACAGGAGACCAGGTGGGGAGGCGGGTGGGCGCCTCTGGCAGAGCAGGGGTTTTAGAAGAAGGGAGGAGCAGACCAGAGTGCAGAAGAGACTGTTGTAGGGGACAGTGAAGGTGGCGGTGGAACAAGGGGTGTCCAGCCACCGTGCGGATGACACACCTGTCACTTTGGAAACTAGGTGTGTTAAAAGGGGGGGAAGGCCCTCCTAAGGACATTTCCACCCCAGTTTGAGACCCCAGTGTTTTCAAACATGCGAACCCTTGGCAAGACACGGTCGCCCGAGACAGGATTAGTAAAGGAGGCAGCTGCCCAGTGGACACTGGCCTGTCCCTTTCTGCTCCTGTCACCGGGCTCAGCTCAGTGACCTCCCTCAAGGAGGTTTTCCGAAGCTGGGAGGTCAAGCTCCAGGGGGCTGGTGTTCCCCCAGCTCCTCGCTCCTCTGCAGGAGAAGGGAACCACGTGTCCTCAGCTTCCTCCCCATTAAAGCCCGCGGCAGAACTGGGACGCAGAGCGAAGGCTTGAACCCTCCTCACACGAACTCGTGTGGAGCCAGGAGCCAGCTGTGCTGTGGCCAGACTATGCACGAGGTTTGCCAGGAAGGCAAGCCAGCTTTTCATGGGGGACATTTAAAATTACACTTCGTGCTCACGGGGAAAGAATAGAAACTGTAGTCGGCAGAGTGTTTTCCGAAACACCTGTTGGAGAGAGACACCCTAACGGCCGCCCCACCCGAAGGGATTGGGTTTCCTGTGCGGCAGCAGTTGCAACCTGCTTGCTGAGTCAGTTCGCTCTCCCCGTGCCCAGGTTGTCTTGAAGGATTATTCGGTGTCGTGCCACATCCTCTCTGGACGGAGGGTGCTAATCGCCCTTCCTTCTTTCTCACGTAACATTTTCAGAGCCCTAGGAATAGAGGACCTGGTGGTATAAATGGCTTGGTTGTTAGGCTCACTCACTGGACCTGCAAACCTGGGTATACGGCGCACCTTCCTCCGCTTCACTGACACCAAAGGCACCGGAGGTTGGTTTGCTGCCGTCAGTGTAGCAGGTAAGCAGGCCAGTGTCTCGCTGCTCAATGTGTTTACCTTACGGTCTGCCCTGAGTCTCTACCGAATTTCTATAAATTTGCATGATTAAAACAACTGAATTATTACAGAACACTTTTTTTAGTGCCTGTGTGTAAGTTTAGAGCTAGGTATGTCTCCATAGTCTAATAAGCCTTTGAAGGTTGGTGACCCTTACTGTTAGTTAAATAGGATATGATCAGGGCGGCGTCCTTTGGGCATTGTCTGCACTCGATACTACTTGCTTTTGTGTCCTAAAGACCATTGGTTCCTGAAACATTGAATCCAATAGACAATTTTTAACCTTTCAGGTAGGAGTTAAGGTAGCTCTCTTCCCACAAATTGTAAGTTTCATCATTTGAACGGTTTTCCAGTGACGACTTTTACACTGTAAAGACTAAATAGAATAATATTGCAGAATCATAACTTAGAAGATCCGCCTACCTAATTGCATATGGGAATACATATTGCTCTAGCATGTGGAAAAGGAGTGAGTGTCTCACGTGGGTCTTATTTATGTTTCCTTTTGGGTGCAAATAGTTATTCTCTGTATATGCATGCATGCATTCTAATTTGAAATGTAGGCATGTATCAGTTTTAACTTTGACACTGCATCGTTTTAAAATACCCAAAGGTACCTGCTTCCTACATCTCTGGAGACATGAATTACTATACAGTTTATTCTTTTGCATGTCAAATATTCCAGAAAGATAGTAACTGTAAAAGCATAAGCATCGAAGCCCTTAAGCCTGAATCTTAGACACTCACAGAATATCTTTAAAGCTGCTGCTTTCGTTTTCACATGTTGTTAGTAATTGACCATGTTATCTCACAGAGCAGTCACCTGCTCTACCCTTTATTTTTTCCATTTAGTCCATGGGGATTGGGGTCTGCTATGTGCCACTACTGGGCTCAGCATGGAGTGGCTGTAGGAGCAAGGAAGCCACAGTTACTGCCCCAAAGAAGCTCAGAATTCAGCTGCTGACAAATAGCACAGTGCGTTGGTATGAGCGAAATGGTTGTGGGGGGCAGCAAAGCAATGCATAGATGTCTTTGAGGAGAAGACAGTGAAGCTGAGCAGGGCCAGATGGTGGCAGATTTCCAGGTGAAGAGGGGACAAAAAAGATCCTTCCTCTGAGGAGGAAGCAGAATCAGCCAAGTCCTGTTGAAGTGCAGATGCACACTATGTGCTCGGGGACTTGATTGAGTCGGTATTTATGGAGCACCTGTTGTGTTCCAAGCCCTGGTCTAGGTGCAGGAGAGGTAGCAGTGAACAACAGAGATGCCAGTCCCCACCAGCCTGAAGGGACAGTGGTGTTCGGTTTGCACTTTAGAGTGGTCATGGAACGTCTTGCTGAGATGTTGAGATTGATCAGACATCTGAACTGGTCACACACCTGGGAGAGGGTGTTCCAGGTGGGAGGAACACCACGGCCGAGGCCCTGAGGCTGCATGGCCTAGAAGGGAAGAGCTGGTGGCTGTGCAGTGCGAGTAACAGGGAAGGTGAGCTGGGGCCGCCTCATTTGTCAGTTGAGGAGTTGGACTTGACCTTGGAGGCAGGCGGGAGCCATTAAAGACCTTGAGATGTTGTTGATAGCATGGACATCACTGAGACCCCCAAACTGAGTGCCCAGTGAGTCAGAGCTGGTGTCTGTTAGGTGTGGAGGTTCCATTACTACTCAGTGGAAAGCCCAGTGTTGTGAGAACTGTGCAAACATATGTATCAGACATGTTCTTAAGATTTCTTAGTTTTCCGGTGGTCTTGTTACCTTTACTTTGTATGACCTATTTCATGTGAAACTTACGGATTAAATGATTGCTGTGTAAATCAAGTCCTCCCAGATACTAATATTCATTTCTTGACTTACCCCAAGGCAAGAGACCCGCTTTTCATTGTCCGCCGATTTACATTCGCTTCTAGGCGGAGAGTTCTCGGATGACTTTCAAGGGTTGATGCCTTTACATGAATGCATCAGACAGGCCCTGCACAGCATGAAGCTTCCTAATAGGACACGGTCGTCTCTAAATTTTCAGTCTAAATTATAACACTACTTCCTACATAAACAGTAGCAGTGTGGATTTTAATGATGTATTAGGAGGAAAAAACCTGGACATCTACTGTACATCAGACTTTCACTTACCATGAAACTGCAGGGCAGTAGGAAATTGTAAATTGTGCTCACACACACAAATGTCCGTTGAATATTGCTGGCATATTGCGCTTTGTGCCGGGATCAGGGAGCAGGACGTTCAGGGAGAGTGCAGAAATAAATGAGGTCAGACGTAGCAATGCCCATACTTCACAGAAGAGTGTAAAGGTTCAGGTTCTGATGCCTGATATTTAAGGGTGACATTTCTTCGTGGAAGGGTACTGGAGTTAGTGACGAGGATCAGCTAGGGAGATAATTGTTGGAATTTAAACTTGATCACTATTTCACTTCTTAACATCTTCCACTTGGTTTACTTCAGAGAATTTAGATACATTATTAAGGTAAAGTTCACAGCATGGTCAAGTTGATTTGTAAAAACATTTCTGACAAAACAACAGCTAACTGATTTCACAAAATTATCATCCTGAAAAGATCCCTTAATGCTGCTTGCAGAGAAGTACACATTTTAAAAAACCATTATTCGCACCTCGGGAGTTTTGGCGTACAGTGTACGAGAAGGCATTGCTGCCCTAACAAACCCGTGTCCTGGATGACGGACTAGTCGAGATTGTATTTATGTTGTTGGATTTCCTGTTCTTCTGCTGTTTCCCACGTGACTGCATTTGCTTGGCTCAGCAGGTGTCAGAGAGAGCCCTCTGCCTGTCCCTGTGGTAATGACCGTCAGCAGCGAGCATCTAGGCCATTTTCACCTGTGATGGGCTTCACCACAGTGAGATGGGAAAAGAGCAGTGGACCTTCCTTCTGTACCAGCTTTCATTCCTTTTTTTTTTTTTTTTTATCCCTGATGCTTGTGTCCTCTGGACTCACTTGAACTTGAACTTTTGCCCAACCGTTTGATTGTATCACTTCCCTGTTTGTGCAGGTCCCCCTGTCCTATGCTTGATGCTAAGTCCCTATGGAATTCAGACCCACATTGCTTAGCTTTTCTCCTTAGCCAAAACGTGTGAACCTTTGAAAGCGCAAAAACGTGGCTCACTAAATGTGAACAAATGCAAACTGTCAGCAGAAGATTTATCTTGAGGGGGTGAATGTGCCTCATTATCCGTGCTAACTGTTCAGCTGGTATAATGAAAAATTTACATCCTTCAAATGCTTAGTTTCAGAACACCATGTTTATTTTGTTGTTCTTATTTGAAATTCTCGGCACGTTTATGCTTTTCACTGTAGTGGCTTATACTTTTGGATGAATGCAGCCTCGAAAAAAGGCATTCTCGTATCTAGTCTTGTGTTTTGCTCCTGGCCATTCGACTAGCCGATTTTAAGTTAGAGCGTACATTAATATTTATAAAATGGTACTGTACATATTCACACCCACAAGTCCCTTTCTGGCAACACATGTTAACTTATGTCCCGTTAATTATGGTCATGGTACGTGAAAGTGGTAGAAAGGGAGGTAATGGAGTTTATTATCTATATTTAATATGGTTGACAAATATTCTTTTGGGCATATGATAAATATTTGTTGACATATTGAAGAATCGGTCAGTACAACTTGAGTTAGTATTAATATGTCACAGGTAGGAAGACTGAAATACAAAGATGCTTCTGTTATTTCTGAGTAATTGACTTGTTATTCCTCACCACCGAACTTACTTTCCAGAAAAGTTTGGCACTTAAAGAGTCAGATTGCTTCGGATAAACTCAAGTCTCCTTGTCCTCTAACCCCATTTCTGTTCATTCCTTCTGCTGGAATTTATCTTGCCAGGCTACTATTTGCTAAGCCTTATGACAGCCCAATAACAAACAGAAGAGTCAAACTAGATCTTTAGCATCAAAGAAGCCCCTTTCCACTGGCAGGGGTTAGGGGAGCCATTCCATCCTGCTGCGTAAGTGAAGTAACTTTGACAGTAGAACTCTGGGAGAGGCGCTAATACTTACTTTAGTTCCCCTGGGGTGAACGAAACCTGGAGAAAGTATTAAAGACTGAGCAGGCGTTTTCAAAGCAGGTGATGAGAAGCTTCCTGCTATCAAACAGGAAATTATCCATCTCTTACTTAACAGTTTTCTCTGTTTCAGAATTCCTAGAAACATTTTATTCACATACTTGCTACAATTTAGGTTAGAATGGTGGAAAACTACTCAGAGCATTAAATCCTTAGCCCTGTGCTTGGTTCTTGATGGACTATTGAGAGTCAAACATTTGTTCGAGAAATGAATGATTGTAAGAAAGAATTAGTGAATTTACAGCCTGTGGTTCATCTGTGGTCCTCCCTCTGTTAGTTGTATTGCTCAGGGATCTGACAAAAAGAACAGCAGTGGAACCTTTGCTTATCATCATTTTACTGTAAATTGACTTAGTAAATTGGATCATTACTATTTTTTGAAGAGTTCCCCGCTTAGACATAATATGGATCAGTGGTCATTTTCTAAAAAATATTTTATTTATTTTTAGAGAGAGGGGAAGGGAAGGAGAAAGGGAGGAAGAGAAACATCAATGTGTGGTTGCCTCTTGCGCGCCCCCTACTGGGGAGCCCATCCTGGCCTGCAACCCAGGCATGTGCCCTGACTGGGGATCGAATCAACAACCCTCTGGTTCCCAGGCTAGCAGCGCTCAATCCTCTGAGTCACACCAGCCAGGACGAATCAGTGGTCATTTTTTTTTTTTTTTGCTGTAATTTAGAGGTTTGTATTGGTTGAAGAGTTAGTCTTCCAACTACATTTGT